>NC_082611.1:11184423-11805769 GCF_030936135.1 Gavia stellata | reverse complement strand
TTATTGAAACATCCTTTAATCCACTTGGGATGCTTTTCAGGAGTATATGCTGTAATTCAAGTAGTGATATTGTTCCTGAAGCAGTAATACAAAGCAGTCTCATGGCCTTTGATATGTGGGTCATTGGGCTAAAAGATTATAGAGGTTCCTCTGATCTGAAAAAAAGAACAAATCATTGTAACAAATTTTCTTTAATTGAGCTACAAATGTGACTGCATATTACATGAAGTAGGAGAAAACTATGTTCTTATAGGTGAAACAAATCTATGTGATCCAATGCTCTGCTGAACTGATTAGCCAGCACCACTGCCTGAATGAAGGAGAAGAGGAAGTATATTTTTGAACTGACAGATCCCTACTTTTAAATCCCTTATTTCAAAAATTATCTATAATTAGCAAGAAGACATCCATATGGTGACTTTTCTAGTCCCAGATGGGTAGCTGTCATTTTGCACATGATCTTTGCTTCTCTTTTGAAGTAGAAATGAGTAATCTTGGAAATATTAATCTGACTTCAACTATATTTATCCTTCTATCAACAGTGATGACACACTTTGATTTCTTTCTTGGCGTACACAGTATGTGCTGCGGTGCAGAGGATTCCAGTTGCCATAATTTTCAGTGGAAAGAATAATTATCACAGGGAACTGTAAGTAAGTTATTATTTGTATATTAAATTAGCAAAGCCAAAATTTTCCGGAGTGATGATGCAAAGATATGTCAAACTTGAAACCCTGCTAAGGGGGTGATAGAAGGTGTTCTGCAAGTGCTTAAACTTGGCTCCCCTTTTCAGTGGTGTGTTACCTGGCGCAGTAGCAGCTGTACACCTGCTCCTGCCTGGCAGGCTACTGCTAAGAATAGTTACATCAGAGAAAACAAAAGAGCAAAAATAATTTACCATGCCAGAAGAGATGTTTAGGTATTTAACTTATCTTTTTCTCTTAACTACTGGAGTACTAGTCCTTAGCACAGACCTTTCTGCCCTTGTCAATATAGTTTATGCGTTGACATAACTACTGGCCATCTTGTGTGTTTAGACTTCCATTTTCTTTCTTGGGGGGCTGGGAGGGGAAAGTAACTGTGTGTGTAAGGGGAAGGTATTTTGTAGCAAGTGTTATGTCTGTGCATGACATTCTCCCTCTCATTTTACAAAAAGTAATTTTGGTTGCTTCTGCTTAAATATCCATGTAGAGAGGCTAGCAATCTCTGTAAGTGGTGCAAAACCTTGACATTCCTCTTAGTAAGCATTCTCCTTAAAATGCAGTCTTAGTTTGGAGGGGAAAAAATGTTACAGTACAGGCTTTTTTTACCACGGGCAGTGTCAGAAGCAAGAGGCCAGATCCAATCAAACGAAGTAAATGGAATTACCCTGAATTTACTCCTGTATAAGTGAGAGCTTGTTTCAAGCCCCAAGCTACATGAAAATGATTGCTGTTCTCTTTGCTAGCATTGCCCATATGAAAGCTGACATAAATACGACCTAGAGTGAACTTATTTAGCAAGTGATAGGGTATGTTTTTTCACCATGATTGAAAGAAAGGCCTTAAGAATGCAAGTCTCAGATGCACAAAGGAATAGAGGCACCTGAGTTCCATTAAGATCAATAGGAATTAAATGCTTAAGTGACTCAGGCCTATGCCTCTGAAAACATTCAAGCATTTTTTAGCAACTCAGTGATCACTGTTCCTTCTTTTCAGCAGTATCCTTATGATAAGATTTGATTCTGTTTTTTTTAACAAACACCTATGAAGAACAGGTGATGAGAATGAATGTCAGAAGTTTATTTTTTAGGTTAATGATTTTTATGAGCAATTAACTTTTTAGTGTTGCTGGCCTAATACTAGGGGAAATTTTAGTATAGCTGTAAACTTTGCAAGTAACTGAAGGGGTAAAAGACCTGAAAATTAACTTTGCCATTAAAAGGATGCGGGGAACCTGGACTCCACAGTGAGCGGAAACCCCACACAGACACTCATATGAAATCAGAGAATATGATCTCATACGGCTGTGTTGTGACTTCAAGAGGACTTTAATACTTCCTATCTTGGTTTTGGATTCCCCCCCCCACCCCGGCTATAGCAGTTGTCAGAAGAAAATTCTGTCCCTCTATCAACCTTATTCTTAAAACTTTCTTTGGGGTTTCAACCCTCTACTTAAAGTCCCTTTACTGTTTTGCTTTAGATACTCTCTTAACATTGCTGTACAAAAAGGTGCAAACTCAGTTAAGAGATTGTCTTTAGAAATAAGCCTTTAGAAATAAGAGATTGTCTTTAGAAATAATGTGGATTAGATCAGTAAGAAACCAGTAGGAAAACAACATTGCTATGGTCTACCTGCATGTTCTAAAATAGGATGAAAAAAATATATGCATCCAGTGATGAAGTAGCTTGCTAGTCAAACAAGTGATACGTGGCTTATTTTGCTCCATGTCTCTCTAAAGCCATGAAGATTAGATAGCAAAAAGAAACTGCATGTTTTACAGACACAAGATTAAATAATCATCTAGCACTTATTATTTGGTAATTTTAAGCTTGAGTTGTGCCTCTAAATGCTTGACTAAGTATGTAAATTTAATAAAACTTATATATATGTTTGAAATATGTGACAAAGATCTAAATATTGTGGCAGAACCCAGCTCCAATGTGTATAGGAATATTTGTTGTGTACCTCTCATCCTAATAAATCCTTCACAAACAAAGCAATCCACAACTAAACTGTAACTAAGGCCAACTGATTTGTGGCAACAGCAATATTAAAATCTTCACTTCTCAAGAGCCTGTGGAAAACGTAAATTCAACTGAACCAGTAAATTGGGGTTAATTAGAGGGAGGGGGAAAAAATTATTACTCAGATTGAATGGTGGGTGCCCAATGAAAATATTTGAATTGGACAGTTTCCAAAAAGATGTGCAAGTGGGACGGGTTTCTGCCCCTGCACAGGGGAGCACTTGTACCTTAAAACGTGCAGAGTGAAGCTCAGCAGATTAAGACTTGATACCTGCCAAATCTTCAATTTTGGCTTTGGAATTTGAGAGTTGTTGTGGGTTGTCTCAACTGACTTTTCTTCGGTTAGAGCCAAATGAGTACCAGTGGGGAAAAGCTTCCTAGGTTACAGGTCTTTTTCTGTTTAGAGTTTCTGCAGGAGACTTGCTACCACACTAAATTGGCAGGAATCTTGCAGAAAAATATACAAGGTAACAAAGAACACTTAATCACGCACAACACATTATGAAATAATATTTTCTTCCTTGTAGAACAACAGTAGACGCCATGTCCAAATCTTTCTGTCAGTCAAAATGATTCAAGACAAGAAAATTGTGCTGCTATGTTTCAGGACTTCTAACTGATTGATACTTAATAAGGCTTAAAATTTGCATACACACCTCTATAGCTTGTTGAGTTTTTTTCCCAATTTCACTAGGTACAGTCAAGAACCAAAATTCATATGGAATGACAGGTTAATGAGTCCTTAAAATTTACTTAGTGTCACCTAATTGTGTTTTGCCTGACTTCCCTTAGAATTAATTACAGCTAAGGAAGCAAAAGGCTGAATTCATAAGGTTGAGAATGATTGTCGATTTGTAAAGAGTTTTGGGGTGACCAAAATATCACATAGCTCTAGCTGGTAAAACTTAATCTTCTGCCATCTTTAATGTTTGATGCACTTTTGTCAGATGTACATCAAAAAATATTACTGTTATATAAGCTTTAAAAAAAAAAAAAGGAACAGGTCAGTGGAAACAGTTAGGAATCTCTTATGAAAGGGAAAGTTTGTGCATAAAGAACTTATAGGTTCTCAGTGGGTGAAGCCCTATTCAGGTGCATTTTTTATTATTCTAGGAAAGAGTTATAAACAGTTTGCAGTATAATCACCAAAGTAAAGGGAATAGTCCTATCAACGTGTGTGCAGATATGGCCCCCTCCAGAGAGGTTTATAAATCTGATTCCTGTTCTGTTCTCATTCTGATCTTATTCGTTTAATTGCATGCTGTTTGTCAGGATCTGGGACAATTTTAGAGCTGAATGCTCAGAGAGGAGACTCATAGTTGTATTATTTGTTATTGTTAATAGGAGTATGCAGGGATATTTTTATGTATAGCAAAAACTAGAATGCCTTCTCAAAGCTATGAATTCTGATTCTTTCCTGATGCTGGCTTTAATCTGTTGTATACAGTATGTACATGACAAAAGCCTTTAGCAAGTGTAAAGGCTCTACTTCTAATACAGATGTATAGAAAAGAGGGATGAATCTGTACAAAGAGGAGTCATTTAGAATGCAACAGCAGGGAGCTATGGGAGGCATCGCACATGCTGCTTCCTCACAAGGCTCCAGGCAAATTAGAAACTATGTGATTGAGAATAGCTTCACAGAAATCTGAGAGGAAAGGTACAATTAATGTCAGTTAGTAACAAATTAATTATACAAAGACTAATGTTCAATTATTTTATTGTGTCTAATTTGTTTCCAACACATTTATGTCATCCATCTGCATTCTGAGGCTCCATTGTTGTTGAATTTATTATTAGACCAAGGTCCATCCCCATATTTCTCTATACTTCAGGATCACTTAAACACAATGAAGACAAATGCTTAGAGGCAGTTTTTAATAGTATTGAAATGACATTTCATTCTGGGCTTTGGCCATACTCCTATTAGCTGGATCTGTGTGTCCTTTAGGTGGGTTCTGAGGGACTTATTTGGCAAAGTGAATGGATGGGAGCCTGGTTATATGTAAAACCTGTTTGAGACTTGCCTATTTTTTAGGGAGGAAGCAAGTTAACATGCTCAAATACCTTCTGACAATCCTCTGCCGAAGTTTATGTGTACCCATAGATGGCTGTGGGAGACTTCTATAAAGCCTGTACATCTTTTCTTATAACCTGTATCTGATTGTTCTTTTGTTACATTACATCCCCTCTTCCCATATAGATGAGGTGGCATGATCAGAAATTACCAGTGCAGAGTCAAACAGCAGAAGCAATGCTGCTTCTGGGCACCAAGCGGAGTCTAATAATAAGGATGTCCCGCTCTGCAGGAATCTCTCCATATGGGAATTGTTCTATCCAAACTGCATTGTAATTCCACTTCCAATGTCCATTTCTCAATTACTTGGAAACTGTCTGGTTTCCTAAGGGATGCATCTTATTTCAGCACTTCAAAATCATTCATGAAATTTACTGCTCTATCAAAACAATGAGTTATTTGCTCCTCACAAAAAAGGAGTCCTGGGACTGTAGGTGATTAGAATGTTGCAAGGCTGCTTTATCAGCCATGTTATAGACTGAGTTATTGCCTTCAGCTGTTCTTTACCCAGTGTTTACAAATACTTATTTGCATCAGTGTTTTCTGCTGTGTTTTTATCTCCTTTTTACCACTATGTCACTAAAAGCTGGTTCTGTCACTCTCGTCTAGTTACCCATTTTCTGCCTCTGACTGGCTAGTTATAACATTAATATCTTTGTGTTATCGGAAAGCAGCTGACTTTTTATTCATTTTCAGCCCTCTGCTTCTGAAAGCTGTGGTTGCAAAATCACACCAAGCAATTCTATTGGGTTTTTATTTATCTCCCCCTGCTACTATTTGCATTTTGCTGAAAGTAATATCTGAATTTTTCTTTTTTTTTGGTAAACATAATTAGCTCCTGTGAATAGGAAGCTGGGGGGTTTTATTGTTTTTATTGAAGTATTTTTTTTCCTTCCCCCTTGAGACAAAATTGTAAACAGGACTGTTTTGGAAGGTGTTCTTCCTTGTCTTTGGATTTAGAAACAAAGGAGACTAACATCTGTTATAAATAATGTTTTATTGAAGATTTGAAACAGTTGTTAAACTGTTAGAAAGCCTTTGAAATCTGTAAATCTCTACTTAATCTACACTAACTGAAAAATTTAACTAACTGATTTTTCAAAAACATTAAAAGCCATGTGTGAGATTTAATCATTGACTTACACTGACAGGAGTTTCTGAATGTCTTTCTGCTCAGTTAATTAGTTCATTCTCTAATAGGAATTATTTGGAAGGTACCTCTTGGGCATAGTGTGATGAAACAGTATTGAAAGGTGCCGGAGTACTCAGTGATCTGATCATGTCTAGATATTAATCTGACACTGATTGTCCATATGTTCCTTATGTTCCTTTTCATGAAAATCCCAAAGATACTCTACCATCCAAATTACATTTCCCAATCTTGATTAATCTGTAAGTCTTTAATACACTGTTCCATCTAGCCATTGGTAGCTTAGGTCTCTTGTGTCAGCTTTTTTCCTTTGAAGGAATGTACACTTTTAGCATGGAATCATTCTGCATTTAGAAAGCAGAAGGGTAGTTTTTGCATTTAGATTTAATTTGATATGACATATTACGAGTATCCTCCAGGATACTTTTCTCTTGTTTTTTTAAATTACATTATCAGAATATAACATTTATTCATTACCTTAAATAATAAAATGTTCTGTTTATTTACTTTTGGTATCACTAGGCCTTTGTACTTCCTGTGACTGAAAGGTTCTTACAAAAAGAAGCCCATAGGAGGCAGTGGCATTGGCAGCAAGGCAGAACAACACAAGATGAATTCCCAGGTAAAAGAATTTTAATTTCTCTCGAACTGAATGAGATTCAGGGGATGAATTTTTTTAAAGCATGTAGCTAGAAGAATCTGCTTGTTTAACTTGTTATTTTTCAAGGACTTTTGTTGTTGCTTAAATTTGAAAACAGCTTGTGAATTTTTATGCAGTCTGTCTTTATATACCCTTCCAAAGATACCTTGTGATGATTCAACTGTTAATAATATCTGTAAGTTGGAGACAGCATGGTTTGTTGCATTGAATATTGAATATCTCGCTGCAGAAAAAGGCCAAAGCTCATATTAAAAGAGCGATGATGTTTCAGTTAGCTGGTTGATATTCTTACTTGGACTTGGTGTCCACTGAAAGCTAGAGCAAGATCTGCCCTCACATGTTAGGAGACTAGGTGTATTAAGTATTTCTTAAAAATATGTAATTATATTCAAACATGAATTTCTTACCACAAGCTTGACCCTTCTTAAATTGTTCTATGTTTACTAACCTGGCATGCTTATATGACAAAGGTGTGACAATGTAAGATATCCCTAATTGAGTTCAGGTAAGATATGTGGTGTTGTATGTGTTTAACATGTTAAACTTAACAACTCACACTAGGAAACTTCAGTGTTGCTACAAAATGTCTGTCAAGAAGTGCTGAAGTATGACACCATAAAATCCATGGCTCATATCCCAGTGGTATTGAATTACATTTTAATGAAGTTACGTATATTGGAGACCTCTTTCTGATAGGTACTGGTCCCAAATTACCTTTACCCATAACTGTTGCCATCTGCTGATAAGTGTTTACTTGCCTCTTACTTCAAAAGTTAACAATCTGTTGAGGTGCAGTCCTTCACGTAGTTTGCAAAGTGCTTGAGCTCCTTTGGGAACTGAATTTGCAATAAAAATGTAAAATATGTCTAGAAATTACATTGGAAAATATATTGGAAAGAATTCATCTGTAGTTAAAGCTTGGCACTGTTGTAGCCTGGCTTAAGCTCTGCAACAGGAATAGCAAGATACCAATGGGAGGGAGGGGGAAATCAGCCTCTCGCATATGTTTTGCCTGTCATGCTGCTTCTCTAATGCACACCAATACTTTATTGTCACAAATGCCATCAGAAAGGCTTTTTCACTTTTGGTAAATACCTCTGGGGGCAAAGCAGGTGAAATCACTGGTGACTGGGAAATACTAGCATAAAGTAAAATAAACTTAGAGTTGAGGCTACAAATTCTGTTTTCCTTTCTTGACAGTGCTACATCAGAAATATGGCAACATTCCACTTTGATTAAATATTAGAGAGAAAAAAGGTGGGGATAGGAAGCAATCTGAAATAGTGGACCCTATTTTAAGCTGAGATTGTCCTGAGAATAAATTGTGTTTTAAGAGGTAATTTGAAAATACAGGCTGACAAAGTGTTCTAGGGGAACCTTTGGAAACAGACATCCATTTCCAGCACATTTTCAGTGAGAATTTGATACTTTGCTGTCCCATTATGTCTTTTGACACTTTTGGTTTTTATTCTTTACTGTATCACTTGCCAAATTTGTTACAGAGGGTGGTATTTTCAGATTCCCGTCATAGCTCTTGGTATCCAACATTGATGGTCAACCCCAGAGCTGGTATTCTGCTCTTCCCCTTAGTAACTCTGTCTATCTGCTTTTCTCAGTAGTCTTCTGGTCTTTGAACAAACTGCAGGCTCCCAGATCTTGCTGAGCTCTTCTTGCTCTCTACCTCTTTCTCTGCCTGCCCTTCTGCCAGTCTGAAGCTTCCCTCCCTGAAAATGAGGTAGCTTGAAGAGGAAGAACAATTTTCCTCTTCTCACCAGAGGGTTCCACCTGGTCCAGTCACGGTCTTAATGGACATGCTATTGTAACATAGAACAACTGTTATCTATTGTACCTCTTCAGGTGCTGCATTGCTTACTGCTGTTAGGATCTACATGGTCTGCATATGCCAAAGTATCTGTAGTATTTCATAGATGTGTTGTGGGATGTGTGCCAAGACTTCCCATAATTTTGTTTGTGCATTTCATATGTCTACTTTGAAACTCATAATTTTGAAGCTCAGTTTTCTTGGTTTTGCTATGAAGTCCTGTAATGTCATTGGGTTTTGTTTGGTTTTTTTTAACATCATGAACAGACAACATATAGCAAATTCTCTGTGAGGTACTACCTTGCATGTGCCCTCCATGCAGATGTAAATCCCAAGCATTATGGACTACTCTCTGAAAAAATGCAGCTTTTAGAAGTGTTCCCTGGTTTGGCACAGGAAAAGTTAAAATCTAGTCAAATAAAAAGGGAATCAAGTTTGAGTCAATTGGCACATTTCAAAGCTTTTAAAAGAACTAAGTGTGATAATTTGGTATGTCAATATCAGCCACAGTTTCAGAAACTTTGACTTCTGTTTCTTAAACAAAAAACACTTAGGAGCATAGATGTTCAGCTAAAAGGGTGCCTTTTTGTCTCCTTCAAGTCCTGTTTTCAAGGAGAGACATTTAACATATTTCCTGTTCAAAGCATTTTGTTTCAATGATTTGGTGTCTTAAATGAAGTCAGAAATATTTCAGCCAGTATTTTTTTAAGATATTCTAAGCAACTGTAATTACTTTATAGTTCCTAGCATATGTTAGGAGCCAATGTTTTTAAAATGCAGGGGGTTTTTTTAAATTTCATTTTCTTTTCCTTATAGGAATTAGTGGAGATGAATTATTCTGAATATGTTTATCTCCCTTAATTGTAGTGACTAGGCATAGCTGCAATGTTAAATAAGCGGTTAAGAATATTTCAAGAACCTCTGTCAGGAAATGTATGAAAAGCAAGAAACTATATTAGGATTGTATGTGAGTTTGTTCTTTAAAGCTTCACTTAAATTCTACTCGTCATTTCAAGTCTAAACAATGGTAGTAGCAGTATTGGTCTTGATTGTAAATGTAGTTTGTATATGTAGGATTTTCCTTTGTCACTTTATCTGAAGTATTTGTTCTGAAATTCTTTGAAGTGGCTTAGAAAACATGACTGAACATAGCTACATAAGTGTCCATAGTGTGCTATTTTATTATAGCTGAGGTGACTACATGGAACCAAGAATATTGCAGTATTCAAGTCTCCCTGTTGTTCACAGGCAGTGATGCTTCATTGCTGTGCTTCCCAACAAGCTTAATGTTTGTCACTGTAGAAACTTACACCAACTGTAAAAAATTTATTAAATTATTCTGTATTTACTAAATTCTGATATCCTGAGATACAGTTCAGTGCTGCCTAGAACGCGTCACTCTGACTCCCTGTTTTACCTCCTGCTAGTGGGGCAGAACAAATACCTGCAGAGGTGGGCGTAATTTAGCAGATACTAGGGTGTTGATATTTTCACAGCAAAGCAAGAGATTTTCCAGTCAGTCTTGATTGTTTTTGTCACAGAGCACATAGAAAGGATACACTTCTCCAATAAACAAATTTCAAAACACCTTTGATTTTTTGTCCCTCCAGAGTGTTTTCAAACTCTTTTCAATTAGTGACATCTACAGCTTTATAAATGTATTATGACTTGAAATATCCACACTGTTAAGATTAGATTAACTGTCTTTTAAGGGCAGACTTGTGTAAAAGCTTTTTTGATATGACCTCATAGTCTGACAGCAAAATACTGATAATGATTCTGAATGCTTCATGCCCTTGGCACCTTAGCTTAAGTATGGTAGTTCTGCAGGTCTCTGATCTTAAACCCTGGTACGTAAACCGAAAGGTCAGTGTCTCACAGATGAGTACGTGGTACTACTGTTTCATGTTTTACTAGTGTAAAAATCTACCTGAAGAGCTGCTCTTTAGATTTGTCTTTGACAGTCACTTTAGTGCAATATACAGCTCTATAGTTAGAAAGTACACGTGCAGTGTTGCTTGTACTTCATCTCTTCAGCATGATTGTCAGATGGTGCATGACAACTGACAAACCAGTTAAAGGTAACATCTGTGAGTCAGTGAGTCTAAATAATTATGCCCAGCCTCTACATGTGCCTGTATGCTTTGAGATAAAACCTTTTGAAATGGCATCTTGGAACATCAGTAAGAAAAAAAGACAAGCTATGTCTTTTGTTCTTTGTTGCCTTCATCTTCCACTTACCTCCAGCAGTTTTTTGATATTTACTAGTGGTGTCTAGGAAGACTCTCACAAAGCTTTATTTTTGTAACATTTTCCTGCATCTCTTCCAAAATGAACTGTTGGGAAATAACCATGGTGACACAGGTGAAGGTAAGTCTGCTGCACAATTAGGCCATATGATTGACATGGAGTCTGAACCTATTCCCTCCTGTGTTGGTGTGCTGTCATTTGGTCTATTCTCACCTGTGTCTCTGCGAATAAATTGCAACATCCTCTGTGCCAAATGTCCAAGGATTATTTTCCCCCTCAGGAAACTGTGGGAGAATGTTCATTCTAAATGCAGAAGGACATTTAACAACTCAAACGACAACAAGCACTAGAAGAATAAATTCATGGATTGTATGTCATCTGGGCAAAAACACTTGTAGGGACACAGGTGAAACCTATAGTGTAGACAAAGCTGTAATGCAACAGTTCTTTATAGAATAGTCTGCAACAATTTGGAGTTAAAGAAGGTGTAAGAGGAATCTGTAGACTAGTTTTCTTGCTTCTAATTCTGGAAGATTCTTCTGGCTTGAGTTCTTTATTGTCTCTTTTTTTTTTTCCTTGACCCACTTTTTCTTTTTTTGCTATGCCTTTCTTACTGCATCTTTCCCTTGAACCTTCTCTTCCTGTATGTTATATTCAAGCTGAGAGATGCTCCAGGTGCTTCAAATGGCCTCTCCATTACTCTCTTTGCACACCAACCCCACCCCAGGAGAAGATTTGCCTGTTCATCCCACACAGGGGGAACTTGGCGTAGTGATACCTCATGAAGACAGTGTCAATATGTCCAAGGTAACCCTCAAGCCAGAGCTATTTATGTTGCTTTCTTCACTTGGGGCAGCACTACTTCTCACAGTCAGTAAATCACAGCCATCTGACTGCTGGAATCTAATTACCCTGCTTTATTCAACCAGCTGCTACAAAGAGCTGAAAAGTAGAAGTCCCTTTGGTGCCCATTACGAGCAGGTTTTGCTGTGTTTGCTTTGCAAAAGCATTCATGTTCCATATAAATAACAAGCTCAACACAAAACTTGCTGTTACACATTGAAAAATAACATGAAGTTTCATATAAACTATGACACAGTCATATGAATAAGCCACTCTTGTTTTACTCAGACTGAAAGGATCACTGCTGATGGGCTTTGGCCTGAAACCCTCCAAATACTGCCCTGAATAGTCAAGAAGTACCCTCTTTGTCCTGGTGTAGGTTCTTTGGTCAGTGGCAAGTTATGTGTATCTCACTCTCTCCTCCTCACTTTACGTTGACACGTGAATCGCTATTGTCTCTATTACTATGGTTGTGTGAATTTATCTACCACTATGATTAATTTATTGGGAGGCTGTAAGCTGGTCACATATGACGCTGTTATGTGTTTGGGTTAGGAAAGAAAAAAAATAAATTTGTAGCATGGGTGAAATCGGTGGGCTTTTCCCATTTTTCGCACTGATGCATAAAGCAGTTTGCTCTAACATTTTAAGTACCCTGTTGTAGGGAAATACTAAGATTTCTGGAAAAAAAAACTAAGTCTGTCTGATCAATGCTTTATGATGGTATTACACAACTGTAGAAGGAAATCTGTTCACTGTGCATCAACAGCCATCCTTAGATAGAACTTCCAGGTATAAAAATAATTTTGAAAATCAAAAATACAGAGAGAATATACACATTCCTATCTCATCTTTTTTATTTTGACAGAAATAAAACAAAAGCAACTGCTGGTCACTGACATAGCTCTGTCTACTGAGTGGGAAATCATTAGTTTTCTTCTAGCTAGTAGAAGGACTGCTTAAAGTGCTTTGCCCAGTCCCATGTGGGAAATGAGGGATCAGAAAGTGGATGGAAATCAGTTCTTTTACACAGCTGTGCTTACGCAGAGTTTTAGATATAAAGGGCTCTGTGCATTTCATTTATATCTATTTGAGCTACATAAGGTGATCTGAAATTGTACTGTACTGTGGTTGGAAATTTACCTTTGTGGCCTGTGAATCAGAATTCCTAGCATCAGTTTTTTCCCCAAAATTAAATGGATGTATAATAAATCAATTTTCTTGGGAATAAAAATGTCAAATATTGGCATTTCTAATTAACAAGGCGTGTCAGTTTCTAAAAATTTAATGTGTCCCAAGTATATACCGAATAGTCTTTTACAGCTGTAATACTGTTCACTTGACACCTCATAAATAATAATTTTCACATGAAGACTTCTGTATGGAAGACACTTTAGATTATCTGAATGAATTAATATGTAAGAATTTTATGCATTGCAAAGAAATGGGTGAAATTAATTACTGAAAGTCATCAACAGGAACTAGGTAACTTTGGATGTAACTCTTAATGTTTTTGATGTTGTTATTAACCTTCCTTCTGTTAGTATTTTATGTAATTGGGTCAGCAAGGAAAAACTATCCTGCATTATAGGAATTCCCTACGTGAAAGCAATTTGCTAATTCCTTTTAGGGTAGAGAGAAGAAAGTAAACCTCAGGAGCAATAGGATGACTTTCCTGGGAGTTTGTATGTGCATGCAAGTTTAAAAAACAAACAAACATCCCAAAAAACCCCTGTAACAGGTGAATTCAAAATTCCTGTTTCCAAGAAGTGATAATGCATGTTATTTTGCCAGAAGTTTTATGCTATGAAGTTGCAGTGCATTTCTGGTTGAGAAGATAAGTTCATATAGGGCCAGATGAATCTGAAGCAATTGCAAAAAAAAAAAAAAAAAACCAAAACAAAACCACTTGTCTTTTGTTTTAAAAATGTTTTGTCTAAGTTCTGTAAACAGGGCTCTGATATAAGGAGGGCTTCTGACTAATCACTGTTGTTATTGGCCCTTGAGGAAGACAGGAGTTCTGGGGTCTGGACAAAAATCAGACCTGTTCAGATGATCTGAGTTTACCCACTGGTCGGAGTGGGGGCAAATATTATGCTTCTAGGGGAAGGGGAGTGCTGGCTAAGAGTGTGCTCTGAAAGACCAAAGTCTTTATCAGTTTAATAAGGAGTACATTCTCTTGGAGGTAAACAGGGTGTGAAGGGTCCAGTGTTGATTGAGGCTTTACACAGGCTTTGGGTGAAAAAGGAGATTCCCAGAGCCTTTTAATCTCCTGTTCTTTTCCATCTTTTATTTTTTTTCCCCATCTTTGTCACAAAGAAAGAACCAAAAATGCTTAAAAAAATGTTCCTTTATTTCTAAGAGGTATTGGAGAGCAGTGAACTATTCTGGCAACACAAACAGATAACAATCTGTTATCAGGGAAGGAATTATTCTAAATTTTTATTAGTTATTTGTAGCGTGGGTAGTACCTGGAGGCCTTGATCAGACACAGCAGCAGTGTTTGTCAGCATAACAAATGGGCAGTCCCCACTTCAGACCAACTTACCACCTCCGAGGCAACGAAAGTAAACTCTTCCTTGAGATGGGGAAGGCGTGCAAATGAAGAAGGAAACTGATTGTGTAGCATGTAGTCTTGTAGAGAAGTATGGGGAAAGGGAGCTTGCACCTGCTATCCTTCAGTGCCTGGGCATGTGACTATTTAAATACAGCCTCTCTAAATCCACCTCCTATGAAGGTTCTTACACTCCACAAACCTCTGGCTGTGCTTTCTGCTAGTCCCCACACAGAGTATCAGGACAATCTGAGCTGGGATTTGCCATCTGTTATTGAGTAAGGCATGCTATGTTCCCCAAAGTAGTGATACAACTGCACTTTACTGTGAGTTTTTACTTGATTCATGGAGGACTGACCTCATGCATAACACTTTTGATGGGGGTTTGGGGGGGTTAGGTGGGAAGATGGGGCAGTGGTGCTTGGTGTAGTTGTGGGTTGGTTGGTTTGTTTTTTTCCCCTCATGTATTTCTACTAGATTTTCTCCCTTTCGAGGTGATTGAGCTTAACCAATCTCTAATTCCCGAGTCAGGGATGCTCCGAGTTTCCTTAAGGATGTTTCACTTGCTCAGACTCTGCTCTGTGACCAGGGTACTGATCTGAAGAAAAAGACAGAATAGTATCAAGTATATTGTACTTTTTCTTCTGTAACTACCTCCCTCATGCATATGTTTATTTAGTTCTGTTCCAGATAGGTTTTACTTTGTTTTAAATTAGGTTTAGCAGTCAGCAGTCTTTGTTTGTCCCAGGAAATTGGCTGCTAGCTTAAGGCTGTCTATTGCAGTGCACACACCAGCTAATTTTGTGCAAATTTTTCTTATTCTCAGAATCCAAGCTTGAGGTACCAGGCGTTCTTCTGTTTACTTGGCATATGTGATGTGGGTACGTTTTTATTGCCCACATTCCACCTCTTCATTAGTCTCATTCTCTGTTTTCATCTCATTTAAAATGTCAGGATCTGCCACTTCTCTGCCAATTTCACAATGGCCTACACTGGCAAACACCCTGAATTGTGCTATAGTCGTTTCTGCAGGTGGAGAGGGCAGTGTCTCTTGAGGTTTCTTTTGGATGATGTCAGTTTCAGTGTTTGGACACTGTATTGAAGCTGCATTTTCCAGCTGTCTTAATCTCTGAATCTGATTATTTGGGATGGAAGTAGAAACCTGTGACTGAAAGGGACCTATTTTTAGAATGAAGTTCACTCAGTAATGTGCTGGTTTGTCAGATTATCTTTTATATAAATATCCATTTTTTTGGTCTGTTCTTATTTCCTGGTCAGGTAAAAAGTAAGGAGGTTTGGTTTGAGGTATAGCCTTGAGTGACAAAACAAACTATCATTTGCATGGATCTGTAAACTTCCCCAAAACTTCTAGTGACTTGCCATGCTCAGGAAAGAGAAGTCAGCATATCTAAATGAGAAACTATCTCAGCATGGTATGTCATATTTGCCATTTCTGTTCTTCAACAAGTAGGCTTTATTTTTTATGTATCATGATTGGAAAGTATTTTTATTTAGTTGAATATTAATACCTTAACATTGAACAGTGGGAGACAAACTATCAGACCTTTCTTTTCACTGACTTTTATGTAGCCATACACAACAGCACAAAGGATTGTACCTTCCTAGTATTTGATACCCCCTTTATACTGCAGTGAAATTTTTCTAGATGTGCAGCAGTGATAATTGAAGCATATTGCAGCCACACAGAAAATCTCACACTTGTGGAATGCAGCGTTTCTCCTGACGAAAACCCATTGCCCTTGAGGGGTTACAGTACAAAGAGGGCAGCAAAATCTCCTGTTATTTGCTGAACCTTGATGTTAATGAATTGTGTGCTCTTATAAAATAAGAGGATGTTCAGGTTTGCAGTTAGCCAGCTTTCAGCCGAAATAAAATTTTATCCTGGTCTCCTGTGACAGGCTTTGCAGCAGAGATCAGCTGTGGAACCTTGCTATCAACACTGCATGCTGAGATCCTTCTTTCATGCAAATTATGACTTTTTCTGTGAGCAAGTGATAAGCTTTTTCAAACGGCATGGTAACCTAACAAATAAAAAGCTTCGGTATTCACATGAAGGAGTGGCTTCTTTTGTATGCCTTTTAGTGACCTTAATTTCCATGGGATTAAATTTTGATCTTTTAATGATTTCACTGTGATGGGTGACAGAGAAATGAGGGACAAGCAGGAGAAACTGGCACATCATTGCTTGCAAATGAACTCATTTGAAAAATACATAAAACAGATTTCAAAATTCAACTGAACTGACTTTCTCTTCAAATTAAATTATGTTGTATTCTCCCTGTTGTTATTTTGTCATAAAGATGGCTGGTTTTCTGATTAGGAAACTGATCATCAAATACAACTTGACTGAAGTATATAACAAAAATAACTGGAGAAACCCTAGAAAACTTGAGCCACCTAATGTTTCCTATGCTGCTTATTTCACATTAAGTATTTAGAAAGCACTATTAGTGAATTTAGTTAGATAATAATTAAATGTTCATTTAGTAAGGTAATGTTCATTGTAAAATATTTTTGATGCTTACACTGTTGGAATGCAGAAATCTCAAAGATTATCTCAGGAGGAGCAATAGGGAAAGTAAACCACTAACTCTACCTAGTGGTCCAGACTCTGAATGCCCTTGCTTGAGTAGACATAGAATTATTTCAATAGCTTCAAGTATTAGTAATTTTAACTAAGTTATTTCTCTATAAATGACATTAGGGTCTGTACCATAGGTGACCAAAAAGGTGTATGGGGGGACTTGTTGTAGAAGGGCAGTTAATAATACAAGGAGAATATTAACCAAGATATTGATTCTTGTAAAAAACGTCACAACGGTGATCTATTAAATGCATAGAATTTTGGTTATTGCACCCTATCTTGAACAGTGCAAGCTGTTTGAATTGACCTGATTTGTTTACAATAGTATTAAAGTCATTGACTTATTTTACTGTAAAACAAATGAATTTAGATTATTAAATGTTCATTTAGTAAGGTAATGTTTATTGTAAATTAGGCCCATGTTTTCCAACTGAGGAAGACTCTGTAATGCCATGTGAGATTATAGTTCCCCACTAGCTTAAGATCTGATTTCACTAGGAGATTCTTTTGAGAAAAACCACTGTAAACCTTACAGCTGTTTTCACAAGAAAAGGAAAGTGCCACACAGTAGGCTTGAAATTGTGATTTTTAGATTCTCCAGCAGCGAGGGAATCCTCTACCTGAAATCGCTCTCTACTAAGACCATAAATCAGACTTTTACTACCAAAAAGTTCTGCTGGCATAAGGTGGTGGTTTTCCTCTGTTAAATGTTACTGCTTTACAGCAAATCTGTTTTGTACACTCTTCATCTTAATCAGGAGAAAGTTAGGCAAAGGTAGGAATAAAAGATAGTAAAAGCCTCTGGAAAACCTTGCTTAGTTAAAATCAGTGGTAGCCAGACTTCTTCCCTGAACATTGCTGAGCACAATACTTTATAAAGAACCAAAATCTTAAACATTTCATTGTCTGTTTTTCTTCCTTTCCCATAAAATAAAAGCTTTAATGAAAAGGGAACACTGTTATATTATCTGAAAGACATTAGCTTTGGACGTATATGTGGCAATGCCTACAAAAGCAAAAAGAAAATAATGCCACCCCCCAAAAAAACCCCAAACATCCCACCAAACAAACCAAAAGTCCAAAAGAAAGATGCAGTGAACCTTCTTCAAAAAATGTCTGTATCTAAACTCAGACTAGAAAAGCTTATTGGTTTTTGTATTACGCTCTGAGTGCAGCTCTTGTATATACATCTTAACATATTTGCTGAGGACTAAATCCCCTTGTTTGAGGGGCTTGATTAAAAATTCCTTCTCTGTGAGCAGCAAGTAGGGTGGCAAATTTAATAACCGCTTTGTTGTAAAAGCTACAAGTAAAGGAATATAAATGCAGCCTCGTGGTGACTTCGATACGGAAAATAGTAAGGGTGTTTTATTGTGGTGGTGTTCTATGCATACTGTTTCACTCTTTGATGTTAAGCATGCACAAGGAGAAACATAACATAATAACATAACATTGGATGTTTTTTTCTTTCCATTTGTAAATATTTGTATTTGTGGATTCTATATCTGACAGCTTTAACTGTGCCAAGTCACAAGGCTTCCTTTGCACAGTCAAACAAACAGGCCTCCTGGATCACTAGACCATCCCGTATGTCGCAGTTGAATGTGGCAGAATCAATCAGTGGAAAAAAGGCACATAACAGTTACAGGTAGAGATTCAGTAGTGGTATTTTACCTGAAGTTTTGAACCAGTGTTAATAGAATTATGATCTCGGAGCAGTTCCTTTTTGAGAGGTGTCACTTGGATTCATAATTGCATACTGCCATCAGTTATGGCTATTTGCAGAATTGCAGAGCAGTATAGGTTGCAAAGGGCCTCTGAAGGTCATTCCAACTCCCTGTTTAAAGCAGGACTGCTGAGATTCAGCCTATAAACAACTTGTGTGCCTCCGCGTAGCACGGGCAAAGTTTGAGAAACAGCCTTTGTATTTATTTAAACCTAAATAAAACACTCAGTCTTGATGGAAACTTGTAACTTTGATAAAGTACTTTTGTGTCTGCTCTGGTTGTCTAAAAATCTGTGGCGTAAACTTCAGGCATTCATGTGTTTTATATATTGCTAGAGTTGCCTTTGCCTCCAGGTTTTATATGAACTACATCTTTTCAGCTTGGATGCGAAGGCAACTCTAGCAATATATAAAACACAGGTTTGCCTGAAGTTTACCCCACGTGGGCCAGAAGTATCAGCCTGTTGCGTTACCTGCATAATCTCACTGCTGTGAATCGGATTTCAAATATGAAAACACAATGAGGCAGACTACAGAATCCTCCTGCATATTAGAGTATATTGTGAGATGAAACTGAAGAGGTTACTATGAATGTAGATAAGTTCCTGTACCTATTCCAACAGAAAACAAATCTTAGCTTTTGTATTTCCCCTCTGTATTTGAGCCAGCTCTTTTAGCTTTAGTCAGGAATCCTTAATCTGGCAAGCATGATGTCTTTTATGTATTTTGTTCTCTGTGAGAAGCTGTGAGCTAAAATCAAATACAACTTCAATGAAATTTGCATGTACTTTAGCAGGCACCACAGTTCAAAGAAAAATGGGCTCTAAGAGACCTTTGAAGCATCTTTGGCAGTTACATGTTATAATGTGGTGACTACTTTATATGTAAAATGGTCCTCAACTCCTCAGCTGTGGATTTGGAAACACCAAAGAATTGTAATGCTAACAGCAACCACAGGTGATTTCATTCAGACACTTCAATATGTTTCAAGAGCATCATAATCTGGATTTTTTTTCCAGTGCTCACATGCACTAAAAAGGGCTTAAAAGCACAGCAGCTTGTGGTATGGTTGTGGTTAAACACAGATAGGATAGCATTTACTCTGTTCTCAAATATGTTGCATAGGTGTATTGTGTGAAATGAGAGAGCTGTTATCAGAAGAGATATTATCAAATCTCAGATTTGAGAAAGCTCTTTAAGACTTCGCTTGATTTTACTGTTTTAAATAATGTAAGTTGCAGAAGTATTAAGAAAAGTGCTCTACAGTAATTGAAGCAAAGAAAATGCCAGCATGCACAAAAGGGGGGGAGGGGGATAAAAGAAAACGTAACAAAAATCAGTGAATATAGAGGAGGAAATGCAATGAATGGTCAGCCTAGCTTTTCTGGCTGTTTATTGTGTAACTGCCAAATCTGAGGTGGTATCATATGTTGTTCTTGGCAGCAACTTTGCTTCTGAAAGTTATTTTCAGTTTGAATCATTTCAAAATTGTCTGTGACAAACTGCAGTATGGGGAACAAGTACAGCTGCTTGGGCAAAATATGTCAGAGGGACATGGCAGTTTCTTACAGTGGTTTTGCCACTGAGGAGAATATAATATGTAAGCACATCCTGCAAGAATGTCTATGTGGGTACTGAATTATTTTTAGCAGCTTAAACAATGCTTAATCTCTGTATAGGCAACCTTACTCATAATTAAATTAGTCTTAATTTGGTTTGATCTAAATTACAGTGAACGTGAATTAAGACACATGAAATAAGTTATTTAAATTCTGCATTAAACCATCTGCATAGTTTTATGCAATTTAATCAATGTCCTTCGAATTAACAGACTTAGTTAAAGTAGTTAGCTTTTCTAAGGTCCTTAAGTGCTGTGATGGCAATTTGAGTCTGAAAACTCTTGTGGGGTGCAATATTTGGGGAGTACAAAGGCAATATCTTTCTAAAATCCCATTGGCTAAATTTAAATAGTTCATATATTATCTTTACAGACAAAGGTCAGAGTGACCAAAGCATGAATGAACTGGCTCTGAGCTGACAGAAAGCGTTCTTATGTACCTGGAGAAAATGATTGGTAGAAGTTTTTGTGTTCATACCAAGTGCAAAGCTTGCTAATGATTTTTATCATAGTTTAGAGGGTGAATGGAATTCTGTTACCAAGGCTGAATGTATTTTGGCAATGTTTCAGGGCAAAGCTAAGAGATCAAGATAATGAAGTATAAAAAATAAAAATGTTTTGATTCTGTCATTGGAACTGAACTGAATTTACACTTCAGTTTTAGATTTAAAAGAAAGATATGTGAATTAATTATATCCTCAGGAAATGCACAGAACTCTGTTTTCAAAGGTATGAGGTTTAATATCAGAAACTGTTTCTTTTTTTGAGTTTACACTATAATATAGATTTCTCTTTGATATAGGGCTTTGTTTTAATCAGACAGGTTTTCTGATTTTATATAATGTAGCAAATTTTAAATTACTTCCAATAATGTCTGCTTGACCCTTGCCTCCTTCTCTTACCTATTTTATATGGTAGTCAAGAGACTAATTGCCTGTGCATTATCATAACAATGGTCATTTTTTCTTTCTTTCTTTCCCCCTACTCCCCCTGAATGTATTCTAGCATTTGTAGGACATTTATTTAACAAGCTGAAGGGAAAAAATGGAATTAGGTCTACGATGCAAGCTTCCACAGGGACTCTTCAGGAATTTGTCCATGTGCTAAACTGATTTCTCTGCTCATGTTTCTCTTGCTTGAGTGAACTTTGCTAAGGTCTATCCAATGTCAATACAATAACTGTCTTTATTAGAAAACACCAAGAGAAGATTATTTAAGTGAGAAACATGGTAAATTATTGTAAAATTAACTTGAATGCTTTGACAAGTGTTATTTTAAGGGACTCGAAACCAAGTTATTACTTAATTCTTCAACTATGGCGTCTTGCTCCATGCTGGAGCATTGGAGCTAGGGCACTTGTGGGTATTAAGAGTTACTACTGAAATCATTTGCAGTGTACTGAATTCTCACTCAGAATGAACTATAAATTGGAAATACATGTCTTTGAGCATCAGTCCATTCTTACAAGCTGTTCTTCAACTAATGACTTGGGCTCAACCATATGTATGAACAGGAAACTAGAAATACCTCGCTTGTTTGCCAGCCATTCTGGATTCTTTTGAAAGAAGAAAAAGGAAAGAGTCTCACTTTTTCTTATGGGGGGATGCATGGAGTCCTCAGAGCTGGTGAGAGCAGAAGATGATGGTATATCTTCATCCTCTGAAAGGTGCTGGTCTGGCCTATATTCCTCACGCCAGCAAATATCCTGACTTTTATTGAAGTGGAATTAAACCCAGCCTTTCTTTTGTAAGGTTGTGTGGGTATAATTGTAAAGATTTATGAAACATTTTGTAATTAAGCTTTTCAGTTGGTCACTTTGCTGTTAGAAATACCTGTGGCTTGCATGCAAATGTTGTTCAATGTCAGTAAGTAAAGACAGTATGAATGTTGCTTGAATACTGCACCTTCCATGGAAAAACCTTGGGACGTTTTACAAACCCCCAGTGTCCTCACAATGTTCCTGTGAGTAATGAAATGTATGTGAACATTGGTTTTGAGCAAGGATTTGCTCAAGCCAGTGATTAATAATGAGTTTTTGAAGATTCTCTGTTATCTCACAATGATCCTACTTAGTTTTATTTTTGCAAAAATGCTTGTCCTTTTACCAAGTGAGAAACTCCTTTTGAGACCATATTTTCCAAAACTCTTCATGTAAGTTGTTTGATTTGAGAGGTTATCCAAACTGTAAGCATCACATGGAAACCTTCTACAGGTTTTTACACCTGCGGAAGGGTTACATTTCTATTTTACAGGTTTATGTACCAGAGCTCAGTAGGTACAGTCACTATAAGACTAAGAACACAATAGAGAATTCTTCAACAGTGACATTGTTTTTTCTTAGAAGGAATTGCTTCATGAATTAAACAGCAAACCCACTATGTTCTATGTAATCTCTTCCTCTTACTGGCTTGTTTCACCCTTCTCATATTGGAAATAAATTCAAAACTGTCTTGAGAGCTCCATGTTGTAGCTCATCTAAACATTATACAGTCTTAATGGGGCCCACACTGTGCAGCTGCATGTCTTACAAAAGCCCCTAGATCTCTTGTAAGGATGTGTCTTATCATAAGATATTACCTGCTAACTGTTCAGTCAGTTTCTCGCTTATGGTTTCCTTACCTTAGCAAACCATCTACAGTGAAAGTGTTAAGCCACTGTTTTATGTAGCTTTTCCAGCTGCATCAGTAAGTGGAAGGAAACAAAAGAGGAATTAAACTAGAAAGAAGGAAGAGATGAGGGGTTTTTTCTGGACAATAGAAATCATAGAAAAGAAGATTCATTCCTCACTTTTTTACACAGTTCTGATTCCCACTAGTTCAGTTAATATTTCCCACTGTGTATGTTACCTCGAAGTAATGACATTCATATGCTGGCTATGGTGTTCCTACCACTGATATTTTCTTTTGACATATGCAGTATTCACAAATCCACAGTGACTAAGATGTCCCAAGCACATGAGAGTTGTGTTTTAAGGAAATAAACACTAAACTCAAAGGAGGAGGTTGCAATTATGGTTCTTATACACTAGAAAAATCTCCCTCTAACCTGGCAGTGGGTGATTTAGAGGTAGGAGCTGAATTTCAGTCTATTCCTTGACACTTCCAGTAAATATTCTCCTTCCCTAATACTGAGTGTTTTCTGTCTATATCAGAAAGTTTGTTTTTTAATGCATCAAATATGAATACAGTTGACTTGAACAATCTGAAAACATTTTAAAATGTTTATGACTTTTTGATCATTATATCAAAATACTTCAACTTGCTGATAATTTTTCTCTTGGGAACCATTTTATTCCTACAGTAATGAAGCCTAGGACTTGTCTCACTCCTTTCTCTTTATATCATCCTAACAACTGCGAGAAAAGGAAGCTGTCACTAGGTGATAGACTTCTGCCAGACTTGACTGCCAGTTGAGTCTGTGATGTGCTTCTATGCATATTTTTTTCCTGTGTTTTTACCTAACATTTCGTAAGCGTCGAGTTGATGGAGTAAACTTTAGTGTCTGTGTTGAATCTGTAGTTATAATGCCAGATCACATCTGTGATCTTTGACGCAGTACCTCTTAAACAAATGCATTCCTCACTACAGTCCAATCTGTATTGGATTATTTGCAAGTATTCTGAGAGCTGTTCTTCAAGGATCATTCATTCCAGTATCAACCTGACTGGCCTCCACCCCTCTATCCCCTCCAGATTTTATGAAATAATTCATTAGAGAGGAACTTGGACACTCACCACAGAGATTTGGTATTTTTCATCCTCTCAAATTATCAGTGAAGGGAGTCTAAA
This sequence comes from Gavia stellata, assembly GCF_030936135.1. Taxonomy (NCBI): domain Eukaryota; kingdom Metazoa; phylum Chordata; class Aves; order Gaviiformes; family Gaviidae; genus Gavia; species Gavia stellata. Next base: position 11,781,950 of record NC_082611.1, on the reverse strand, counting down.
AATTATTTTAACATAGCAGTCCTGACATAAGACAGTAAATATCTGTTTCTGCCATATGGCAATCAAAATGTATGTTTGGCTAAACAGTTTCAGATCACCCGAGTCTATTGGATATTGATGAAGACATTCACTTAAAACATGGGTTAGTCTTATTATTCTGGTTAGTCATCTTATTCTGAGATCTGTAAGTGAAAATGCAGTGGAGTATTGAAGAAGGCATCCTCATTAAGTATTCAGTACCTGTGAAATGATATCCTGAATATCAGAGCATTTTCCTGAATCAGAGCTTAGACTGCCTTTTTGAATGGTTTTACGAGAATCATGAGAGTCTCTGCTAATATCTATAGTTAGATAATAATTTTGAAGCCATAGTCTATCCCTCCTACAATTTTCCTATTGATATATGCTGCTTTTCAGGTCTGGGGGGAGAATTAGTGGCTAATTTCTAAATCTATAACATATAACTATAAAAATACTGTTTCTTGTCTCATTTTTATTGTATGCAATTATCTTTTAATTCATCCTGATCTCATACTTTCAAAATACAGTTTATAGTTGATCTGCAGCAGCACAATTTAATTTTAACTTCTAAATATCTCATTTTAAACAATTTCATTTAAACTTTTGAGTAACTTGCTGATAGCTTTCCTCAGTGTTGATGCAGTGTTTGCATGTAGGATGCATGACACATTTTGTGTTTATCATTTAAATGAGTTTGTGAACGCAATTCCGCCTGTATGTGATCTGTAGTGCTGAAAAAGATTTTAGAAATGAATTTCCATTTTGTTGTGCAGAAGTAGAGGCAAAGTGACAGCTGGACAGCCATTCCACCTGCATCTCAGAAGACTCATTAAATTACTGTGATACTTGGGAAATTTAGCATCATCTCCTTAACTCCTGTACACTGATCTTAGAAGGTAGTGATCATAGTGCCAAGCAGTTCTGATTTACTTCAGTGACAAATACACGAGAATTTTGTAGTCTCTCTGCCTTTGGCAGCACAGAAAGGAAAGGGGTAACTGTAGTTGTAGTTATGTTGCCTTTTTCTTCCCCTTAGGTTGGATTATTTTAATATGAAAAGCACAAATCCAATGCTATTTGTATTTAAATTTCGTTTTTCATCCGAGGAAAGTACTGCCTACAACTCCTTGTGTTGTAACAAACTTTCTGGACTAGTTTATTTGGGTACAGTTTGATGTTAAATTACTGTAGGCAGCAACATAAGTAACCTAATAAGATTCCTGGAGGTATAGGATAAATTATTACTATCACAGCTTTTCTCTTATAGTCTGCATACTATTTGTTTTTTTTAATTTTCATTAGATGTTTGGAGATTAGAAGAATGGTGATATTTGCAGAACTGTTTGGACTATTACAAAGATTTGGATATAAGTAACTAAGACTAGGTGAATTACGTATAGATTATTGAAGCCTACACAAAATAAATTAGTGGGAGCTTTACCATCTGTATCAGTGGGGCCAGGACTTCATATGTGAAAGATAAGAGACAAACATTGTAACTAGAAAAATGTATCTTGTATTCTTAGCCGTAAATTGAATTATCATGAAGGGAAGGGTGGAGTACTTAGTTTTGAAGAATATGTGAGAGCATTCAGAAATCGTACTGTTTGTCTTATTAAAACGTATTTAAAATCAAACAATTTAAAGTCAGTGATGGTTCCTGAGGATTCTGTGGGAAGTTTCAGTGAGCACAAACAAAAACTAGAGCAGAAATGACCAGACCCACCAAGTCCAGATATTTTAAATGAAAGATTTGTTCATATCTCAATATATTCATAAACAGAAAATGATTAAAAGCTCTTAAAATAGGAATGTACTTGTACATAAGGGTATAAAGAACTCCTAGGGTAATTCATGTCAAATTAGTAGGACGGGTGGGAGGAACACAGTGTTCTGTTACATACTATTGGACTGTCAGACGGCTTGAAGTAAAAAGGACGAAAAGTTGGTGGACTTAATTACTAAAAGCAAGATGGAGGGGAAGTGTGAGGAAAAAGAGTCTAATGCAATCTTAACTGCTTTAGTATATAATAGTAATCGAGAACACAAAATAATGTACATAACGTGTAAAATGAAAATTGTTTCTTCTCCGAATTATTATTGATACTTTCTGGTGTCACAACAGAGCTTGGAAAATTACAAATATTTAGTTAAACATTAATCAAGAAAGCATATTTTCAGATTAAAGTATTTTCCATACCTGAACGTATATGTGCAGTTTAGATGTAGAGGAAAGCATGTATTTTAGTAATGTCAGCATATTTGAAATAATTTGGATAATCTTTTCATAGGTATATTTTGTAAAAAAAATTTCTATTCCATGTTCTGAAAATACCATTGATTACAAAATTCCCTGAAGAAACTGAGCTGAAGTATAGCATAATAGCAGTGACTGGGAGCTTGTAGACATTTTTTAAATATTAATTTGAAAAGACTGTCAGTGAAGCAGAGGAGGGTCAAGTTCCCAAGAAGTGAAAATATGGTTGATGAGTGACAATCACCTATTCCGGATAATATTCAGAGATGGTGTGAGAAACTTCTTAAACAGTAATTTTTAATGCCTGTGACCTCCTCATCCTCCTGCCACCAAAGAGCTATTCATTACTCATGTAGTGGTCTTGACAGTCATGGCTCAGTCCTCTACTTTCTTCCCCTTAACTGTGCAAGCAAAAACTATTTTACACTGATGCTAAGAGATCTCCATGTGAAAGTGGAATTCTGCCCATGGGCTATTCAATGCAGAGTTGAGAGTTTGGATCCTTTCTCAATGTGCATTGCATTCAGCAGTAAGTCAGGCAGTAAGCACAACATACTATTGCATGGTAGAAGGACCATGAGAATGACTTTTGAAAAATGAGAATGCCAGTGTCCCTGAGCTGGGTAACACTAGGAGCAACCTTTCCTTTCACTGGAAATTGTCATCGCCATTCAATATCCCTGGAATGAAAAAATGTTCCTTTTGTACCACAAAATGAATGTGCAAGAGATCATTGCGTATTGTCAAGATCTTCCTACGCAACTAGTATGTTCAGCAAGGTAAGCCTGAACTTTCTGTTCTCACCCAATTTTCAGTCCCTATATACAACTGCAGAAAGACCTTCAAGAAGAGCTAGGGATTGCCTGTGAGATACTACAAAGAAAGTTTGTATTTTTCACAATCCCATTTTTCACACCCATCCATCTGTCATTATGCTCAGCACTTCAGTGCCCAAACAACTTTGACAGTTCTGCTATTCCAATTCTCAAGTAAAATCCTGTGTTGTATAGTTCCCCATTTTCCTGGACAATAGAGGTGCTTATTTAAATGCAATTTTCACTGGACTTTTTGTTTACCAAAGTTATTTATCATGGGTTAATTACCATATGTTATTACCACAGATTGATCTTGGATATTCTTTTAGAGGCAGTAACAGGCATAGCAATTTTAATCTTCATAGAAAAGTGCTTCAGTAATAAGTAAATGTAATATTATGATAGGTTTTTCCAGTGAGTTACGTTTTCCTGTCTATCCCAAGTGAGACAAAATATTAAAAAAAAAAATTAAAAAGTTTTAACAGGGTAAACCAGCAGAAATACTTAGTATGAAAACAGTTTAAACAAACAAACAAAAATTACTCCACATTAGCAATCTTGTGAGACATGATTTATCTTAAAAGAATCCAAACAACTGGGAAAACTTCAGGTTTTTTGGCTCTTAAGGTTTTGTGTTTCTATTATTTAGCAACTTTCTGGTTTGTGGACTGAAGGTGAATTAAAAGCACATTTTGGTTAATATGAACTGTTGAACTTTACAAACAAAATGGAGGAATTGGTCTAGTTTCTTGTTAAATGTTTAATCTAGACGTAATAAGTTTTCAAGATTTGTTATCCATTACAGCAAATAAATATCTGTGAAGAGTTTACACAGTTACAGAAGAAACTGGGCATTAGATCCATTTGCAACTCCTTTCAAGGGCACCTTTCAGGTTACAGGCTTTGCATTCTCACTTACCACTGTAAAAATAGGCTTCAGCATAGGTTCTTCTTGCTTACAGCCTAAGGTGGGTGCTAACAAATCCACTGAAATTCATTACTCCCAAGACATTCTATAAAGGAATAGATGATGCTTGTGAAGAAGTAGGGGATATCCCCCATATTCTCTGTGAGAGCAGATCTGGACTGGCTTGGGAAATGCTGGGATTTTCCTTTTAGGATTATTTGGCAAGGGAAGAGAAACACAAAGGAAGCAGCAGAGTCACATTACCTCCCAGGGTTAATCCTGACCTAGTGCAGTTTACTAATAGCTCCTTACTTAGAATTTTGTTTAGAGATAGAAAGTAGATCAGAACTTCTTAAAAAAAGAAGTTCTTTCTTTCTTTCCAAATCAATTCAATTAAGACTCCTTTTCTGTAGTAACCAACTGACAATAGTTATCAGAAGGGCTGTCTCTTTGTTTAAGAAAGTTCTGCCTTTCTCTCCTAGCACTCTCAGGTCTGATATTACTCTGCCATGACATAAAATCTTACATATTCTGCTGGGCAAACAAAGCAACTTCTCCAACTTCCATCAGAACATGTGCATGAATGCTGGCATATCTAATGTTTGACACATTTGTTATAAACAAAGTAGCAGATGTTACCTTACCCACGTATATTAGTTCATTAGAGAGCATATTTATTTCATTTTAATTTTTAATGTTAACTCTTATGTACACTTTTGCTGCTAACAGAAAAGCCAATATGGCCTTAAAGCTAATGCTTTATGCTCCATATTATTTTCCATGTTGTATTAGATGTTGGGGTTTTTTTTCCAAAAGGCAGTGGGGGATGCTTTTTCCTTAACTCAGAGCAAAATAATGTCCTTGAATGTATTCTCTTTCTTAAACTGGATTTGCTTACAACATACAGTAATGAAATGTGTTTGTATGTTTGTTATATATATAAAAAAAAAGTTCAGAAAGAGGAGCAGAAGGAAGTTTTGAGAAGGAAGCTGGACTAGACAACCTCTTGATGTCCCTTCCAGCCTGAATTATCCTATGGTCTATCTGCAGTAGCTTACAAATACTAGTGCCACAGGGAGACAATGAGTTAATGATTCACTTCTGCATCAAAGTTTGATTCAAATCATCCATGAAATGGGTTCATCGGTCTTAGCCTGAAGGCACAGCTTTGATCCTGCAAGCTTCTCTGCTGAGGTAGTCATCTGTAGAGCTCCACCAAATGCAACTAGTCACCCCTCTGCACCTACGGCAATCTAGACGTTAAACTGTGCGAGTTGTTGCACTCATTTCACGTAAAGCTTCTATCTGGCCTCAAGCTAGTTCTTGAGGAATTAACTGTTAGCGTGTTGTTAGGACACCTGACCCAAAACTGTCTTATGCCAAAGAACAATGACTTCATTTCTGGGCTTGAAAATCCAGTGATGTCCACAATCTCTTGGAAGAAGTTGTACCTATGAGATTGCTGTTCAAATAAGCTCCCTTTGGAGAGCAGTGCACATACAGTAATAGAAACCCTGATTCTAGTTGATAAGGTCTAATTATGACCTCTAAATTATGAGGTCTGGCTGTATTTTATCTTTAAAAATGTCCATGTACACTTTTATTGCTAGAAAAATCTATTAGGAACAAATCAGTAAATAATAAAAATCAGCTTCACCAGAAGTTACTCCTTCAGGGGGTTAAAAAGAAACCAAGCACTGTATTTGTACAGTAAAGCAGTGATTTTTCTCTGTAAAGTAAATAGTTTTCAAAACATAAAATGGGTGCTGCTTTCTGACCATGGCAAGTGAATAACGGTTTGGCTGCAGTGGTTGAAATCATAGCTTGTTTCCCACCCTCACTCCTGTCTGTTCGTGGATTGTGTGTGCTTGCATGCACTTTTGGTGTTTTTATATTTTCTGATGTTTTTATATTTTCTAATGATTCTCAAAAGAGACTCTGAAACTGAGATTCTAGACATAGGTGACTATACCTTTCTATATGGGCATTATGCTCTTTTAGCTGGAGTTAAACGGAGTTAACTAGATAAGAGTCAGATTCTGTTTTCTCTGCTTAGCAGCAAGAAAACTAACATGATGCAAAGAAGGAATTTTGTTGTACTGCAGAGAGGTCAATTACTGTGGGAATCACTTGACTACATGTCTGTGTTTTAGTTAAAAATGAAATCTTGGTTAAAAGCAATCAGCAGAGAAACAAAAGTGAAGCAGAGGATTGTGAAGTGGAGAAAGGATATAAATCTTCCAATATCTCCTGCACCTGTAAATACACGAAATACAACTGATACTCTTGCAACTCATTGTTGCAAGACATCAGAGGCAAGGTAGCATCATATATTGGGTGCAACAGAGAAATTCCGGGGTTAGAACTTTGTGAAATGCAAAACAAAGTTACTATGGAAATAAGTTTATATATCATTCCTCAAAATAAAAAAGATTTAATTCTTTCAGGACTATAGCTGATGATTCTTCTCCAGGAGGTGCATCTTCTCCTACATCAGCATCAGGGACAAAAAAACCCGTTATCACTGGTCTTTTTTATTTCACCTTTGATTGATTTAGACAGCTCTTGACCAAACTATTCTATAACATGAAAATATTTTAACATCCTGCAAACTGAAATTGAAATTCAGCCAAAAAAAATGGTTAGGGGACTGGAACATCTTTCTTATGAGGAAAGGCTGAGGGACTTGGGTCTTTTCAGTCTGGAGAAGAGAAGACTGAGGGGGGGATCTTATTAATGCTTATAAATGCTTAAGGGGAGGGTGCCAGGAGGATGGGGCCCATCTTTTCTCAGTGGTGCCCAGTGACAGGACGAGAAGTAACAGGCACAGACTTGGTCATAGGAAGTTCCATCTAAACATGGGGAGGAACTTCTTTACTTTGAGGGTGGCAGAGCACTGGAACAAGCTGCCCAGAGAGGTTGTGGAGTCTCCTTCTCTGGAGATACTCAGAACTTGCCTGGACGTGTTTCTGTGCAGTCTGCTCTAGGTGAGCCTGCTCTGGTGGGGGGGTTGGACTAGATGATCTCCAGAGGTCCCTTCCAACCCCCATCATTCTGTGGTTCTGTGAAAATACTGTATAAAGAAATAGGAGAGTGTCTGTACGTGTAACTTGAAACTGAAAAATGTTTTCTTTAATAGTTAGAAATGGAAATTCTCTGAGATGCTTTGACTAAAAAGGGAAAAATGGATAATATAAAGCTGAAGTTTTTAAACTGTAGCCAGAGAACTAAGAAAAACATAATTGCCAATCTGTTCAACAGTATTTATAACAAAAAATTCTGCTTCCTTCCGTTCTTTTTGTAAAGCACGGAAGGAAAAACCTTCTCCTACATACCTGCACATGATAAGAGATATCTTACAAGTTTTAGAAACTATCAACAGTTTTTGTATGATAACTGTAACGGCTTATTACCAATCTTTTCCCAGGAACAGACTGTATTATTTTTTCCTCATTTAGTAATTTTGAAAACAGGCCTACAGATTTACATACTATTTTGCATTAGAGTGTATGGTTCATCTTACTAATGTTCTCTCTTCATTCTTTTAATTACAGTTTTACATTTTTATCTATATTCTAATTTCCATGGAATTAGACATGCTAATCCATCCTTTAATAATAAGTTTACATTTTGCTTCTTTCAGGATGGGAGTAAATTTAGGTGCATTTTAATTTATCTTTCAGTTCTGCATTTTCTGAAGTTTGCATTGCAGATTGATATATTTGTACCTATATAGATGTGTGTCATAACATGCATACTGAGGATCAATGAAACTTCAGTGTAGTTTTACAGATCCTCAGGCACTATTTTTTTCAGAATTAGTTATTGTTGCTGGGTCTGCAGGGTAATAAATACATCAAATGGATGTCTTAGGAACTTGTGGTAGTGTAGCTGTTCCTGGAACTACTGGAATGTATTCCCTTGCAGAAGGGAATTGCGTATGGGATAGCTCCTTGTGCCAGTGCCACAGCCACCTGCTCAATTTTTGCCAGTATTGCCGGAATGTCTTTAGCCAGCTCCTTAACCCTGTTTTTGTATACATTTCTGCCCCAGGGAGAAGTGTACTAAATTAATGAAGGGTGATGTTAATAGTTGCATGTAGACAAACCTTCTGTCTTCCAGCCATCTGAACCCCCCCCCCAGCAGTAATCATTTTAATAGGAGTTATGAAGCCAAAAGGGAAGACATATGGACATGTATTAAATGTGACCCTTAAAGAAACAGAATGCAGGAGCTTCCGTAGTACGTCAGAGCTGTTGTCTGTGTGTCCACTGTGGCCATAGTTGCCACAAAGTGCAAGAAACCTATTGTGAGCCATTGGTTGGTCAGCTCTCATTATAACAGTGCTTTCTGTCCTGAAACTAATTATTTTGTACCTGGAAGTATCCGGGCTTGTATCCCTTTATTTTCTGTTTAGTTGGCACGCCTCATTAGAAACAGAAACCATGTGTCAACTACATAATTGTTTCAGCTAATGCGGTCTCCCAGGAGGGTTTGTGCTGATATGTTCTAGCTTTTTTTTTCATTAATTGCTTTAGAAATACCAATGTGTAAGGTATCAATACCTAATTCAGCAAGCTACTTAAGCAAGTACCATCTTACGTATATATATGTAGGTTTAATATCTTGCTGTAACAAAGCTAAAATGCTTTAAAACACTTCTTGTAATCAGGCTGATGTTTAGGATCAGACATATTCTGACGAAAGTTGCTGCAGCAGTGCCTGGCATTATATCACCATCTTTTGTGCAATAAGTTAGCATGCCCATACAAGAGTTGGCAGAGCAGGATGTGTGTGCACATCTCACCTTTCTCAGCTGGCAGGTTGGCATCTCCTGTTAAGCTACTGTTGTGAGTGACCTCTGTGGAAAGGTTGAGGTTGACAGCTTGGGGAAGTAATGTCTTAAGCTACAAAATTAAAATTCATTAACGGCGAGGTGAAATCTGAAGTACCATTGAGAAAAATGAGTAGAAAATTAAATGGGAACTAACCTGTGTCAGGTGATTGGATTCGGTTTTGTTCATTATCATGTAATTCAGCTTTCCATTGGTGTTAATTTGGGCAAAGGCCCTTCCTGGTGAAATGCTAGTTTTGGGTGAGCTTCAGATTTTCTAAAAATGGTCAACCAAGTATTTGTCATGGATACTTTCTACTCAGAAGGGATAGTAGCTGGAGAAGGAAACCTGGAGAGTTCAAAGCAATGTTGAAACTGTTTCTACAGGCAAGAATCTCTGAAACAGGATGTTAGTGCAAAGATTAGGCCAAGAGTGATTACTTTGTTGTTTATATGAAAACTGGCAAAACCACATGCTGATCCATACTAAGATGTTGCAATTACTTGTTATCCCTTAGTCTTGTCAGTATTTTTCAAAACCTTTCTTCAAGTATGTCCTTTTTCTACAACATTTCTCTATTGTAACATACGTATATTCTAGTGAGCTTGTTATTATAGCAATTTGTAACTAAGAGAGGTTAGGAGGCAGTCTGTCATCAGAAACCATACAGAAGATTTACTGTAACGCTGAGGAAGGAAAAGAAAATTCTCAAGCCATTTATTGCACTTACTGAAGTTTTAGTTAATCATTCTGGAAATGAAAGGCACCAATGCTGATGTGATATGAATCTTTTTTGGGGGTACTGTCTGAGTTCTTTCCTACAGCGGTGTTACATATGAGGGTATTTCAGAAGGATAACATGCAGAAACACTATGCAGTGGTATTTGACTTTTCACTGTGTTGCATTTCTAAAACTACTATGTTTAACTCATCAGTGCATGTTAAAGGCAAAACAGCTGTGTCTGAGGGCCGGTCACTACTGAAGTTGCTGGAATTATATCAATATTGCCATGCTGGTTTTGTGTCAGAGCTTTAATTTCAAAGTTATTCTATTGTTAGGCCCCCATTTGCACATAGGTCTGTTTTCCTTGTGTAAGAAAAGAAAGTCTGGAGAGTATTCCAGTGACACAAGGTTATCAGGGCACCTGAAGAGTGAATTGTGACTGGCATCTGAGCTGGTCTGCGGAAGGAGGAGTGTATGCGAGAGTATCCCCTAATCATCTCTGTAGCCCTTTGCTGTACCCTCTCCAGCAGTTCCCTGTCCTTCTTGAATGGGGGAGCCCAGAACTGGACACAGTACTCCAGGTGCGGCCTCACCAGGGCAGAGTAGAGTTACCCTACTCTGATTTGATTGGTAATAAATTAAACTAATTTCCCCAAGTCGAGTCTGTTTTGCCCGTGATGGTAATCAGTGAATGATCTCTCCCTGTCCTTATCTTGACCCACGAGCCTTTCGTTATATTTTCTCTCCCCTGTCCAGCTGAGGAGGGGGAGTGATAGAGCGGCTTTGGTGGGCATGTGGTGTCCACCCAGGGTCAACACATCACATTTGGTTATCGCTTTTAACTTTTGTGTTTATCATTGGAAATGCATGGCGGTGGGAGGGAGAGGGTTTGAGCACTGGAATGCAGCTTCCAGTATGCACAGAGAGTCTGTAAACATTAGGCTGGACCTTGCTTTTGGATAAGTCATGTGAGTAGGATTTGTTTTTCAAAGAGTGCTTGTCTTTTCTGAGAAAAAGTGACAACTGCTCTGAGTATTTGAAACAGAATCAATTAATCCTAATTTTGAAACAGTCTGTACTGTAACTTGTAATAACCTGTAGATAATACATTACTGATAAACATACTATCCATACCCATTTGTATGTGTGCTATGCATTTTTCTAGCAATTTTAGGAGTTATGAAAGGCACGAAGTTTCAATTACAATGTTATGGTCATACACCCATCATCTCACACACTGTTGCACCTGTCTTCCTGGCAGAAGCATGCTTTGTTTTCCAAGGGACTGTATTCATAGTTCAGGCTGTGTCACTTTGCTTTTAAAATTATTACGTAAATCTAGTTTCCTGTTCCTTCTTTATATTGTTCTGTCTTTGATTGCGTCTATATCTGGGGGAAAAATTGAATAGGAAAGATAGCGATTTAATTAGTGGTGATGGCCAGAGGGTATAACTGTCATCACCAGAATGAATGGCTGCTTTCCAGTTGTAGCAGCAGAACTAGCAAAATTGTATCACCCAATTTATCTACCTGTTATTACAGTCTGGGAATTCCCATGTGTGTTGATCACATACTTACCAGGTGATTGATTAGTCTGCAACAAGACTACTGAACCTTTTCACAAATATTTTCAGTTTTTCTGTTTGCAGCTCTTCCATTTTGTCACATCTTGTTTCCGCTAACTTGGACTCTGGAGAGATCTGTACAACATGCCTATGCAGATCAGGTTTGCTATTAATACACAAGTCCCCTGTAACTGTTGTGTCCTTCTTCAATTCTGACTAAACTGCTGAATTGTTTTCAGTGAATTAAAAATGAGCTCTGCTGTTATTTTCTCTTCAATAGGGATGTACATTTCTAATTTCCTGTTAGAGAAGTTGTGTATTAAAAAATCTGTCTGTTCATTGTTTGTGCTTATGAAGGTGGAGCAACTTCATATGCAGAACACAATTAGCACTTGGAATTGTTTTGATCTAGTTTTCTCTAGGTAAACTCTTCACTAATAGAAGATTTCTACTGGTGAGAAAACTCTTTTAGACTCTCAGCATCAAAGGCTAACTAAGTGAATTTCATGATTCAGCTAAGTTTTCAGTGCAGTGCAAACTTGAAATTCCTTTCTCAAACATCACTTTTTATGCTAATTTTGCTTGGGGTTATTCGGGGGGGGGGAGGTAGCATGAATTGCAAAATCTTTCATGAATAAATTAAATAAGTGAAGCATTACAACTTCTCCTTCAGTTTGAGGGCTTTATAGAAAAGTAATAAGCTGAAAAAAAATCCTCTTCTGGCTGCATATTAAGATATAGTGAAAAGAATGGAAAATATCTGTCATTTGAGCTGCTGCAAGCATCTAAGAAAAGGTTTCTTGTGGAAATGTCATCTGTCTCTGATATTTTGAGGTGATTGCATTAGTCACTCTGAGGTAGCTCTTTCCATTGTTGGTCTGCACATTACGCCCTATTCCACCTCTTCAAAAACCTAGGAAACAGGACCCCTTCCAGATTAGGGTTCTAGATTAGCTTCAGTTTCACTAAGAATGCAGATTAGAATGTGGTCCACATACTAGTAATGACAGACCCATTCTTTTGAAAAGTGGATACATATGTTATCTATTACTGGTAATAAATCTGAAGTAATAATGCTTTGAAAACCCAATTGCGTCTTCAGCTGCTGTATTACAACGAACTATTTACTTTTTCCTCTAATGTTACATTTCCCTCTTGTTTATATGCATGTATAAATTAAGAAGAGAAGAGATAATGAGTGTGATGCAAGGATTTTCAAGAAATTGTAATGATCAGTCAGGTTCTGAACATGTGAAATCTCAAAAACATTCTCTTTCTATAAGACAAATATTTCTCTGACTACTAGAGTAGTCCATTCCCTATTCTCTTTGTTCCACCTCATTTCCAAAGAGTAGAACAATCTTTGTGTTGCTCTTCCTCTGCTGAAAGTTGATATGAAGCCAGATCTTTTCAAAAGTGTTACATTCCTGTAGTAGAAATATGTAGAGATAGAAACACAAACTCCTGCTCCAGGCTAATATTTTTGGCTCTGTAGAACACATTTGAACATGAACAACCATATATCTTCCATTTAACCATCATCTTAATTTAATTTCACTTGACCTAAGGAGCTGACAGTATTAATCTTCCATATTGATTAATCAGATGGAAAAGACTTCTTCACATGTTAGTATTTATATCCAGAGAACAAGTACTAATGTGTTTAGTTTGCTTGCAAATTGAACTGATAAGGTATAGATTATTTAGACCAAAGCTGGAAGTGAATTCTCATTTACTAGTCATTCTTGCTCAGACCATTAACAAAGACTCTAGACAATTGACAGTTTGATGGATTTTTCATTGTATTGCCATAGGTAAAACAAATAGTTTCCACACAAAGTGCATACATACTTTATATATATATACACACACACAAAATATATACATGTATTTTATGTACTCTTAAGACTTTCCTCAGATTTGTTTTTACTGATAATTTTATAAATGAGACAACTGTCAGATTTCTTCTGAATCTAAGTTATTCTTCTCTCATTCTGTATCACATCTTCCTCAAAGAGGAACAGGCATCTCCAGTGATAAATGTGTCTGCCTACATAACTTTCAAAATCCTGGATTTGGAATTAAAAAGAGCACCACCTGATCTAGCTTCAATTAACAAGTTGCAAAATGGTCTTCCTTCTCCCTGTAATACAGAAAGTCTCCCGGAACATGGAAATTAGCAAATGTAATTGAAACAAAAAAAGTCTTTGAAATGAGAAGAGAGTAAGAATTATAATCCTTAACTTAGCCATTATCACTCTCCCCCTTCTGTTTAAGCCTCTTTGCTGCAATAATCAAAACTGTACTTGCTTAGTCACTGATAAACCTACATCATTTATTCATTCCATTATTTTCCTGCAGGCCCTAGAAGTACCTTTTGACCATGACACAGCTTGTCCAGTGATTGACAAGTGTTCTGATAGCTTGTTTCACAGCTTTCTTGCATCTTAGGGGCTGAATTGCTTGAGGCATAAGCTGTGCAGGGAGAAAATCAAGCCTTATCAGTGCTTCCCAAATTCTTATTCCGGTTTTTCCTCTTGAGCTTCTGCCTGCCTTTACTGATTTAATTAACGCGTCTATGTCCCTAGGTTACATACCTGCTGACTTGATATCTGTTGCCATTTATCCATTATTAAAGTAACATTCTATATGCCTGATGACTTGGCTGACAGTTATAGAACTACTGCCAAACTCCCATTCCCAACAGAGATCCCTGGAAACAAGGACATTAAAGATTTTTTTTTTTTTTTACATTAAAAGGGATAAAATTTATCTTAATAGTTTAAAGTCTGACATCATGAAGCTCTTTAGAAGCTAATTAGCTTACATTGCATTGACTTGGATATTGTCATTTCTCCTTTCATCCATGTCAGTCTTACATTGGAAAAGAAACTCTCTAAAGAGCCATCTGACTCTGCTTTTAATGGTGACGTTAAGGAAGGTAGCCAATGGAACTGGTAATATCTTTAGCCTTAAACTTGTTTCTCTTGCTCTGGCCATCTTGCTTTGAAGTTTCAACTCACATCTGTTCTCAAATAACTCCCTGTCCAGGGGATGACCGTAAGTCAGAGCAAAAGGGGACTTGCAGCAAAATCAAGAGGAAAGCATTACCATCTCTGTAAGTTCCCTGACATTGGAGAAGATCCATTGTACAGCCTGATCTGTGAAAGGGAAAGATTATGTCCCTTTCTGATTAAAAAAACCTTTAGCTATCATATATTATATTGAAACAATGATGTACGGTAGTTCTCATTAGCCTTCCTGTAACTCAACAAGCTTAATGACTATTTTCTCCACACAGTAGTCTGGTCTGCTTTGACTAGAATGGGGTTTTCAGTCTTTTTCAAATCACAGGTTAGATTTTCTAAGAGGAAGTGGACCTCTGCATAATATATTTAAAACTATCGATGAGAGACTTGCTTCTCTTAATTAACTCTTCCTGAGGTTGTAGAAGCAGCCCATAGGCCCTTAGATGTCTGCGAATTACAAGTGGAAAACCTCTAGACTAGGATCCTACGGGACTAGTAGGACTGGTTTAGGAGACAGTATGTCCCTGTCTGTTTCCATTTCTGTATAGCTTTCTTGAGTATTTCTATACTAGCATTTCTGCACTCCTCCCTTTTTTGTCTTTTTGTAACCTTAAGCTTTAATTAAATTACCTTTTAAAATACACAAATTTTCATTTACTAAGCATCAAATGTAAGGATAACAGATGAAATAAATGGATGTAAAGTTCCATAACGAGTAGTTAATCTTATGTTCACAACTTCATCTCAGTCTAAATCCAACTGACCTTTCAAAATGCTCAGAGGGCATCAAATGAAATTAGCAGGAGGTAGAATCATAGAATCATTTAGGTTGCAAAAGACCTTTAAGTCCAGCTGTTAATCTAGCACTGCCAAATCCACCACTAAACCATGTCCCTACGCACCACATCTACATGTCTTTTAAATACCTCCAGGGATGGTGACTCCACCATCTCCCTGCACAGCTTGTTCCAATGCCTGACAACCCTTCCAGTGAAGAAGTTTTTCCTAATATCCCATCTAAATCTCCCCTGGTGCAACTTGCAGCCATTTCCTCTTGTCCTATCACCTGTCACTTGGGAGAAGAGACCAGCACTCACCTCTCTACAACCTCCTTTCAGGGAGTTGTAGAGAGCAATAAGGTCTCCCCTAAGCCTCCTCTTCTCCAGGCTAAACCACCTCAGCTCTCTCAGCCCAAAACTGAACACGGTATTCAAGGTGCGACCTCACCAGTGCCAAGTACAAGGGTACAATCACTTCCCTAGTACTGCTGGCCACACTGTTTCTGATACCAGCCAGGATACTCTTGGCTTTCTTGCCACCTGGGCACACTGCTGGCTCATATTCAGCCCAGCTGTTGATCAACACCCCCAGGTCCTTTTCTGCGGGGGAGCTTTCCAGCCACTCATCCCCAAGCCTATAGCATTGCATGGGGTTGTTGTGACCCAAGTGTAGGATTCGGCACTTGGCTGTGTTGAACGGCATACACTTGGCCTCGGCCCATCGATCCAGCCTGTCCAGATCCCTCTGCAGACCCTTCCTACCCTCAGGCAGATCAACACACCCGCCCAACTTGGTGGTGTTGTCTGCAAACTTACTGAGGATGCACTCGATCCCCTCATCCAGATCATTGGTGAAGATATTAAACAAGACCGGCCCCAGTACTGAGCCCTGGGGAACACCACTTGGGACCAGCCACCAACTGGATTTAACTCCATTCACCACAACTCTTTGGTCCCTGCCATCAATAATTCTGTGATTCTGTCCAGCCAGTTTTTTACCCAGGGAAGAGTGCCCCCGTCCAAGGCATGAGCTGTCAGTTTCTCCAGGAGATTGCTGTGGGAAATGGTGTCAAAGGCTTTACTAAAATCTAGGTAGACTATATTCACAGCCTTTCCATCATCCACTAAGAGGGTTGTCTTGTCGTAGAAGGAGATCCGGTTAGTCAGGCAGGACCTGCCTTTCATAAACCCATGCTGACTGGGTCTGATTGCCTGGTTGTCCTGTACGTGCTGCATGATGGCACTCAGGATCATCTCCTCCATAATATTCCCTGTCACCAAGGTCAGGCTGACAGGCTGTAGTTCCCCAGATACAAAACAAGCAAAAAAGGACTTACTCTTCATACAATACAAAATGATACAGAATGCCTTTCTGCAGGTTCTTGAGGGTCCTAAGAATTTACATGTGTAAAAAGTGACTGGGAAATGTAATGAAAGAAAAAGAATCCACTGAAAATTATTAAATAGAAAGATGTCATACCTGGCTCAGGACACCCTGAACTGCAAACTGCTGGAAGCTAGGGGAGTGCACGGTAAGTATGTTTCACCTGTTCTTATACTATTCTCAAAACTGCTCCTACTTCTGAGCTTCTCTGCCCATTGTGACAGGTAAGATTCAGGGTGATCCTGTACTATACTTATTTTACTATTTAAGTGCTTTTTCCCCTTGACTCTGTCTTTCTGTCGGATTGCTTCAGGATTATCTCTTTGGTTAAACATTTGCTATCTATAATGCTTTAATAATAGATACTATTCTAGATGTATTCGTTCAAACGTTACTACTCTGTAGATGGCACAGGTGTTTCTGTGGAAATTTTTATGCCTGATTTGATTTAATCTTTTTAACAATGTTTGTCCAAGATTTAACATTTGAGTGATAAAATTAAAATGAACCTCAGCATTTGAAAACTAAGTTTGGGGATCCTATCTGCCATACAATTTCTTGTTTTAAACATAGCAAGTTTTGAAAGCATTGAAAACCCAAAATTATGACTTTGCTCAGTAAGATTGTCATCAATTCCTTTTTTTTCTTTTAATGATCTTAGACATTTTTAAGCTCCAGTTGTAGTTGTATTTATAAGTAGCTTTTATATTTTTGGAAGATGACACTATGCAAATAATCTGCTGTGATCAAAATTGTAACATGTAGAGTCTGAAGTACACTGAATAATTCCTGCAAGTATTGATATAAAAATGACTGGCTTCCTTTTTCCCACTACACTTAAACAAGTTGTGAAACAGGATCTCACAAACTTCTAAGTAAGTGTTTATTGTCATTACAGAAGGAAGCAATGTCTAGGTTTGAATAATAAAAAATGTCATTTCAGTTAACAGCTACCAATGTACAGTGAATGCATCCACAGTATGCCATACAAATAAATAAGGAAACAAGCACAACTGGAGTTAAAAAAGTAGAAAAATAAAATTTTAAGTTAAGCCCAATGTATATTCTACTGTAAATGAAATCTTTTAGAATCCTTCGATTCTTTCCAAAAGTTTGCTTCTACTTCAAAAAGGTTGAAGGAAGGCTAGATGTATATGAGCTGCTTTACTCTTTTATGAAATGAGTACCCTGTTTAGGTACTAAGCACATACATGGAGACAGTTTCAGATATTAGTACTGTTATGTCAGGAGCTGGAGTCAGTTATATGTTTATAAAGAAAAAAAGCTATAGCCAAATGTTGCCTAGATGTCAAAACAAAACATTCATGGAAAAACGCCATTTAAGAATAATTTTTCAACTGAGGTTTTTAGAAAATTTCAGATTCATCAGTCGTGATTAAACAGAGAAATGAACATTCAAATTTTCCATATAATAATTTAATTTTTAAATTTAGAACATTAAAATAAAAATACTTTTAAAATTTTAAATACCTGCAGCAGAAATATTTCAAAATTATTAAGAAGTTTTCTAACATACTGAATCAAAAGTAATCACATTTCATAAAGCAAATGTCTGAGTCTGCCTTTTTTTAATCTGAATTCAGCTCTTTCTCTGGTGGACGAGGTGGGAGAGTAGTGGGAAAACTGTGTCCAGCTCAGCTAGTCTCTGTAGAAATTTAGCTGTGGTATGGATTGACAAGATAGCCAATATAGCCACTGTTCTGTGTCTGCCACTGCAGTCCTCAATGTGGTTTTCTTGGGATGGAGTAAAGTTTTTCTTGCTCCTTCAGCTTAGTCTTTGCTGCTGTCTTTTGTTATTAACGTTGTCCTAAATGTCCATGTGGGAGGAAGACAGCCTTCATTTGTCTAGAGGAATTCAAACTCCAACTGTCTGCTCCATACAGAGATGTTCATTTTGGAAGAAAACAAACAGTATCTTTTTCCTGTTTGTTTTCATTGATAGTAGTTTGCTACATCTATGCTGGGATGCTCCTTTGTTTTTGTCATGTCTAGTCTCCCATAACCTCTGTCCTGGCTACCAGAGAGGAGGTTGCCTTCTCATTTCAAGCGGCCTCAGGCCAGATTTTCTATTGTCAGGGTTTCATGACGGTTTCTGTGCTGGTTTCTGACTGTCTTGAGAGTGTAGTGGATCAGGTCCCAGTGTGCCATGGGAATGCAGTTCAGGTGGATCATGTCATGTATTTGTCTTTTTGCATTTTCAGCAGCTAATTTTTGGGAAGATTTACACGTAATCCTGTTACTCTAGTTCCAGAACCAGGGAATTACACGTTGAACATTGCTACTTACTTGGGTTTGCTCCAAATCACAGCAACACACTGACAATGGCAGATTAAATACCCTTCTGTTCCTTGTTACAATTTTCAGTTGATAATCAACATGCTGAAGACGTGGCAAGCCTGGTTGATGCCTTTTAGCACAAGTGATCTCGGTATTAGATTTCCCTTGGCACAAAGGGGTACGGATTTGTGAGGGTTTTGCAAATAGTCCATCTTCCTGCAAATCACCAGTTCTTCTGATACAGTTTGAAGCAATTTCAAGACTGTGTTTAAAAGAGGCTTGGGGTTCCACTGGCAATAATGCTGGTGTCAAGGCTGAGGCCCATTGGCAGAATGTAACTGGGAAACAGTTTTCTTTCTGCATTGTACTTCACTCTGGCCAGTGTTATAAATCTGTTGGTTTAATAATCATTCCTATTCACACACACAATATAAGGAGGTATATCTGACTTGATAATTTTCATTTTAAGTTTTCTGGTTTCTAGCTTCAAATGCTTCTTTTATGTTCACTTTTCACTTCATTTCTATTCAGGGGAACCTCATTCAAATGCAGTAAGCAGTTACACTGTGGTGTAACCATGAATAATATTGCTGTTTACACACACTTAAGGTAGCCCATTTCTTTACAGGGAATGATATTATGTAGATTGATACTGTCTATTTTTTTTTTTTAGTTCTGCCTGACTTGCTATCCATCTTTCTAGGCATTTATGAAATATCTGTCTTCATTGCAACCTTCCATTAGAACTGGAGATGATGTTTTATCCAATGATGTATATTCTGCTAGTGCTTACAAAGCTGGAGAGTGCATGCAGGCTGCATAAAGTCACTTACAGAAAGATAAAGTATGGTGAGAGAAAATCACAAAGAGCTCATCTATGGATAATGTGTGGAAGTGAAAGCATTTTATTAAAGGCAACCTTTCATCCTTTAAAAACAGAACTAATACTGAAATCAAGAGGAATCTCACATATAAAATCTCAGAGGCTAGTTAGATGGTTGTGAGTCATTCTTAAGGGACTGTTACGACAGGCTGCTTACCTTTATTATTAGTTACAGAGGGCAAACAAAAAGGAAAAAAAAATTTAATCTTTTATGACCTGAGTGAACATGATTTCCTGAATTTCAGTTGAGGAAACTCCCTCCAGGATCAGAATGCAGCTTTTCTTTCAGTTCAGTAGCCATAAAAAAAGTTTAAGAAAAATCTCACACTAAAATGAAGGTCTCTTCCTTACACCTTTTTTTAGGAATATACCCTTTACCATGCATCCGTTTTACAGAGAGTGAAGAAACTGATCATTTTGAATGTATTTATATATGGTGCAGTTCCTTCTTCTGATTAATGCTATAGTAATAATTTTCCCCAGTAAAGATGTGTACTTCCAATCTGAAAATAGGTTTGTTTAGATTAAGAAGCTACCACTGAAAAGAAAAATTCATACATACATACAAATTGAAAATTATATAGAAACAGGAACAATATGTCAACAGTTTATGAAAATTTATTAAGGTCTACTAAGTGATCCCAGATTACCTTAAGCTGTTCAGGCCTTTCAGAACCCACCACTTGTTACCAGTGACCACTTTTGTTCAGAAAACTAGGATTAGCTATTGATATACCTTGAAAAAAGGCTCTTCACTTTACTCTCCCTTTTTGCAGTCAGATGCTTGCTCTCCCTTTTCCTTTTTTTCCTTTTCAGAATGTTTATTGAATGGCATTTCATTAAAAAAGAAAAAAAAGAGAGAGCAAGAATATTTAGTAATATTGATAAGTCTGCAATTGGCTTACAAATTTGTAGTTTCATTTGCTTAGAAGATAGTGCCCATTGGAAAAGGGAAATTATACATGTAGAAATGGAAATAACTTAATATGCAAGCTAGGATTTCCTACTATATATTACTTTAATACTTTATGTAAATAATGAATAAAATCAATGTAACATCAGATAGTATGGTAGACCGCAGAATAAAAGATTTTAGTTAATTCTTCTTTTTGTTGAGGTTAGAACAGTTATTGCAACACAGGCAACTTGCTACAGAAGTCAATATTGGGCAAAACAGCTCTACCAGAAACTGAACTCAGCGTGCAGACAGCAGTTTGTTGTATTGGATTAAGTAATCCAACAAATTCAGATGCTATCCTTTTGATTTAAATAGCTCTGCATGTTTCAAAAAGGTATTTTCTCTCCTAGAGCCCAGTGCCATAAGATGCTTAAGAACATGTTTAGCTTTAAGTCCAGAGCCTCTGTCCTTAACTATCAGATAACTGTCAGATATAAGGCATGTGCTTAAATACCTTGCTGAGTAAGAGTCATGAGGTGTGAGCTAATCCTCATGGAGGTCAGTAGGAAAGTATCTATAAGGATTCCAGTTGGGCATGATGCTGCCTCTTCTTGAAATAAATACCTCTGAAGTGATCCTGCTGGTATCAGCAATGAAGTATTTTACTAGTTTTGTCTAGAATTTACAATGATTTTTAAAATATTAATCCCATTTATACTTCTAGCAATCTCTGTTTCTCTTGAAGAGTCAAGCTCATGCATATAAACTCCTTAAGTTATGATTGCCAGCATTATACAGCAAATATCACCACTTTCCATGTGAAATAGCTGAATAATTGTTTTACATTTACATTTATAAATATTAAGTGACCAATTCCGTAGTGTAATGAGAACAACAAGCTATCTCTAAGTTGCAGAGTAACTTGTAGAGGTGCTTTTTATATTTTATACATCATCAACCAGGTCTAGAATGTTTACGGAGTATGGTTGTCTATGGATGGTAATAATAATAATAATAAATAAAAAGAAATATAGCATTTCTTTGGCATATATAGGAGTTTCTCCCACAGTCTGTCAAGTGAGGTGGATTCTCACCAGTATGAAGGAGAACAGAAGTCCTGTTTAATGATCCTCTTTCAACACACCTCACAACACTCCACTAGTAGAGACTGTGACATTGGTTTACAAAACTGAAGACAATGACCCTCATATAAACAGCAACAGCAAGGCAAAACAAGATCAAAGAAAGCATTGACAGCAGATAGAAAATTAGTGGCCAAAACTTATGTGAAGTTCTAGACTAGGTAATGATTACTTTTTTTCAGATGCACGTTTGCAGTCACATCTGTAGTTTATATTATTTAAGCCCAAGTATTTCACATTTAAAAGATAAAATACCTGGGAGGAAAAAGTTCATCTTGGAAAACAGTCAGTGGTTTTTGTTTTAATTTTTTAAGTAAGGCTCTAAGGGATAAAATTAAAATAATCATAGGTACTGCTAATTTGAGTTTCGTAATGTGGTCCTCATTTCCTAATGGTGAACTTACTGTAAAAAGAATTAACACACTTGGGTTTTTTTCTGTTGCAAATGTGAGGTACTTGCAATTAGATTTTTAAACAGTTTTTCTCCTTCATCAATAAAAATGTATACAGGCGTGCTTTATAAGTATGTCTTCGGGCTATGCTTTTTACATGCACATCTGAACTGTTGATATAAATTCAACTTACATTTATTTTACAGTGCTTTTTTCTGTGGTGGGTTAATAGAAATAGCCTGGATCACTGGAATTTCCCAAAAGAGGAAAGAAGCCTTTTCTGTCAGTCTCACTAGTTTTTACAAATGTCTGTGCTGCAGGAAAGCACTACAAGAAGGACATTGAGGTGCTGGAGCATATCCAGAGAAGGGTGACGAAGCTGGTGAGGGGTCTGGAGCACAAGTCTGATGAGGAGCGGCTGAGGGAACTGGGGTTGTTCAGTCTGGAGAAGAGGAGGCTGAGGGGAGACCTCATCGCTCTCTACAACTGCCTGAAAGGGGGTTGCAGAGAGGTGGATGTTGGTCTCTTCTCCCAAGTGACTAGTGACAGGACAAGAGCAAATGGCCTCAAGTTGCGCCAGGGGAGGTTCAGGCTGGATATTAGGGAAAATTGCTTTCCTGAGAGAGTGGTGAAACACTGGAACAGGCTGCCCAGGGAAGTGGTGGAGTCACCATCCCTGGAGGTGTTCAAGGAACATGTGGACGAGGCATTGTGGGACATGGTTTAGTGGGCATGGTGGTGTTGGATTGATGGTTGGACTTGATGATCTTACAGGTCTTTTCCAACCTTAGTGATTCTGTGATTCTGTGAAAGGGTCTGATGTAGGTAGCAGTCCAGAACTCACAACCAGCCCAGAAAAGTAAATACTTGCAGGGTTATCCTCAGAGTGCAGAGCGCATGTGGACAACCAAGAAACCCGAAACTAGTTGTTTTAAACATGCTACTGACATGTACTATTTTAACAGTGGTTACAGTGGTAATTATTAAGATTTTTCACATACATGTTATGACCTTGGCTTAGGAAAATAGGAAAAGAAATACTCTTGGCCACCTTTTTTCATGCTTTCCTTTGTAGGGTGATGGCAACATTTCCTCAAATATAATTTAGAGCTGTTTTTAAATCACAGATGTAGCAGTGCATAAGTTTTCCTTATTTTTTCTGATGAGTCCCTGTAATCTTTCTCAGAGGAGTCTTTGCTTCAGTATATGAGTCCATCCTCTGTACTGTCAAAAGAATGGGAGGTTACACTTTAAGTTACTCAGTTATGCTTGGAATATATCTTTTGTTTGTGGGATTTGGTTTTGTGTAATTTCTACGTGCCAGAGCTGTAGGGTTTCATGTTTGTGACATTGTTACAGCCAGGCTAATTTATTCTCAAATCCTCCTCTTTCCATAATATTCTTTTTGCCGGGAAAGCCCACTGATTTAACTAATGAATCTAGTACTGATTTCTGAACAGCTGCTAATAATAAGAAAATTGTCTTGATGGTTTTTCTCGAATCTGGAGAATGAGCATGCAAGCAAGTTGTTGGGTCTTTTTTTTTTACTTTCCAGGATGTTTGGCTTGTTTGGAGAGCTCTCATGTCAAATCCCTTTTATCTGTAATTACAAAGCATTATGATTTCATCTTGGTGCCAAGGGACAGCAAATGACTGCAGGGAATACTGAAAGCCCATTTATTTATCTTAAGGCCAACTTTTGGCCACAGTTACATCATTGCCTGAATTCTCAGTGAATTTATCTGTTTGGAGTTTTAACCCTATGCGTGCTTCCCAGGACTGACTAGAGTTTGTATACCAACTCAACCAGGAGCAGTTGGGAATGTCCCAGGTAACTGACAGTCAAATTATAGATAGATTATTTTTATCCACACTTTTTAAATTAACTAATACCACAAAAGAAGAACTGATTCATCCTAAATGACATAGAAAGTCCATTTCAGACCAGTAAATGAAACCTATGTTTTTTGGAAGCCCAATCTTACTTCTTGGTTCAAAACCTTTCTACCTCCCTTCTGTACTCTTTTCCCCTTTCAAATGCTTTCTTGGAATTCAGAGGCATGATTTGTTCAGATTGTAGCTGTAAGCTGACTTATAGAGGCAGGTTCTTTCGTTACCTCTGAGATCACATCATCTATGTGGGATGTTATATTAGAGATCAGGATTTTGGCCTTTTAAAGACTGCGGCTGACTGCCAGGTAAGGACATGGAATGAAGGAGCTACTGTCAAATGTATGAATAAAGTTGATATTGGTAATAGATACTAACACAGTTAAAATAGTTTGTGCCTCAGGATTCTTTGTTTCCAGACAGTCTGTAGTGTGTCGGAATATATGCACTTTTAGCTACTGTGTAAATCTGTCTAGGGAACATTGTGCACTGATTTGCAATTAAAGTGTAACAACACTGAATTTTGGGGAAACCTCAGATACCTTTATGCTACTGATTACAGCTTTCATCTGCTGCTAACTGATAAAAGAAATGTGAGAAAAAACTAATTCCTAGGGGAATAGACTTTCTGTCCTGTCTTTGCTGTGGGCCTTGAAGAAAAAATAATAGAGTTGTAATGGACTTTCAAAGATCATCTAGTCCATCTTTCTTCTTCAAGAAGGCTTCAACAATATCTAAATCACTCTTGACAGAATCAGTTCAATGTTTCTTTAAAATCATTTAGATATGGAAACTCCACAGCCTCTGTATGTAATCCATTTCATTGCTTGTCATTCCACACCGTTCAAAAGGTTTTTCTTTTAATACTTGACTAAATCATCCTTACACCAACCAGATGTTTTTCCTGTCTTCAGTGGGGTATGTTATTTTCCTCGTTTCAGCAACTCTTTACATAGATGTAACCATGTCTCTCCATAGCTGTCTTTTCTGTAGCTAAAAGGAAGAAATACTCTCTAAAATAACAAAGTTTTATTTTATCTTGGCTTTTGCTCTCTTCTTTATCTTTGTAATTTCTAATCATCTGACCATTGCTGTTTCTCATTTCTGGAGTTCATTTATAAATTTCTGGATGCTATTTCAGTTAAAGTCTTACTCGTATGAGTACAAGGATTATATGGCATTAGAATTAAAAAATTCTTTTTGCAGAAAAGTTTCCTAGTGCATAATTTCCTGCCTTGTCTGGTTTCCATGTCCTCATGTGAGTAGCACTTTGCAAATGCCGTTGCTGATCTGTAGTGGTCTGAAATAGCTTGGATCATCAAGACCATTTGAATTCCAGTCATGTCTTATGAGCACTTGCAGTCCAAAATTGTTCCTTTCTGCAAGTGTACTCTGTTGTCTGTCCTCTAAGTCATGACTGAAAATACTCATTGGTACTGAAACCCTGGAAAATCTTACTCAATGCAACTTTTGCTTTTCCCTGATTGCTATTTGAATATTGGAGTTGACACCCATTTTACAGTAGTTCCATCTAGACAAGTTGTGAAGGAAAAAGTAATTTGGGGAGGGCTACAGAGATGCTGGAGAGTTACATGCAGAATCTTCCCCTGTTACACGACGAAGAGTCTTTCCTTCTCTTTTCCCCTCATCCTTCTGAAATGAGTTTGTGATTTTTTTTTTCTTTCCTGGCATCACTTATTTACCCTGTGAAACGAGCTAAAGACAATATGAAAGTTAGATCCCTCTTTTTACATCTGAGGCCTCTTTCCTCACCAATGCTTTGATCCCCCTTGGCTTCACATTTGCACTATTCTCACAAATGCTGTGATCTAAATAGCAGAACTCTAAAATTGCTGTTGGAGTCTCTGCCGCCTTCTATTAGGATAATGCTAAAGTCCATTGAGATAAATGATCAAAACCAGATTCTCTAAGGAGTGGCAGAAGGATGTCAGCCTTTTAGAGCACAGTGATGTCCTAGGGAGGAGAGGCCTGGCTGAATATAATTAGAATCCTGGGTGCAATTGCTGACTTTGCTGTAGTGTAAATTGAGCAAATCCTTGAAACTCACTCAGTGTTCGTTTCTGTCTGCTAGGTAATTCTACTTCAAACATAATATATTTAGAGAAGGGACTGTATTTCTAAAATATACATAGTGCAAGCAGCTTTGTACTGCCATCTAAAACATGATTTATTGTCAGTTACTGACTATATTGTGTTGCCTTAAAAAAAAAAAAAATCCTCTGTGTTTGTTAAATATCAACGGACCAGTGTCAACACCAATGTTTATATATGTCACTCCTTACCTGCATTGCCAGTGGTGTAAGCAGAGAAGCTGAAGTCTCAGAGAATAGCCCAGGTTGGAAGGGACCTTGAAAGGCCATCTGGTCCAACCTTTCATGGGAAAGAGAGCCTAGATGAGATTATCTAGCACCCCATCCATTTGTGTCTTGAAACCATCCAGTGATGGGGACTCTACCACATCTCTGGGGAGGTTGTTCCAGTACTTGATTGTGCTGACTGTAAAAAAAGTTTGTTTCTTATATCAAGATGAAACCTCTCCCAGTGCAACTTGTACTCTGCTGCCCTTTGTCTTCTCCATGTGGCTCCTTGTGAAGAGAGAGCCTCCATCCTCTTTATAGCCACCCTTTAAATACTGCAATACTGCAATGGGGTCCCCCATGAGCCTTCCCTTCTCCAGGGAGAAAAGACACAACTCTCTCAGTATTTTGTCTCTGCTAGACATGAACTGTTTTATCCTGTTTTCAGTGACTCTGTTACAAATTATATAATCTGTACATAATCTCTCTCTTCAGTTTTCTGTTCTGTAGCATAAACAACTGTAGTTTTTTCATTGTTTTCCTCACAGTTTATTTTCTGTACACCTCTGCTTATTCACACTCATTGTGTAAATAACAACTGATTACAATAACCTTACTGATTTTTCTCTTCCCTGGTACTCTCCAGCTGACCCTTATATCTCTGGAAAGCCTGGCACAGTATTCTAGCTGAGGCTTTATTACATCTGAGCAGAGTGGGAAGATTACTTCCCGTGATTTTCCTATTTGGCCTGTCTGATTTTCTTGATTCATAGTCAGTTTGTGTAGTGTTTTAATTCCCAGCCCTGTGTTTTGCAGATCTGCTGCCTGAGCTGTTATTCCAAAACTTGTATGTCTGTGCTGTTATTCCTACCTATAATATATGATAACTGTGTGTATATGATACTGTGCATTAGTCCGCAGTGCTCCATCCTGTTTATTTCATACCACCATGCTATATGGTGAACACTTTTTGATTCTTATTTTGCTTTCCTTTTTTAAGCTGACAGGAGTTACCTGTAAATGTAATACTTTTCCTTACTGACTTAGACAATGAAATACAAGTATATTTTGATATTTTAAAGTAAACTTTTTTGAAGAATGTTGTTTGATTCTTCTTTATGGCTTATTAGAGGCTTACTGATAACTATGTTGTTCCGTTATGGTCATACTTTACAGTAGGCTAATTTAACCCACATTTCGCAAATTTCTTATGAAAATGTGACACAAGCCAGAATCAGAAGTCTTGATAAAGTGTGATCTAGCGCTACTTGCCATCTTTTTGATTGGAGACCTTACCATTAAAAGTGAGCAGCTGACTTTTAAGGTGTCACTGGGTGAATTCAGGACAGAAATCTGCACCTTTGATCAGGATGCTCCAGGAGACACTTTCTATGCTCACCAACAGAGTGCCAAAAGTACCTTCCCTGCTAGCACCTCAGTCAGTCTGAAGTTTTGGATGAGAAACCTATAAAACAGCTTTCCAGCAACTCTTCCTCCTGTTGCTGAAAGAATGAGATGAAAACAGGTGACAGCAGAGGGGCTGCTTTCTTCATCACAGCTTCAAGCCTTACATACAGGAATATGCACAAGGGGTATTAGGATTCTGTGTGTACGTGAAATAGTCTCCCAAGGGAAACAGGCATGTCATACAGCTTGAGAGACTGTGCAGCTTGGATATAGTAGAGAACATGATATTGAATAGTATGCTAAGAGATAAGATGCTTTTTATTCCCATCTGTGCTTCAGGGGTTGAATTGGCAGAAAATTCAAAAACCTTTACTAGGCAACAGAAAAGATCAAGAAATATAGTATATGCATAGCAGGGCTTTGGCAGGAGGTAGTGTATGTCCTAACTGGATAATAGAAGTAGGTCTGGTGATTAATGTAGAGCACGTACTTTCCAAATTTTTTTTTTTATAAGATCTCATGCTATGTCACTTTTTGCAGAGTCTTTATGGACAATGGTTTTTTGACCTCTAGTTAAAATGCCTTTGAATGTAGTTCTTCAAGAGAAGCCCCAACACTGTATTATTTTTCTGGCATTCATTATTGTGTAGCATATGGATATGCCCCTCTGCGGAGGTTGTGTTGTCTGTCTCAGCTGCTATTCCACATTGATAAAAATACTGGTTCTTTTCTCACTTGTATATATTAACAGCTTGAGTGTAAGTGAACATATATGCCACAGGTTCTGGAAACTTATGATCTCCAAGAGGGAAAAAATACCTCTGTTTATTATGGTGTCTTTCATGTGGTTCCCTTGTGCAGCTGACAAAGGGGAAATTAGCAGATGGTGTGAAACTTCTGCAGTTATTAACAGACAGCACTATCAATTCTATATATTTTTTCTTACTGCAGCCTTAGTCACCTCTTAAGTTTTGTAACCTTTCTCTTCATCTAGTGGACATTTTTAATAATCTGTCTTTTCCTCAGTTGTCTGTCTGTTGACGGGAATATGGTCATACTGATATTAACAAACCCAAAATCTACCAGCCAAACAGAAAAAAACAACCAAACCCCAAAGCCAATGCAGAGGAGAGAGGAAAAAATAACATTACGTCTTTATAAAGTAATGGCCTCTGTCTGCTTAAACATATTAATGCAAGCTTGCTTCTGTTAATGTTAGTAATAAGCTCTTTGGCTAGCATTCTGTAATGCTGACAGCATTAATGGGAGGTGTTGCACTGTGCTGTCTTGCCTGTATTTGTCTCTTTTTTTGCTTCTTCTTTTCTCATATATATATATGAGTTGCAATACATGTCCCTCCCATTTTCAGATAAGATAATAGAAAAGAGTTTTCAAGGCTACTGACTACTGTCATATTTTACAAAGAATAGCTATGCAGTTTTGTATCTCATCTTTTTACGAAACTGTGACCCATCCTAAAAGATCACTGTTGAAGAGTGAACAAATATAATAGAACATACTGGAAAGTCATTATTGGAAAGTTAACTTCATCTTTCACTGAAGTTGATTAAATGCATTGGCTACACTTCAATCTCTGTAGTACTTTTGTATGAGAAAATATTATTATACAGTGGTTGTGGCTGTAATGTTATAGATATGGGGAATGGGATTCAAGCTGGTAAAAAGACTCGACATTCTCTCTTAAGTGTAGCGCCCACTCTCTTCCACCTGTTCACTTACACTCCACACGGACAATCTTTTTGCAAATATAATGTGTATTCTTTTCCTATTGTGAAAAGAAACATGTTTAAAATGGCAGAACAGGTTTTGTAGTGTATACAGCAGGTTTTCAAAAAGTAAATTTTTCTATTACTAACCTGTCAAGGAAGTGCAACTCCAAAGATAACTGAACTGTGATTATCAGTAAATTTGGGGGTGATAAAAGAGGTGTTTCCTGCTGAATACTCATTTAATACTGCTGTCTTTGGTGAATGATATCTCACCTAATAAAATCATCAATTAATAATAAAATAAACTGTACACAGTGAAGTAACAGCGTGAGGAATACCAGTATTTAGTGTGGCACTCATGTAGAAACGTGAAAAATATCTTAATAGGTAAGCAGCCAAATATTAACTAAAATTCAAAGAAGCTAAAGATTGTCTAAGGCAGGAGTTTCTAAGAAGCGAGGCAGCAAATCACAAGGGAATTGGAACTGGGCTACAAAATTCAATATATTGTGATGCTGTTTGTAGAAACTGGTAAGTTTTATACCTGCACTTTGACTTTATGCAGACTTCAGTATCCTAATGGCTGTAGTAGCTGTCTTTCACAAGGACTTTGAAGGTGCACATTGAAGCCAAGCAACAGCCTGAGAGTGAAGTCTTCCCTCCTCATTATGAGCTGTGTCAAAGTTACAACAAAACCAAGTAGATGAGATCCTGGCAGGATAATTGCATTTTGCTACAAGGCAACGTTGCAGCCATTGTTTTGTTGAACTGCAGTCTCAGCAGTGACGGAGTCCAGGAGATCTGTGCAATCCTGTCATGTATCTGCTGCATTTCCTTTCCATTTAGATGGTGTCAGATTGAAAAAAAATCACTGTAGTGGAGCCTAAAAAGTTTTGCATATCGAAGAGTGAATGTGTGTTGTCTGTGGGTTTTGGTCTTCCGCACACTGACAAGCCTGCCACTAATTCAGCAGTACAGGATCAGGGCCTTTGCTATTGGAGTCATGCTGTACAATGTTGTGTCTCTTGCTGTGTTCAACAGAGCACCTTTGTTATGAGCACTCCTAGCCTTGTGCTTTTTAGATGCATCTCTCAGAAAAAAAAACCCAACTCATAAATCACTGTTAGTAAAAGCCAGAACGGTTTGCTCTGCATAGGCAGACTTATGCAGAGTCTTGTGCATAATAGCATACACAAGCTGTCTCTGCCTTAATGGATCCTGTCAAGTTGCTCTCTATCATTCTTAGTATTATCATTCCCCAAGCAGTAATGGTAAAATACATTACAGCCTTAAAGGACACTTTTCATCCCTAAAGTTTAGGCTGTCTCTTCTTTAGAATGTCATATTGTTTAGTATTTCATTTTCAAAAGCACTAAAGTAAATTAGGGTTATAGATCCCATCTTCAAAAGTGATATAAGGCCCCTAAAATGTAGCAAGGCAGTTAGGTGGATTTTCCAAATCAATGTTACCCTTTAATGGTGTTGCAAACACAAATGTTTTAGGGAGTCAGGCTCCAAAAGTCAAGCGACTCATCTGGAAAATCTTGTAAAATGTGTGCGTGCACACACATGTGTACACAGAGAGAGAAGGTTTTTTTCTGAGACTACTACATTAGTACAGAAGCTGAAAGCCCAAGTGAGGTGCTGGGTGTGAGGGGATGCTCAGGAAGACTGCAGGAGTTCACCGGAGAACATCAGTTTTGAAAACACCATGCAGTTCTCCTGACCTCTTCAAATGGGTGGTGGAAAGTAGCCACCGAACCATGGCATATCGGTACTGATGCCACAGTAGTCCAGTCTATCTTTATGTCTTTCAATTGCATGGTCTTTTTCATTCCTAATATATGAAGGGGTCAACAGGATGTCTCTGTGCTCAGTAGTCAGTGCTGTCTCCTGCAGTGTGTATGAAAAATCCCTACTGAAGTATAACACTGCCTTGAAAAGGTACAGAAAAGTAGGCATACTTGAGCTCTCTCCTTACCCCTGTAAGGACAAAGCAAAACCTAGTTTTTCTTCACTGGTGGCGGAGAAAAAGAGCACAATTATGATATTTTTGCAATGTCTCTGCTGCTTAAATAAATAATAAGTAGCAGATAAAGTGCTCTTTCCCTTGGGGGACCAATTACTTCAGGGAATTATATGCACTAACATTGGCAAAAGTCTCTCAAATAATAACTGCTGTGATCAAAATGTTAGTGTAAGCCCAAATACCAGAGGGTGAAAATGAGGCCAACAGCTGCATGCAGTAAAAAAAAGAACTGCTTCTGCTCAGGGAGTATTAGTGGCTCCACTGACACACCTGCTGCTTGGTAGGACTTGTTTCCTTGACAAAATAACCCTGCCAATGACCACTGAAAAGGCTTGTGATTATTTCCATTTTTCAGTTCTAGTTTGTAGCTGAACCTCATATTGAGCAGCAGCACTGCCTGACATTCTGTCTTGATTTGAAATCATCACTGTTGATAGCCTGTTGTAGTCCCAGCCTTATTTATTGTGAGGGATGTACACAACACTTGGTGTGCAGGTTCAGAGGACAAACTCTGCCAGTGCAGCATCAACCCCTATTAACAAGCAGTGATGCCTCTTACAATTTAAATGCGGAAGAAGTTGCTAAGTGAAGCTAGTGTTGACTTAAACAGACAAGGTGCAGCTGTGTGTATAACAGTGTGAGTGTATTGTTAAAGCCCTGGATAGACAAAAAAAATAATTCTACCTTTACTAAACAAAAACAGACATTTTGCAAAATGATTTTGTTTGGGGATGCAAAATTGCCTTCAAGTTACCTGCAAAGAAAAGTAGGTACAAAGAGCCTCTTCATGCATCCCTGAAGGACCAGACTTACTATAACATTGCTTTGTGCACTTAGGTACAAGTAGCATCTCATTCTTTTCTCATATGTGAAACCAGAGCAGCAGTGATAGATTGGGGTTCTAGACCTATCTCAGCCTCAGGTAAGCTTGAATCCATAGCTGCTTCTTCCCGGAAAGGGACCCTAATCTCTGAAGGTGAAAAATTAAATGAAACTGAAGAGAACACTTTGCTCTTGAAGCAACACCATTATCTTGCCAGAAGAGCAGTCCTGGGATGAGGATGGCTACCCAGAAGAACCCTGGCCTGTTCAGGCATTGTTTATTTGGCAGATTCTGACATTCTCCAAAACTAGGGTCAGGACTGATTTTCTTCCAGTGTCAAAAAGTGTAATTTGTTGTCACTGGTGACAAACGCATCTGTCTTACGTTTTGCTAACCTGGTAGGGCCAGCACAGCTGAATGAGGTGTGTCAAATTCTTCATGGTGCATCTTCTGCAAAAGTGTTTACTAGGTCCAGTTAGCTGCATTTGTCTGACAGCAGCTTTTGTGCAGATACAGGATATAATCAGTATCCTAATTTGGTCCTGACTTTCATTAATGCAACTGGATGGGGAGGAAAGGCCTGGTTAAATGCTCATGTTCCAGATTGAGTTGGTAGGTATGAGGACACATCTTACTTGCAGGCTGAGCAAATTTGAGTCTGGAAATCTCTAAAGCATGAAGCATGAATTCCAAGAATTGTTTTTACAGCCACATTTCAAATTAGAGCTGTATGTTGGTGTTTACATTGAAAGTTTTCCCCTGGGGTTTTAGCTGTAATAGCATTTGCTGGCTCTTTTTTTCCCATCTGTAGGCTGAGATTAATGTGCTATTATGTCACATTTTTCAAATGAATTGATTTAGTAGTTTAGCATAAAACACTGAAGTTTATCTTCCCTCATTAGTCACTCTTATCTGCCATTGCCCTCCTAAACATGGTCCTACACAATGTATACCAGGAGAGCCAGCTGGGCTGATTGTGCAGTTTGCTAGAGCAGACCACGAGTGCTACAAGAGGTGCGCTCTGTGAGTAGTAACCCAAGCTGCTACTGACAAATTCATATTGCACAGTCTCTTTCTTCTAATGTCACCCCTTGACATTAAGCCTGTTGTTGAGAAAACACTGCTTGTGTCTTGGGCAAACACTAGAGATAAGCTTGACTTTGAATCCTAAGCTGTCAGGTTAGACTTCTGTGCTCTTCTGTGGGCAACCTAGTGGGAACTGCAGAATATGGTGTGAACGATCATCTTGTACATCTCTCCTCTTCAGGTGGGTGGCAGCTGGAGAGAACCTGATAGGAATGTAATGCAAATGTAATGCACATCTTGTAAACCAAACCGGGAAGGTGTCATGACTCCAGGTGACTTTTGGAATAATGCCATTATATGCTACATTTTCTGCCAAACTACTGGTAAACCAATAATTTTATCTACAACTAGAAAACCTCAGATTTTATTCTCCCAAACCAGTCTCATTTCTAGAGGATTTATTACCAGAGATTTTCTGAGTAGTTCCTGATATTTAATACAGCCAACAGTGTTAATGAGTTTTACCCCTTTAGGACTTTGTTATTGAACTAATATAGGGGGTTTTAATTTCTTATTTTTTTAAGTTGGGATTTTAATGTATCCTGGAAGCTATTTCTTACTGGCCATGTAATAGTATTTTAGAAACAATACATAGAGCAAGTTGCTGTATAACTTGAAATGAACAAGACTTTCATTCAGTCCCTTTTGGCTAAAAACAGCTTTCATACCCAAGTTAGCATGGCATCTGTACTGCTATATATGTATTGTACTAATGCTGAAATAAATGGCAAATGTTATTGAAGTCATATATAATCAATAGACGCAATAATTTGACTTTCACATTCATAAAAAGAACAATGCTCCCTTTTTAGTAATGTGATACTCATCCTATTTTCACATTGTCAGCACTGGGTGATATATGAGATAATATAATCTAATACAATAAAGTTTCCTGTCATAACTGTTTTTAGCAAAATAAAATTATCCATGCCAAATAAAAAGATGATATAATTACAGTAAAGACTATATTTATCACTGGAAGTCCTTCATGTATCCGAGTATAGAGACCAGGATTAAATAAAGTGTGCAGGATTGTGTGCAAAAGGGATTTGTGGACTAGGGTTATTTATTTAGTTCCCAAAATTCAATAACCATTCTATAAGTATAGAGCAAAGCATGAATCTTTTCCCAGATCTATTAAAATCTAAAGTCTGAGTCCTGAAGACACTTCGTAGGTAGTGTGGAATGTCATGAGACCTGATTCTCTATATGTCACCACATCTTCAGTTTGTGTAAGCTGATGATCATGCTCAAAAGATTTAGTCATGAGAATAGATGTTTCCAAGGTAAAGGGGTCTAAAATGGGTAATCTTTAGACTTTTAGACTCTATAGCTCTGTATATGGAACATCTTCATTTCTTGGCAATACACTGTTTTGTTTGTAGTGCAGTGCATCTGTGTTAATATCAGAGCCTTATGGAAGAAATGCTTATGGGAACCCAGTGCAGTTCTTGCTCATGGTGACAAAAGGTTCAGGCTAACATAAGAGAGAAAAAAAACACGCAGAGACACAAAATCAGATGCAGGGGAGTTTTTTGAGGTTTTTTCCCACATATCTGGAAGAACAAAAGCCTATGCAGAGGCACTTCTGCTAGTGAAGCAGTGGTCCTTTTTGCCATCCTTGATTCCAGTCAGGAATTTGCTGATAGAAGCAACATGTGAATTAGATGGGTTGGTGGTGGAGCTGTAACAGTAAGCTTTGTCTACTTCAGGTTAGGCTTGTATTCCGCTGGGCTCCCCAGGCTTCCCTATGCGTCGCAGCGCTGCCCAGAATTTTTCTGGCACTGTGGCCGCACTCGGTATGTCTCTCCTGAGCCCCCTGCCAGAATTGGGGTTGTTTCTGTAGTTGTGCCTGAGGGAAGGGAATCTCCTGTAACCAGAAGTGGGGCTTTTACAGGCTATTTCATGGCACCCATAAAGGCATATAATGAAAACAAAACTTCTCTACTGTTTAAAATGGCTAACTCCAGCCACTTCTGAATTGATGTTTTCCCTCTGATAATGTGTCATGGCTTCCTAGGGATCATAAATTGTCTAAAGAATTTGCACCAAGTCATGCACTAAGTTGATTCTGAAGCTAGGTATCCTGATTCTTCATTTCTTTCTCTGAAATTCATCCAATATCATTGCAGCAAAGCAAAGAGAAGCAGCTATCCAAACACTCCTTTTCTGACGTTCTGTCCATTGTCGGGTTTACAAGCCATTAGCCGTACTAAAAGCCTGTAAAGGACTTGGTACTGGGTAATTCCAATCCTGGGATGTGGCTGAAGCTTATTGCAAAACTCCCGTGCATACATGAAGACCAGGATTTGGCCCTGTGCATGCTTACCTTTTTTTCTTTCCTCAAAACTGTAATTCACTGGTAAGTGACACAAGCTGTGTGTGGTGCTTGGAGGCTTACAGGGCACATGGAGCTTTGCAAGGCTTGCATGCCTTGTGTGTGTTATGTTACATTGCATGTAACAGGCATTGCACATATGTAATGTACACAACATGCAGCTGCTTTCCAAAGAACCTCTTATTCACAAGACTACCAATGGCAGAGTCAAATCATTATTCGTGCTGAGATGAACCCTACTGGCTTCAGTGAGAGGCTCCAGAAGCTCAGTTAATACTCAAAAATTGGCCCAATATTACAAGTTTAGGAATGAGCCAGGAAGTTGGATTCACATAGAATCAGTTTTATTGCCAGGTAAGAAATTCATATTAATATAGTGAATACATATGTTTACAAATAAACATTCTTAAAAAACAAACAAACATTTTATTGTAGGAAGTATTATTGGTATCATAAACTCTGTAGTTAACAAGTATTAACACGGGTTTACTTACAGAACATACAGTTACTAAAATATTTCCACATAAAATATGCTCAAGTTACACGAAACCTGTGTGATTTAGAGTGCAGCTGTAATGTGTACCTAAAGCATATGGATTAACAGCAACATTCCATAAAGGGTCAAATTAAGTCAGCCAGTTGTGAAGGCAATAAAGATTAAAGGAATAAAAGGAAGATAGTGGAGAATCTGGGTTGTGTGCAAAGTATTTGTCCCATGGGCTTTGTCCACTTCTGATAGTCTTAAAACATGATCATACAATTTAGCAGCACGCTTATGGAGAGATGCCAGTGCTCTGAGGATGCAAATCAGTCTTGATACAGCTAAAAAAATTGTCTCTCCATTTAACCACATTTCAAATTCTTAGCCCTTGCATCCTTGACTAAGAAGAAGCACTGCCAGTCAGTTGAGTACAGTAAGAAATGCCACTTCCAATTCTTCTTGCAACATAACAGTTCTCACTCCTCTCTGCATACTCTTCCAAAACTAATCTCCAGCAGAATTGACAGCTGGTGAGAACGCAACTGTAGTAAGATAGCTAGTTAGGATTTAGCCAAACGACTTGTTTTGGGGGAAGGGCAGGTATTTAAGTGAAAGACTGAGTGCACTGCCTGCCATCAAGCTGTTGCAGCACCGCCATCCCATCCCAACTCTTTATTTCTTTGTGGATGTGCCGCAGCCTTTACAGGCCAAGGACTGTGAGTCTGCTACTAGTGCCCAATTCAAGAGTAGTTTTACTCATATGAACAAGGCATCCTGCTCATCAGAACCACAGTCAAGACCACGAGTCCAATTGTTTCTTTAGTTTAAACCCAGATCTCTTTGACATTTGAGGCTAGTCCGTTAGCCTCTTCCACCAAATAGCCACCAAGAGGGAGCGCCACTATAGAAAGCCAAACAATAGAGACAATATACCATATAACATTTAGTTGAACTACAAAGAACTACCATGGCTAAAAGCAAATACAAAATGAGAGACCAGAGGGAAAAAGTTTAAATTGGGAAAATGGAGGGGCTAACTAAATAGTGTTGGCTGTGCAACCACTGCATGGAGATGTAGTCCAGTTTCCCTTCGGGACAAACAAAGGAGGCTGAGCAGGGCAGAACCCTTGTCATCCTTAGCAAAACATGAGGAAATAGCTTAAAGGAACAGAGGGGTCACTTTGAGAAACAAGACTGTCATAGAACAATAGTAATACAGTAAAGGCACCACCCACGCTTAATTTCAGTCTGAAGCAGTTGAAGATAGGCAAAACATTTAGGTGAAGAAAAAGTCCTGACAGTCTGCAAAGTGAGAATTGTTACCATCTGCCTGAAAACAGGAGGACTGAGAGGGAATATTCTGATGCCCTTATTCCCCCAGCAGCTTTCTGTGTCATATGATATGTCTCTTCTTATTTTGGAGGTTCCCAAAAATTTCAAATCAAATAAAGTAAACTGAAATAAAATCTTCTGCTGTTTGTTATCATCCTGCAGAATTCTCTACTAGCCAGAAAGGTCCCATATGCTCTTAATCATAACAGTCTTCATAAATTCCTTGTAAAAGAGTCTTTGTCCCTTATTATATATATATTTTTTGCGCTTTCTATAGAATGGTGTAAAAGTACAATAATAGATGTTAGGGGTTGTACCAAGATATTTGCTCTTGGCTTTTCACAGGTCTAGTGATTACTAATAGGTTTTATACAAAATTCCTCTCTGAAATAATATATTACAGTATATTGTTCTCTCTTTCTTCCTCTGTCTCAAGGCAGGAACATAGTGTAAATGTTTAAGCAGACATAAAGTTTCTCTAGATTGTGCTACTTCTCATCATGGATTTTAGTTTCAAGTAAAAAAATTTAGTCACAAGGGTTTGTGTTCCATTGTGAAATACAAATGGAGTTTATAATTCAACCTTCAGTGTGTATTGCTGAATGGTGTTAACCCACTCTTCGGCCTACAGTTGGCTGGATACCAAGAGTGTCCAGGTGGAAGTTCCTTCCTTTCTTCTGTTTCCTTTTTTTTTTCATTATATATTTTTAAATTTATTTTTTGCCTTTCAGTTGAGTGTTTGTGTTGTGTGTATATTTGCGTGTGGTTTTTAAAGGATTTCATTAAAAAAAAAAAAAAAAAAGGAAAACAAACTCAAACAGTTACTTCTGTCTTGCTGTTAGTTATGAAGTATGGCTGTGGGCCCAAATAATGCTGGCTCCGGGTTGTCAGTGGATCGCTTAACGTCGGGTCTGCCATACCATGCTTCGCCTTGTTTGTGTATGCTTGCCGTCTAAGAGACTGGTCATTGGGATCCCAGGTCTTGTAGTGGGAATTGTAACCTAATGGGTGTGTGTGGATCTTTGCGATTTTGGATTTCTGCCCGTTCTGTTTGGTTAGGCCACTGTCAATCGTGTAAGCTCTGTCTTCATCTAGGCGCACTGGGTGGAGTGGCAGGCTCCCCTTGGCAGCAAGTTCTGCAAGATGTCGACGTTTGGTGTAGAAGTCATCGTTGACTTTGTCAGCTATTTGGATTTAAAAGGGGAGGGGACAAAAAAATGAGCTGGGCACAAGAAAAATGTTACATAATTTACATAATTTTATAATTTAGGTCATGAACAGTTACATCTGTGGACCAGATACAATCACAGGTACATCAGTATGAGAAATCCATGCCACCTCCCACCCATTATTTTCTCTCTGTAGTATATTTTTGGATGCCATTATCTAGGCTTTTTATATATGCAGACAAAAACCTGTTGCCCTTTAACAAAAGACTGTCCCTGCCCCACATCACCCAGGTTGTGCTGATATTTACATTATGGGGACAGGTCCTATGAATCTTACCGCTGCTCATCCCGCATAGTATAGGAAGTTTAGGAAGTGTTCAGAAGTATACAAACTTTCTTGGAAATATTGGAGCATCTTGGGATGTATGAGAGCACATCCCTTTAAATGCAGTGTCATGTGGGTATTTAACCAAGCCAGTTGTAAGGTCCAGTGGTGTATGAGGCAGACCTGTTTCTGTTGAATAATGCCTTAGGGCAAAATGAAGAATGGGATCTGTTCTTCTAAATGGTTGGAAGTTCACTAATGCTTTATGGGGCTGAAAATACTTTGGGTTGCTGAAGGTTAGTATTTACCCTGTGATTTTACAGACAATGGAAATCCTAAATTCCAGGTTCCAACGTAATTTTCTGGGGCAAGCGCCACTAAGAAATACAGCAAGAGCCCTGCCAACAAATACTGCATTGCAGTTCTCAAATTAGGATTTTGCTCTCTGCGATTTTCTGGACAAGTGTCTTCCAGTGCATGCTTTTGCTCAAGTTTGAATGTTATTGCTGGCATTTATTTGGCCTTGCTTAAAAGTATGAACCATGCTCAGTAAACTAAAGGCATTCTGCAGCAGTCCAGCAACTCATTTAAATTTTGAGACTGAGTATCAGGGGTTTAAGGGGAGCTTAACTGAATTTCATTTTTTAAAATCTTGCCTTTTAGGTACAGAGGGTTTATTTACCCCCTTCAAAAATCTAGATTTTGATTTAAGATAGTGTCAAATATGTAGATCAACTGACACGGTGGTGTGTTAATCAGCAGTGATATGCTTTGAATATATGATCGTGTCAGCCTGGATTTGACTTTTGCTGTGCCCTGGCTAGATCCATCCATTTTCCTTGAAGCTATGCCATGTAAGGCTTCTCTGTAGAAGTCTTGTACATGTAGCTGTCTGA
This sequence comes from Gavia stellata, assembly GCF_030936135.1. Classification (NCBI taxonomy): domain Eukaryota; kingdom Metazoa; phylum Chordata; class Aves; order Gaviiformes; family Gaviidae; genus Gavia; species Gavia stellata. The sequence goes on along the minus strand of NC_082611.1, from coordinate 11,742,197 downwards.
ACAGCTCAGCTGCTTTTGCCTTCATGATGAGTAGGTTTTTAATTCCCTGCACTGCTTTTGTTTATTCTCCCTCTTTTTCTCTCTCCCCAGTATTTCTAGGAGGCTTCTGTTGCAATCTGAGTTTTCTCCTTCTCTCTAGTTCTGAACTGGACCTTTATGCAAGGCAGTGAAATTCCCATGAGCACCACATTAATCTTCAAGATCAGGCTTCAGTTCCACATCCCCTTTGTCTTGGCCCCTGAACAGGGAGGAATATTACCAAAAGCAGTTGCTGTTTATCATCTCATGACATTTTTTGTGTAATGACTGTGGGACTGTACTTTGCTCTTAAATCCTTAATTTTATCATTAAAGAGGTGTTTCCTCTTTGACGAACTGAAATTGCTCTTATTTGTGCTGTAAAATTAGGCTTTGTATGTTTTACCCATCTCCATCTGTCTCGTTTTTTAATTGATGAGTGAATGCTTTTCTATAGTATACAGGTGTCTTCTGTTTTAAACAAATCACAGAATGTAGATAATGGCCTATTCTAATTTCAGTACAGGATGTGCAGTTGCAATTGCTGGTAGACCTGTAATGTGTTACAAAGAGAACCTGCTAAGTTCTGCTTTGATTTTGGGGTGAGTTGTTTCATTTAGAGATCTGTAATCTGAAAGATGAAGAAGTTGTACCTGTTTCTCCTTGGAAGAGCTTTTTCCAGTTCTAAATGTGGCTTGTTCTTTTGATTTGTTAATATTCACTGAATGCCACAAAACAGTCTTATATACAAGTTGAATAAAACAGGAGGGAAATGCAGTCCGTATTGCAAATTTCCCATTAATCTGTTATCAATAATTGAGAAAAACAGTTGCAAAAAAGGCATTGTGAAAATCCACACAGCTATTTATTTGTATAATTTTTTACATCAAAGGCACTGCAAGTCAGCTGGTTAGGGGAGCGAGCTTCTATATCTTATGACTTAGACCTTGTCTATATATGAAAAGTCACACTAGCTTATATAATTCAGCGTAGTTAATTATGTCCAGCTCCTAATATAGATACGTTTGTCTGACTATTTCACATTTAAATTGGTTTAATTTGCATAGAAAAGTTAAAAACTAAGCTAATCTCATGTAAGGATAGACTAAAATTGTAAGTTTGTACTTTTAATTTGATCTTAGTTAAGCTGCAGCAATTTGTCTTACATAACCAAGATCTTCGATGATCAACTACAAGGTTAATGATGATTTCTGTTTAGAAAAATAACTGTGGAGATGCAGTTATATAAATAATGACCAAAAAATGCAGATATTTGCATTGCCTGATTTTTCATGCCATTTTTCTCTTTTGTATGGCTAGGTGAAAAAGGCCACAACAAGCACAATCTACGTTCTTGGTTTCTTTTTATTTTTTCTCGCTTGCACCTTTTCCCACTGCCAGCAATGGTCCTGGATCTGAATTTTGTCAGTCATTAGATATGTTACTCAGATCTCCAAACACATCAAGATTGATGTCCTCACAGAAGAGTAAATTGCATTACTGTTGCGTATAAACACCCCCACTGTAAAAACTAAGCAAAGAAGAAATCAGCCTCACAAGGACTGTGCCTAAGACACATCTGTGAGTGATTTTGCTCTTTATTATGCTATGTTATATGTAAAATTTTCAACTCTTTATTTGTTGTTTTACAGAAGATCATACAGTAAGTGAAATGATTAATTCTGTAAATACGGTTACATTAAAGTTGCTTTAACTAATTCACACCATAGTCCTTTTCTAGGGACTTCTCAACTGTTTTCTGGAAACAGGGCTTGAAGAGAACAAACCACACTTTGATGTGTAAATCCTTGTCAGCAAAGTCAAGCAGAAAGCTGGCAAACATATGACAAATGGCTGATTGCATGTGTTTTGTGTGGCAGTGACAGTGTGGGAGAGCTGCTGTTTGTATTTGTCCTGGTCAAATAACGGTTTGCAGGGTTTTGTCTGAGAATTTCTTATGTATGCCTAGGAGTTAAACAGTGAAAGCCAGCCTTTTTATCTAATGTTTTAACCTCTTTAAAACAGTCTTCTTTCAGCATGCTAGTGCAGGCTTACACATAGGCATATGTACCAGAATTGGGGGGGGGGAAATACCCTTGTAGCAGATATGTAGCAAAAAAAAGCATTGATAAAACCAAATTATTCAGTTGTTCAAAAGGGCTTTTGGCAAGTCTTGAAGCAGTCCTCATTCTTGCATACTGACTAGATTATAGGTTTTGTAATACCAGTGTGCTGTGCCCCAGTGTGAACGACCTGGTGCTAGTATAGTGCAGAAACAGGTTTTTTTACTTCAAAGCAGAAAAGATTCAGAAGAGTAATACTGAGCATGCTTTTGTAACAAATATTTTATTAAGAAAAGCATATTTATAGTATCCTGATGCCAACTACTTCAAAAATCAACTGTGAATCTCAGGAAGTTCATTATTCTTCTTAACCAGCCCCTATAAATAATATAGCCCCTATAAGTAATATAATATTATTATGTTATAATAATATAATATATAAAATAATATATAAAATAATTTATATTATTTGTAAATAATATAAATAATAAAAGGACTTTAAACATGCAAAGAGACATTTTGGATTTGCAGGGTGGATTTATTATGTGACCTTGGGTATACAACTCAACTTCCCTCTGCCTTGGTTTCACGAGCTGTAAAATGAGCTGTTAACACATTGGAGGAGGTAGTTAAGTGTTATGAAGATTAATTGCTATTTGTAGAGTATACTGAGTTTTCAGATGAAAGGTGCTATAGAAGTGCCTTTTGCATTGGCTTCTGTATATAAGTCAGTAAAATAGGATTTAAAGATATCACTGTCAAGTTTGCAAAAGGAGTAAAGAATTAGAACTGCAAAATGAATTGCCAAATGAACAATAGTAAAAGAAGGGCTTTAATTCTGAGTGTTATTCTTTGTGTTCCCTCCCTCCAGTCATGGCAGCTAATTATACAAATGTTCTTAGTTTCAATATTTTTGTAAGGTTTTTACTCTTTTAAGACTGACAAATGCACCCACAAGTTTAGTTACTGTTGTAGCTGTTCATCTGGAAAAAATGTGGAAATATGAAGTTTTTCCAACCTAAAGCGTGTGCCTGGGAGGGGGGACAACTTGGGCTTTTGTTCCTGCTGCACATGGAATTAGTAACTGACAAAATATAGAAACAGCACAAGGATCAAAAAGCAGGACTTCTCCCTCCCAGCTGAGTGCCTTAACTATTAAGCTAACGAGATGCTTTCTCTTCCTTCGTCTTTCTAGACTAATGAATCTTGAATTTTCTTCTGCTTCACAGCACAAGTTCATCAGGATGTGAATCTGGGTGGGGACCATCCTAGCAGAAGCTGGGATGCACCTTGCTGGGTAGGGAATGTAGATTTAAATCCCACTCATTTGGAGCAGTTGTACAACCATAAGCCTATCATCTAAGAAGTGGATCACTCCACTCCTTACTCTTATCTGAATCCAACAATGCCTTAAAGTGACCACAACTCTCTGTTTCATTTTGATTTTGACTTTGCCGTATCAGTGTCAAATCACAGAATCACAGAATTGCTAAGGTTGGAAAAGACCTGTAAGATCATCAAGTCCAACCGTCAACCCAACCCCACCATGCCCACTAAACCATGTCCCACAGTGCCACGTCCACACGTTCCTTGAACACCTCCAGGGATGATGACTCCACCACCTGCCTGGGCAGCCTGTCCAGTGCTTCACCACTCTCTTCGTGAAGAAATTTTTCCTAATATCCAGCCTAAACCTCCCCTGGCACAACTTGAGGCCATTTCCTCTTCTCATTCCTTCATGGGAAGTCTGGGACACGCTGGATTTCCTCTCCAGTGGCTGTATGCAGCTTATCAGTTATGTTATTCCTAAAATAGTCAGAACTGTAGCTTGATGGTTTTTATAGCAGGAATTAGTTCTTGCTCTCTAACCAGCCACGAACATTATGGAGTCGTCAGTACTCATAGGTATATGTCACAAGATTGCAACCCTCTTTGCCCTTGACCAAAGAGCGTTTACATAAAAACTGTCTCAGATTGGGACCCTTGCCTTATTCCTTGAATTTTGACTTTGAAAGGAGATGGCTACCAAGCTGCTTGGGATAGCAAGGTCATGGGAGTGCCTAGGAAAATTTCAATGAGTTTAGGCTCATCTATATGAGGTGGCCAGAAAGGAATGGGCTTTTGATGGTATGGATTCAAGTTTCACCATTCTGCCTAAATCTGTCACTAACAGAGACAAGCTTTGTTCTTTTGCTTATCGATGGTTGGCCATGACCAAACTTGGAAGTTTCACATATTTCTTCATAATCCACAGCTATATAACAAAAGCATGTAAACCAGTAAGCCGCTTATAGACTAAACACCACGGATGAAAACATGTTTTCTTGAAAATCGGTCGCAAAAATCCTTGTGGCTGTAATAAGGCCAGGATTTCTCAGTGCACTTATTTGAGTTTATGCTATCTGTGCTGAGAGGTGGCCCTAAAGCTATGTAATATTGTTCTGCTCCCTAGGCTAAGTAGTCTTCAAGGTGGGTACGTAACCACTTTTGGCATAAAGAATTGTGTGAACATACATTAGCATTGTGTAATGCTTTCTTTTTCTTGTAAAATATTGCAGTTACAAGCATTTCTGTGTGGAGAGTACAGCTAAATAAGGAGGTCTTGCGTAATTCTGAAGCAGTATTTTTTTACTCTTTTCCTCATTGACAATCCTCTTGTCTTTGTGGGTCCATAAAATGGCTCTGAACTCTTGCACCACTTCTCACAGCTATGGGAGAAGTGTAGAATCCTGAAAGAAAATTATGTCCTACAGCTTTTGTGAAAGTAGGCATCTAGGAGTGGGAAGAAACCTCTGAAGTGAGAGAGGAGAATCCACAAAGGAGTGAGCCCTTATAAAAGCTCTAAAGACATTTGGGGAAAAAAAAAAAGCTTCAGTGAGAGCTTGCAGTCACAGTCAGAAGATACAAAAATATATAGGGAACCCTGTTTTTCAGTAGATGTTTCACAGAATTGTTTGTTATCTGAACATATTTTAAGAACTACTTTGTGAAATGCAGAGCTTTATTCTAGCCACAAAGAGAATGTATTTCAAATTTAGGGCTAGAGATACAGAAAGCAAGCCAATGGAAAATGCTGGGGGACAGGATAGCAATGAAATGACTACAATGACTCACCAGATAACAGCTAAAATACACTAACTGCCTATTTGTAGATGTTTTCTGTGTAACGGTAAAGCTATTCCTATGTAATATTTAACAGTTTATAACAAGGTTTTGCTGCTACAGCCATGACTTTGCTGAGACGTTAGTGTAGTTACCTGAAGCTATGGAAACCTTACATTACTCTCTCTAAGTAATGAAAGTGAAAACTCAAGGAAAGACAAAAGGATAATGAATCCTGGCTCAAAGACAACACGAGAATTTTGCCCAGGGAAATATAGGATGCTGCCTTTGGTGATGCTGTTATTGATCCTGTATGAATGTGTGATAGCTTATTCATTTGCTTTTCTAAACTGGCATCTAAGACAATGTGTTCAAAGGCTTCCAAGATATAAGCCAACTTTATGTGAGAGTTTTTGCAGGAGTTCATCTGAAAACCAAAGTATCATTTCCACATTTCTTGGGTAAGGGGAAAAAACTAACATGGACTGAGTTCAGATCAGCTGTCCCCAGGTATGAATTGGATCCAGTAAATTCACTGAAAAGTGTGTTCCATCCAGTAAAACATATAACTAATGACGTGTCTTTTGAATGAAGGGGTTCACCAGGCATCATGGAGCATAGAAGAATTTGCTTTGCATAACATGAAGTCTGTTGGAAAACAGAATACAGAGAGATATTGCAGGTAGACACAATTCTCTTCATATAATGCCGGCAGTGGGTAGAATGATATGATAGACCTGTGTGTGGCCAAGAGGAAAGAATGTAGCTGCTTCACGGTTGGTCACTATCTGTTCTCATCTCATCGGCACTGGAGTGGTTGTGTATAAGGTGGGGCAATTTTAAACCATACTAAATTCTAAGAAAGGGTGAAGACCAATTAAAATAATTTTTGCATCCCTCCTTCTCCATTCTTGTATTGAGCTCTGAGAATGCAGAATTCAGCCTGTGGGCTGTAATGCATTGATTTCTGTCCTAAATATTAGTCTTTCTTCCCCCAAAAGTTCTAACACCAGTTTGCCTTTATTTAAGACATTCTGAAAAGGAAGATAATATTTTATGTCTGTGGATTCTTTCTCATAATTTTTATTCCCTATTACTGATAGAGGTAAAGAAAAATGCATAATGCATAGAACCATTCAAAAATTACTTTCATAATTTTGGTAGAACCTACTTTTTGTGGCTCTGTGTTCTTCCTTTCCCTGGCCCCCTTTACCACTTTATCTATTTATTCATTTCTTATAGTGATCTGGAGAAAGACCAAGCATGAAAAGACATATCATACCAACCTTTTCTTCTGCAGACTTTGTTTGAAAGGAGCTTGTCCACCTCCAGACACAAGACTGCATTTTGTTTTCTCAGTGAAATAAAATTCTTCTTTCGTGATATGAGACATGATGAAACATAAATATGTAGGCCCAAACATCTCTTCTATCGATTACTTTCATGACAGTTTCTGAAAGGCTGAAGAGGCCAGAATATTTCTGCGTTTTGAAATGCATTAGGAATGGTTTAGAATAGGAATGTAATTAGACTTGGTAAGTAGAGCCTCCAGTCTCAGCAATGTTCTCTTTATCCACCACAGGCAGCGAAGGCTGCTGCTTGGCTGGGAACGCTGAGATGGAATTTCATTAACTCCTCAGGCACCAGACATCATGTGTGGTACCTCATGTACAGGGATGCAGTTCCCTGGAACATGAGAGTAGCCATGTGTCTGTGAGCAGAAGCACCCCTCTTCTGACAACCTGCCAACAAAGCACAGCACTCCAGAGTCTTTTTTTCCTTTTTCTTTTTACAAATATTTATTTACTGTGTAGTTTAGGCAGGTTTCTCTTTGGACATGTAAAACAGATTTTCCAGCTGGGCTTTGTATACTTGACTGCATTGATTTACACAGTATTAAATTGCAATATTTATGATTCAATGTTGCAAAGTGCTGCAGTGATATCATGATTTGGTTTTGGTCAAAATACTTCAGACACACGCACATTGTACCTAATGTAGAGACCCATGCCATGCAGAATACTTCTATCTAAGCAATGTAAGAAAACCAGAGCTTTTCTTATTTACCAGAATCAATAGGTTCTGTCAGCCTGGAAACAAATGGTGGCTACATCATGTTATTGTAAATGTTTCCAGGAGACCTGAAATCTGTTGCATGCAGATAGACAAAGATCACACTACTTTGTTATTTCCTCAAGTGACTTAACATTTTAAATTCAAGCATCAAGATGTTAAATTGCTGGTTCAGTATTGTGCAATGAATGATAAACTTGAGAAGGAAGTAAGATTGCCAGTTCTATTCTTGAACCAATGGATGAAATTGTAAAAGATGTCTAAGAGAATGATATATTCAAATCTCTGACGTTTCTTTGAAAATGCAGCCAGTGGCTGTCCTGTAACTGTAAATCTGTTTTTTTCATTATTTTATTTATGTATTTATTTTTTCCCCTAAAGGCCTCTAAGCTCATGTCTTTTTATGGCATCTACAATGGCAAATAAATATGAAAAGTTCTACTGTGAAATATTTATTTTGTTTTATCTCATTCAGGCATATTTATCAGTTTGAGTTTTACTGGAAACCTTATATATGGTAAGAAAACTTGCCTTTTGAAATAGAAACTGTCTAAGGAGTCATGCTGTCATGCTTAACTTCTGAATAAAGCATAACTGCAGCATAAACTGATTATAGGAAATGAGGGTTTGGCTTGCTTTCTAAAAATGCTGTCCGAAGCCAAAGAGGTTAACACTTAGGAGATTTGCGTAAAAGGCTGCTTCCACTTCTTCCTTCAGTAATCTTCCTTGCTTTTTCACTGGGTAGTTTTTAATGCTTCTCAAGCAAATCAGTTGGGACAAATCTGATTGTGTCAAAAGTTTGCAGCAATGCTTTCATACATCAACAATAATACGAAATTGTTTGTAACCTTTTTGGTAAGTGACAGCCTTCAGTTTGTTTAAGGGCAGGGCTTCCTAACTATTCCAGGAGCACTGCTTCATTGTACTTTTGCAGAAAAAGTGTGCAGTCATGTGCAATAACAGGACTACTGCTGTAGTCAGAGTAATTCAGGCAGCCCGCACACAGCGGTGTGCCTTGCTCCTGGGACTGGTCCACAAACCAGGTGGACTGTCCTGGCAGGCTTGCACACTGAGTAGTATGTGGATCACGTTGGAAAAAAATTCACAGTGTTCTGCAATGTGATTCAGCGTCTAAAAATGTGTGTTTGATTGTCCTTAAGGTGTCAATTTATCTTATTTAACATTGACTGAAAAAGCTGTTATATTCCTGACCACATTTATTTGTAATAACTGTTCTTAGCATGAACCTAATTTCATTTTTTTCACACATCGCTGTTGGCATTCTTCTGTGTGCTGAATTTCATTTTCAGTTTTAATACTTTTTATTAGATGTTTTTGTTTCTTTTAGTATACTGCTGGTTATAACTCCTAAACATATGTCTAAATCAGCTACAAATACTCCTAGTTGTGGTGACGTAGAAAGCTGCATGAGGACACAGAAGACTCAGTTCAGGTCTCTCAATACATGATTAAGATGTGGTTTTAGTGCTGAAATAAACCTGTGTTTTTCTGTCTTTTAACTGGTGTCATCCTAGATTTATACCATTATTTCTGATTACGTGTGAGGCCTGAAGGCTTTTTGAATTGTACTAGTTAAATAAAAAAAAGTCCCAGTGATGTAATAACTATTTTTTTGCAGGAGTTATTTTTATTTGATCTGTTTCTTAACTGCTATAATTTTAAAGAACTTTTTAGAACATTCTGGATTGAAGTCAGGTTTTTTTTCCAAAATTAGCTGTGGCATAAATTGTTTCTATTAGAAAATTATCTTTTTCTATTCTTTTTGCCAGAAGGAATCCTTTTCAAGAGAGAGTTATTAAGCAGGAGGAAAAAAATCCCAAAGTAATTCCATAGCTGTACTTGCACACATTTCCATAGCTGTACTTGCACACATTCAGTTCTGGTTTTTTCTTCTCTTTTCCTTCTCTTCCTGTCTCCCTCCTGTTAGACTGCATGGCATTTGTATTATTCAAGTCTTGTGCATAATTGTCAGAGCTTTCCAAACCAGAGATGTGTGTCAAACTGAAAAGAAATAGTGTTCCCTGGCAATTGCCAAACTTGCACTGTCAGAAGAAAATCAGTTTCATAAGGTTTTCATATAGATTGGGCAAACCCAAAGGCAAAGCAGAACTAATGCCCGCTCTGAACAGAACCCTCTGAGTAGCCTTCACATAAAGCAAAAGCATTTGTGACTGGCAGACAGTCAAGGAAGAATCAGTAATGAAGCTCACTTCAATGAATATTTAATAGTGCGCACACACACAAGACTTCTGCCATATCGGAGTGTTCAGCTCCCATCTCTACCTTTTTTCCCAAGAAATCATAACCATCACTTGTGAAAATGAGAACCAACAGCGCTGAGCTGCAGATCTTCCTCCCCCGCTGTGGCAGGTCCCTTGCAAGGGAAGGTGAACTTTTTGCAGGAGCACCTTCCATAGACTAGAAAGCTTTGCAGACTTTCCCACTACAAAAATTACCTATTGTACTTAATATTAACATTAGGATGGGACAGACTGATATTTTCATGGTGATTTTTTTGATGCTGTAGTATCACAGCTACTACATATCAGATTTAATTTTTTTCAGCTTCTCTTTTCCTCTTATTCTTCTTCAAATAAGCTGTCAGGGGAAGGACTTTTGGAAAAATTAACTGCGCATTACAAACCATGTTAGTGCTCTTTCTCCCTCCATGCCTCAAGCCCTTTGTTATTATAGTATGAATGTGTAGGAGTAAAGCAATGATCTCTGTGGCTTTTATCTGTGTAATTTCTCTCTTAAACACATTTACTGTCTTTAGAACATCCTTTGCAGAACTGAAATAGCAGACAGATAACTGCTGCTATTTATATTATATTATTAATAAGGGATTCATTCCTATCAGTTGTCTTACTAGTCTTCATTGGTATTCATGGGTAATTCTGAAGAACATCACGCTACTGCTGTTGACATATATCCATATACAAAGCTGAAGAGTATTAAAGCCTCTCTGGTTTGAGTTTTTGAATTTGGTTAGAACTAAAAAAAAGTATTTGTTTACTTAATTAAACTTGATTTGCAACAAAGTAATCCTCATAACTGCTTAAAATTACCAAGCCAAACCTGAATGCATGTTCATGTCACAAACATTGTAAACGCAACAGACTTGAATGAAATAGTTTAAAGCTCTGTTGTCCGCATGGAGGCAGATTCTGATGTACTTGAAGAAATAATACTTTCATACAAAAATAACCTCAATGTGAATCAGTAGAACTATGGGAAACAAAGTATGAGTTTGGGAACTGAAGTCTGTTTCTCACTGAGTTTGCTTCCCAAACCCAAAATTCCTAAATTTATTCCTGAATTAAGCATATTGATTGTAGAGGGATTTCAGAATTGTACTCTCTGGCTTCATTCCATTACTCTTGTTCTCTTTGGTCAGTTCTTGGGAAAATTTAAATCATAGCCCTTCCTTTAAAAGCTACTTTTCATTTTTACCTTTTGAGTTTTAAAAAGAAAACATCCTGGATCAATAATTATAACCTGATTTATATTCGAATATTATCAACATGAAAGACTACTCAATAAATTAAAGTGCTCCCCGAAAGCCTCTAGTTAGACAAACTTTTAATTTAATTCAAGAAAATTATCTTCAAGACTTTTTCCCCAGAATTCATCCAAAGTTTACACTTTGAAATAATTTAGAACTTCACTTCCACATTCTATGTGCTGAGTTTACAACACTTTCTAAGCACTGCAGGTATTTAAAAATGGTGCTGAACCCAAGACAGATTCTCAAAATTTCTGTTAATTTTTTGAAAAACATCTATGAGGGGATTTGGGTCACCAGTAAAGTTATAAGTTTTGATAATTTGGCACCTCTGAGAACCACTTGCAGGATACCATGTGTTGAGCACCCATATAAAATTCTTATTGCAAAAATATTGCCATAAATGACCTGCACAGCTAATAGTCCAGGAGTTAAAAATGAGTGGAGTATGCTCAGAACAACCAGTGCAATTGATGTGTAGGCTCCATGGTTGGAGCTGTAAAAGTCACACTTCAGATTAAATCTAGACTTCAGCTGGGATCCCACAGTGTTGCTATTTATCTGCAAGTATTCACAATTGTTTTCATATCTTTATGATCAACCTCTCCTCTTAAATAATCAATAAAAATTTTGCATTGCAGAATGAGAAGTATGTTTATATGTAGATATATGTTTATAGTGCAAAATAAAACAGTTATGGAGAAGGATGTTTAAGAAAGGTTGCAAGTGAAAACGCTTAACATCGTTAGACTTTGTCTTCATGTGAGCTGAGTTTTGTTTTTTATTGGTTCACTTTTGTTTAGTGGTATAGCCTAAGCGTAAAGTTTCACTCACTCATGTCTTCACATCATTTAATGTGTAAAATATCTCATGCATAATTCATTAACGTTTTATAGAAATAGGTATGAATAACCCATGCTTGATTTAGATTTACTAGTTTCCTTCCTGTGGCCATCGCTGATCTCAATAGATGGAAATAAAGCTGGTTATTGTAAGCTTGTTACCTCTGAAGACTGCAGTCTTCAAAGACAAAGACAAGCAAAAGACAGTAAAAAAAACCTGGAAGACTAGCATTCTCTTGTGGTCAACTGGACTCACGTTACTGTTATTCTAGATCTGCCTGTTGTGTGTTATAAAAAGGAGAAAATAACTTTTTGTTTCATTTTGATTCATTATCACAGAATAAGGATTTCAAAAATCAACTAGTTTCCAGAGAACCAACCTAATTTTTAGTGGAAGGGTTTGAGTTCTATATGATGTATAACTACAAATGGATTGTGGTGTGGCATTTATAATCTGAATTTTTATGACTTTATTGGTGACGGTTTCATTTTCACTGTTTTAAAATACATGCTGGTAAGAAGAAAAAATGGCTGTTTCTCCGTTGTAGGGAATACACTATAGGCAACATGGGTGGATAGAATATCAATTTCAAGAATAAGAATTAAGAATGCACAGATGTAAATTTGCTGTTTTGGCAAGAAAAATACGTTAAGAATTTAATAGATCCTTACAAACATTCTTCATCCACCATAAAACTAGGCAGTGGACCAAATTCAGACAAAACAAATTCACTCGGTGTGAATCCAACACAGAAAACTAAAAATCCTGAGATAAACCTAAACTAAATGGACCTGAAGGTCAGATTTCCGTTCTTTCACAAGTTCAATGTGTTATTAAAGTCTTAAAAATGAGACAACGTAGATGGAAATGTTTAAGATCACCTTATTTTGGTGTTAAAACTGCTTCTTGTAAAAGGACTATTTGCAATTTCCTCCCAGCAGCCTAGATGTCGCTTCTGCTAAGACCAACGTATCCCTGAAGAGTTACCTTTTCACAGCTCCATTTATTTGCTAAAGGATGGCACGGGCAATGGCTGCTTGGATGTCTGATTACTTACAGCAGAATTTCCCAGCCTCAGAAAGAATATCACCCTGTAGCTTTTATAGTAAAATGTTATTTCTTTAAAAGGCTGTAAAAGAAGGGCAGCGATGCAGCTGATCTTGCTCGAGATACAGAGGCTTTGCACAAACAACATATTTATAATTAAAATACATCTACCCTACTGGAAGAAGAAATGAGTGTGCTGGATGATAAAATAGGAAAATATTTTGATCAAGACTCCCCAAGCATTTTTTATTTACCCATGACAAGAGTGCTTGCAGGGTATCAGAAGCCAGTTTGGTAAATAACAGAGAAAACAATTAAACGATTTAGTGGAAGCAAGAAAAGGTCTTGAAAGTCTGCACACGCTGGGCAGGATGTGAAGTTTGTGGGGGTATCAGCAGAAGATATAGGTGGAACAAGTGACACTGGCACTTCATCTACTTGGGAAATGGGAAGGCTGAGGGAACAGTGCTAGCAGGGAGGTTGGAAAAGTGAGGCTTGCTACTGAGTGCTTCTTGGCTTTCCTCCTGTGCCTGAAGGAGAAGCAAGGATTAAAGTATGAAAGACTTCCTTAACAAATGAACACTCAAAAGCTTCAAATTCTCCTGCCACACTGAGCTAAGTAAATAATAATAATAAAAATACCAAGCTTTTATGTCATACTTCCTTGAGATAGATCTGTGGTTCCAGTGTTTAATCGGGCAGATTGCCTAGTCTAGCATTATCCATGACACTGAACATACTTCTAGAGATATGAAATCATTAAGTGAATCACCCTCTGGATATGACAAATGATGCGTTAATCTGTACTTCCCTGTCTGTTTTTGTGGTGTTTAATCCAGGGAGCTACTCCCATGTCCCAGATTTTTTTAATCCATTTTTGTGCAACTGTGTATGGAAGTTGTAGCTGAAAATTTCTTTACTCTTTGAAATAAAAGCACAATTCCCTTTTAGGCCTTCCAAAGAAACATGAATATTACCTGTCAGTGTAACAGTGTGGTTGGTATAGGACAGTAAAGTAACGTAAACATACTGTGTCCGATAACTCTGCAGTTCTACTTTTTCTAAAAGTTGACTGTATCAACCCCTGTGAATGCATGGGCAGGCCTTTATCCTGTTGAGTGTTTCCATTTTTCCAGTTACAGCATTTCTTTCCAGCCTTCCCTGTTTTTGTACAGAGGCCCCTGAGGCAGAGCACAGAGAACTATAGGGAACGGTACAGAATCTCATATTCTGGTGAGATAGGTATCAAATTCTTAGGGGGCAGTTGTGAAGTCACTTCTGTTCTTGTAAGACAGATCTTTTATCAGCATAGGGTTACAATAATTTCTATGGAAATTGAAGATCTGAAGCTTAAAAGAAGACACCACCAAATTTCACAACAGACAGGAGGATGGTTCAAAGATAACACCTTAGAGTTAACCTTATAGTGATCTTCCCCTTTGCATCCTTCTGTGTGTGTAGATGTAAAGGACAAACAAACCAGACAGTTTTCTCACATGCTTCACCTTTTTGAGGGAGATGTTGCCTTGTGCATTGGCGCGCTTGCGGCCACAATATTTTCTATGCAGTAACAGTGACCTAAACAGGAGATGTTTATTCTTTCAGTGTCATATTTGCAGAATCTCACTTTGGAGTTTTGTAGTTGCAAGCAGAGCTGGAGCACTGCCTAAAATTTCCTTTGGGATCAAAGAACTGTGAAGCTTCAAGAAATGCTGGGAGCTGTAGACTCAGAGATGTGATGGTGAGTCTGCTGCCAATTATATTCTCCTTCTAGCTTCACTATTTCCAATCGATTAGATCTGATTTCATCCCACAGCAGACTACAACTCAGAGCATCACTGAAGGCTTTCTGGGTCTGAGTTTCAGGGAGGAATTCTGTCCATTGTGGTTTTGGGGTTTTTTTTGCCAAAAATTTCAGCTGGCTGAGTTATCTCATCTTAAGTCATGCCCAGTCAGTTCCTCAAATGTTTGTGTGTGTGTGAGAGAGGGGAAGAAGAAAGTTTATGAAAGAAATATAAAATCATGTTAAATTGTAGAAATACTTGTAGTATCAGTTTTTACATGTATGTCTGTACACCTTTCCAGCAGCTGAGTCATCTTTCTCCCAGTCCTGCAGGGCTTTAGAAAGTTGGGTTTGGGGTATTTTTTAATTTTTGCAAGAAGTTCTAAAGAAAGTCACTTTGCACTCCCTGAAACTCAGGATACTGAGCCAGGCTTACAGAACAATGTGAGTGACTGAATAAATATAACTAATACCTCCAGATAGTGAGGCCAGTTTGAGCTCTAGGAAACTCTTATTAAGCAACAGGATGGACTCCAACTCTTACAGCTTAGCAGAGTGGAATTTGAAGTTGGGTTGTTAATGCTTTTTGAATGCGTCCAAATGATGTGTATAAAAATTTGTGACGAGTTACCTTTGTATGTCCTGGGACTTGAATTTCATGAAGGTGTTCAGATACAAGATCTCCATCCACTTGTAGCTTTAGGCATGTCAGGATTGTTCAAATGAGCAATAACCATTTAAGCATGGAGTAAAAACATGGTTGATGAACTGGAAATAAGAATAATTTATGCAGAAAAACCTCTTTCTGCACTTTTCACATAAATAATCAAATGCTGCAAAAACACTGAAGAAAACCAGGATCATGTCATCTCAAGTGATCAAAAAAATGAAATATCTAAACACTGGGTGTTTTATTGCTACGCAACATTCAGTGACCACTTTTGGTGGGACTGGTTTAGAGGTTGTTAAGCCTTTTCCCTCAGATACAGTCTCTGACATTCCTTGGTGGGACAAATTTAGCACTGTTGAAAAAAGATTCTCTGGCTCAAAAATAGACAAGTAATGGATGAAAAGAGTGCCCCTATCAGCCAGTCAGACAGACTAGAGATGCTAAGAGATAGATTGCCTATCTATTCTTTCAGGAAGTGCATGTTGCTCTGTCTCGTTTCCAAAGGGTCCTCTACCTTCTGCTGATTATTCCCTGGTGGTGTATGTATTAAGGTAAAATTCTGGTGCAGTGAGGAAAACAGCAAGTAAATCTCAACTCACTATTACCTTGTTGTACTCCAAGCACTCATCTGAGAATATAAAATAGGCACAGAATGTCCTCACGTTATTCAGAGATGTAAATGCCAGCAGACAGTAAGAGGAAAAGGTGAATTTGGTCAGTAGCCGCTGGTCAGTACTTAAGGAATTCTGGAGGCTGCAACAAATAAAGACATTCCTAACAAGAAATGAGGAAAATACCTTTTCCATTGAGTGTGTAAGGGTTTGGCTGTACAGTTTGAACTGGTTCACATAAAAATATTTTGCTTTTTAAATAAAATACACCCACATTGGCCTTTTCAACTCTCTTCTCCCCTGTTGTGCTGAATCGGACACTGCAATGCACACGTTGCGTTGCATACATGCATGAACAGTCCAACTTCAAATTGCATTCTCCTAAGCTATAGGATTTGGAGTCTAGGGTGTAGCTTTAAAATAGTTTCCTAGGGATCAACTTGGCCTCACTACCAAGGTATCGGTCATTCTCATTCAGTAACACAATGCAAATTAATAGCAACGGCACTGTTGTCTCTTGTTTTCGCAAGCACTTCAGTCTTAGGTACTGAATTTAATGCAGGTCCCGAACACGATCCAGAACAGAGATTACTGTGACTCGCTACTTTTCCATGAACTGAATTTTCACAGCAGCCAGTCACTGAGGGATGAGAAGCTCATTTCTAAAATTAGACAGCCAAATTTTTAGGACATCTGTAGTTCAGAAGAAAGCAGCTGTGTGGAAATTAATTTAATACTGCCTCTGGTAAAGCATCACTTTTTCAGTTATCTAAACTTCTTACCACTTATGACCACATTATGATGAGTGATATTAATGTACTACAGCTACAGTTGCTACAGAGCAATAGGAATGCTTCTTCCTCCACCCCCACCCCCCATTAAAGAAGAGAATTAAGCACAGTGGACTACACCCAAACAATGGGATCATGCAGAGTAAGAGGCACTTGAATGAATATGGTTTGCCTCAAATGCATGGAGAAATATAGAACACATCCCTTATTAAATTTCTGTTGTAAATGAATCCACCCTCAAGCCACTATCAATGAATGCAAAGGGAAATGGACTACACGCACTCATTAACCTGCTATGGAGATCAGTAAATGCGACTCTGAATGTTAGAATATGAAAAATGCCATCACTCTGTGACATGAATACCAGGTCAGGGTGAACTCAGTCTATGTCTATTTGTTCAAAGATGTTGTAAGGTTAAATTTATATTGGTGGGCCTGATGTAGGCTGGTTGCTATTTTCTCTCAGAGCTCTCATAAAGCCAACATGAACTCCACAATGTGCAGTCTGGCTAGCTTGATGTCAGCATGGTCACAAACCCAGGCCTGGCTGGCATCATGGAAAAACAGCTTTGTGATCTTGGGATGTACTCAAGAGGTGCCTCTTGGGAGGAATCATGGCCTAGAGAGTATGAAAGTGGTTAAAAGCTGAACGTATTTAATTGTTGCTCCGTAAGTTCAGACAGAAGGTGTGAATGTGTAACAGTTTCAAAATCTCTATTGTTTTCTGCTGAAAAGTTTGGATAACAATGCAGCACTTTTGTGCTTTTCTTGTGAAAATTCACCTGAATCTAAAACTTGGCTAACGTGGTCTAAGAAAAAAAAAAAAGAGAGGGGATAGGAAGGATAGGGGAAAAGCATGGGAAGATGGTGCAATCCTCCTCGAAGAAAATGTCCCTGAAAGTTGTATTTAATTTAGTTTAAGATTCTGAGAGGCATTATACAACTTCTGGAGCTGAGGTGCACAATCTTTCAAGGTTGATTTAACTGTATGGTTATAATACAGCTGCTTTAAAAAGTTGTACTCTTACACCCAAGAAATATATAAGCTCTAATTTAATGATTTTTTTTTTTTTTAAAGTACATTCAGTGGCTCTTGGGCAGATGAGAGAAGTTTCTTTTGAGTGTTTCATCTCTTATTTTATTATGCTTAAATACCTTTTAGCTTTGATGATTGGCTTGACCTAAATTGACATCTGAAAAAGAAGCTTGATATCAGTGCATAAATCTGTGTTAATCACCACATCATTACACAGTATCACCTCTTGAAGAAGGACTTGTAAAGCTACTCTGGCTGTATTCAAAATTCAGGAGAAAGCTATTAACCCTTGTCTTTTAGAAACAGTTTAAAAGATACCGCTTGTGAGAAACAAAAATGGCAAGCTAAAGCAAAGCTAAACTATTTGAGATGGGACTTCAATGTATACTTTGTTAGAGCTCTGCTATCCTGAAGTTCGGATAAAGGAATGTCAGTTTGTGATGAAAAAATTTTTTGGCATGATGAATACTAGATTCTTAAGTCAGAATGTTCTCAGCTGTTCTGCTGTTTTTCTAAGCCAAATAGCTCTGTCTGGAAATAGGCAGTGTGATACTGCTCTAAATTCATGGGGAAATGATGTTAACATCCATCTGTGTAAGCTGAGCAAGGGTTAGTGAGAAGCTGTTTAAGAATAGACACCCCCCCAGTTCTTAATTTATTGTTTTCTTGAAGGGGCCTGAAATGTAAGGTGATAAAGGCTTTCTGTCTTCACATGGTATGCAGCAGGTATTTATAGCCCCTGAAAAGTACTAACAACTTATGCTTCCAATATGAAAATTATGTTGAAATCTTTACTCACTATTGTCCTTTTCTGTCCCCACAACTGTTTGTTTGAGGATGTTCCCCCATTTGCTTCAAATAATAGCATATGACATTAATCAGTCACGGAAAATAGCCACCACCGGGATCTTTATTAGGAACTTTTGTGATGCACTAATTGTTTGAAATCATAAGGCCTCAGAATATTCCTCCAGTGACCTACTAATGCACATTCTGCAGAAAATGTGAAAGCTCTTACTTCGGAAGCATACAAGCATCTTCTCTTTTTGGAAGTATTTAGCAGGTGTCTAAATTATATGCTTTAAATTTGCAACATATCTGATGTTTTTCTCTCTCATTTGTGCAGATAAATATGGAAAATGCATAGGTAGGCATATTCAGGGCATAAAGAACGAGGGCTGAACCTATGCATACAACATAGGTGAAACTCGCTGAAAAATGGTGTACAGTAGGTATGGTGTGGTTTTATGTGCATATATAGACACGCATGTGATCACCAATTCTTACATGTAATTTTCTTATCACTAATTGTAGTCCCCCTGTTAATTTTTAATACATTTCCAACTAACATGATATTCTATATGAAACTTTATCATGAAGTAATCCAGATGAGCAAGACTTTGGTTTTAACTTTGAAGCAGAATGTCAGCTGACAACAGCAAATGCAACATACTGGTCTAAAGGAGAAGTCATGCATCGTGTTGCTTACTTACCGACTGCCTTTAGAGAGGCGTACTTGTTGAGCTCTTTGCCTGGGGGCTGTTGCTCATATGGGTTTGTGATCTGTCCCAGGCTGGGATATGAATGTTGATGTGCCATCTGAGGAAGGAGGGGAGATGTTGGCATGATATTATTCATCTGTTGTGGATCTGTATTAAAGAAAATCAACAAGTATTACGAAAAAAATAAATCAGTCTTTAGGTCTTACCATCATTACTCAGTACAGCTTATGCAGGATATGTCATGAGATTTAATGCAACAAAACACTATTTACTACGAAGTGGGAGTTTGAGTACAGCAAACTTGTACTTCAAACAGTTAATGGCATGATTAAAGACTGACGAATGATTGTAGCAATACATGCTAACTTTTTTATAAAAAAGATCTTTGAACTAAAAAAATAGGTTTCAAAACACCAACAAAAAGACTGAATTTGCTGCAGCATTAGGATACAAAACAAAACTTGAAGTTTATTCCAAGGTAGCTTGAATACAGAGCAGTAGTATCATTCTGTGCAGTTAAATAGCCAGGCTAATTTAAATTGGCTCAGGCAGGCTGCTGCATATATGTAGTTACACTGCTTTTAATATGTAACCATCTTGTTTATTTCCACAGCATTATGTTGTGTTCTGTAGACATGCCCCACAGTGCAGAATATGCAATTTTGGCTCATGACTATCATTAGGTAATTTCTTCAAAGCTCACACTTTGTCCTTGTATTTTCTCCTTTTCCGTGACAGTAGGTATCACAGTATCATACCAGGATAACATTTTCTGTAGCAGACATACCTAAAAGCAGGAGCTAATTACTGCTT
Source organism: Gavia stellata (assembly GCF_030936135.1). Classification (NCBI taxonomy): domain Eukaryota; kingdom Metazoa; phylum Chordata; class Aves; order Gaviiformes; family Gaviidae; genus Gavia; species Gavia stellata. The sequence goes on along the minus strand of NC_082611.1, from coordinate 11,722,320 downwards.
ATGTACAGTTTTATACTAGCACTCACCCCATATCCATTCTGTAGTTGATATGTTCCTTTAAGGTATAGAATACAGCCTGGATACTTTTCTTTCTAAGATATACCATAATCTATTAGTTGGTTTTAATGTTTGATTCCAGCCTCTGAAAAGTTTGGTCAGAATTCTGTGCTGCACTCAATTTGCAAACCTAAATTTCAACACATTTCAACATGCTCAGTATATCTTTTTTGCTGAGTCTTTCTCCAGGCTGTGTATATTGAGATATTTGAAGCTGATTGTCAATCCTAGAACCTTGTCATGGCTTCTGAAATCACAGACAAGTGCATTTTTCTCCTGCAATGAAATCATGGTGCTGAATTGTGACAATACAGTAACTCTCACAGCATCAAGCACAGGCTTACGATCATGTAGAAAGCAAGCTGGGCAGTTAGGGGAAAGAAGGCTTATTATGATGGAGTGAGCGGACCACCCCCCAAATGCCCACAGGATCTGGCAGGAGCCAAATATCCCTGCAGTTTTCCAGGATTTTAAGGGAATTGAGTCACTTGGCTTTCCACAGCTCATTAATGAAGCATGAGCGGGAGCTCTGAAGCCAGTTAACAGATTTACTGCTGGGAGAGAAAAGGAAAGCTAAGGTGGTTTTTAACTTTCTTCTTCTTCGCTATTGCTGTTGCCTGGTGCAGTCTCTGCTGAGGCAGCCCCTGCTTCTGCAGAGCAGTGTAATCACATCCTCTTACCACATACACTTATAAACAAGTTGTGAGGGCACCGCAAGGCAACTCAAGAAAAACGGTAGAAGTGCTACCATCTAATAACAATATGATTCTTCTTGTTGTTACTGGTTATTAATAGGGAACAAACTAGTTCACAGAATCACAGAATCACTAAGGTTGGAAAAGACCTGTAAGGTCATCAAGTCCAACCATAAAAAAAAAAAAAACAAAAACAAAAACCACACACCCACCAAAAAAAAAAAAACCCTCAAAATCTCAAAACCACCCACAAACCACATCCCACAAACCACAACCCACACTAAAACCAACCCACCCACACCACACAGCACCATGCCCATCAAGCCACATCCCACAATGCCACATCCACACGCTCCTTGAATGTGTTGTGGATAGCAGGTAGAGCTGAATGAGAAATTATTGTCCCATAACAAAAGAGTTTTTCAGTAAGTATTTTTTTTTTTTTACCAAACAAATGAAATCTGAAGTTGGACTTCTTTTTGCAAATATTATGTCAGATCAGAAGAAACATTTTGTTATGTTTTCAAAATTACACAAACACACACACACACACATATATATATATATAAAAGAAGTTGGCTCACTTTTTAAAAGAGAGATCTTATTTTGGACTGAAAACCAGAAACTTTTCTGTTCCAGAATTCCCCCAAGAATATTGGAACACTTTTTGAATCTTTTTGATAGGTTTACCTTGAAAGGGTAAGTTTGTTAAGTCAACCCTTTCACAGAAACAGTTGTTATTTCAATAAATTGCTATTTTCTAATAAATAAAAGCTCTCAGTAAGTTCCTGTTCAGCTACAGTACTGACAGGTCTGATGTAACTAAGTGGGTGGCTCTTAGAGCAAGAATTCACGAAATCCTATTCCGTTCCCATTCTACCTCTAGAGTACAGCTAAGGAAAGCCTCTTACTCCAATGGCCTGAACTATAAAATAGCTGACCACTCTTTCCAAATCATCCATATCTTCCAAATGTCTCTCCTTTATGGTTGCATCTACAAGTACACTTTTGAGGAGGAATGCTAGCACAGCTGTATTTTGGTGACAGGGCAGCTCTAAAGATACCAGCATGGGTGGGACCTTTAATATGGGGAAGGTGTCAACCTTTTACCACTACATTCACTAATTTTTTTCTGAGTAGATCTAAATCAACACTTCATAGATGCTACTACCACGAAGTTCCCTTGTGGCAATTCGTATTATTCAGTCTGTCAAAACATCATGATTTCACTGTGATGAAAGTATTATGAGCACCAGTATTTCTATGCTTACTGCCAAAGTGACTTGCAGCTGTGGAGACTTGCAAGAACAATCTAAATAAGGTGTAGTTAACCAGGACTGCTTTTCTATCTCTGTCTCTTACTTAGACCTATCATTTTTACTCAGTCATCGCTTTAAACATAGTGAAGAAAGTTACCCCAGAAATGTACTGGGCAAGATTAATTAGGTGTACTTTTTTGTCCAAGCGTTCAGTGGCAGACTATGTTGTTACTAGGTTGCTGGGTTACTAATGTTGCTGAGGTTTGGTTCTTTGAGTGTTTATGAAGATGTAAAGAAGTATGTTTCCCATTTCCACATGATCTTTGATTTATCTTTTGTACTGTTAAAAGTCCAGAACTCTCCTGAATTATGAATTTCAAGCAAATTAATGACAGTCATTCTTTCACTGCTGCACTGACTGCACAGTGCCCCTCATTCATACCCAGATGCTTACACAAGACTAAGTCATCACATAGAAGACACAGTTCAAATTAGTCATTCAATTGGCCATTTGCACAAAGTAAATTAAGCAAAAGGCCAAACTCTGGCAAAGTGCATTGAACTATATTGAAGAAAGATTCCTATTTATAAAGAGACTCCCATTGGAATGGACTCCTAGGGCCTAAAAGGAAAATCTCAGCTTGATATATACATCCATCTAAATCTGAATCATACTAAATTTTAGTCTAACTGGCCATAACTGGTGAATGTTGCATTTGTTTGCAAGCTTACTAAACTGTAAACTAAACTGTGTGTGATCTGATTCCTTATCTTTGGGTTTCTAGAAATAAGTGAGCAAATGGAACACATACATTGTTTTCTCCGGACGTAGTTAATGTAATGATGATGGGTAAATTCACCTGTATTTGGATGCTAGTTAGGAAATGTTTGTAATTGAAGTAACAGTGGTGTAATGCCAATTCTGCAGCAGGCACGGTGATGAGGAGTGTAAGTCTAACCACTGGGGGGAGGCCAGGCTCAGCTGTGAGCAACTAGGAGTCTTTAAACAGGACTTGCCTTGCCTGCTCAGGGGCAAGCCACATTTTATAACTTTTTTTAAAAGGTATTGGCCTTGGCATTGTTGTCTTACACTTGTAAATACTGCTTCAGTCTCAGCAATATTGAATAGGAATTCTCTCAGGAAATAAAGACATTTGTCTACAACTACTTCACAAGATCTCAAAGTAAAATTTGAGATTTTTCAATTTGGGGTTTTGACTTTTTTTCCTGAAATTGGAAAAAATAGTGTTAAAATTTGGGGAGCAAATAGTAATCTATTGGATTATTCAAAATATTTTGGGATAAAAGGGATTGGTTTCATTTGGAAGAAAATTTAACCAGAAAAATCCCTACCACCTTTATCACTGACTTCTAGTGCCAAGTTAAATCCTTTATGCTATAAACCAGATATTCTGTAATTGGTATTTGCAAATAGCTGGCTTCACTGAATGGGGGCAACTTTAACCTGAAAGCTGTGGCTGTGCTGATACATTACTTTTGGCAACCTGTTGACAGTACACTCACTGTCCAGCACGGTATTCCATATAACCAGCTGCACTGTACCACTGCCAATTTATGTATTTATTTTTAAAAGACAGAGAATATGAACACCATAAAGAGTCAAAAAACTGTTTGTGCTGCACTTCTACCATGAGTAGTCAGAGCTGATTAGCAATGGTGATATTATAAAAAACCTGCAATATTCGCAACCTAACTTACTTTCTGCTGAAGCACGGAAATACGATGCCAGGCTGTTTCCTAACCTCCCAAGATTTTGAGGAGGCATTCTGGACATACTGTTAGTGGTTTGCTCTCTGTTCTTACTACCAGCCCAAAAGGAAGAGTTTGAAGAAGCATGCTGGAGCTCACCACAGAAAAGCTAGATGTCTGCTGGGCAGGAAATGAGACATACAGGAAAAAAGAAAAATGAAAAAGGTCTTCAGATGCTGAAGAGTGCTTTTGATTGTTATCCCCTTAAAAGGTCTAGGCATAGAAAAGCTTGTGGGAGGCAAATGGAGCTGAAAATAAGAACTGGAAGGAAGCTGCACCAAAACCAGTTTATAGCTAGAGAAAGTGGGTTTTACATCCCAGCCACCAACAACAAACCTTTGGAAACAGCTAAGGCATCGGCTTCTGGTCACAGTCCCAGTAATTGATGAAGACTGATCATTACGTTATCTATTTATTATCTTGACCTATATCTCAGCCTGTGCAATTGAAACTTGTATCCAGATGTCACAGCTAACAGCTTACTGCATTTTTCAAGTGAAAATGCTTTTTTTGGAGTGTTTCCATCCCTCCCTGATAATGAGTTTTGGAGTAGCTTTTGTGTGCATCACGGTGACAATAGTGTAATTGGTTGCTGTAGTTATGCTGCACACTATCCAATTAAGATGGTGTCATATCTAATTTATGCACTTCATTCAGAAATCAAGGAATGGGCATCTCAGCAATTATTACATACAAATAAGAACCTAATGTGGAAACACCTGACACAACATGGTAAGACAAGGCAAAAGCCCCAAAACCTTTTGTTTGTACGTTTGTTTTGTTTTCTGCATTGTTTAAAGAATATACTGTGCTGTTCACCTAGTTTGATTATTCTTGTCAAGAAGCTGCCAGGGTTATGGGAAATAATCAGTGTTAGAGGAAGGGATGCTAATAGGCTGCTAGCAATAATAAGCTTGTTCACTGTTCGAGAGCTAACAACCTGCCATGAACGTCCCTTAAGCTCAGCCTCTGTCCTCCTCCTCTTCAGCCATGGGAGAGTGAAACCTGTTCTGTAGAGTGGCTTGGAGATTCATTCCTTTCTGTAGCAATGAAGTCAATGAGTCAGTGCTTGAAGACGGGGAAAATGAAAAAACTCCATAGTCACAGAATGGAATTTATTAGTAAATGAGCAGTTAGAGGCATAAAGAAAAGAACAAATGAGACAGGTGATGCAGTAACAAAACAGGAGAGGATGGGGGAAGGGCAGGAAAGAAGAATGAGATTTTGCTATAAAAGCCACCTGCAGACACACATACAAAAGAAATGAGAACAAGACAGACAAAAGAAGACTGGGAAGTCAAGGGGGGGAAAAGGGAAAATTCAGAGCAAAATATAGTAATAGCTGAGCATTTTCAGATACTCAAGAGAAAAACCCTGAACTAACTAAAATTGAGAATAACAGCTATGAAAACAGGATAGATCTGAGTGATTAGGGAATACCAGTATAAAATTACTCTCTTCCCATCTATAACTGCACTGCCACCAACATGTGTATTTGCCTCTTTGTTCTTGAGTGTATTATACTTTTTTGTAAGATTAGTTCATCCAGCATTGCAAATCTATACTCACATTCCTACAAGCCTCAACAGAAATTACAGGTGATATTTCTGAAAAATTCCAGATATGATGAAAGCTGGGGGGATTTTAACAACTTGACTATGCCTGTAAACTAATTCCTTTCAGACCAATTCTTTCCTGGATAATAAGACTGTTCTCCATTCATGGGACTGAGCCTCCTGTTGGGATGAAACTCAAATCCTTGGCCTATATACTTGATCTTGCCTCTCTGTAGGTTGTCCCAATGCAGGTGAACTGACCCTCTCTGAGGTTTTGTGTGTGTGCATTTTCCTACACCTATATAACTTGAGTTTTTTCTCTCTTTGTGGGTATTGTATTGTCATTGACATTGTCTTTTTATTTAGATTCTTTGCCCCTTCCTTCAGATTTGCATTAAATGTTGTGTTTTTAAAGGATATTCTTATTCATATCCAGAGCATCATTGCATGCAGGAGAATACGTATGGGGTATGTTCTGCAACAGCTGGTACATCAAAATCAGGCTGCACACCCATTAGATAATGCACTGTTTGTGCACATACAGACATATACGTAATATGTGTCATCCATCCAGTTTAGTAGCTGTGCTCTGTCCAGTACTAGATGTGCGACAGGAGGGTGCAAGAGCCCCAGTGGTATTTATATGCAAAATTGTCTCTGAAAGGTGCGTGCTTATCCCTTACACTAGGGGTTATGCCCAGAAACAGCAATGCAGGTTATGCCCCAAAACAGCAATCTTCTTAAACCCTTTGGTTTGCATTAACTGTTATAAATCTGCATGGTCTTGTTCTCCACATAGTCGTAAAATGGTATTTCAGCTCTTGTTAAATTAATGGCACTCTGCAGCAACATTTTCCACAGTCTAGTACAAGTCCTAAACTGAAAAGTATTCCTATTATCTAATCTTAATTTCTCTGCCTCGCAATTTAACTGATTTTGTATTTTAGCAAGAACAGATGCTCACAATCCAGCTTCTGTGCCATTCATTATTTTATGTGGGTTTTTTTCCACTTCTCAAATATTCGTCTCTTTTCTGAAGCAAAAAATTTCACTCCTTTCAATCTTTCTTCATCTGACAGTCTTTCCAAACTTTGATCATTACTGCTGCCATTTCTCAATACTTGTAGCCTTGCAATGCGGCTTCTTAGATGAGTTTCTACCTCAGTAACACATGGACTTGTGTTATTCTGTATATAATGGTATCGTAAGTCATCCCTATAAGTCTCTGTCCCTTATGATATGAAGACTTCTTTGTTTTCTCATCAGTGATGCACAAGTCATGTGAGTAGTCATATTTTCCCTAAATGCAATAGCTCTGAGACAATACATATTTTTCATGGCAATTGATGCTAGCCAGTTATCTGTTCTGCCTCTGCACCATATCACAAAAACACTCTTGTAATGCAGACAACCTACCCGTCTAATCACCATCACAAAAAGGATCTGAGATGAGTGGGATGGCATTTCATCCAGCAAAAAAATGTTTCTGTTTCATGGAAGTGACAGTCTACAGTGTAAATGCCTGTCATCAAACATACTGTCTTGAGCCTTCCCCTGTCCTATCAAGCAATTCTAGGAGTTAGTCCCATGCTACATGCTATATTCTTGATTCTCCATGGTGCCACTGAATGCAAGTGTCTCTCAGCATACTGAGGTCTAGTGCTGTAAGTTTTCGATCCACTTCCTATGTGATTAACCTCTGGTCTGTTGCGGTCTTCCATGGTAGAGGTTGCATGGTCTTTCACATATAGATATTCTCAGTGTATTTCTGAGGAGAAGCTTTTTTCTCCAAAACAGAAAAATGCTGGACGCAGGAACATCTTCAGTTACACTGTCAGATTCAAAAAGGTATTAAACTCCTTATGACACAATGGTGTTGCGGGCTGTGCTGACAGCATGGAGCATAGGCAAGTGAAGCGTATCCCCTGCTGCAAGCGTTTATGAATCAGCAGGGTTCCTAGTGCTGACACCAAAATTCCTGTTGGTTCAAGTTGAAAATTGGCAAGAGATAGGATGGCATAGTAACTCTTAGCACCTTGTTGATCTAATTTGAGACACTGATGAACAAGGTTATTGTGGATGCAGTCTTTATGAGAAAGCATTACGGTAGGGACACTCATGAGCTGATGTTCAGAGACAATGTCATTCATCTGGACATGGGAAAGAAGGTCAAGGAGCCAGATCACAAAATCCACAGTGCTTTGCCCTTGGTGCATATCTTAGGAGGAACTGACTTTCCTCTGGCGGGAGAGGTAAACTGCAGATACATATCAGTGAGTTGTGTGGTCAGAGTGCTGTTGTTGCTCGAACAATGCCCCGTGCCTGTTTTTAAATGGCAAAATTCCCAAGTTTCCTTCCAGTGCAGTGGAATTCTCTGCTTCTGTCAGACGAAGGCAATGCTATCTACACACACTCGGAAACAGATGAACTCTTAATTCTCAATACTTCTATCTGAAGTGCAGATGAGGACAGCACTAATTTTACAATACAAATCCTCCTCCCTCCACCCCTTTAATTTTCTATTTACATCCTTCAGGCACTTACCTGTGTGAAAGTCAGATATTATATTTCTGTGAATAATGATTTTAGGGGGGGTTGAAACATGAAAGAAGGAAAATTAGTAGTAATGTGGCCAAAGAAGTGTGGGGCTCCACTGCTGTCTGAGTCCAGCCAGGTAAGTGCACACAATGTTCCTGTAAAAAGGCCTTTTTCTTATTGAATGTGCTGCTGCCACTTTATGTTTAAATCTATGGAAATTATTTCTATCTATAAGAATCTTCTGCCTGTGAGCTCTTCTGAACTCTGTGTGACAGATTACAAATGGGGAAAGAGACAACTGCATCTTTGTGTATAGCAAGAGCCGGTGACTGAAGCTTCCTGCTGTCTTCTACATGAAGTCTCTGATGCTGTGAGGTGCTGAATTCTCTGTGGTTGAAGTAATTTAGGAGATGGGACCTTCATCATGTTTCAGGTTTGGGCTCCTTGTTTCTGGTTAGACTCCAAGTGTGTAGGAGCAGAGTTCTGTGAAATCAGTTGGCTGTTTTAGTGCCATCCAAGGAGGGTGGGAGTGGGATATCACTGGCCTTGTGACTAAACTGGCTGGAAGCTCTCTCTCTTCTGCTTTTCATTTCCCTTGGGCTCCGTGCTGTACCGTTGCACTCACATTCTTGTACTATTTTCTGGGCTCTTGCTTTGCAAAAGCGCTACAGTCTGAGGTTGGTTTTGCATGTAGACTTTTATTATGTGACACCATATGTCCTTTTATGAAGGTTATTTTGGTGTCCTCTGAAGGTTTGCTTTTCCTTCATAATTACTCACAACTTGACAGATTTATAATCCTCTGATAGGATTTGTGGCATTGTAATCTTCTCTAGAGCAACCCATTGTGGCTTCACAAACAGAGGATTATAACCTTTAAGAAGGCAATAAGCAGATGAACTCTTGAGATATCAAGACCCTGCTTTCATATCAATTTCCAGCGCTTGAGTTGTGGGAGGGCAGGGAGTGATGCTGTGTTCTCACTCCCACCCACGTTTCTGGTTTTCTTCATCTTCTTTTGCCTCAAGTAGCAGAGTGGAGAAATTAATTAAACCCACCAGTTATACACACTTTGAGCACTGCAAATGTCCTTAGCTATGCAAATTAAGAAAAGATAAATTCAGCAAATTTGACTTACACAACAGAATTTTTTTTGCCCAGAAGTATGGTCTTTACACTTTTCCATAAGGTATCAGTTGTTTTACAAATCAAACACTTCTGTACCTTTTCACAGAAATAAAAAGAGTCTGCTAAGATGTACCAGCCAGCTCAGATTCTTGGTTTTGCCTGTTCTGAAATTACTTTTCTTCCAGCAATTAATATACTTTTACTTAATGGCAACGTGCCTGTCATTATAATATTTATTCTAAATGTTTATATGCCTTACTTGTTTATTGTTTTCTCTTACTGTAATGGTTATTGATGACCAGTAAATGTAAATTTTTATGCAGCTTGAATATATTAAAATTTCCCTTACTTTAGGCATTCCACTAGTTTGTCTATTAGCTGTCCCAATATACCAACTGTTTAGAAGGAGAAGACTAGACAGTATAAAAATTATAAAAGCAAACATATTACCAACTTTATGTGTTTGTTATTTACTGTTATGTCTAAGCAGTAACTTAGTGGTTAGGAGTTAAAATTGGAAGGAAGTTGCTCAGCATTGTTCCCCTTCAGTCAGCAAAGGTTAAGGACAATTTCACTAGCTAATCATCCAGCTAATGTGGGGTTTGAGAAATATTTTACCTAAATAGGTATCTCACCTGAGCATATCCCAGTGGCATATTCTGTCCTGATATACCTGACCCGGCAATGAAGAAGAGTGTGCTTTTTACTTTCTGGCATAATTTAGTTTATTCTTTTAGAGTCTCTTTAGAAATGAAAATGTATCAGTATGCTACAGTGAAGCTGTAATATCCAGTTATGGATCTCTTCTTTCCCAAGCCGCATGTGCAAGTCTCAATGTCGGTGCCATTTTTGTTTTGTTAGTCTGTGTTAAGCAAACAAAAACTCAGAGAAAGAGCTCAGAAGGTCAGTGAAGGATTGGATATCTGTACTCAGAGAAATAGCCATAATTTGTTATCTTTTAGAATAGTGGAGAACAAAATTTACTAATTACTGAGTAGGATGCATGTTATCTTGTTGCATAGAATCACAGAAAATACAAATGACTGGCTTTTCAAAAGATTACCTCGTTTATCCCATACTCTTCTCAGAAAGGATTACCTATACTCTTGATAAATGTTAGTCATGTTTTTAAAAAGCCTCCAGTGAGGGGCTCCGCAGCCTACCTGCACAATCTGGTCCACTTTTAGTGCTATTCTGGTGGTATCCTCACCATTAGAGAGCTTGTCCTATTATCTGGTTTACATTTTCTTTAAGGCAGTTTAAGTCCATTAGTTCTCTTATCCTCCAACGATATGGAGAGCAGATGATTACTATCCCTTGTGCTGCAGCATTTTATGTATTTTTAAGTCTCTGCACTACGGAATAGGAATGCTTTCAGTCTTCTCACATAGAATGATTAGAGGTCTCAGAAATCCAGACTTTCTGAACGCATCTTTCTTGAGGTTTGGCATTTCATATCTTGCCAGATCTCTACTTATTTATGCACCCTAGTGTACCATTTCTTCTCTGGCATCAGCATGGTGTTGTTGATCTGTTCCTGCCTTTGATCCCCTAAAGCCCAGAAATCCTTTTATGTCAGACTGCTCTTTACCATCTCATTCCTATCCTGTGTTCATTTAGATGATTATTCTTATACATAGAATCGTGCATCTCATTTAATAGGGGTGCATCTTGTTTTTTCACATCATTTTTCCAGCTTTTTAAGATCTTTTGAATTCTAATTCTGTCCTTGAAGGCCTTTGAAACTCCTTCCAACTTGGTGTTGTCCACAAATTTAGTAAGTGTATGTATGCTCTGTCCCATTGTTCTCCTCATTAATGAAAATATTGCACAGTATTGGAAACAGAATAAATCCCTGCAGAACTCTGTTCAGTATATCCTTCCATTTCAAAAAATAAAAATCATCAGGGACTATTCTCTGGATGCAGTTTTTAGACCATTTTGCACCTACCTTCTAGAAACAACTTCTGAAATATTATTAAAAATCACGATTTATTATATCTACGGCTTTCCCCCATCCAAAGGGCCTGTTACATTGTCATGGAAGGAAATTGCTTAGGTTTAGCTCCATTTGTTCTTGACAAATCTTTATTAGTTGTTATTCATGACCATGTTTTGATTAGATGCTATAAGAAGTTTGATGAATTAACTGTTGATTTCTATTCCTTCCTCCCTTCCTTTTCTCTGTCCCTTAATTCATGAATTAAATGACTACTAAATTATTTTAATTGTCTTCTTTCTCCTCTTTTAAGGCTCGACAGCGCACCTTTGTTTTTGACAGTTTTACAGAATTTCATCCATTGTGTGAGTTCTTAAAGATAATGGCACTTAGAGGACTCAAGTCCTTTCTCTAAGTGTGCAGGATGAATCTTTCTGAGCCATCAATTAGAAACATGTTATAATTTTTCCAAGTGCTCTTGAAACCTCCCCTTCCTGTCCTCAGGTGTGACCCCTCCCTTTTCTGATGCTGATTTTGATTAGTTTCTTGAAATCATTGCCTTTTAAAGTCAATACTGAGGCGCTGTCTTCTAAAAGGGACAAGTCGATTCTTTGAATCTTCAGATGTTGGCTTTTAACAACTAAAAATGAAACAAAAATGAAGTATTTTGGAGTCCTATACATGGTTGTCTTTTAATCAACACCAAGCCTGATATAAGCAAGCATTTATATGAGACACAGCGATTGGGATTGGCCCCTTATGTAGAAGAATAATAGCTTAACATTTAGCTGCTTAGTTATGATGTGTTCCACATTGGTATTTCAATAAATGCTAGATTCAAATTATTTTCTGTTTGGTTAATGATGTTTTATCCAAATATATGCACAAGAGTTTCAGGGGAAAAAATTAGGTGAGACAGAAGATCAGACAAATAGCTTCTTTTGAAAAAGAAAATGCTATCTCGGGGCAGGGAGAAATAGTATATTCTGAACTTCTCTCTTGCTTTTAGCCAATCCCATTTGCTTTAGGCCTCTGAAGTGAAACTTGAAATATAATAATGCAAGTAAAGTAGACTAAGTATATCTTCTAAGAGTGACTATAAAGCTGATAAGTGTCCAACTCAGTTTCTTTAAAGTAAATCACTTCTAACCACGCTGCTTAGGAAAGAGGTTATCATGTTACCTTGCAGATAGGCAGTCTGACTAAAAGTTATATATCCTGTTTACAGAGCTTGACATTCTCACCAGGAAGAAAACATACTTTAAAACCCCTATGACTTGAGAAGAGGCATGCATTGTCAGCTCATAAGGTTCACTGGTCTTTTTAGCCCCTGCATTGTTACCAGCATGTGGCAGATGTTTAGTTTATAACTCTTGCTACGTACTTGACACTGGCCACAAACCAGTTATTTGTTTGTAACTTTCTCATTACTCACAAACGTTTCCTAGTATAGCTACTGATGACATTTAAGCAAGAGGTGAAGTAACTCTTTGTTTCATGCTTAGGCACTAGACACAAAAAGAAAGATAAAATGGGAAAACAGATTTTTAAAAAATACTTTCCTTTTTGCACTTAAAATTGTGAATTTCAGAACCTATCCTGAGAAACAGGGGAAGACTATCTGTCCATTTTTTTCCTGGAATTATCACGTAGGTATTTACTAAGGGAAGGGACTTATTCCTAAGTTTTCTATTTGATTTTAAATTGCAGTTTTGTAAGGAACTGAACATCATATTCCCAGATGCCATTTAATTTTAGTATTCTAAATAAACTTAATGATCATTCAAAAGTATACTAAGTGACTTCAGCCTCCCATTATTTGATCCTCTCTACTGATGATGTACATCCCGACCTATTGAAGGAAGTGCCAAGTAGATATGAGAGTGGAGGAAAGGGAGGACAGAGAAAATCTTTCTATAATCAGGACATAGGCAATCCTGTGTCAGCAGGAACATTATTTTCTTTTTTAACATTTCAGTAATGTTGCCATTTTATTTTGAACCTTTGGACTTAAAAGGCAACTGTGATAGCTGCTGTCATAACCCCCATGTTATTTTAAGAACCTCTTATGTGTAATTTCTGTGATCAATAATGTCCATGCACGTACACTGATGTGCAGCATAAAGATGACCTGGTTCTGGTTTTGCATTTTAATGGCCTTTTGTACAGTGGTAACTCTACTGTTAAAGGGACAGTGATGAACACATGTTTCAATAAATTAGAAAACCCTATTGCTTTGAAGAAGCGAATTTCAAAGGCTTTTAAAAGACTTCAGCCACCTGAACAGAGATTGAGATTATCCATCCTATTACAATCTTTTTGCCAAAATGCAAATATTTTCTTCTGAAAGCAGTTATCAAAATAACTGCAGTAGGCTAGGCACAGGTCACTCTGCTCCTCTGAGAATAAGGCATAATGGGCTACATTATCATAGCCAATTTGCTTAGTCAAGAATACTCTTCAAGATATGCAGCTGACATGAAGGGAAAGCTGGAAAAAGCCTCCACCTGTCCAGTGGTGGAAATCAGAATGCATTAGGCTGAGCATGTGAGTGTGTGTGAACTGTTGTGCTATGAGCTGTAGATGCACTACGCTTCTTTTTAGTGTGTATGTACGTTAACACTGTTGTTATCAGTGCTGCAAGTACTACAGCTGGGATAGTTTTGTCGGGTCAGTGTCCCGAGGGTGTGTGCTCATGGCTTATGCATCATCCTCTTTCATCCTGCCATGCCAGAGGTAAATCTGAGACCTGCAAGTTCTTCCTGCCAGAGGATTGTACTGTGTTGCCAGGTTTCTCTCAGAGCCTTTTCTTTTCTTAGTGCTTATTTCTGTTCTACATTATCCTAAGTTAGACCTTTTTCTGCGTCTTCCTCCTCCCTATAATCTATGCAGGGAATGACAGCTTGGCTGTGCGGCACCTTCAGCTGTGTCTTCTCTTCAAGTTTATAGCTGTCTGTGCTACATTTCCCTGAAAAACATCTGCACTGAAGGTGTCTGTACTATCTCAGAAAGGCAGGAATAGTATATGGATCCATGAAAATATCTCCAGTGTAACTCTTTGGTCTCCACCTTATGTCTGGAGAGCCAAGATAACTGGCTCTGGAGCCATCCTCCTATTCTGCTCTGTCTCAGTGCATCGTTGGTGCTAGGTGAGGTCTCTGCCAGGCACCGCAGGCACCCTGACCCAGGCAAAGGTACACTGACCCCAGAACTTCCTCTGGCACCACCACTGGGACAGACTCCCAAGCTTGGGAGGGGCCAGCACAGCTGGAGATAACTCTGCAGTCTCTTCAGAAACATAGCTGTAGCCAAAAAGGCAAAACAAAGAGAGAACAGTGTCAGCTATCCTGTCCTCTTCCTGCCAGCTTATCTGGGGGACTGTTGCTCACCCTACCTCAGTACAGATTACAAGCACCATCTCACCCCAACCCAGCACTCTCCATCACTGAAGGCGTATGTAGAAGGGCCTTTATATCCTGGCTGCCAATACTGCCCATGCTGGAAAGATGGCCGGGGAAGCCCTTCTGGGTCCCTCGTCCCATCCCAAATGTTTTACCTTGTTCCTTTTCATGGCTGCATTTAAGGAGACAGTTACAACAGGAGGAAGATATACTGTTGTCTCTACATACCACATAGGTTGCTCCCCCTTCTCTGAGAAGGTGAGAAATATGCATACAGTACTTTTTGGTTCTGAAGAAGAACAACAATGACAAGCTGGCCTGAAGCTGCAGGAATGGGAGTACTTCCATTGACATAGTTGTGTCCAGAATGGTCACACCAGACACATTTCCCATCCACTTTCTTTTCTCCTCTATTTTCACTTTCATGTTTCTGCTTTGAGAAGACAAAGTTACAGGTACGTGCCACCATTCTGTGGCATAACAACAAGAAACAGAGAGGAAGATGATTGTTCCCTTCTAATTGCTACTAGGTCAATTTAAAATAAAAGGTGTCCACCTCTTATGATTATAGTATAAATACCCACAGCGTGAGTCTACAGTGAAGAAACTGGCCTCCATAAACTATTTGTTCGACAGTTTCTTTCCTTTGGAATTTGAAAAAAATATTAATTAATGAAGTCTCTCAGCTCCTAGGTTATTCCTTTTATGGCCTCTATTTGCTTACCATTCTATTCATTCTTCTCTCTTACTCATTACAAATTGGTGCATTGTATAATTTCTAAGTTGAGGCAAAAGGATGAAAATGTAGATCTGATATTTTGAAAACTATCTTATTTAGGGTGAGGTTTTGATCAGTGCTCAGGCTAGGCTTTACTTTGTTCCCAGTGAAACTGAGATTTTTCAAGAATAGCAGAATCAGGCAAATTTAGAACATTTCCGAAGCTCTGCCTGAACGTATTTTATGAACACCTACTTTAATGGAGTTAAGCCAATATTTAGAAACTGAATTGCAGTAATTCAGCATATCTTCTGTAGTGATACCTCATCACCGTTTAATTTACAAATGCGGTGCTGATGAATTAGATTCACAGTACCTTTTATATCCTCAACACAGTGCACATGTCAGTGTGTTTATTTGCACTCCTCATTGCCAGTGTGCCCTAACCTCATGCAGAAGTCCCATACCTCACTGAGAATGTCTCACCCCATTCATCTCTTTTGACCTTCCTGATGAGACCAGCTTCTTATTAGTTTCTCTTTCAGAGCTCTGTTTTATAATGTGGTCACTGGAAAGTGACTGAGATCAACAACCCTTTTCACAAAAGCCACTGAATAAAAATGAGTTGTTAAATTAATTCTCAGTCCCTTGCAAACGAACATGGGTTATGTTTGCACTGACACCTTGGAGGTGGGGTGGTTGTTATTCCATGACAGTTCCCTGAGCTTTGGTTCTGTCTTTCATTATACCATAGGAACATTATTTTGAGTCTCGTATATAACTGCTCTCACTGGTATCTGTATTCATGCAGTATTATCTTTCCTAAATGAGGCAATGTACTAATGACTGACATTTCTGACTTAAGGATTTTACTTTGTTTATTTAGTTACAATCCAAATAAAAAGCTGTTGTCTCTGAGTCCTTTACCTTTCAGCGGGGTAAGTTGGGTGGGTTTACTGAATGTGAGAAACCTTTCAAAACTGGACCTTTTCCCTCTTGATAAATTGATACTCAGACAGAAATGCAGGGTGTTGGGTTTCAATAATTTGTTACAGTGCCATCAAATGTAAGTCCCTTTAAAAACCATGATTAGCTGATACAAAATGATGAATGGGAGACTGGGACAGCTTATTGAGCAATGATGCTAATTAACAGTGCTGTTGAACCCAAGTGCGTCTTGGCATGAGAACAACACCCAGGACAGATTTTGAGTGCCTGCCCAATGCTACCCGTGTCAGAAGGCAGGCTGAAGAGGGGACACAATTTATGTCCCTGTATAATATGATCTTTTTTTGTCATTCCTGTTTCCATATTAGCCAGACTGTTGTCAACCACTGGTCTTTCACAGTGCAGTTTTCCTTCTCAAAAATAAAGTACAGGCCCAAAGGAAATATAAAATTGATGCTTCTATTCTCAGACATTTCTAGTTATAACCTATTACTCTGCATATATTATTTTTAATGAATTGTGGAATGCCTCTTTAGCTTTCTCAGAATGTCTTCCAATAATAAGGCTTTGTGGACTCCTGCCAGGCACACACATGTATGATTTGTATGCTGTTCTTTTCTTTTCTTGTTGGTAGCAAAACTGTTTTGGCAACAGCCTTTCTATACTATATTGCGTCTTGCTCTAGAACTTGTAGGAACCAAAGCCTCAACCTCCTCTGCCTTAGTGTCAGATCCAGTCAGCTGCTGAGGACCCCAGTTTTCTGTGGGCTTTCATTTATGACAGCTTAAATGAACAGCCCGTGGAAGAACTGAAATTCTAGGCACAGCAATATCAACAGGAGCTAGGCACAGGGTCAGGTTTTCATCCCTGAGACTGTTAGCCTGGAAGGCTTTGCCTGGGAGCAAGAAGCTTCCTGTGCAGCTGACTGAAGCAATGTTACATAGATTATTATGAAAACTTTCCCATGCAGTCTTATTATTATTTATTTATTCCTGATGTGTTAAGAATTTGCCAGGCAGAAAAAGGCACAGTCCCTGCCCCAAGGAGAGCCTGCTGGAAGCTCTGATATTTGGATGCCTGTGAACTTCCTCTGTGACCAAAGGCTGTGTCCTTGTATTAATTCTGTCAGAACTATGGCTTCTCACAGTGTGTTACTGTAAATAATCTCTGTTCATAATAATGGAACATTACTCAAACTTCCCACAGAAACTCAACATGCTGTAAATGTGTTTCCCTTTGTCTTTATTGTATTTTACCTCCAACTTTAATCAACACTACTTCAGGAAAATTCTCTCTGTGTTATATATTTACAGCCAGAAATGCTGTGGTTAATAGTTCCTTTCCAGTATAATTAAAGATAAATCACATAGTAATCATTTAGTCTTCCCTTCTGTATCTTCATTATGGATTTTTGGACCATGTTCTAATCTTTTATTTAATATTTCTATGACCTATTAAACAGCTGTCATGTTTCACCCAAGGGTGATTCTTGCTGATGGTTGTAGTGATCCCTTTGCTTGATTCGTAGAGTAACCTGCCTCTCTTTCTCTTTCTTTGCAAGGAGAAAACAAGTAGACATTTAGTTAAACAGTAGTAGTGGACTCAGAGTCCAGTACCTCAATTCCTGACTACACCACAACAGCCTTGTGTACTCATGGTGAAGTCACCAGAAGACTTGCAATGTAAACAGTGCATCTAGTATATTTTTTGGAAAGACTTCATATACTTCTGGCAGTGTTTTTAGCATTTGTAGGTGGAGAATTGTTATAATACAACAACATTTTTTCATTTTAACTTGTCTGTATGGACTTTTCAGCAGCTAGCGTTTGCTCATTGCACTGGCCTGGCAGAATGGATTCATGTATGGTTAGAAACCTAGATATTATCATGAGGCAGCTTAGTAGGAATGTTTCAGTTTTCAGTGGGAAGAAATGGTTGAAATGTATGATGCTATCCTAGAGCCTTGTTTTATCAAATAGTTGGAAACAAAAATCGAGTTAGACAAAACTTTATAAGCAAGGAAACAGCAATAATGTCTGCAAGACAGAGGGGTCTGCCATTCTAATACAGCACATTTAGTATTGAGCCTTTCCACATCCAGTACAATCCACACACAATGTAATTTTGTAGCCAGGAACTCAGATGCCTATATTAGAATTTCTGTTCTTAATGTACAGAAAGTATATATACAAGTAACCCCCTGTTTGATTTCAGCAGCAAGATCTTTTTTGATTACATTCCATATCTGGGAGAATCACCTGTATCCACAGAGAACCACTAATGATTTGTTATATCCTCTAGTGCTTAGGGGAATCCACATCAAAAATCCCAAATAAATGAAAAATATTTGAAACAGAGTTTGCCTTTTGTTAAATATCAGTTGTCCTTGCAATTTAGAGTGAGCAACTGAATATAAAAAGTAGACAACATTATATACACAGAAACAGGATAGGGCATCAGAACAGCTTTTCTTCTGAGTACTCCATCTGACTTATGTTGGGATTACTAAATGCTCATTAATCCTAAATCTTGCAGAAAATTGTAGGGGGGAAAAAAGATTATGTACTTATATATGTCATTGAATGTTACGGATATTAATGATGCAATAGCCACGCCGAACATGGAAACTAGAAGTGTGTCCAGCTTCTCTCCATATTTTTATTAGGTTTTTATTTAATTACTTGCAATGGAAGAAACTTAGGTGTGTTTGCAAGGTGTAGCAAAATTCTGTGGTTTGCCTGCAATCAGGGTAAGATGGAGAAAGCTGTACAACTCTGAGACTTTTGTCCCGTGAATAAATACCATAAGAATGCCTCCTCTGTGTGTCAACAGTTATTGCATTTAGTGAAATAAATTGCAAGATCTTTCACTCTTCAGATTGGAGACAGACCCAGAAGGCAGATAAATATGTGCTTAACTGCCAATTATGAATCTTTTCTGTCTCTTCTCTTTGAAATTCAATGAGAAGAGAATAAAGATTTTTCTGTTATGTTTTATATTTTTTTCCTCATTTTGCTTAGCTGTTCCTTTTCACAAAATAATAGAGGTACAAAGGGCATTTGTGTAATTTATTATACATGCATCAGTCCACTTGACTAGAGATTGGTGAAAGAACCTGACCTTTATTGTGATAAAAGGGATATAAGTGCGGGACAATTTTGATGTTGTAGGCACTCTGTCTTGTAGATTTATATGAGTATCTCTTTGTTTTAGAATGTTAACTGCTGTCACTTCCTAGCAAGGTTTCCTTAGAGAATAGTGCTTGTTCATGTTGATACTTGGACTTCCTACTGTGCATTTAAAACAAAGGCTTGAGAGATTTTGCGTAGCTAAAGACAGTACCACTTAAATGCATCCAGAGGAGGGCAACAAAGCGGGTGACAGGGCTGGAAGGAATGTCCTATGAGGAGTGGCTAAGGACTTTGGGCTTGTCCAGTTTGGAGAAAAGGAAGCTGAGGGGTGACCTCATTGCTCTCTGTAGCTTCCTGAGGAGGGGAAGTGGAGAAGGAGGTGCTGAGCTCCTCTACCTGGTATCCGGTGACAGGACTTGTGGGAAAGGTTCAAAGCTGCACTAGGGGAGGTTTAGACTGGACATTAGGAAACATTTATTTACCGAGAGGGTGATCAAACACTGGAAGAGGTTTTCTAGAGAGGTGGTTGATGCCTCAAACCTGTCATTCTTTAAGAGGCTTTTGGGCAATGCCCTAAATAACATGCTTTAACTTGGTCAGCCCTGAATTGGTCAGGCAGTTGGACTATATGATCACTGTAGGTCCCTTCCAACTGAAATAGTCTGTTCTGTTCTGTTCTGTTCTATTCTATTCTATTAAGCCCAAAGTTGAGGAAGAGACAATGAATTAAACACCTATTTTCCAAAAGTATTTTTTTGCAAGTAACCAATACATTCTATGCTTCAGGATATTAAAATACGAGGCTTTTCTATGGAGCAAAGGTGAAAACAGGTGCTGTCGTTTGTAACAAGTGAGTTACTCTGCTAGCAGCAAGGTTGCTGACTTTTTGTTCATTTTATACCAGTCTGCTTGGGGATCCACATTGCTCAGACACTGATGTCATCTAGTGTATAACAGGATAACACAAACAGCATAAAGGGAGGGGAAAACAGTATTTTTGCATTTTAAATCTGAACCTGTAAAATCTCAGCTCTGGGCAGGAGTACATTTGAGTTAGAAGGGTCTCTGTGTACAGAGACAGCTGTGTCTGGAAAAGCCCAGCACTGGTGCTTCTAAAGCCAAGCCAGCCTGTTCCCCGCTAGATCAGGTACTACACATAACCATGTCATGCATGTAGACACATTATTCATGTGACGTCCTAGCCTGGTTGAGGGCAGGAAGGGATAAGGGCAGGCTTACACCCATAATATTTTATTTTCCATATGGGACCCATTTGATAAAAAGCGCTTGAGCACAATGTATTAAACATCTAAAGCCATCCCACACAATGGCACTAGGCAGGCACCTAAGTCTTTTTCTGGATAAAGACCATATATCCTGATGGTTTAATCCCTGATGGTGGATCATTTTCACTGTATGCAGTGGGGTTTGGAGAAAACACCAGGTTTCAGCAATACTGCCTATAGAAATTGCAGTTTTCAGGCTTCAGCCCTTTGCAGTTCAACCTTCAACCACGCAAACTGATTATGCAGGGAAATAGCCAAGATTTGCATGAGGCACATGTTACAAAAATTTCATATATCCTCCTCCAAATAGCTTTAGTTCATACCTATTTTTAGGTAAAACTCAATTAAGCAATATCAGAGCCAATATCAACAGCACAAAATTATGTATCTGTACATAGCTGTAAGTAACAGTACCTGTTAATAATCTAAATCATTGTATTACTTTTGCATGTTATTGTTGTGATTGTTTCCAAAAACAGAATTGAGAGAGGTGTGCTAAACCTCGGAAGTTTCCACAATTATCGTACATTAGCAGCAGTTATATGTGAACCAGGCAACCACCCACTCCTACATTTGTAGCTGTGTAATACTAAACATGTTTGAATGTGTTGATATATTGTAGCCAGTGATTGTATATATGCCTGGTTCATAGGAAATCTCTATTTTGACAGTGTAATAGATTTTACATGAGAGCAATAGTATCAGTAGAAGAAAGGGTTGAAGGTTCTGGATGCTGAAGTCCATTGTTATTTTGCCCACTGTGGTTGCTATACAGGCAGCGTTGATACACTATGTGCCTTATCTGTAACTACAAGATGAGGAGAATGATACTTTATAAAAGTGATTTGAAATAGACTATGGCCACTTTGTTTTTAGGAAGAAAGTCTGATATATTTACTCTAGAAAAAGAGTAAACATTTCTAAGTAAAACTCATAGGAGTTTTGGCCATATAAGAAAGGCCAGCTTTGACCCTTGGTTAATTGATAGAGTAGGCATATGCAAGTTGCCTGTCCCAGTGGCTTACTTACTGTTCTAGAATATGATGCTACTAGGCTTATATACAGCAAATCTTTAAAATTTTAGTGTTGGTGGAATACAGCTACAAATACTGTATGATTGTTATAGTCATAGAAAGGATTAAAAACACACAGAGAAAGGATTAAAAACACACAGAGTAAGGATTAAAAATACATAGCCTGGAAAGATTAAGGTAAAATAAGTGGTTGCTTGGGAAGGTTAGCCACCCTCTCAAGAACAAGCCAGTTGAATCCTGGATTCAGAGTATGATTTTTTTTTTTTTGAAAGCACCAAAGCTAGAAGTGTTCATAAAAGGTAATAATTCTGATCAAATACAAAGGACTATAATTTATGATTTGTTAAATTCTGAATGCACTTTTATTTTCCAAAACACCTGAAGCTAAAGGAGTCTGGGCAAAGACCTGAAGCCCTGTAGTAAAACTTCAGGCCCATGGCTCAACACTGATGAGTCTCAAATGAATCGTTCTCATTTCAAAACAAAGTGCAATTAGAACAGCTTATTGAATGTCAACTAAATACAAGTATCATGACCCTCGTGTAAGTAAAATATTAAGTCTTAATTCTAGCTGTGTAAAATTATATCAAATTCAGTTGTGAATTCATGTTTTCCTGTAGTAGTATCAGCGAGGGGAAAAATAAGCAGAAATACATGTCTGTGGGCAATTCAATTATAATTGCTGCTGGCATTAATGACATTTATTATTCATCGTTTTTCCCCCACTCCTAAATATCATAAATCATTAGTAATTTTTCATTCTTCAGGAAGGATAAAATGAGGACTAAAAATGTAAATATTGTAAATTTATGTAAAAATAATGTTTTTCTCTTGTCCCGAGTCTTCAGAAACAGACTATTTCACAAGAGTCTTAAAGAATGCTGTTGTTTATCTCTTGGTTGTTCTTAGTGTGAAATCCATTGGGCTCTAATCCTGAACACATTAAAACCCATGGCATCAGGCCTGCATCCCAAGAATGTGATGCTCTCAGAAGAGTGGATTTGCAAAGGAGCCTGATGGAGACAGGCATCCAGCTCTCGTGGAATTTGTGATTTGGAGTCTCAGCTGAAGCTGGTCAGAGATGCTTTGACTGGAGAATGCTGATTTGTGAAGATCAAAGCATTACCCAGGGGCAATTTGGTTTTAACCAAAGGCTAGTGAAAAATGGACAGGTTTTGAAAGTTGTATCAGTTTCTGTCAGCTTATCTGCCAAATACCTCTGCTGCCTGCCCGGCAAGCTGATGGGGAAGCGAAAGCTCAGAGCCGCTCCCCAACTCCCTCATCTTCCATGGCACATCTGATGAGCTGCTGGGGAGATGGCTCCAGCTCTTGGCTGTTGTGCAGCTTTCCTGGTGCGCCGATGTGGTGCTGGGATTTTGGCTTTCCAGTTTGCAGCTACTTGGCAGTCGGCTGCCTAGCTCCATAGCTGTGTCCCATCCAGCGAGGTGCAGGACAGGCAGAGCTTCAGTGCTGGGCTGGTCTTTTGCAGAATGTGCCAAAATGTTTAGTTTTCATCCAAACCAGAAGTAAAACAAATTCTGAAATTTCAAAACCCTTCCAAGCACAAAGCATAATCTGCTCTCATTACTTTGTTACTCTTAGTGGTAACTGCTGTGGGTTTTTTTCTGGTAATAAACAACAACAAAGGGATGCATATTCAGTCATTACTGAGCAATAATATGTATTCAGAATTTCTCTGTCTTGCAGCTACTATCTTCAAAACAACCCCAAAGTGCAAAATGTATTATCCTGGCAAATGCACAAGCAGAAAAAAAGTTCATATAAACAAAGTTGCAGTTCATATAAAAAAAGTTGCATAATCTTTTTAAAATCTAGTTGCACTGGAAAAGCATCCTTCAGCAACTGAAGTTGTAATAGGAAATAATTCAGCATTCTGCTGACCTTTACAAGTTTAGCCTTTATGTAGGAATGAACTGTTTGAAAAATATTTCTAATTCAGTTGTCACAAACACCAGTCTGGTGGCTGATCTTTTTCATGAGCAGAGGCTTCATTTTGTTTTTTTACAAGCACCAAGCTTGATCTTATACCATCTCCCATA
Organism: Gavia stellata; assembly: GCF_030936135.1. Classification (NCBI taxonomy): domain Eukaryota; kingdom Metazoa; phylum Chordata; class Aves; order Gaviiformes; family Gaviidae; genus Gavia; species Gavia stellata. The sequence goes on along the minus strand of NC_082611.1, from coordinate 11,698,800 downwards.
GTTCTCAGCTGCGCAATCACCTCTTTTCTCACAAATAAAAGGCTGCTTGAAAACCACTATGCATGTGACTAAGATGATGAGGATAATAAAAAGGTAATCTTGGCAATTATTGTTGCTTACACATTCAAAACCAGACCCTGTCTCTGTTCCAGGAACCCCACTGTGCCAGGCTGGTTAATGAAGGAGGAAGGATACAGACTTACTGCTTATATGCACACATACTTACATATATACATGAGTGAGAAGAATGTTTTTGATCTACATGCTTATAAGCGGCAACAATGTAGACTGTTGCTTGGTATACAGACAAGGGGATGAGACATAATAAGAAAACATTTATGACCTATAGACCTCAATAACAACAGCAACCCCAACTCCATCTGTAGCTGGTCATTATGTAATGCCACTTGCTCACCAATTTGGACTCCTTTCCAATCAAATTGAGCTCCTGATTCATAGCAGCTAGCAGGGCAGAATATATTAAATTGTGACCAGAGGAAGAAAACAGAGTGTGACCAGAGGAGTGACAGACAGTGTCTGATACTGTAAGCCAGGCCTCCTCCAAGCAAAGAATGAAAAAGACAAATAAGAAAGAAACTAAATATTTCAAATCAAATTTTGCTACTTGAAAATGTGTGAGAGGGCATGTCAGGATCCCATTGTTATTAGAAACAAATAATGGCAATAACCAGCAAGAAAAAAATGTCATGGAGAATATTCTAAACAAGAAACTGACTTTCTGAATATGGTTTTGTAGTTTTACTTATTATAAGTTCTTTTCCAAACAGTGCTTATGTAGGTGAGAAAGTACTCTGCCCATATACAAAACTGTTTCTGTATTTTGTTAAAGACAAAAGCATAATTGGATCATTAAACTTTATTACTTTTCTGGAGCTAATGTAGCACTCCTTTTCTTGTGGACACACTGCAGCAGTAGCAGAGGTTGTTTACAGCTAGACTTGCACGTCGTGCAGATCGTTGTTATGAAATGTGCTGTTACACTTGTAGATTAGTTACTGTAAGACAGGAGTTTCACTGAATTGCCAAATGCTGTACTTTGTAGGTAGCTCAGTGAAAGGGCATCTCTGTTCTCCTGTTATGTAGTGTAAAAATGCACCAAAGATTATGCACCAGGGGTGAGATTCTCTCTTCTGAATGGAGCGAACACGTAGCCCGTATGGCAAGTGGGTTTTATTTATACACTATAAATGTTCTCAGCGTATTTTGACGGGCATCTCCTAAACCAGAGTGGCTTTTCTTTCACAGGCCTACAGGAGTAATTTTCAGACACATTGTGGGCTCACATGCAGCTAGCAGTGTAGCCATGTTTACATGGATGGTTGGATGTGAACTCAGTCCTCACGGCACAGAGCAGCCCGTGGGAAAGCCCAGGCGGGCTGGGACAGACTAGCAGATGGATGTGTTGCTCTTTGGCAGAACTCTGCTCCAGAGAGCCAGAGAAAATGTAGGGGATTACCAGGTTCCTCCTAGCCCGGGGCTACGTGAGTCCAGAGCTGCTCCTTGAGTCCCGCCACAAGTACAGCAGTGGCAGAAGGGACTGTTCAAGGCTACGAATACAAGGAAGTGCTTGTGGCACTCCCAGTGTGTTGGGAGGGTGATTCAGTCTGCTGGAGCAAATTGTTTCAGTGACGCAAAGACTGGGTGGCTGAGTGGGAAGAGAGCCAGCTGGGCTTTTTCTTCAAGTAGCGTACACAAGAACATGAGTGTGAGAGTTATTTTGATGGGGTCAGAGTCACAGTAACAAGTATTATGCCTGTTGCAGTGGTGTGAATCTACATTTTGCCCAATTTTGTTCCTCCTCTTCTTCCTAAAAGGAATAACAAGAGAAGAATGGCAGAAAAGAAAGCCATGCAGCGCAACTCTGGGTAATAAGACATTGGTGCAAAGGAACCGCAGGATGTCTTTTGCGAGGCCCCAGAGGAGAGGCTGAGTCCTCTGTCCCTGCCTGGCTGCTGTGGGGAAGGAAGGAAATGCAGCTCCTCCGTGCCTGCTGGGGCATTGGGAATGTAAAGAGCAAAAGGCTCCTATGTTTGTCAGAGATCATATTTTTTGTCCTTACAAATAGCTGATAGGAGGCAGGGGAGAATTGCATGTATTTCTTCCACATGCTGTATATTGGAAGAAGTATCATATAAGAGCTGATGAAAAATAGCATTTTATTTCAATTCTTTTCATTTAGTTTCTTTCTCCCGTTAGCTGCAGGTTTTTTACACCCAGAATTGCAAACATTCAGCTCTTTATGAAATTACTTTTCTAAGAAAAAGAATATAAAAAGGTTTATGAGCATAAACCAAAGCGTCTCTAATTAATACCTCAGAGAAATATTTTTATTTAACCGTTTCTTAATGCTAGTGTCCTAATATTATAGTGAAATGTGTTAAATTCCCTGCTACTTTGACTTGACTGATGAAAAGAAAGGAAACATCTTCTGTCAGCTACAGTAATCATCCCACTTAAAAGGGAATTGTTTTACATATTTACATAATGTGCTGGTAGTCTGCATGCTCCCCAATTGTACCAATGTTTATAACCAATTAATCTTTAACAAGGTTATCATCATCATGCTTTCATCCCAGGGATTCAGCTTTATATCCAGACCCTCCAAAAAATTTAATGGTGAATTTAAGTATTACTACACCAAAAAGATTGTGCTATTTCTATTAAGCATGCCTCTCTCTGATTTACAGGCAGTTGTAGACTTAAATAAATAGCTGTTTCTCTTCAAACAAAATGAGGGAACAGTTCTGTCTCTCTTTTACATGTCCCTTTTTGATACAAGTTGAAATAGTGTAGCCTGCCGTCCGAAGCCTCTACTAAATTCAAATGTAGGAGTTTGATTGATGTGTTAGTAGCTGTGCATAGAAAGCAAGAAGATGAATTACCCTAGGAAAAACAACTAAAGCTGCCAACTCCAAGCTGTAGAGGAGTCGCCAGGGCAGCAGAGAATAGTCTTCCAAATGTTTTAATAAAGGGAGCAGGAGAAAAAGATCAGTAACTGATTAATCATGTTGCTAGTGTTTTCAGGGACATAGGCTAATAGAGAACCAAATGTTAGGAAAATATGTTTCAAGGGAAGGCCAACAGAAAAATCAGAGGAATGCACCCACTGACAATGTTGTGTAGAGATTTAGAAGGAAATAAATAGGAAAGAAGAGCAGATGAGAGGGCAACTCAGGAAGGATCAAATGAAAACCACACAAATAATTATTTTTAAAGGTCATAGCAATAAAAGAAGAATAAAATGAACAAACTAATGAAAAAACTAGCTTCCTAACATTGTGTTTTCTTGTGAACAGCTATTGTAGGTGTTGCAGGGTTGCTTGTAAATGACAAAATGGCAGAGTCATCTGTGTCCTCAAGTCGTCATGTATAAATTGAATAAATATTGGAAATCTACTCTGACAATGGACTTTGGAAATATTTTTTCATCTTTGACATTGGAATTTCCTAAGCCATTACTTGTCAGCTAACTTTTAGAGGCACTTCCTTCTGCATCCCTTCAGGCTGGTCTCCCCTTTTAGAGAAACATGAACTGGAATTTTGAAGGCAGCAAGATATCACCAAAGCCAGCCAGAGGGAAGAGACTCTTCAGCACGTTATATATATTGAAAATTACCACACTGACATTATCCAGCATCCCTGTGCAGTTGAGACAGTTCTGTTTCAGTGCAATAGCTGAAAAACACTAATTCTGTATCTGACAGAACAGTCATAGTTTCATTTGAAAGATTTAATGAGCTTCATGGTCTTACTGAAGAACAGCAGGGATTTTTTTGTTGTCAGGATGATTTATTACTAATTGTATCTATTAACATTTTTGAAATGTTCAATAATTCCTTCAATACACCTTGTAAATTAATCTTAATAAATATGCAGTAGGAATCAGCTTACCCCAGTAATTGACATTTAATAGCATACAATAGCTATAATTTATGAAGATAACTTCTCGGAGTAGTTTAACTCTTAATTAGCCCTAGGGAATGAGCTAACCCTACAGACAGTTATTTGTTTTTAAAAAGTGTAATGTGAGAACACATGCACGATTTTGTTTTTGCAAATTTCTACAGGGTAAGTTACATGTATGAGAACAGCTAGCAAATGGAAAACAGAAGAGGATAAATATATTTTCACTTTAATCTACTGCATTTATCACGTCCAAATTCACAAGTACAACTTGTTTTTTTTTTTTCATCCATTTTAAAAACATATCATTATTTAATTTTGCTGTGTGGGCAGACTTGGACTAATGTGAATTAGAGGAGACAAGATTCCCAGCAAATCTATTTCTCTAAGAGACTTACAGTGCTCTAGACCAATTTTTAGTGGGGACTCACACGAGATTGACATATGATGATGGTGGTACCAAAGCATGAGAGGAAGCTGTGATTTTAGAGAGAGAGATTCCTTCAGATATCTTGGCCTCATCCCCAAAATACTTTCAAATCTGCTGATACTTGATTTTCACTTCCCAAAACCTCTCTTGATGGTTCTGCAAAACTGATCCAGGGTAACCTCCAAAGAAATCTGGAGATCTCCAGGGGAGAGGCTACGTTCCAAAGTATGAATTGCTTGGGGTAATGTTCTAGCCACATACAGTTACCCACTAATGCTTGTCTTCAGAATGTTTCATTCTAAGCACTCTTATTTCAACTTATTTAACTCATTTAAACAGTTTGTTGCAAAGCCTTTGTTCCTAGTGACATTTTAGTTCTTACTAAAGAAACAGACTTGTGTAATTACATCACTGCTATTAATTATTAGACCTCTCACTTTTCTTGTGATTGCTACCTTTTTGGGGCATGCTGTTTTAACAACAGTGACACATCAGAAGAGAAGACACTTTGAATGAAGTGTATAGCAGCCAAATTCAGCTTTCAGATGTTGCTGTCTTTTTCTAATATTACCAAGCCAACATGTTTCAATTTATTTTATGTATAAAACTATATTTACTATGCAAACCCACTTAACTAATAAGCAAAGTAATAATTAGTGTCAGATTGCTTAATAATATGACTTTATTTCTGTTTGATTCTATTTCTAGTTCCTTTAGTTATCTTTTATGAGGTCATGCATCTTCCACATTAGTACTCCTGTATTTTGAGGCTGCATTTCCATTGTGGTGATTTTACTTGTAATCTTCCTATCTTTCTCTCTCTCGTTCTCTCTCTCTGTCCCTCACTCCCCCTCTCCCCTTCCCTTCCCTTTTTTTCTTTGATTATTTTTCTGGCCATACTTTGCCAGCTGTGCACAACCATTCAATTTCTGAACTGTCCTTTCCATTTAAAAATAAATGAATGGCAACACATTCACTTTTACCTTTTGTCAGCCTCATGTCAGTGAGATTCTCTTCTCATTGCAATTACGCAGGAGTCTAAAATAAAGTTTTCAGCCTCACACCATTATACTCATTCCCTGCCCACACCAGTTGCTACTTCCATATAGCTCCATGTGATTTAGGTTTTTCCCAGAAAGCATCAAGTACTGATTCCTTCTACCAGCTCATTTCAAGGTTCAGGGAAATTGCCTCACCCTTAGAGAGCACAAGGATACATTCAAACAGTATGAGGTACATTTTCAAAGTGGTACTTAGGAATTACACATCTCATTAGCAAATAATTGAGATTCATCAGCACAACTCACTTGCTCCTTGGAAAATGTTCCTCCATAAAACCTATAATTTGCTGAAGTTAAAAGAGGGCCAACTAAGTTAGATTGCATCTTAATTTTCAGTGAAAGCATATGTATGTGCCTGGAAGTTCTGAATCAGCTTTAATCCTGGGTAAATGCTCTGACTCCCCTGTCACTGCCACTTACCCTGGCCTATTGCACATGGAGGTGTCATGCATTCCTTCTCTTACAGCAAGAAGGCATATGGAGGAAAAAGTGTAGCTCTTCTGCCCGATACTCAACTGTACATGCAAAAAGACTTTGTCCATTTTTATTGCACTGCCTGGCTCACCACAGAAAATTAAGGAAAGGTTGGGGCTTGGAGGAGATAGGGAGCTTGCTACTGCATAAACTGAAAAACAAACAAAAAAACCTGAGAAATTATACCAGGAAGAAATATTCTTAAATAATAAAAAGGCTCACTGATTAGTGCTCCGCCACAAAACAGAGTTTTTCTGTGTCTGAGCTCCTGCTGTCATTGAGGTTCTTCTAAAGCTATCGGGTCCAAATACTCCCACCTCCAGTACCAGGTGCAGTTCTGTCGACTTCTACAGTTACTTAACATTAACCGGGATGCTAGAGGGCAAGATTTGGCTTACTGCTTACGTAACCAATAAAATAGTATGAAATTTCCATTTTCCACCTGAGACTGTTGAACACTGAAGCATAGACTCTCCCAACACAATCTGCTTGGTGCTTGCACTGAGTGGGCTCACCTCATGGGCAGCAGCCCAAGGAATTTTAAATTCTGTTCTCACATTCTGGACTATGCTTCTCTTATTTTGGTATAGCTAGGTATCAATTCCCATGTAACAGCTTGAACAGGTTCTTTGTCAATTCTTGTATCTGTTGTATCACCCAAGAGAAATCACTTATGCATATTGCTTTAGAGTGTTATCTTGAACAGAGATGAGTTTCTAAGCTGGTGTCATTGTAAAAGGAAAAAGCAGCAGCCTTGATTCTTGATACTATATACAGAAATATTACAGAATGACGAAAAAGATATGCTAAACAAGTTTTTTTTTATTTTTCTTGGTAGGCTGAGTGATTATATGGGGGAGGTGTTCTATGAGTCTTTTCATTGGGAAAGGCTCTTAGGCTCATGTCATTATACTTGCTTGTATACATCACTTGGTCCTAGCCAAACCGAAAAGGTATATTTTCTGGAATTCCACGGGAGTGTTCTAGCACAGTGTTCCTTCATCTAAGATCAGTGGTAATCTTGGTTATGAAACTTGGTATGTCGAAGTGTGACCAACCTCCTCTCCTCCCCACCCCCTCCCCCAATTAATATATGTTGTGTATAACCCACATTATTTCTAAAATTTTACTTTATTGATAATCAATATAATGACAACAGAATAAAATCTCAGAATAGTCCCTCTAAGGAGGAAGCTCTAGGAGAAGCTTTATGTGGAATGCTAAATTCTTGTAAGGCAAAAGATAAGAGTGCCCTGCATCTTTATGCAGCATCATGCCCTGATAAAAAAATGTAGGTTTTAGTAAGATAACCGTGTTTTCTACTGTTGCTTGTAGCTTTGAAATACTGCTGCCCAAACATAATAACATATTGAAAAGGTGGTTTATACTTATAAATGTATATGTATATGTTTTACTCATTAATCTGTGTCCTCTAGAAAAACAAAGATTATTTCTGTCTACCTTTTCCCCAGTGGGGATACCCAGCCCTTACACTCCTTCACTATGAGTTGATAATAACAGGTATGCATGATGTAGCAAGCTGAGAAAAACATCATAAAGATGAATTACAGCATCTGTGAAGGGACATGGTGAACTGAGATCAACTTCACATCAGTGTATAAATTGACACACAGTAGAAAAGCATTTCATGGGGCTTGGCATGTATCTTAAGTGGGACAGCCGTCTCGAAGTACAAATAAATAAAAAGCAATTGTATGTGAAAGTTGCATTTCAGAAACACTCAAATTTGCCCTATATGTGCTCTTTTATGTCAGCATTTGATATTTTTTGGCAACAGTAAGTATTGAAATTTATATAATCTCTTTATTAGAGATTTCTTAGCATTTCTTGAAGTGAGCATTTTAACAGAGACAGGCAGCTACCCTATTTGGATAACTGAGCATCTCTCTCCATTAGTATAACTCTCTCTGTTTTCCTTATCCTTCTGTCTGATACATTATCTTTTAGGGATAGGATGGACTATGAGAGGACAGAGAATTTATAAAAGAGTCCTGAAAAAAACCCAACTTTTCAGCTTCAAACTTAGTTCCATTTTTTCCAACAAAGTATTAAGATTCAGCATTAGACAATATGCTACCTCTTTTTAAATTAAAACCAAAACCTCTTGACTGTCAGAAAAAGAGAGAGTGAGGAAGTATAGGTTTTATGTGTGTGCTTATTCATAGACTGCAGAGGGGCACGATGATGGCAACATGCTTAAAGCAAACCAGATTTAAAGAGAATAAAACAGTTTGATTCCATTTTGGGACAGGCAGTTTATAAACTTGCTAGGGTGTCCCTCCTCTTTATTCTTCCACTGATTTCTCTTACATTTGTTTTCTTTGTAATCTGTTTATCTAATTCCTCTTTATTGCACGTCAAAATGAAGCTCTTATGTTTAAAATACATGGATTGGAACCATCCTCCTTTGTACGATAGTCTGTGCGCATGTTTTTAAGGCAGGCCCACACACATTCCTTCAGAAAACCTCTTTCCTTCTGAACCACCTATCTACTTCTGAATTGAAGCTTAATTGTGTAAGTCTGGCTGCTGCTTTATGTATGTGGTTAGAAGGATGTGAAAATACTTGCTGCTCAAAAGCAAGAAGTGCCCCAGCTGACTGACCTTTGCTCCTGGTGAATCTTTTCTACTCCTACCAGAAGAGGAGAAAAGCATATTAGTTTTGCAAACCTAGTAGCCTTGCCAGTCATTTATTAATGATTTCTATACAGGGGTAGGTGAAGCTATGAAGATGAAAACACATGAGACACAAAGTGCTGCCTAGGAAGTGTTAATGGGCTAACAAGTGGGTTATGGCCCCAGCCCTCCCAGCAGTGAATGATCCACGGGTGCCATTCGCCCTCCTTGGCAGCCACTGCGGTGAAAGTTGTGATCTCCTGCAGAAGTGCATCTACTTCATCTTTGCTTCAACTTCTGCTTCTAAGTGGCACACTAAAGTCAGATATCTGCTATTATAAAACAGCAAAGACTTTTTAATTTTTAAACCACTGCTAAATTATTCAGAAGTGCTTACTGAAGAATTACTTGACCAGATCAGGAAGCTATGAGCCATCCCCACCTATTCTGTGACTACCTAAAAATTACCATAGTAGTACAGGTTGGAAGGAGAGGAAAGCCCTGATGCCTTTTTGAAATCTGTTATTGAGAAATATATATTGTATATTGGAGAGACATATCTTAGCATCAAAGTTCCTACAGTCGTATCTTGAGTATTAGTTCCCTGAGGTACATGAGTGGAGTTAGGAAAAGAGTTTCATGGATTTCGCATTATTTTTATAAAAATGACCTTGTTTCATGGGTAGGGAGAAATGTTGTCGGTTTCCCTGAGATGAACACGAAGAAACTAGGAACACTAAAAAAAAAGGTACTTAGACTGTGATAGTAGTCAGAGGCTGATTCACAGTTTTGATAAGGCAATGATTCTGTGGGAGAGGGATTTATCTGCAGTGTGTTTGCACTCCTGATCTCTCCTTCAGCTTCAGCTCTGCTCTGTCACCACTCCCTTTGAGTGTCCTGGAAACCCTCAAGCTCTGTGCTCCTAAGAGGAAATAGCCCTCCCTTAATCGTGTAGTAGTGTTTTGTTGTCTAAGTGGACATTGGTTTTTCCAGTTTCTAGCAGAATTTATTTCTTGCGTTATGTTTAGGTTATCATTTGGTATATAACTTAACTCCACAAATGCTCCCAGGTAGTTGGACTTTTACAAAGAAACAATACTTAATTAATATAACAGCCTACAATATGACAGTGGTTTTTCTAGTTATAAAGCAGTTTCCCTTCTTTATTGGACAAATGGACAGACAGGAGGAACAGTATTGTGAGAGCTAAAGCTTTTTTTGCAGAATGTTTTATGCTTATATGCTTGAATTAATGTATGTTTTTTTTATGACTGCCTCTGTTTTTATCAGTTGAATTAGGAAAAGTATAAAAAAATCACACATGTTACTTTGAGGGTATTTCTTGTATTTTGTTGTTATTTTTATCATATATTCTGATACCACATCCTTAGCTGAGCCAAGTCCCAGGCTTAACTCAAGCAAATGCTTTATAAAACAGATGCACAATGGCCATTGCTCTGTGACATTCGAATGATATGAAGTCACATGAAAGGTACAGTCTGCCTCCCACTCTCCAGAATGGAAGTTTTTCTTATGGAATTATGTTTAGGGAGGATTTGTCACAAATTAGACCTAAAGCTCATACTAAAATATTATTTTTTTTAGTTAAAATAAAATGTTAAAAGATTAAATGTTACAACAACAAAAAAAATTAAATGCAAAGTTTAATGCAGTTGGTAAATTGTGCTGATCCTTGTCCCAGTGATGTACATAATCTCCTTGTGTAAAAGAAAATGTACAGCAATTGTAATATATGTGAGAAATATAAGGAACCCATCCACTATTAGATCCAGATGCAGATATATCGAAACTTGTCTTGTATCTGTGTTGCATTCACTCTCTGCATTATCTTTAGTGTTTTTCCGGCTAACACAGAATCAACACTCCTTGTGCTCCAACAGAGACTGAGTCTGAAAAATCTAGTTACCTTGTTAACCATGTGCACTCCCTAAGGGTTTGTTAATAAAGGAGTCCTTTTGAATTATGGTATTTTTAATGCATAAAATATGCTCCAAGTAAGACATTAATATGTTCTTTTTTATCTCATTTTTAAAGAAAAGTACAGATCAGCAAGGTGCTACAACATGTTACAGAATATATTGATGTTTTAGTGTGTTTTGATACTACCGCAGCTGAAAAGCAAAAGAAGCTCAGATATAATGCTTGTTTCATTACAAGTTCTTCAGAAAAAAAAGAAAACCTGAATTTATAATTAAGGTAAAACTGTGACAAATTTTAGTGCTTTTAAGAATTATTTTTTCTTTTCTAAAAGACAAAAATTTTTTTCCGAAGAGAATTTTAATCTGATGCTTGCAGTCATAGAGTATGGAGTAGTTTCACTGGCTGCATAGGTCTGAAGACATGAAACAGGCCAGAGTTCAAGGGTCTGATGCCAAAAGTAAACATTTAATCTTGCAAATTCTTGTTGATTAGAGTACTTCCCATGGATATCACTTTACCACAATAAGGGTTTCTTCTAGGGAGTATGTACCAAAGGGTGTAATCATAGTGCTATTCCTTTGTGTGCAGTTCCAACCCAAGGAAGGCAAAGGAACAAACTGTTTTCTCAAGATTAGCAAGGAACAGAAGTTACCTCCCTGGCCAGGCTGTCTTGTTGCCTCCGTATGACGTATAAAGCAGAGCAGCTTGCCTGGTGTTCCGTCCATCCATTCCCCCCCCCCACACCCCGAAAAGGACAAACACAAAACATCTACTAGGGATCTCTAGGAGGTGGAGTTAGGGAGGCAGAACACTCGGCTCTGCAAGGAAGGAAAAAACAACTACTTCAGTAAACCTATATTTACTATAGTGAGAAAAATTAATCAGAATTTTTAAAATCCACAGAAAGCTACCATCCTATTAAAAATAACCCTCCCCTGTCACTAGTCTAGTGGATAATTATACAATTAAAAATGTTGGAAATGTCATTACTAGAATTAGATTAGGGAAATTTCACTTAATAGAATAAGAGTCTCCCTGGTGACGGTGGCTGGGGGTATCTAGACAGGCAGTGAAATGCCCCATCCCTGCCTCCTCATCCCTCGGCACGTTGCTGGCTGCCAGGGGTGAACCCCGAGGGCAGTTCTGGGGTTACATCCCCAGACACATCACAGGGCATTATTCCAGGGCATAAATTGTATTTGCTAGCATGGATGTCTTGTGAGAAATAGTGCACTGGCACTCCACAAATCTGAGTTAAGTATTCTCTATATTTAGTTGGTTAAATATAGCAGTAAAGTCAACTGGGAAATCTTAAGTTCTGCTGTGGAGAGCAGAGCTATTAAGAAGCCACACAGCTGTGGCGTTTAAAATGGCAATACACTCACTCATTGGACCTTTTGTCTCATTTGCTTAGCTACCCAAATTTACAGTAAAACCATAGTGTTTCTTCTGTTTGTTCATATGATCTTATTATTGAAAATTTTCCTTGACACATCTTCTATCAAGCAAAAGTGTTCATCCATAGGATGCTGGATAGCCTGGCCAGTGACTCTCTGGGCATCTTCTATTCATATGCCTCAGTCACAGAAATACGACACGCTATGAAAGATTGAGAAGGTCTCTTGCTGAGGACTCAGGATATTATTGATTTCCTTGATGACAGAGGCAATCAGGATGTTTGTGCAATGTGTGTATTTGACAAATAAGAGCCACAGGGGTGTTTAAGTTGCAGGAGCAGAGAGACTCCATCTGCTTTACAAATTTCATAACATTGATACAGAATGTGCACAAACTGTTCCCCAAATGCTATTAGTTGCCAAGCATAGTTATCATAAGTGGTGGTAGAAGACTTAAAATCAACATGAATTACCAAGCCTGCATATTTTTATAGGAGACAGAAATAAATGGCAAATTTCCTCAGATTTGGTTTTGATGCCCATTTAAGGAAGACATTTACTTAGTGGGCTATAGCCACTTAAATCTGAAACTCCTCCACTGAAAGGACTGTATATTAATTTCCAAATGGCTGTGTTTTGCATTCTTGGTTTTCTGAAAGATACAGCAGATAATCAGTGTGCTCCCTGAGGAGGTCAGTGCACCTTAGCAACCAGAAACTTCAGCACTTGTAATAATTCTAATACTGGTCCTCAGTATCACTCAGAAAAGTTTGTTCAACCTACACAGAACTTCTGAAACAAAATGTTCCAGTTTCACATGAATTTCTGAGAAAGCAAGTTCTCTCCTATACTTGTTCTGAGATACAAACTGGGGTTTTAGAGGGCTTGGTGGGAAATAAATCTGTTCTGAGCAAATAGTTAATTGATATATGTGACAGATTTCTTAAGCATTCCTTTCTTTAGCTATATTCACATCTAGGTTCTTTGCACTTGTTTATTCACCCTGAGCTCTGTGTTAAGATTAACATGCTGTCACAGCTAATGCACAAGGAATGTAATTATCTGTTTCCCCTGGTTCATTTTTCAAATGCTTGGATTTTGGCATAGTTGGAGGTTCTCATCTGTTCATCTTTTCACTTCTATTATAATTCATCCCAGTAGAAAGAAAAAAGACAAAGTAAAATTCTGCTCACATCTTTGGTACATTTTCTTGCAACTCTTATTGCAGCCAAAGCCTATTTCAGATGCTCCCGCTCTTCCCCAGTCTCTTATTTGTTCTGCCATGATGCAGTTTACCATCCACTCAGTTGCACAGATGCAACTGTTTGTGGGTCTATGCAGTAAAATGGGTCGTGAAATTACCAGGTTTAAGTTGTTTGGGGTTTGGGGTTTTTTTCTTAAAGAGCACACAAAGGAGAAGGGAAAGTGAAGAGGACAAGGGCAGGTCAACTCTGCTTCTAAGGTGAAAATTATTTATGGAATTACATCCGTACCAGTTGTAACTCATCTCTTGTGCTCCATAGTACAGACAATACCATAATGGCTAATACAGCCTAGTACAGTAATGGCAAGACAAAATCATGTATATTGATGGTAGAGTCATTCCTTTCCTGACAGGTCCCAGCCAAGCACTTGCCATTTGGTGTGTATTTACATTCTAAAGATCCGTGGGTGAGGGGAGCAGCAGCCCTCTGCCGGGTTTCGTCTCTGTGCTAATCAGTTATCTTTTAGAGGCAGAAACTGAACCTCCACTTTTTTTTCAGCGTGATGTACCACTGCAGTGTACAGCACAGGGAAAAATGAGACTGTAGATGACATACTAACTTTGGACCTGGTTTTGGCCTCAGAAAAAGTCCAATCAGAAGGTGTCCACAAGAATTGCACTTTCCAGCACTGCTTGCTGTCTTTCATTTATGTTATTTTGTCATTTCCTTTATCATTTCCAGTACGTGCAAATGCTGTGTGTGTTCCCATGGGTGCTTTATATACTGCATAGTGTCAGAAGTTCTTATACAAAATACCTGCAGGACTGAGCCTATCATGCTATCATTGTTTTATTTTGCTTTGTTGAGTCTTTTTTCTTTTAAAAAATAGATATAATTTTGCTTTCCTTTGTGGGATCATTTTTTTTTTTTCTACAGAGCTCTATCTAACGAGGTTATTTTTTGTGATGAGAATCCTGCTATGATAAAGAAGATAGCAGGAAACCAGCCTAACCCCAGTGAGCTCTGTTCATCCTTGCATAATTGTGAACAATATCTGATTTTGTTTAGCTTCTCTACTTTGTAGTGCTCTCTCTCGCAATCCTATCAAGCCTTGATTCAACAGCCAATGATTTTTTATTTGTTTCTTGGGAGAGTTTTGGGGGCTCTGGGAGACAGTTATTGATGAGCCTGAGTTTTATTGCTCAGGAAACACTGACATTGCCCTTTGATAACTATTCTTTTGTCTTCTGTCTAGTGAATCATATGACACACATGTTCATGGCAGATAAAATGCTGTCACAGGTGGACTTGCACTTAAACTCAACAAATGCTGATAAAATGTCTGAGTGAGTGACTAGATTGTGTTTTAAGCTGTTGCACAAAAAAAGGGGGGGGGGGTTCTAAAAGATTTCTAAACCCAGAGGGACTCATCAATACCCTTATTACATCATGCTTTCTAACATCAAGTGCCCAATTTACTGCTGCTCAGCAATCCAGATTTACTGTTCCTTCTCTCCATCAGCAAGAACGGAGATTCAGTCCCTCCCATTAGGCAGACAAATGAAAAGGCTGTTAAACTGCATGGAAGTGATATTTGTATTTCCTTGTGTTTTGTGCATCTAGAGTGCACTGTGTCAAAGTGAGTAATGAATGTAAGCGGAATGGTGTTATGGCAATAATGAAGACGGTCTCTAAGTTGGATGGTCAGTAAATGTGTTGGAATCGTGACACTAACAAAGAGAAATGTTCCTATCTATGCCTGTTGCTTTATCTTTCTCTTTAGATCAATAAACTCACTCTAGTTGCTTTATTCTGCTTTGGACTGTACAATTGAATTGTGTCCTGTGCTTCCCTCTGTCTCCTGATGCATAATGCAGAAGGTTCTCTATGTCATGACAGGAAATTCAGCCTCATTTAGTTCATAGGTAATTTGCATTGCCAGCACCCAGTCTTGGTGCCTTGCAACTCCATTCTTTTCATTCTCCCTCTTTTTCAGAAATTAGGGATCTCATTTTCTAACTGAGTCTTGTGTATTGACCTACACACCATTTTCCCTTACACAGAGAAAAAGAGATTGAGGCTCTTTATAATGTAGTCTTCATCCTGCTTCGATTTTTTACTTTCTCTTGCTCCTTTTTCAGGCCCTGTAATCACCTATTTGTAACATAGAAAAGTTAGTCTCTCTGCTGAAGGCAACTGCCCATCTTCTACATATTACCCAAATAGTTTCTGATGCCTGCTTCATGCTGATTAATTTCTCTGCAAGAGATCTTGCATCTTTAAAACAAGATCAGAAGCTGCTGGTTACCTGTAATGGTATTGCCAATACAGTTAACTTCTAAGTGCAAATAAAGGCAAAAAAAGAGGGGGAAGAAACAGTTGTTAAGCACTGAGTAGGATGAAACAGGTAGTTTTAGGAAAGTTTTTTAAGGTAACAATAGCAATAGCACTAAGAGATACAGATCTGCTGTAAACCTCCACGTCTGTTGTTCTGAATTATTTACTGAATTGCTAAAAATACTTCATAGTTGGTTGTATTTGGAAAGGTGATGCTACAATGTCCAATATTTTTGCCTCATTTTTTACATAAAATATTTGGTATCTGACTTGCAGTATAAATCAAAAGATTTTTTTTTTATCCACTAGACATCCACAATCTGTAAACAAACTGGTTTTATCTGCTTTAATGGTTGCAGTAGTTTGCGTGCCAGACTGGAGTCCATGTCACTGTAACTTCTGCAGTGCTAACTCCTGCAGGCAGGTTTAGGGGCTTGTTGCCCTCAAACAGGCATCTGAAGCCTACTTACTCTGTTAGAAGGGATTTTTTTTCGTATTCACTGACAATTGCATTGGACTTCAGTGTAAGGTCCAACTTAAGTTGAAACTGCCTCATCCTATCTCACAAACTGGAGAATGAGGGATACAAGGAGAGCAAAAAAGGAGGAGAGACTCTACCTTCCGCTTCCTCCATCCCCAGAAGGTAGAAAGGAAGGGTGGGCAGTTCCCCACCAGTGCCTCACCTTTCATTTGGAAAAGCAACCAAAATGATCAGAGCATATAGCTCTGACTGTTGATACCACCGCCCTGTTCCCAGCACTGGGAGAGGCACAGGCGATAGCTGGGACTGTGCACAACACTCCAGAAGTCTCACCCACTAGAACTGGGAGAGTGATAGCTGCAGCTGAGTCCTCACTAGCTTTTGTCAGTGTGGTCCTTTCTCCTTTATGCTGGGGGTGCCATTACCCTGCTGCTGTTTGTGCCTTGACTTTCCCAATCCAGCCTGCGCAGCCTCTGTGAACGACTGAGCAAAGGCTGCTTCATTCCGTGCTCAGGCTCAATTCCCCTCCCAAAGGAGCCATGGGAAGGCTCTCCCACGGATGTCTGTGAGAGCTCTTCAGCCCTTTTTACTACTGCCACCAGAAAAGACATCCTTAGTCTTTGACATTCCAATGCTGCATTTGCTGTGGTAAATATCATGTTGAGCAGTGTGTGTTAAGTGCACATGCTGGCTATCATTTTTCATTGCTCTAAATCTTGTAAAGTCTCTGTGCCAGTACAAAATGGATGTCAGATACTGATCTAGCAGCACTTTGCACCCAGGACTTGTTGTTTTATTGTGTGGCGGGATAATTTATCAACCTATACCCAAAGTACCTTCTTCCCTGGAGATAGATATTTAAAGTCAGCTGCTTAGAACTTTAACTTCTTTCAGTAATATGAATTATCAAAATGTGTAACTGTTCGAGATATTTTATTTTCTAAAATGGTTAGTGTATGTGTACTGTGACTAATTACCTATCAAATTTCATATGCATGTTTACTGGTCACAAACAGGATTTGTTTACCTTAGTATAATTTGGATTCTGCACCAAAATACTATCTTTTCCCCCTTTGTTTAACTCTTTCAATACTGCACTTAGAATAGTATTTCCCACATTCATTCAGCCAGAGCTGGACTGCTCTCATTTACACAGTGGAAAAAAGGCAACTCAGATGAGGGCAGATTCTGGCCCAGAGAATTACATAAATGCTGACGACATAAGTACCATCTCATGTGAAATGGAACTTCTGTGTACCTTGTTGGGAATTAGTAGATGAGCAAAGAATATTTTTTTTAATTTCCTCTGGTTTTACTTAATGCTTATGAAGCATTTTCTTGGCTCACACAACAGTGGCCTCAAGAAAAATGGCTGTGTGGAAAAGATATTAAAAAATATCAAAGCTGTTAGTGCAATGCAAAGTATTTCCAGAAAAGGTTAAAATGTCCCATGTGGAATCACCTTCTTCTAATAAAAAATTTGGAGCACATCAGCTTGGTGTTCCTACACATATTGTGTCATACTGGGGGAGTTCCATGTGCCTGACCAGAAAACACTGACATACATTCCTATTTAAATACATTTTTCTGTCTCCATCTTCCTATTGTTCTAGGTAATATATTCCATACAAGATGAATTAAGCAACATACTTCTCAACTCTGACATTTTTCCTCTTATGGTTCAAAAATAAGTATAGACTGGTATTCCACAAAAGTACACACTGAATCATTCCCATTAATTAAGTATCACTTTTACATCCACCTCAAATTATTTTAATAATAGTCTTGAGATTGTCTGTTTTGTTAAGCTGAAATATATGAGCAGCTGTGTTACTCCTACAGCTTTTGGCAAGTTGCAGGAATGCAGCACCTATGCACAGCATCAGGGTCCTGTGCGAACAGATGTAATTGCCCATCCATGCAGTTCTTTTGCATACCTGGGGCCTGTTTGCACAATTAATATTCCCATTAGTATTTGTTTTATTGTTACACTGTGATTCTCAGCAAGCAAATACTTCTGGCAGGTTGGTAAGAGTAGCAGAGCTGGGTCTCTTGTGGCTTTTTTTCATTGAAGAGCCTGAAGTTGGTGGTATTAGTCATCTGCTTAGTCAAGCATGTGCCTAAACACCTTGCTAAACTGAAGCTGTAACATGGAGACCACCATAAAAGTTTATTGCCTCCTGGCTGTAGTTAAGAGTCTGAATACCAGAACAGTCTACCTGACCTTTGAATAGCTTCCATATTAGCAACAATGACCTGCTGATAACTAAGGTAAGATAATTAAGGAGATAGTGCTGTATTGTAGTGGCTAAGATTCTTTTTCATACTGAACAATGGTGACAACAGTAACACTGGCAATACTGCTTGGGCAGCTGCTTTCCCTGGTGTCCACAAAGAAAATACCTTTTTTTAGGATTGCCAGCATGCTGATGACAGTCATAGCACTGCTCATTTTGACAAGTGCAGCTCCCTTCATGCTGATGCTACAGTATTTTCAAGAGCAGGTAGGGGCCTGATGTCTTCTTAAAATAGTTTTCCATATGCATTCCACTTTGTGTTCTGATCCAGCTACTGGCTCCTAGCCACTTCTCTTCTCTCTGATCTTAATCTTCTGAGTGACCAGCAGGTTAAGCTACTGCAGCAGATCTCACTTTACCATGCCAGCCCGGCTTGAGTAAATCCCAGTAGCTGACAAAGCTGAGGTGACTGCACACAGAGGACTGGGCTCACTCCAGAACGGGTTTTCAGATACTGATCATCTTTGAGGCCCACCTACAAATCTTTCGTAAAGCTTTCTTACTATATCTGAAGTTTTATATAATACACCAAACGTAATCATTGAAACGTGCTCAGTTTCTATGGTGACGGGTGCTGGTAGAGAACTCTGAGACAGATGAATTGGAGAACAAAAGAGCACAGGAAGCCGAGAGCCCAAAGTTCACTGTGCAGATCTAATTTGTCTGTGTAATGTTTAAAGAACAGAATGAGGAACACTACAGGAAAAAGTAAAACAGATGTAACTAACAGCAGATCTTATCTGGTACTAGCATACCTAAGGTTGCAGTGTTCCTTCCCATGTCCATTTATTTCTTTAATGTTAAAAATAGTTGCACAGGCTTAAGGAAGCAATAGAGATGTTGGCAGCTGAACTGGAACTGAACAGACACTGGAAAGGGGTCTGAGTGTGAGGTCAATATTGTCAAGTGTTAAAGGGAATATCTGTGGGATCACTGGAAATTCTTGGAAGATGCAAGCTGGCATGAGAGAGGTATGGGATACCATCAAGCAAACAGACAGAACCATAAGGGAGGAGAGGTCAAGCAGCTTCATCCCAAGTCTATTTTCTTGCCTCACTGCTCTTTTTGCCAGTATTTGACTGAATAAGGATCATAAATATAAAAAAGGGCTGTTCAAGTAACAGGGAAGCCAAAACCACTCTACATTTGCTAAGAAAATGGAAGGTTCTTTAAGCAGAAAAAAAAAAAATCTGTATACATTTTCCATACAGTTGCAGTTACTGCCAGCAGTCATTCTAACTTTCTGTGGTTTGAGCAGTGTTTCAAAATATTTGTTTCACTTTCCTTGCCTGAAATCACTTTGTGTTTCCTATAGCACTACTGCTGTGATAGTCACCGTGCTGTTTGGGAAGCATTATGTGCTTGACTAACTTCCCACTATTTAGGTTCAACAAAATGCATTTCCTCAAGCTCCGTACAGCAAGATTTACAGCTACTGTAACAAAGCAAGGGGAGGATGGGCTTGAGCTCATTGACCACAGTCCTGCAGCTTGACATTCTGCTGCAATTACTGACAAAACTCTAGGAGGCAAATTGCAGCTTTATTGTGTCGATAAGCACAAGAAGCATAGTAAATGGTGGCTTAGCGAAATCAATTTCCCTGTCAAAGGTCAGCAGAGTTTGTAAGTGCATCTGTTTAGAGAATAGCAGCCTAATCTGTCCATTTGATGATGTTCATAACTCATTCACAGCTGAAAGTTGAGTATGTCCATTTTATGTGGAGGAAAGAGAGGAAAGATGTTAGGTTTTGGAATAAGGCATTGGGCTAGGAATAGAAAAGCTCATGTATTTTGTTGCTAGCTCTGTTGCTGAGCTTTTACACAGTATTCATTTGCAAACATAAGGCTGTATCTTGTCTGAATCTGAGATTTGAATTGGAAGGAAAGGAAAAAAGAAAATACATTCTTGCCCAGTAGTTCAGGAGACATACAGTAGACAAAGATTTACTGGATTTATTGCTGGTATTAGTTCCCCTGTAACGGCCAGGGAGAGGGAGAAGGATTCTTTGCACATTTTGTATCCATGTGCTTCTCTATATGCACCACTTAAATATGTTGGAGTCATTTTGTTGACAACAGGAACAGATATTTGAGACAGGAAGAAGAAAAACCTCCTGGTTTTTCACTGGTCTGATAGCAGCTTGGTCCCAGATCTGAGTTTGAGCTCAAGAATTCATTTTTCTCTCCGATTGGTGTGCATGTGTCCTGGAAATCAGCTCTATCAGCGTACAACGCTGAATTTCCTTAAGGATTAGAATGGACTCCATGCTTATTAGATTAAATGCAATTTATCTAACAGCTTTTTCATTATTGTGTTCCAGCATGTTACAAAATGTAAAGGATGAGAGTTTAGCAAGTGTAACATGCTGCAGTTTCAGAGTTGGCTGTTTTATTAGAGACTGCCAGCTCCTAAATGTTTCTGTAATATGGCAAAGACGGGACCAGGAAATTAATGAAGTTTTAAAATGCCTTCCTAAGCATTTTGTAAACTCTAATATGATGTGACTCAGTAATTACTAGAAACCTCAAAGAGACAAGTGTTCAGATGGAAGAGTTTTTAATAAACCTATTAACTTTGTAAGTGAAGTGAAGTGAGTGAAACTCTCAGAAGTTTCATTAATCCTTGCCTTTTTTTTAATGGTCTCATGGCCCTCAAGAATGTTTTGTTTTAAAAAGATGCTGAGTCTGAATATGATCCTGACAGGGAAACCAAAACGTCCGCAACTTCACCTAAACAGATAGTTACATTTAGCAAGTGTTTCTAACTTACTGAGAATCACTATTTACTAGCTAATCCCTTCTGAACAGAGGTATTGACTGGTGAGAAACTATTGCTGCAGGAATGCTTGCTGGATTAAGAAATAAACATCAAGTCTACCAGACTTCCAACATTTATATAGAACTGCCTAGAATTCAGTGCCTTTAGAATTCAACTTGTGTGTCTCTCCAGGAGAGACAGAGCACCATAGTCGCATAATACCCATTATAGGCTGTATTGCTAATTGTGGAAAGCTGTTACGATCACATTCCTGTCTTCTGCATTGTGATACATCTTTCTGTTAGTTTTTGCTATCCTAAAAATATATTCAGGAAGTGACTTAGGCTGATTGAAAGTCTTTTTCAAAGTGAGTAAAGCTCTGAAATTAAAATGCTCAGAAAATATTAATTTTTTGTGAAACTGGAAAAAAAAATCAGTGTAGGTATTGTACAAAAGGGATTAAGACTTTAAAAATGCAAATGCTTCCCTTGTGATATACTAATGAAAATGTTATTCATGTGGTAATCAGATAAGTATGTAATATGCTTTTTCTTCTCTCATCTGTGCGTATCGTCTTTGTGACTTTTGTATTCCATTCTCAGGTTGTTGAGTAGTTGCTCAGATATACCTACTTTGTTGGAGGTGGAGGAAAGAGGGTGGGTTTTTTATTTTTTGTCTGTGAGTTTATAGTCATTGCTTAGCTTTTTAACAGGTGGAGCTTTATTCAGGAATGTGTAGTTTTTGAGACATCATACTGTCTGAACCATTTGGTATTAGTCATCCTTTGTAAACTGTTTATTAAACTGAGCATAAACAATAAGTTACACAGAATAAATATATAGACAAATAACTATTTTTAGATTGCTGTAAGCTCTTCTGAGGTCTTCATTTTACTGAAGTAACAATCTCTGTAAATTGATGTATTCAGAGCACAGTTCTGATACTACTGTCATTTAAAGCAGCATAAAAAATAGCAACTCAAATAGTCACAGTACTTACATTACTGTGAAAGGCAAATGTCAAAGGCACTTATGAGCTACTATCTTCATGACACAATTCTGAAGCAATGGCTAAATGTGCAAGACGCACAGATCTGGCTTGGTGCGGTGGAGGCAGCTGAGATAACTGAATTCCCAAGCTGACAGTCTCTCCGCCCCTTCACGGCAAGAGGAAAGAAGCCAACAGCTACAATAGGACTGAGCCATTCCCCTCCCTTTTCTCTCTTCTGTAGGACTGAGTAGCTGTGATGTTTGCTGTAACCAGGGAATTGCGGGGTTTTGGGGTTTTATGCCATTTATGCAGCTGATTGAGTTTTTCACGTATCTCTGCTTGGAGTTAATGTAATATGCTGTCCACATGCAACCCCAGGTCCATGCACTGTGAACGTGCCAAAGGTAAACCTGCCCCAGAGCAGCTGCAGTAGCTGAATAGGGTACAAGCCAGAGTGGTCCTCAGTGGGCAGGTCTGTGCAGCCACCCTGACTCCACAGCTGATCCGTATAACCACAGGTGGCCATTGCAGACACCATTTCTGACGCTGACAGTTTCCTGCCTTGCCTCCAGCTGCCTCTCTAGAAAGACAAAGGTCTTGTAAACCTTGTGTCTATCTGCCAGGCCCAGGAAGGCGTGTCAGCCACGGCAAGATGTCTAAAATGATAGGAGATACCTATGTTTAGGAAAATTAATTCTGTGTCAGAGCTGAGGAGTAGTTGTAGCTCTGACCTTCCAGTTTTCCTGCAAGGGAATCTGTTTTGGAAGTCAGACCTCGAGCCTTTTTTGTTCCCTGTTGTGGAGTCTCATCATTTTGTTGCTTTCTGATGAAAGGCAAAAACTACTGCAGCCTTTTCACCAACTCCCTTGTTCAGTAGGCTCATAGGCCTGGCTGCAAAAGCCTTCCCTGCAAACCTGCGACAGATGCAGTGACTTAAACTTGTTTTAAAAGTGATTATTCCTGTCTGTTTCACACTTGGGAAGGTACAGCTGGACTACCATGTAGAGTTCGAGTCTCCCTGGCACACAAAAGGTGTTGACATAGTGGAGTGAGTGCAGTGGAGGGCCCCTGAAGTGGTCAGGGTCCTAGGGCGCATATACTGTGAGGAGAGCCTGAGGGAAAGGGTTTGTTCAGCCTTAAGAAGAAAAGACTAAGAGGAGGTCGTCAACTCCCTGATGGGGGGGTGGAGAGAAGGTGGAGCCAGACTCTTCAGGAAAGAAAAATTATAAGAGCAAGAAGTAATGAGCACAAGTTGGAACGTAAGATATTCTGGTTAGGAAAAAAAATTTCACTGTTAGGGACGTACTGTAAGAGTATGCCCAGAGAAGTTGTGGAATTTCCATCCTTGCGGGTAACTGAAAATTGGACTGGACAAGGTCCTGAGCAACAGCATTTAAGTTCACCCTGCTTTGAGCACAGGGTTGGACCTCTGAAGGTCATTCCAACCTGAATTATTCTGTAATTCTAAATACTGACCTGAATAAGAATAGGCCCATGCACACACTTCCTTTTTTTACCAAATCTGAGCCCAAAGCAGAATGCAGTACAACTTCAGGATCTATCAGAACTGGGTGCAGTACTGTTTTGACTATAAAATCCAATCACTCTTTTTAACTAAGTTTCCCAGGTAAATCACTGCATGACTCTTAAGCTTTTAGAGCTCCAAGTTGTCAGTGTTACTCAAATAAGAATACTCTGCTAGAGCTCACTTGGGAAATTAAATAAGTGTAACTGTGACGTGTGTATTGGTCCAGTAAATCTATTGTAATACCTTCAGAGACTCTCAGAGGGCAATTATATCGTGTAGTATCCTCATGTGTGATGCTTGTACTCAAAGTTTTTGGGTGAATCAGTAACACAAGTCTCAGGACTTGTATTTAGTGGACTTCACAGTTTTTCTACAGCTGTTACATTTCCATGGCTGTTTGCTATGCTTTTTGCAATGTTTCCATGAAGTTTTAATGAATGTTTTCATTTCATGCGGTTTAGTGCTGTCTTGTTCACGATGCAGTTCAACAAAAACACTTCTGTTCCAGTTAAAATTCTTAAAGAACTAATAGCAAAAATGTTCTGTGTAATTGTTGAACAGTAACGTTTGTCCATTATAGTGTTCTTGTACTGTTCATATCCCAAGTGCTAGAAATTAACTATAGTATCAAATAATTTTATAAAGGTGGGATTCATTTTCCATTTTGTTAGTGGATGTTGTGAAGGAACACTCCTACTTGTTTTCTCATACCATTGCTTTAACCCTGTTTGGGCACCATCTTAATTTTGCCCCATTATTCTTGTTGAGAAACAGTTTGATTGAGTAATTTTGCTAGTATTTAATTTTAAAGGAAACTGACACAACCTCTTAAAAGCTCTAATGTCTAACTCACAATTCTGGAGGTAACTATCCAAGTCAGATAAGATAGTATGAGTGCATAACACTACAGTGTATGGGATGAGTTGGCCACATTAGTCATACGAAGTAATGTCCATTCAGTGACTTCCTCCATGGTACCTAATTTCATATAAACCCAAGAAATTTGATAATGAAAATCTTTTTCTATGAAATTAGATTTAAAAATAAAACACAGCTTGAGAAATGCAAAGGGAAATCTATACAAATACCACTATTATTCAAGTATATGAGTCCTGACAACACCTCTTTTTTTTTGCTTCAAAAGAAACAGCAGTAAGTAACGGAGATCTATCAAATGCTTTTGCACGGTTCATTAGTTGTATAGCCTCCACATTTTCACAATTTTTAAACATTTTAAGTGCAGCCACTCATTCAGATTTTGATAAATAGAGCTTTGCTTCTCATTTTAAAATGTGTCATTTACCAAGGAAAAACAGAATCCTGAGATTTCTGATCAGACTGAGGTTTTCACAAAGATTTTGCAAATAATTTATTTGTCCTTTGGTTGGACAAATCCTTGAATAATCACACTTTCTGGGAAAAATGCCACCATTTCAACTGTTCATCATTGCATGGCAACATTTTGATCTCCTCCCAGAAAAAGCTTATTTTTTGACTTAGAAGACATACAAGATAGCAACACCAACTAGTCTTCAAAGGGCATAAATATACATGTCCTGTTGGTTGGCCAGCTTCATTTAAAAGTGCCCAGAACTAACTCAGTCAGTTCTGGCTAAACTTTAGCTGTCACCATGCTATTTAAAACAAACTCTGGTTATACTTTTCACTCATGAGTTTCAATAGCATGGCCAAATCAGGTCATGTTGCAGAAACTACGCACTATTAAAATTCTTGAAATGGTAAGTATTTTGAAATAAATCTTTTGCCAATGCTTGCTGTAGCTGAACAAGCTATAATATTAAATCCTATAGAAGCCCTAAACAATAAATATAGTAAGTGATGAAAATAAAATATTATCATCAGATAGCATGAAAAAAATCAATTACATCACTGATTTCCCGGAGTAGACTATGCTTGCATTGGTATTTTAAGCATTTTCCTTTTAAAATGAACTGGCCATTTCAAGCAACACTTTTATGTATCTTAGTTCCTGCCTCTTTTTTTAGTCTTGTGAGATTGGAATTTTGGGTCTCGTTTTGGAGTTTTGCCTGAACCAGTCTTGGAGTTATATGCAGCTCGGCAGCTCAGGGTTAGCCTCTTTCCAAGCTTTACGGCAGGGAGGAGCTTGTTTATTTGAATGGGGAACAGAGAACAAAGAAGCAGATTTGACCACATGTTTGTCGTTAAGCTAAGAATGGTAAGGTGGTCACCATGCTCAAAAGAAAGGCATTGAAGTTCCCCAAAGTATTTTTCTCCTATGCCCATTCCTAAAATAAATCCCACCCTCCAAATTTCAATTAGGATGCTCCAGTGTAGAGAACGGAGGTGATACATTTGCTCATTCTTGGACCTTTTCCAGCTCTAGGGAGAGAAGAGGAGCTGATCAGCTCCTGTGGTTTGGAAAATGCTGGCTTAAACATTTTAATTATTTGTTTATTGCATAGGAACCACTGTGCCACAGTTACTGTAATGTTTTGATTCCTTGCTTCTAAACCCCTTCAGTACATCTACATCTTCTCAAACCTCTGCTCTATCCTGAAATGTCTCTCACACAGAGCAGTACAGAGTGCTAAGAAATCTTCTGGAAAACAATTCTGAAATCTTGATGAAATCCACATTCACAGGAATTGAACATTCCCAGCTGTTTTCCTCCTACTACCAATACACTCTTACAGAACAGCAGAATATATTAGTAAAGGCAAAGACTTCAGCTGTTTATTTCATCTGCTTCTTCGATAGGAAATCCAGAGGTGTCCTGCAGAAGTAAGGAAAAGATGGGGAAGAACGTATTGCAATGTGCAGTCATGGGTCATGGGTATTTCCTGTAACCTGTGAGTTTTGGAATGAGATTATACCTGCTGTGTGCACATGAGCTAAACCCCCTCATGCTCAGTATAATGTTCAGTTGGAAAATACATGGGTATAATTGGAATATTACCCTACTTTTCCCAAACGTGGGTGTGCTTGCTGTTCTTGGCAGAACTGCTACCTCTGTTTTAACCCTTGCCTCTCCCTCCTCTCCTGTCTTATGCTGTTCCACAGTCAGAGCTGGCTAAAATAAGAAATTATGGGAAAATCTCATTCATGACAAATTATAAGTTTTCGACAACCTTTACTGCTTTTTTTCGGTGGTTGTTGGAAAAAGAGAAACCAGAGCCTAATCTTCATCCCAGAGTATTTAGCAGCTGCACAGTCCAGTTCATCTGGCATATCAAAAACTGCATCTGAATCCAATCTGAATCTGAGAAACAACATGAGTTGAAAAAAAGTCAATACTAGGAAAGGTTTCAATGTCAGTATAATTATTTTTTCATAAAGGTGTGATCATCTCTACTTCTGTACTTGCTTCCGAAGTTTTTCTAATGCAGACTAAAAGGTCTTTTGGGGGTAGGCATCTTGTCTTGTTTTGCTATCAGCCTACATTTTCCTCAATGAGTGCTTAGTATCTGGTTAGTTTATTTGAAAGTCTAGATAAAAGCTGAGCTGTTTGGAAAATCTGGATCTCATTTTGCAGAAAAGCATGTCAAGAGTTTTTATTTTTTCAGCCAAAAAAAGTTAATGTCAAGCTTTATCCAGATAAACCATCTCCCAATGTTAATGTTTCGCTGCCTGTAACATCTTTGGACATCTGTAATATTTGTAGCAGTTCTTTTAAATCATCACTTCTGTCAATTTGAAAATGCCATGGTATAAAGTTTACAACCTTTTTCTTTTACAGTGCCACCCATTGTCAATGCTGCTGTACTGAGGAGTCAGTCAATATGGCATTATATTATATGGTATAGCTTGTGACAATGGAAATAGAATAATATCATAGCTGGTGTACGTCATGTTGGCTTGAAATTTCTACACAGATTGTCGTTGCGATGCAGTTTGCATTCAACTTTTACCAAAAATGTTAAATGTTCTCCAGTCATTTTTGATACACTGCTTGATTTCAAAACAGAATTCTCAGAAATACAGTGCTCTGTGCCTTCTAGATAAACCAAAACCAAAGCAATAAAGAATTATATTGTGTCAGATTACTACCAGCTGAGGTGAGTTTGTACCTTTCAGGTTTGTGGAACACATACCGATATTCCAGTAACATTTACTGTAGAAGTTTGCAAAATCAGCTGTGATACTTCAGATGAGCATGTGCTTTCACAGTTGCATTTTTTGATGCTTCAGACTACCTCACAGACTGTCTTTGCATCTTTATATCACCTAAAAGACTCTGCGTACTGGATGAAATTGGTTTAATGTGTAACATTATATAATTGCCAGCCTCTATGACTGTACAAGACTCTACTTTCTGTGCAGTCAAGCATGGCATACCAAGTTTCAAAATGGATGGTAGTAAATGGAAAGCTGCAATTCAAATCAAGTTTGCTGCCTTTCAGTAGGATTTTGCGTAACACTAATAATAATAATAATAATAATACAGCATATTGTTTGCATTTTAAACTTTCTGCCTAAAAAAGTTCTCTGTATGGGCGATACAGGCTCTGGAAATAGTCAAAATGCTTTTAAACTGCATGGAAACAGAAGATACAAAGTGTTCGTTCCATTTTCTCTCTGCCACTCAACCCACCTAAATGCACAGGCCCTGTTCCACAGACCCTGTCATTCATGTGAAACTAAAAAGCTCTGTCAACATAGAAGTTCTCTGGACTGTCAATTCCCTTAACTAATCCAATTTCTACAGACAAAGCATCTGCTGTGCTTTTAGTAAGTGCTGATAGGAAGGGAGAAAGATACTGGTGGGGGATCAGATCTGGGAGCTTCTGTAGGAATCAGAGCTCCATTTGCAAATAACAAGTAAAAGTAAATATAAAATAACAGTTAGTTGTGTTGAAGAAGAGCCTTTGGATCTACTCAGTGAGAATCTGTGTTACAGTTATAACAGGAAACCGTATAATAAGAACTTGGCCTGAAAACATAATGGAGTTACTGATTCACTTCATGGGATAATCTTCCTTCAGTGATTTGAGAAGATACTGCTCTACATACTATTTTCAATCTTTTACTCATTCCCATTGAAATGAATAGAGCTTCTGCACCATTGATTTCAAAACCCTTTCATGTAGCAGGAAGAATATATAATATTAGTAAAAAGACACTCTGTAGTAAGAAAAATAGGTTGTTTGTGTGTTAGACATGACTCAGCAGAGCCCAGATTTTGTAACTGTTCTAAGTGCTTGTTTGGCAGTTACTCCAGCTCCCAGTAAAGTCTTGGCCTCAGGCATTTTGCCATATGTTTGAGGTGGGAATGGCACAGTGGGAAACCCACAGCGTTCTCCAAAGCTGAAATAGAGCAGGAGTTGTAGCACTGCAATACAGATTAATTACTACCTTAAAATCACTAACTTCATTGTTATTTAAAATTAATTTTATATTATGTAATCTAAAATCCTAACTTTGATGCATTAACCAATGTCAAGAAAGAATAAGTTGTCCACTCAAGAGTAAAATGTATGCACTAAAATGTTTTCAGCTCTTTACTGTGTGGGGCAGAGAGAGGTAGCAAGCTGAGCAGGAGAGGTATCTGCCCATCTGTCTTGTCTTCAACTAAAATATCTGAATTTCTTTCTCCCATCTGAGTGCTGCCCCTCCCAGCCCTTCCCGACCTTTACACAGTGACTTGGTCCTTCCCCACAGTGTGCTGTAGGTACTGCTCTCCCACTGAAACCCATTAGCATAAGTTATAAACCTTGATTCCGTCAACAGAGGCTGGCAGCCTCTTCACAGTGGACTTTCTGAAAGGATTTCTTCCAACAGCTGACTGGACTGGAATTAAGAAGAAAACAGGTTACTGTCCTAGTACTTTCACCTTCTGCTGAATAAAGATACCACCTGGTTCTTTTCACACTTTTGTATCAGGAGTGATTTTGTTTGGTCTGATGTGCCCTTGTCTTTTATACTGTAACCGTAGCATCCTGATATGAGTGAACAGGTATCGGGGACAGATTTTTGGAAGTATCTAAGTGCCTAAAGAGGCAGAAAATCACACTAAAATTTTGGTTTCATATTTAGGTGCCTAAATGTCTTGAAAAATCTGAAGTCTAAAGCTTCAGTTTTTGAAATTGTACTTGTATCAGAATCCCGGCTCTTGTCCGGAAGAAATTCATCTAAAGAGGAGCAAGGGAGAGGAGAGCTCTGTTGCACAGATGTTCAGGCCTTATTTATACAAAAAAGACTGGAAGTTTTACAGAAGTATATCCTAAAGTTTAAAAATCGAAAAAGGAGAAAACAAAAAAACCCCTCCAAAATGTATGCTTTTTAAAAATGTTATATTTTTAAATTGATCTAGTGGTGTTCTCTGGGTTTTTTGAGGCCTAACTAGTTTTTGAAACCTTAGCTTTGGCAACATTATGTTCTTAAATAAATACCCAGCCTGAATCACTTACACTCCTGCTGAAGTATATGCAGACAATGGCAAGATTTTAGCACAAGGTAGCATCTTCATGTCCAAATATCTCCATTTTTGGCAGCTTGTATCTCATTCTATTATTCAAGCATGGGGGAAGGATTTGAATGTAGAGTGTTGGGGGTTTTTTTTAGTTTGTTTAATTATTAGCTTAGAACCAAAAATAGTCCAAGTCCTGATTTACTTTAACACTAAGGGTCCTATTCATAGACTACAAGCCACAACCATGAAAGAATTGCATAACTTAGGAACATAATAACTGTAATTACTGGAACAGCAAAGGTCACTGGGTCCATCAACATTGTTTCTTAATTTCCCTTTTACTTTTATCCCTTTATGCGTATAGTCCTATTTTATCCAGTCCTATTTTATCCATTCCTTGTTTAAACATCTTCTCTTCTTATAAGCATGAGTTAATTCTCTGTCCCCAAATTAAGCAGCACACCAACTTTTCCTGAATGTCGCCATTTTTTTTCCTAAATGCTATAACTTTTCAGTGCTTCTTCTGCTTTACATTTTTGTTTGAATTTTTAATCAATAGGGATCCACTGAGAGTGGTGGTGTTCTTGTTATCAGCTGTCCTTACAGTGATGTCTATGGAACTCTTCCACTGTGGAAAAGCATTTACTTGCCTTGCTCTTCACAATATTAGTTTGTCTGCTAAGAAATTGTTGTATTTCCACTCAGCCCTTGCCTGTTCAAGGCTACATAGCTGTTACATCTCTATTTTAAAGCTAGTTTATTACGGGGTCATGGGTCTGTCACTGCATCCTAGAGGTTGGCTGCTGCTTTCACTTAAGAAAAAAACCTTGTCTCTAATACAGTACCCTATTATAATATGGAGCACTGTCTGCAATACTTCTAGTACACTAAGGCAGATTATCCATGAGACAGGTTAGACATGCTCTCACAAAAGACCATTACCAAGGCAGCTTAGAGCTTCCTCTCCTGTACAAGATCAGATTTTGAAATATTTGTCTACTTAGCTCAAAAGGAATGCTACCAATCAATGCAAAACTATCTAGGGAGCTATTTGATTTGCATCCTCGCTTATCTCAGTGCTGTACTATATTCAGTGGAGTTTCTGAACTTGCTTGCGTGATTGTTCCCTTTCATCAGATAGGGCACTGAGACTGAGTATATTAAATAACTTCTACTGAACCATATCAGGGATCTGCATCTATGCCATGAATCAAACATAAGTCTTCTAAATCCCGTATCAGCAACTTCAGCGTAAGTCATACCTCGGAAAAAGTCAAGTTGCGTGGCACTCAGGATTCCTCAGAATTTGAAGGGGACTAGTTTTGGGAGATGTTTGCCTATTTCTATTTTAAAAATTCATGTCTTCCCAACACATTTTATCATAGCATGTCATAGAAACAATACGACCGACTGGCAAAGTAACATTAGTCTAGGATAAAGTGTCAAAACAGAGATTTCTTTCAAACCAGGAACCTCTTAGTGGTAAGCAGACTTACAAGAATAGGGCCAAAAGAAAGCAGGTCAGATTATTTTTACTTATGCTCCAACTTGAATTATAACTTTGGTAATAATGCTGTGTCATCTTTCTTAACAGTTCTATTTATCTGGTAAACTCACCACGCAATTCCCTTTTCTTTTACCAGTACTTTGAATGGAAATTTTGCATTTGACTTGAAGGATTTTTTGAAACGTTATCATACTTGTCTTTCCAAAGAGCTTTGTGACTGGTGCAAGTTTTCATTCCTCCTGTGGGATTTTGTGGGAAGGATTCATGTATTTTCAACATGCTCTAGTGTGTCAACCCTGCCTGGTGCGTTATCATGTCAGGTGTTAGGATCCTACACTCAATGAAATAGCTTGGGCACTGGTCATGATAGACCTGCCTTGCATTCCTGTTTTGCTCCCTGCTGAGAAAGCTGAATTAGCCCAGCTGGAAAAACATGCCCATGGGGCCACCTTTGCCCTCTGCAGTGAAGATTTAGCTCTTGCTTATCCAAGACGGGTGAGATAGCTCGCTGTCTCAGACAGTATTCAGTTAATATTAGCTCCGCAATGTCCCACTCAGGAAAGATCGGGGGACTGACAGTGGATTTAAAGAAGCAGCAAGATGGAAATACTGGAAGTAAAGTCAGTCTTTTACTGGGCTTATAGCTTAGCAGCAATCATGGACCCTGAAACCTCAGTCTCTATTAAGTTTAAAAGTGTTTGTTTTAACCTATAAACACCCTCAGGCTTAATAAATTAGAACTAACATTTTTTCCTCACTGTCATCCCTTACCTGAGAACAGATGCTCAGAGTAGAGCCACCTTGTGAACAAAAGTCCATTAATATTTTATTTCTAAATGAATAATAAAAAAATAAGAATAATATTTGTGGACATGAGAGATTAGTAAAAATAATTTAAAATATGTATGCACATTTTAATGTAAATTAGTACCAGCTATCATTAGCTGGTTATCATGGTCTAGATGGACTGCTTTCTTAATGGTCTCCAAAGTGAAATAAAAAGTGTGGAATGGATTAGAAAGAACATGGAAGGCAAAAACCTCTACACACTGGTCAGTGAAGCTCTGTGGGCCGTTGAGGAAAAAAAGAAATGAAGTAGAACATACACCTAAGGTACCGTTCTTGGTGGACCTTGGTGTTTTGAGAAAGGAAATAAGGTTTTTGAATGGTGCATGTTACACATTAAGCTTGTTAATAATTAAATTCTCAGCAGTTGGTGCCTGCACATTCTGTGACTCCCTTTACCTAAAATACTTCACTTTCCAAGTGAGAATATATTGGGGACTGAATATTAATAAAATAACTGTTAATAAAATAACTGATAATAAAATAACTGTTTTGTAATTGAACTCATAAGAAATGCAACTTTATTGCAAATTCTAGGAGTAAGGGGTTTTCCGAATTGCATTGAGTCTCAGTGTTTCCTTCAAAATATAGCCTAAAATCTGTGTATATATAGCCATATTTTTGCACAGTGACCATGATCTAAGGGTTTAGTTTAGCCTGTTCCTTGAATATCCAATTTAGGCATTCTGGTTTTTACTAAGTTCAAAATTGTGGAACTCTTTCATGAAGATGTGTAGCATCTGTGTAAACAGGAGCTTGTATTGGTGCAGTGTAATAAATTGTCAAGTCTCTCTGCAAATTACTTTTCTGCCCCAGTGGGGTGTCTTAAGTAGGAAAAGTCATATTTGAGTAGTTGCAAGAGCCAAAAAGAGAAAAACAATATGAAGAAGTCAAAAAACCCTGTTGTAAAGGAGGTGTTCGATTTCTGTCACAAAGGAATTAATTCCCTTTGAAAGGCACTCCATTGCTAATTACTTCACATGCATCTAATGTGTGATTTCAGTTTAAAAAGCTAATCCCCTTGCATGAGTTCAAAGAGGTTTTTTTAAAAACAAAACATTTCAAATGCCTATGAAAATGCAAAGAAAATTGAAAGGTGTTAAAACTTAATCGAATGTATTATTTCCCCAATAGTATATCTAGAAAGGATTTGTGTGAATGGATGCGTGCGTATACATATATATGTAAATACGTTTTTATGTATATGACAATAACTGAATGAGCTGATCTACAATAAGCAAGATGTTAATGAAGATTTCTTAGTGTTTAGCCTTACAAAGGCTTCAAACAGATATTAAAAAAAAAATCTTAAATTACAAAAACAGCATACAAAATGTGAACTTTAAAGCAGTTATACATAGAATTCCTGTGATGCTCCAGTGTGGTCAGGGAATTCCCTATAGAGATATTTGAATGGACCTTCCCCAGAACACTGCCGCTGAGAAATGAAGTGCAAGAAACATGGAACAACAAGAGAGGGACTAGCTTAGCTAGGAGAACTAAATGCAGCGAAACAGTTTTATCCAAGTACAAAGCAATTTCATTCCAAATGTTGATCTTTTCACAATAAATATTTTTTCACCTTTTTTTTAAATTTTGAACATTCCAAAGAACAGAATGAACTAGAAAAGTCAATTTCAATAAACATATAGGCATTTTTAACTTGAACTTTTAATTTTTTATATCAAGTGACACAAAACTTATATTTCTTAATTTGGAAATGCTTAGAAAAATCAGACGTGGGTAGCCACCCAGCTGTTTTCAGAAAACTGCATTTTTTTTTTGAGAAAATGCAATAAATTCTCCCAGACCTATTGCATACTGCAGTGCTTAAATATATTTATTTTCTGCTCTATTATTTATTACTTTTCCCCTCCCTTACACTATCTTGCCAACTTCATTTATCTTTATTCAAGATAACTGGAGACGGTGGCAAGGAATATTTGTTTGAGGACAGACACTTTTGCAAGATAATGAACTAACTCCTGACCTTCAGTTAGGAAGAAGCACTGTGGAAATAATACTGTGAGGAGAAACCCCAAAAGAATTAACCACAAGCTCCCTCTCCAAGAGCTAGCACAAGCCTTGGGATGAGAATGCAGGTAGCTGGAAGACCTGCTAGTCATGGATATACTCCCTGCTCATCAGCAATTTCAAACCTTAGAAATGCTTCAGCTAGTACAGTTTAGGAAAAGGCTGCATTAAAAAATCTGAAATTCTTTACATCCAAATATAGACTACACTTTTAAAGTGTACAAAACATATCTTGGTAGATGGACTTGCATTTAGTCCTCAGCTCTGCTATTCCCTGTTTATTGCCCCTTAATCATCTCATGACCCTTTGCTGGACTCATTCCAGGATGTCCGTGTTTGTTGCACTGGGGTGCCAAACTGGACACTGCACTCCAGATGTGGCCTCACCAGTGCCAGGTAGAGGAGAATAACCACCTCCCTCGATCTGCTGGCCACACTCCTCCTAACGCGGGGAAATGCAATTTAAAATCAAACTTTAAATTTAAATTGGAAGATGAGTTGAAACAGTTATGATGATTTCCCAAGTTCCAATTTTAAAAGTTGAGAATTTCTGACCAAATCTGTTCTATCCCTCCCTGTCAGATAAGATATCTATCTATGAAGCTTGAAGTCTTGAAGGTTTATTTAGTGTTTGTTCAGCATTTTTTATCCTTGTATGAATACTTCTTCTATAACTAAAAAAAAAAAAAAAAAACCACAAAACCCCCACACCTCTCAATGTGAGCAACAACCTGAATTTTGCTGGTTAGCAGCTGCATCTGAGCTCCATGTATGCAGGGAGCCTCTGAATATCCACTTATTACATTGCTATTCTCACAAAGTGTTGAAAGAGGATACAATAATAGGTCAGGACAGAGAGAATATCAGAAAATCCCAAATAGATTTTTCATGTAGCTTATTGGAATCAAATATGTCCTGGGGCAATGAGAAAGAAAGGAGTTTTCAGACTGAAATAGAACTTTTGAGATTTTTTTCATCCTTTTCATAAAGCATCTGAAAGTCTGAGGAAAAGTAGGGGAAAGGAGGATGAAGTAGGAAAATACCTTGAGGGATTAATGTTTGTGTCTCAAATAACACTTTCATATTTTGCAGCTTTCAAGCTTTCTGGTTTGGTTTGGTTTGTTTTTTTTTTATTGTTCTGGGAATAACAGATTTGTTTCCCATAATGCAGAGTGTTTGGTACGTGAGGTGGATGCTGTTCTAGCTGTGGTCTGACAAGTGCTGCCTAAAGGAGAAAAGTTGTTCCTCTCGATGGCTGGGGCTGGGGGTACTGTGGGCCTTTCCTGCTGCAAGGGCACACACTGGCTCATGCTCAGCCTCCTGTCCACCAGCACTCCCGGATCCTTTCCGGCAGAGCTTTGTGGGAGGCTTGTCTGAAGGTGCAAGACTTTACATGTGTCCTTGCTGCATTTCATGAGGTTCTTCTTGGTGCAGTCCTCCAGCCCAGTCCTAAGTCTGTCTGAGTGGCAGCCCTGCTCTCAAGCATCCTGACTTTACCTTATGTTAATCAGTACTCCTCAAAGAGTTTCCCTAAACTACAGAGAAAACTTACGAGAAGAGTCTTATGGGGGCCTTGTTAATATTATTTGTTTTTCTTTCTAGCAGCAAAGGCTTCAGCTGCGGCAGTGCCATTTTAAACAGTCTTTAACTTTGTTTTAGCTGATGAGGTGTTCTGTTTTCTTTGTCATTCTGTACTTAAATGTCATATGGATTTCTTGTTTCCTTATCCTCTCTCTTTTCCAATCTAGTAGCATATTTTTTCATGGATATTTTGGTATATAGTTCTGTGCTGTTTATTATGTCTTATGTTCAACTTTGATCATTTATGATTCTTAATGGTAGCTAAAAATCACAGCCTATACCCAGAAGTGTTCATGTGCCATTTTCTATTTTCTACATACAAACCTTAACTGACACATGCAAATCAAGACTCTAGACACAAATGCCTATTTTCACAAAGAAAATTGATGCATGTTTGGTTCTATGAGTGACTAAATACAGGGCAAAGACTGAAGATGCGTAATTTTGGACAATTAAGTTCAAAAAAAATCACGTGGTTTATTTTTAACAGCTTCTGATTATTTTTTTAAACTAATTGCTCTTGCTCTGATTCATATCTCTGCAGAGCTGTATGTATGTTTGTAGCTCAGCTCAGACTTCACAAACTGAGCAGTCAGCAGTCAGCAATTAGTCAAAGTCTGAGAAGCTTGCTCATATTAGTATTTCTGTTACAACCGTCACTTTGGGCTAAACACAAGGCTATGACTAAATGTCTGTCTTGGAAATGCTTCTTAGAATTGTAAGGCTGAAAACATTCTTCTGGTTCAGAATAAGCTTGGTAGTCTATTGGTGAAAATGTAGTAGTATAAATATCAAGGTGTTTAGGCATAATAAGGATGCACTGACTGTGACCAACAAGTATAGGATGGCTTACCTTATAAATGTTTGTAATACCATCTTCACTTCAATAATTATCACTCAATAAGACATTTTTGCTTCAGAAAAGGCTACAGGCAAAGATGTTAAAGGGTTATTAAGGTTGCAAAACTAAGCAAAAAACTAAGAAGTACTTTTTATCCAGTTAGTATGAATACGTTATAAGATGATCTTTAATCACACAATCACATGTTATATTTTCTATGTTTTCCTAGTGCTGCCAATTCATTCAGCTTTTCAGGTGAAGGCAGGGTAAAATATATCTACTAATTAAATAGTAGAGAATCTGGGAGTGGAGGAAGGAAACTGTTAACCTGTTCAGAGCTGTGTTGTCCCAATAAGCCTGAGTTTGGCCTGTCTGACTGCTGGGAGGAAAGCAAATTCTCTTTTTTTCTTGTTCCTGAAGGATCTCGTTAAGTAGGGTCCTTTGCATCCCTCTTGTATTATACATAATACTTGAGAAATGTAGCAGACTGTTAAAGACTAGAAAGTGAAATCACAGCAGAAAAGTCTGAGTGTGACTTTAGGGAGGGTGAGTCCTGTGGAATGATTTGTGCTTTACCTGCCGGGAAGGGAGAGCTTGGCCACCACCCCTGCATGGCTGGCACAGCAGGTTCATGGCGGAGGGGTTTTGCAGAGATTGTACTGATTAATAGTGCTGATGTGTGGGAAACTCTTGCTGAGTAACGCAAGTGGGGCTGGTATATTTGACATAAGCCAGTGTTCCTCCTAAAATATAAAAACCTCAGTTTAAGATACTGGACCTTCTTAAGGAGACAAGCAGTCTGTTTTTCCTACGCCTCTTTCTTAGAAATGGGTGACTATATTTCTTCAGTGGAATTTTCACATTGAACAAGAGTCAGCATGACTCTAACGTGAATTAGGGAACTGGCTTGATTTATATCAGATTTATGTATCAGTCTGAATAGTTAAAATTCCAAAAAGTAATAAGCAATTGAAACCAAAGTCAAACGGGAAAGAATTAGAGGCATGGGAACCATCCAGTGCGTAATAAGTTTTTTAAGTTTCCCTTTTCTCCCTTAAGGATTGTTTTTTCTGTCCTGTCTCAAGGAAATGGCGTATTTTAGGTACAACAACTGTGTAAAATACTCGCATGAACTTCTTGGGTTTGTAGACAAGTAACACTCACGTCCCTTACTAAATTCAGGCAGTCACCTTTGGGATGAAAGCTGACCTTAGGCATATATAGCATTGTAAGAGGTGGAAAAGATGTGCCCTAGGATACCAAGTCACAACCTCGCTTTCTAATAAAGTACATGGGATCTCCAATGCTCCTGTCTAAGATGTGGTAAAGATAAATGGTGGATTAATGCCTACAAATGTATCAATGATTTGGTTAGAGTTTAAACTTTTTTATTATAATCAGTAAAATCTTTTTGTGACAGTTTCTGATATAAAGCAATATTACTGAGAATACATAATCATTGCTTCTATATGATAAATTTTTAAATCTTTGTTTATGATAAATGATGTTATTTTTCTTTTGTCACATCTGACAATATAATACAATAATGCTGAGCATGAGTCATATATTACAATGATTCAGCAAGCTTAGAAAGTCAAAAAGTAGATATAGCTGTCTTGAAAATTGGAGAGACTGAGCAGTCAGAGCTATATAATTTGGCTGTATAAAAAATAAAGCCATTTCAGTGAAACTGTTGTGTACATTTACACAAAAGTACATATAGGTCGACCAAAATTAATATACCTGGGCCTGATATTGCATCTATTAAAGTCAATGATATAACTGCTAGTAACATAAATGGAAGTAGGACTGGGCTCTAACTCCTTATAATATTCCAAACGTTGAATAATAAGAACACCTATACCTGATATTTCTTAAGAATCACGACATTGCAAGCAAAAACTTATAAAAATCGATAGGATTATAAGGGTGAATAGGCTAACTTTTCCACAGAAAATCTAGTCTGGTTAATCGGGTGACATCAGAAATGGCTACTTTTCAGGCAGTCAACTGATCATCAGTCCAACTGTGCATCTTCACCTTCTTCATAACAAATCCTGTCAAAATACTTTCATATTTCAGCTTAGGAAGATGCAGTTGGATTTGGAGAGTAGATGCTCCCAAACACAGGGGACCACTTAAGGAGTAATAAAATAACAAGGCATGTTAT
Source organism: Gavia stellata (assembly GCF_030936135.1). Classification (NCBI taxonomy): domain Eukaryota; kingdom Metazoa; phylum Chordata; class Aves; order Gaviiformes; family Gaviidae; genus Gavia; species Gavia stellata. The sequence continues at coordinate 11,659,971 of NC_082611.1, read as the reverse complement.
TAAAGGGGGCCAGCCAAAGAGAGAAATATAAAGGTCCCTGATGCTGAGGGTGGGAATGACAGGAGGAGGAGGAAGCAATAAAAAAGAACTAAATGGAGAAAGGCAGATTGAAATTAGATGGCAATTACTGAAAACATATCATCCATGTCCTTCAAATGGTGTTCTCTGTGATCCAAGTGCCTGGAAAGATCTAAATACCCATTTGTTGCCACTGGGCAGATTCAAATGCTGAGCATTTCCACTTCTGACTCCTCCAAAAAGTTTGGAACAGCGCAGGTGAGATCTTAGAGTGTAAGTCATCTTTGCTCCATTAGCATATAATGTATGAAGTCACTGGAGCTGAAACCGTTTGTACTAACTGAAATCCTGGCCCTATAACTCTTAATTTGTATATTATAAGTAAGTCATAGCCAACTCCCTTGTTCATTTGGTAGGCTAGTCTACTATTTTCTACAAAAAAATCCATTAAACTGTGCTTTCCAAAGTTATATATGTATTCTTTATATATGTAAAAAAGTTGAAACTTTAAAAAATCCTCTGGTGTTACCAAAATTATTTTTTTTACTTTTCAGTATCTTCTTTATCTTACCTTTAGTTAGCTTTATAAGACTCGATGTCTAAGTGTGAGTGATGGTAAAGGCTTATGTGCCAGCCAGTTGCCTAAAAGCACGTGTTGTGTGTTGCACAACCTAGTAGCTTGCTGCTTTAATGAGTTTTGGTTTTCATCTCTGACTAGCAGGGATGAAGATTTGCCTATGATGAGAGGACTCTCTGACATCTTAGTTTCCAGCTTCAGATTTTTAGACCTTTGTATCTGAGCTTTCCAAGATTGGGTTCTGTCATGAACTCAAATCTACGTAGGCTAATCTGAGCTATCAGTAACTTTGGTTTTAAAATGTTGGGGTCTTTTTTTATTGTGTGAGCATTTAGTGCCTTCTGCTCTTGTCTGGACTAAAATACCATAAAAATACACCATTTGTTTTACTGTTGCCTTTCAGCTCTGCCAATTTTATTGTTAGCTGTAGCCTAAAGTACTATGACAGTCAAGAGACAAAACAAGCGTTACGTAGGTGTTGGCTACTCCCTAAAAGATATTCTTATATGGGCAAGAAATTAATCTGAAGGATCAGCATTCATTTTATCAGGGGCATTTTCCCTATTTCAGTGCTAGAACAGCTGATTCTTCATGTCTATGTTGTTGTTTTCTTCCTTTTAGAACTGATGTTTGATACTTTTTTCTTTATTTATCAAGGGATCCCACCTGGGAAAACCTTAAAATGTTTTAACGTGTATCACATAATTTTTATGCCATATCTTTGTCTCACCTGTCAGCCCTGATGTTCTTAATACATTAGCTCCCAACCTCTCCTGTACCAGTAACATCAGCTTGATAACTCATCTGTTACGTTTTCAAACACAGATCTTCACTCTTAGCATAAGCTTCCTATCAGCATTCACAGAGCTAATTGTTGTCTGCCTTCATATCCCTTCCTAAAGCCTTTTTTCCCATATGATGACAGGAAATTTTCAGTGATTATGCAGCTGGTATGCTTTGACCTCTCCTTTTCTTTTCACCAAATATTGTCTCACTGTTACATTGGACTCCCCATTTGTTTCCTGAATCCATCTGTTGCCTCTTTCTTATGCCTAGATGGTATTCTCTGTGACAGCTCCTGCTCATGATTATGTAGGTGCTACTGCAATACAACGTACAGATCAACAACAACAGCATTCTTATCTCTCTTTTTTTGATAGAAGCAGTTTAATCAGAAAATGTGTCTCATTTAGTTACCCTATCTTACTAAAAGGAGAAAGAATTAGAAGCTGTAAAATCAGCAGACCAAACGAGCCCAAACACGTAACTTCAATGCTTTGATCAAGCAGACACAAACACCAGGTTGGGAAAGTTTCCCAGTTCAAAATAACAATATTCACCAGCTACTCATGTATTCATAGCTACCAATGAGTTACAGACAGAAACTGTTGATGTAAATTGCATTCTGTTTTAAAGGTTTCTTGTAGGAAGATTGTTCTGCCTCTTCCCCCGTAGTACATTATTATGACTGAATAAGCAAGAAAAGAAAGGACTTTCATGGTATCTGCCCTCTGCAAGGGATGTACTGTTTACTGCAAGCTGATCTATCAGGGCTTGAGCTTGAAACTCTTCAACATTTAGCTTAGCCTCTACCAGGCAGGGTGATGTCCCTCACGTACTGAGAGCTTTCAGCGGGTTTGCTAACCATGTGTATGCAGATGGTACATCTTGGTGCACAGACTTATTCCCAGTAGCTGTCCCCACGTTTACTCTTTGAGAAGTTTACTCCCATTATCTTTGTATCTGTACCCTGGCAGCAGACTGTTTCCATCTCAGATGCTATCAGCACTCCTTCACTAAGTCCGTTAGTTGAAACCTGAAGTATAAGGAGCTTTTAAGCCTACTGGTGTTTATTTACAGAAGAGAGAAAAGATGTGTTTAATGAAATGCAAAAAATAATGCATCTCCAAGTACATCGCCTGCCTAAAGAGGGAGTTAACAAAAGTGAAATCAATTCAGGCTTTCAGATTTACCAGAGCATGACCATACATACAGTTCATAGCTCTAAGTGTTTGTGTCGTGCAGATGCTGCCCCAATCCAAACCAATGCAGTTAAGGGAACTACACAGGACACTATAAAGCCGCAGCTCTGTCCCATGGGCGGAAGCACATACCAAATTGGCTGGTAAGAACACAAATTCTTACCCTTATCTGATAGCCAGGTGTATCTCCAAAGGAAAGTGCTGTGTCCACACTGTGTATTCCTAATAGGCCTACGTGTTAGTTTGTAGCCCTTAGGTAACTTCAGAGGCTCTGTCAGGAGATAGCGGAAGTCTTTATTAACAGGATACCCTAATTTTCTTCTTTTGCTATGCAAAAACTGCTGTATTTTCTAATTGACAAAAACACTTAATGAAGTTCAGTACTTTGTGCTAAACACTAATTTCTTTTTTGCATATTCAGCCACTTCAAAGGTCTTTTCTAAACTTCAAAGACTACCTTTTGAAGTCTCTTAAATTGTGAGGCAGCTAAAAGGATTTACATCCTCCATTCAAGGAGCATTTAAGTCAATACTTCCACTGGAATACTTTTTTTTTTTTATTTCATGAGTGTCCCCCCCACCAAGAATGAAAAATGTGCCTGCCCACAGTAGGGGGGCTGCAACTAGATGACACTTAACAGTCTCTTCCAAACCAAACCATTCTGTGATTCTGTGATAAGAAGCTTGCTGTACTGAAAATTCCTGTGCTGCTCCTTGACAGAGACATATGTTTCAGTAAAATAGCTATTAACATATGACTATTATTTACTAAAATACTCCATAAAATAAAAATCTGAAAGAAAGAGGGATTCTTCCCCCTTCTGATACTGAGAATGTTATTTGCTTAATTCCAGTAAAATTTATGATAGTGCAAACAGATGTTTTGGGTGAAGTGCTATTGCCTGCAAAGTCATCAATGTTTTGCCAACCTGATGGTAGTAATAACTTGAAGTTTCTGTCAACATCCTTTTAGAGGTAGGCTGAATCTGTAGGCCACAGGGACACTATGGATACGCCTCTTCTCCTTCCACTATGCTCCTCTACCAGCCACAGGAAGAAAGAAGCAATAATTTCTCAGCAGAAATGATCTTCCTCCTTTTGGCCATATGGATTGGCTCTTCTGGATTGGCAGAATAGGACAAAAGGTATCCAGAAGGACTCCTATTTCTGGGACTGTACTTCCAAGTTAATAAATCTCAGAACCACAATTACAGCTCAGGAAGAGTTCTGAGGCATTTCAAGATAGTTTGTTTTCACTAGCTTATTTCTGGTTGTTGCCACTGTGTGAAATCATGAAAAGGTTAAATGTTAGTCTGGCATCTGCTAGTTTACATTTTCTGAAAATGTACGGCTCTCTATATAAATCTCAGTATTCTGTGAATTTCGTATTGCTTTCTAGTATCCTGATTGAAGACTCGGTTGGAATTTTTTTGTTTAAAAGATTTCTGGGTCAAAAAAAGAGTTTTTAAATCAAAATCAAAAGATCTCCAAAACTGAGTTATCTTTGACAAAAAAACAAAATAGAAAATGGAAAAAGTCTAGCAAATTATAAAAAATATAATTTAAAAGCCAGAGTTCATTATTTTAGTTCATAATTTCATGTTCTATATGAATTGTTCAATGCTCCATCTTCTCTATTTAAAGACATGTCAACAGAAGTGGTGTATTAATGTGCCCGGCTATTGGCATGCAATCATATAATACGACAGTTAAATATCAAGTTATGGTTTATAAACCATTAAGCTCATCAGATACTTAGTACCGACTGATAAAGTATCTTAAGTTTTTTTTCTAACTTGTCTTCAGCATTGTTTCATCATCTAAAGTGATAAAAGGAAGACATCTATTGTCTCTGTCTCGTTAAGAATTCATTGGTTTTGCCTTGCTGTTTTGTCTTGCTACTTGCCCCTTGTACTTTGGGTAGACTCTGGAAGAGACTATCAATTTACCCTGTCTGATTTAATTTAATAAGTATCTGAGACTTCATTTCTCTATGCTTTCTTTTCTGCTGGGAATAGATTTAGCAATAAGAGTAGAAGACAGCTTTGACTTCCAAATCACAACTTTGCAGTCACAAGAGGCTTGTGTTTCTGGGAGGCCAGATATAGTGTCTTTCTAAAGTCCTGCCCCAGCTCAGTTGCTATTTGATTGAACTAGCCACAGTCCCTCAAAATGCAAATTCTGAAGCTGCCTTCATAGTTTAGAAATATCATTTTAGGCATCCTAAATAAAAACAATGCAACTCTCAAAGAGGCTGAGTGCAGCTCCCATTTTATTTCCCTGGGATTCATAAAATGTAATTAGGCCACTTACATAGCAGGATCCGTGAATGTGAACGCATTTTATTTATCTAGGTTAGATTATTTTGGCCTATTGTTTATTTCATACCCAAGGCTGATCTACTTTTTACATGTATTACAAGGAAATAGGTTTCTTCCAGTCCTCTTTGAACATGTTGTTTCATAAATATTATCGGTGTTGAATCTCAGCTGTAAATAATGACTCTCATTTTGAGGTAGACCATAGCTTAATTGGTAAAATTGCTTAATTGTCTTACTTACACACTGTGTTCTCTGCTGAGTTATTTAGAGCGCTTTCTATACAAAATGCATTATTCAAAACGCAATCTGTGCTCTTGACTTGCAGACTTCACATGCATTACAGAAGCTCGTCTGTTCATTGTTTTTCTTTTTTTTCCTTCCATATTCAAGCACCTACATCTCTTAATATTTATATTCTTCAAAAAAATGTTGTGTTCAGTATTTCTTCACCCTTACAAAAAGCTAATCTAAAGCACATATCAGGGAGAAGGACAGAGACAGCATGAATACACTTTAAGATGATAAAACTCCCTCTGCTGTCCTTTCCAAGTCATTGAACAATAATGGCATCAACAACAGTTTTGCTCATTTTTCTGTCTTTCTGGTGGTTTTCAGCAGTTGAAAACATCCTCTTTAAGTAAAAGAGCAGAAGCAAAGGCTCATATGGTGTGTGGAATCTTTCTTTACCTGGCACATTGCCAGGAAACTACTACTTACAATAAAACAAAGTTATAAAAATCCCATTGGAAGGAATGAAAAGGCAGGTGGTATCGTTCCCTAGCAGTGTGCCAATATAGTGCATCAAGCTGTTCTTGACATCTGTGATTGCTGTGTGCTCATTAGGAGAACGGGCATTACTGTTGTGAGCTGCAAATGGGAAGAATGAAGATTCCTGGACTTTCTGCCATACCTGTTCTCACTCAAAAGCATAGATGAGATAGTATTATAAGGTAATAACAATTGTAAGAGAAGTTCATTAATTATTTAAGACCTTGATTAATCAGGAAGCAACATGAAGTTCTATCAGCAGATGCTAAGAAACACGTGAAATCCCTTTGACTGTTTAACTTCCTAGACTAATGCCTTGTTCAGGCAGTGTCTGCATTGCACCACTCTTCTCTTCTCCTGTTGCATAACAGTCCACAGCCGTCCCGCTGTGATCTGCTCCAGCTGTTTGAGATTTCTCTTTGTCACTTCACCTCGCTGACAACCCTGTTCCTCACTCCCCAGCAGTACAATTACCACTCTTGGGAAGTGCTGGTGCTTGGAATGGTTCTTAGCTACATGTTGCCTTTTACATAGTGCTCTGTAGCTGCATTACAGTTTTATGAGTTTCTCTTTTTTCAGTCTTTCATTTACAAGAAATGGTAACAGAACTGTCTTTAATCCTTGATGTGCATACTAGGTAGCCCCAGGAATAATCTTCACAGGTCTGAATTTTAGAACTCCCCAAATGCTGGCTTGCTCCAGTGACCAGGAATCTAGGATTCCTTTGAAATATTTTATCTAAAAAATATCTTTCCTAAAGTCCTGGTTAGAAACTTGGAAGAGAAGTTTTCCATGTTATAACAGATGGAGAAAAAGGAAGAACATTCATTGGATTAGTTTGAAGCTAAGGAAAAGTTTAGCTATAGTCTGAGTTTCAGGAGAGACTTACATTACTGATATGTTCCCAGCTGATTGGTGATCTCAACTGTATTTCTTTCCATCAGAACCTCAAACCTGTCATTTATATTTTTATAGGTACTTAAGATGTTATGCGGTTAAACTGTGCACAATAATTCACCTTCAGTCGCAGTCATTTTCTCTCCCATAACAAGACTTTCATAAATCATTCCAAACAAAGTAAATACATCTCTCAGTTCCCACCATGCACCATTATTAAATTTCAATCCTTCCTTAAAAATAAAGATGAATGTATTTAGTAACTGCAAATAACTAGAATAACCTTTAAAATATTATCTCCTGGTATAGAATTTGAACTAGAGAAATGCCTTTACTTTTAGGAATTTGAGCATTAATCATCTGGCAGAAGTGGCATACTATATACATGAAAGTTGGGGGTGGAGTGGAGCTGTATTTGACACCTCTAGGGAACACCAACAATAGCCTACAAAAGTAAGAGAGAAATACAATGAAGCTTCATACTGAAATATAAAAGCACTCATGATATATACCCTCGTGCTGACAACCATTCTGTGCCCTTGAGAATCTTTAGCAACAGAAGTGTTTAATCATTTGCATTAGTTTGGCAGTTAATTTTTGTACTGTAAACACTTGCACAGTTTCATTTTCCTGTGCTTAATGCCGGTAGAATTGATAAGCCTCCTCAGTTAGCCTTGTGTGGGATCAGGTCCTTTTGGTGTCTCGTTTGTATGACAGATATAACTTTTTACTTTTTGTTCATGTTCTTGTCTATGTGCAATGAAATGGTCATCCTAAGAAGATGATGTTGAATTCTTTTTTTAAAAATTATTATGATATTTCAGCTGTGGGTTTTCCTGGGGGTAAAGGGTTTAGCATTTTTAGGTTTTTCTCTCTTTTTTTTTGTTTGTTGTTATTCTTTTCTTTAAGGTTTATAAATTTTTAAGATTAACTTTTGAGAATATCTGCTTCTACATCAAAATTTTGATCTAGGACAGAAAATCGGTAGCATTTGGTTTTCATTTAATGAAGCATGAAACATTGTGTGGTGGATGATCATAGTTAAATCAAAAAATGACATTACTTTAAAATTTAAAAAATATTCTTGATTTGAAGAGTAATCCTACTGATCCTGTTTTTAGGATAAAAACCATTATTTTTTCATGGCTTCTTCAAATTAGTAATTTTTCATAAATCTAAAAAATTATGTTATGGTAGAAAAGAAGATTTCAACTGAAATGAACCAGGAAATGCCAAGACAAGAGTATAGTTCTCTGATCTGATTCTTAGCACGTAAGAAAGTGGATGAGAAGATTACCAGATCGGAGTAATAGTAGCATTGCACACATTTGGAGAGGTAAATGACTGCCAAAAAGAGATGGCACCAGTGAATCAGCCTCACTGTATTCAACAGCTACTTTGGCAGACTAAACAATGTTTACAATTGTCTGTCCATGAAGGAACTGTGCTTCTCAAAAGTGAATGACGTCATCTTAAAATATAGCCCATCAAGACATACGAGACATGTGCTTCCTTTAAGCAAGTTTTGTATTTACACAGTTGTATTTAAAATTTGGTCCAGAAATCAGTGACAAGTATCTCTATCTAACAGCAGTGATCACAATAGCTACAAAAACCTGCATTCAGGACACCTTCAGCAAGCAGCATCTGAAATATCAGCAACAAGATGTATGTGCGGGGCTTTTTGATGTGCAACGGAAGCCTCACCTTTATTGACATCTAAGGCCTCAATGGTGCAAACACTTGCAAACAAAAGTGACTGTATGTACATGAATAACATTTCTCATCTCAGGGGAACTGTTTGCATACATACATGTACACAGTAGCAGAACTGGGTGAAACTTCTTGGTTTCTTTAGGTGATTTTTTTTTTCCCCCACATAGTTGCCTACAACAGCATTTCACTTTACAGTAAAACACATAGCATATAATGTCAATTTAATGTGTTAAGTAATCAAACATGAAACTTACCACAGAAGTTAAAAATACAACTAGCTTTATTTTAATCAAAACTGATGTTTCTTTATTTTCTTTTTCCCAGTTTAATTATAAGGATTATATGCTGTGTGTCTGAATTGTGACTGCGAAAGAAAATTCTTCATAATTTGACTTACGCTTCTTTAAGAATTAATACAACCAAGCTAAACTCAGAGTCTAGGCACTGCCTGGCATAAATATTTATTCTTCTGTTACCAGAAAAAAAACCCAAAAAAACCTTTTGATGATTCTATTTCAATTTTTTTAACATTTAAATGTATCAAATAGAGTTAAAGGACTTGCTGCAACCAGAATCAATGGTGCCTAAAAGGTATGTTACATATCGTGATCCACACTACAAATTAAGTTCCAGATGCCTACAAATATTGTAGTTATACCTCTGTGAAGTTGAAAATGCAAGCAGTTTCTTTGACACAGCCTAATTGGATAGAAGATGCTTTCCACTGAAATTTTTCAGCATACAATTACTATTGTATATATTTTTGTTTGTATGATGCAGCTGTGTATGGCACATGCTGTTATCATCTACTATACAAATAACACTATGGAAAGACCTGGAAATGTGACAAGAAAAGCTTTTCTTGTACTTGGTTAAGCTTGCCAAAAATTTCCATGTTGTGAGTTTTCTTTCTTTTTCTGATGAAAAGAAAATTCATGTCACTGCAGTTGTGGTAAGTGACAGAAATAGCCTAATGTAAATAAATACAGACCAATTTTACTCTTTCTCCTGAGTTTTCACAAAATAGCAATAGCACGGGTCCCTTTCAGTTAACACAAAACCACTCCGAACTCCATTACTCAATAATTTAATACCTTCTGTAGCAGGTGACGTAGTCTTATGCCTTGATCTCAGATTTTACTGGTTTAATCATTTCCACTCAATAACCAAGAGACCATATATAGATACTGTCCACCACTACCTGGTGACGTTAGTGAAGCAAATTTTTGCCTGTTTACCACGTCAAATGCTTGAGAACAGCATGCACACTCCTTATATTCACTTAAGCACTTAACAGAATGTTCATGTATCGATTTTCGAGTGTCTTTTAAAGCACTCAAATGAATTACATATGAGCATTGGAGCATTTGTGAGTTGTCCAAATGGGCATTGATCCTATGTAATGACCTTGCTTTCACAAGGATCATTCTCTTTATTCCTTTCCTTCTATTTTTCTCTTTGGTTTGTCTAGCCAACATACAGCGTATTACATTAAGATTCAGTCCCCTATCACCAGATGTATCTTAAACATTTTTGTCGTAATAAAAGAAAGAAAATTATATTCCACACACTTGTCCTGAGTTCTGCATTAACCTCATTATAGCATTATTTCTCATTCAAATCAATGTAAATGAGAACACAGAGTTTTTCTTTATAAAGACTCTTTCACTATCAATATATAAACTGCCTGGTAAACCTCACTAAGCATGAGATCAGACTGCTGGAAAGAGAAAAGCTTTCCTACTCAGCCCATACAAAAAACTACAGGATGCTTCATCTTTTGAGGTTTAGCAAAGCTTAACACTTCATCATTGCCTCTTAAAGTATCCTGCACGAACTCTGCATTGTGAAACAGTTTCTTGAAAACTATGGAACAGCTCCAAAAGGTTTCTCTATATTGTGCCAGCTTCACAAAAGTGTGTCTGGGTGAGATCAGTCTTAAATGCTCCATTTCCAACCTAAACGATTCTATGATTAGTATGGCAGCAGTCATTGCCTCCGGTGGGAGTCACTGCGGAGGGGCAGGCGCGGGTGGCCTTTCTGCCTCCTGCAAGTTCCTGCTTCTGCATTCTGTCTTCTCACTGCTTCAGCTTTCTGTGTTACTGCCTTACTTTATACCAAGACAAATAAATGCATATTGGCAAGAAAGCAGCACCGATTTGCCTTATAAAAAGGGTCAGAAAGCCATTAAGTGACCAAGCCCATGTAATTTAAGCAGTAGTCTGGAGTACAGTGTGAGATCTTTAACACAGCCCTACCTCGTGAAGTCATGTTGATGGCTGGTGATTTCTATCCATTCTCACAAAAGAGCATGTTCTTTAGCAGAAGTGCTGCAGTTATTCTGGTATATGGAGGAGACTCACAAGCTGCATTTTTCAGAGACTCAGTTTTTACTGTCTGAGGGCTGTGTTTTTGTCTTGTTAGTTAAATCCACATTTAGTTGCAGAGGCAAAATGTTGATTTAGTTTAATACAATTTGCAACACAGAGTTTCACCTACAAAATTACAGGTCTCTGTTAAAAATCAGTCCTCCCCCAAGCACAATTTATATCAATAGTCATTGAACGTGACTGTACTTCCATCTTTTCCTGCTCTTATTCAAAGGCTAAGAAACGCACAGAAAGATTTAAAAAGATCTTTCATTCTACAAGTTTACTGCAGGGGTGTAAATTTAAAACATGTCTAGACAGGGACATGTAAGCAAAATTAAACCAAATTAATTTACTGCAGTATTCATACATTTATTTTAAGTATTCCTTTCTGCGATATTCTCATCAGAATCAGCAATTCATTTTACTTTGTTCAAATAAAGCTTTATTTCTGAATTACAGTCTCCACATGAACTCAAGATTGTATTGAAGATACAGAAATTGAATATAAAGAAATTTACATCTCTATTTAAATGATTCTGCTTTGCTTTCCTGCTTATCTTTCCCCATGTAGACATGGCATCACAGCTGATAGAACAGAACCCAAAGGGGCTGACCTTGACAGTGTGATATAAAGCCTCTCTGTGTAGTCTATCGCCTGGTACTCCCGGTTCCTTTCACCTCCGCTGAATCACAGTTATGTACTTCGTAACATGAACTGATATGGATCATTTATAACTGGGACTGTTTTTATACACATAAGACCATAAGATAGGTACATTTATTAAAACTCAAAAAACAGGTGGGGTTGTTTTTTCTGGGGTTTTTTGTTGTTGTTGGGTTATTTATTTATTTATTATTCTGGCTTTTGTGGAGCTGTATTTCTTTTGATGGATGGATGGATAGATAGATAGACATCCTGGCCTTAGTGACCCAGGAATTGTCTGTCTTCCTGTGTTCCTGTTATATAGTTTGTTTCTTAAAATTAAATCATCTTTAGGTTTTAAGAATGTTTGGAAAATGCCTTACGCTTGCTACATTTATGAGATAAGAGGTCAAAAAAATAGTTACTAATTTAAATTGTGAGAACAGCACCAAAGAAACTGGGGAGCGGGGAAGCAAACCATACTCAGATGTGAAAGGGAGTGTTTTGCTGACCTTGCTAAAGGTCAGGGAAGGCGCTTCCCCTCCAACAGAATTCCAGGGATGAGAGGACACGTTTCTCCTCCTCTCAGTGCAGTGTGAGCGCCAAGGCAGGTGTCAACCCAGGGAATTAGGCTTTTTTTCTTGTAGACTGTAAGCGTGAGCATGCAGACAATATGCAGAGCAACAAAGCAAAAGCCTTCTCATTCTACAATGCTGTGCCCATGGCTTTCCAAATACTTATTTCTACATGCAACACTTGCAGGCTTGAATGCACCTGTGCTGTGCTTTCCTCTAAGGTGATAATGTCCAGTTGTAATAGAAATAACTGTTCAACCATGTAAGTCTTGAGTTAAGTAACGGGAGCACACAGTGGGGAAGGCAAGGGGATATGAAAACTAGCAAGTCGTGCCTGTCAGTTTGGTATTCTTGTTCTTTGCTTTATTTTGGTTTATAAAACATTATGTTTCACAAAATACATGTTGTACTTTGTTCTTCTGTGCTGTCTTTCATCCAAGGGGTCTCCATGCGCTTTACACACAGTATTAACTAAGCCCCAAAACAGTCCTGGAGGTAATTAAGTATTTATTATTGTACAGATGCATGAGCTGAAAAAGTGTCTGAGACACGGGGCCTCATTTACATTAAAGGTCCCTTGGACTGCTCTATTAGCATAAAATGTCCTTAAAATAGTTATAAATTAGATTCTTAGGAATGTTAGTGCGTCTTTATCTCTCAGAACAATGTAAAGAGCTAGCTTGTTTGCAGGCCCGTTTATGTACCTGATCTTACACTGTGAACTAGCAGTGCAGAACCTGTTCTGGTTTAACTTCACGTATGGACATCTGCAAAGAGCCTGTTGTATAGGAAATCCAGTGTTGCTCCCAAAGCCATTTACATCAACAGCTCCCTGCTGCAAAATTTATAACTTACACTTTTAATCACTGTCATGATTTTTCTCTGAATCTGTATTTCCTATTTACAGTGCACAGTTTCAAGAGGAGGCAGGAAAAGTGTCCCTATCCTGATCTGTGTATGGTCTGAATTGCTGAAGGTGGCTTAGGGACAGTTGATTAACTTTGCATTGCAGTGAACTAGAAACAAAGTGTGTGTCAAGTTGTCTTAGAATATGGGTGATAATTTCCATTTGACAAATGCTCATTTCTTCTGTTTTTATTATCTGCTCTTGCCTTTAGTTTTAATTGCTGAAATTCTGCCTAAGTTCCCCTCTAGGTACCTCTGTTCTTTGTTTAGTTTGTCCCTAAATTCATCTGTCGAGTGTGAATTTCCCTTGTTAAAACTTTTTTGTTTTTTTTTTTTCTCCTTCTCTCCCTTTCTTGCTGTTTCGTCAGCAAGTTTGGAGCAAGAGAGAAAATTATATTGCTCTTTTATACACAACATAACAAATACTTCCCCAGGAAATTCCCTTGCAGTCTGCCTCTGCCCTGGCCCAGGACTCCTTGCTGTAGGGCCAGCAGGACTTTGCCTCTGCTTCTCACTAACACAACTTAACTGAAGCCATACATTCCCACATCTTCATTATCCCAAAGCTCCCAAAGGAGGTACAGTAAACTGCTTTTTCAGCATAAAGGAGGCAAGTAAAACAGAAGTGTGACAATAACAACTTTCCTCAGGAATCTTTGTGGTATAAAAAAGGGACTGTTTTGCCTGGCTAGTCTGATTGGTGGTTCCACTTCCTCTCCTGTGGACAGTGATCCAGCAGTTTTTCAAAAAAGCATTTTTTCCTAATCAGACAAGTAGGTCCTGTGCATGAAAAACTCTGGATAATAACCTGGGCTACACATTTCAAATCAAGAACGGAAGGTGAATCCAAGTGCAAATTTTCCTCTGTTTGAACTTACTAGGCGTGTTTCCCTCACACAGCGGAACTCAGTTTCAAAATCCCCACAGCTTCAGAGGTACCTCTGAGTATTAGCTCACACTCCAAAAGCAGTGTGGCACTGCGTAAAGGTATGTAAGTTCTGTTTCACATTGTGGCTAATTGGTTCACAGTGTCAGTCCGCTACAACTCCTTCTAGTCCCAGGGTTTGTGTCGTCAGTACTGATTCAGGATCTTTGCTCTGTGGCACAGACATCCCTAGAGGTTTCTTCCTGTACAGAGAATTCTCAGTGTCAGATGCTGCTTAGAAATGCATGTAATTTCTCTTTCCTTTTCTGTTTACACTGATGATGTCAGACTATTTTTTTTAGTTAATCGAGATACCGTCTGCAGTTACAGAACAAAAAATACAAGCAGTGTTTATTGCTGGTTGATCTTCTCCCTCAGCAAGAAGGCTATGATTTTAAAATACATATAGTATTTTAAATGTGTATAGTATATTTAAATGTGGAGGACATTCTGCACAAATTTCAAGGTTGATTTGAATTTTGGGCATAAACCACTTGACAGCTTCCGTTTCATATTGTGCTATTTTAGCTTTTAGTAAGGATAGCATCAGTAAGAAACACATATATAGGTGATACACAAACTAGTAGGTCTTTGCCTCTACTTAATTTGTCCTGACAAGAAGTTGCAGATGTTCAGTTTAGTTTAGGAGTGAAATAACACTTAACCCAAGTGTATATATAAGAGACTTTCAGCTTCTAAATAGGAGGTGTTTTACATTTTCTTCCCTATGACCAAGATTTTAGACATGAACTTAGACATTTATATATCACAAATACTCTATGGCATTTAAATGAAACCATCTTCTCATCGCTGCATTACCATGACAGGAACATGAAAGTAAGATTGGATAGGACTTTCTGGATTATCAAATCCCGTTGTTTTCTTTCTCAGGCAACTATGGTATAAATGGCTCACATTTGCTTTGAGGCCAATTGCTTTCCTTACTTAGATAGAGATACTGGTTTGGGAACTAATTTCTTTCATGATTAGAAATCTATCATTTGCAACCTCTGTATATGCAAAGCCAGTCTACACTAGTTTGTACTTGTACCAACTTTGTTCATTAGCCCAAACAGTTCTACTTGCTGTTTCCCTCCAATATACTTATGCCAAAAGCAGTTTTGCCTCTTGTTCAGCTGTCATTTTGCTTGGGTTGCCACACCTGTCCCTTTTAATCTTATTCTGTAAAATAGATGGTTTTTTTCTCCTTGACCTCTCTTACAGTCCTTCTCTACCGCTTGCTGCACTTTGAATTAGTATATCTTGCTTGTGCAGGACCAGATGGGCAGAGCTGTATCAAGGAGTAACCAGGAAGCCTTTTTGGTGCCTTGGATCACAGCATGAATACATCATATGTTATCAAATAGCCCTTAGATTTTAGCAGACTTTATAGTAGTCCCCAGGTATTGGCATTCTATTTTATACTGGCAGAATCCATATGATTTTTGTTATTTCAATCCTCAAGATCACTCTTCTTTTTGCCTGATACTGCTATCTCCCATATGGCATCTGCTTCTCACTTTTTGCCATCTGCAGATTCAATTAGCACACTCCTAGTTTTTGTTGTATTTTTGTTGATTAAAAGTTCAAATAAGCTCAACCTTTGCACTGGTCCTTGAGGAATTCTCCATGTAAAGTCCCTGCAGCCCAATAGTTGCTTTCAGGATGACCTGCAGTTCTTACCCACTCTACATTTCTAACAGATTCCGTCTTCTCCATCTTAAATAGTAGTTGTATACGTGGCATCATATCAGAAACTTTGCTTTGCCTTGCTGAAGTCCAGTTTCTTTTCTCTAAAACATGAATTATCCTTTCCCAGAAACATGTTAGTTAAATTTAGCATGTAAATCTTGAAAGTATGCATCATGCCACTAATTAGTTTTTAATGTACGCTGCTCTTGGAAGAGTGGGTAACTGCTTTCATGGACAGAGTAGGAACTCATGACTTATATGCCCTAAATTAGTATGAGCAGTGGTTCTAGTGGATGTGTCACATCTCTGATTCTTTACGTGCTGTTTCAGTATTGTCCTTTTGGGCCATTGCTGCTGAATTATGTCCCCATGCTTAGCAGTAGTAACCACTGGGTTAAACGAACTCTCTACCCTTGATAGCACTTGAAAATAGAGTCAGGGCACTAGCCCATGATTGCTCCATTTCCTAGCAATCAGCTTGCTCCCTAATTCAGAGACCATTCCAGCTAGTTTCCTCTGACTCCTCCGCTCTCAAGCTGACTAGCTCTACGCAGCATTGCTGTGAGCTGCTGAGTGCCATTTGGCATCGGCACCAGGGATCCAGTCCTCAGACCTCCTTTATTTAGCAGAAGCAGATCCAGTGGTTTACATGCAGTACCCTTGTGACCTGGGGACGTAATTACTATTTAATATGTCATTTCAAAGTGCCTGAAATGCTCTTAAGACTGTGTTTTTATCGTATGATGCCAGGTGTGTATTACATGTCCCTCAGTATGCTGTGAGGGCATATGAGGGAACAAGGACTATTGCTGAGAAACTGTCCTTGGAGGAGCAAACAGAACACTGCAGGATCAGTATCCACATTGCTGGTTTAGTGGATTTTAGAGCAAAATACCATAGCAGCTGTGTCAGGGTCTTCGCCCAGAGAAAACCAGTTGGTCACTTCAGAAAGGAATGTGGGAGTGAATTAGCATGAGCATGGTGCCTGTAGTCAGGGAATCCAGGTCCTGGCTCAAAGAGGGAGCAAAGCAAACTGGCAATGCAGAAGTGACTGTGCTTGCACCATTTCCCTGACACGTGCAGTCCCAGGTCAGATGATGCCTGGAACACTTGAACACTCTGAAATCCATGATTCAGTGAAACCTGACCAGCTTGATAATTTGGAAGTTTATCTGATGCCATTACAGCTTTTAGATCTTGAACAAAGTATCTAAAATATAATCTTTTGGGAACTACTTATTTTTTTGCCCATTGCTAGCTAAGTTTTTTGCATTGGCTATTTCCTCTAAGGAATAAAAGGAGACGTTTTCTTCTGAAAAGCCAACAGGACTGTGATAATTTATTTTAAATTTTAGGCAAAAGCATTTTTTTCTTTATAAATGAACAGTTTATGCATACCAAAATTCTGTTACTGTTGCTTTCAATTAGAAATTATAAGGTTAAAGAAGCAACCTCAATTAAACAGGTAAGGAAAGAAATTATTTTCAACTAAGCAAGAATGAAAAGTCTAAATGTGGCATTAGATGTTTAAAGTGTACAGTGAGAATCCCCAATACACATTTTAATTTGCATTTAATATCTGAGTTCCTCTGAGTGAAATCCCAGTTGCTTATGAAAAGCTGAGGTTTAAAAACTGTCTAGTGACCATAGTCTTAAGGCAGAAGGTCAAAGAAGTCTATTACTGAGAGAATAATTAAGGGTCTGGTCCTCAGCTTGGCTAATTTGATGCAGTTCCTTTGAGGTTAATGGAGCTTGACTGATTTACATGAGCCGATAACCTACCTTCAGCTCCATGTTTTTAGTGAGTGAAATAATTCTCTTCCCCTTTAAAAGTCGAACTGTAATTATTTGCTAAGAACTATCTCATATCCATTCAGGAAATATTCCACAATGAGGGAACAAATGCACAAAGAAACTTATTAATATAAATCACCTACAGAGCACCAAGCAAGAGGGAATGATGACAGAGCTAAAGGTGAAGGTCGGCTCCAGTTTTAGGGAATCTGTAGGGTGCACTTTTTGTGCACTTGCTTATGATGAGTTGAGTAACAGTGCAAAATACACAGGACTGCTGCTAATCCCGTATGTGTACCTTATGTAAGTAGATTAATTGTCGTTGTGCTATTGTAATATACAGTGTTGATATAAACTAAATGCAGATAATGTCTGTGGACAATTCCTCCAACATCAATGGAAGAAACAGTGTCTCAGGGAAAGATCAACAGCTCCTAAAACATGGATGTTCAACATACCGCACGACGTTATTCCAAATATCATGATACTTAACATCTCATTTGCTGAAAAATACTTGAGCTCTTAATAATGTATGGGATTACCATAAATCCACCAACAGGTAGTATCTGTAAGAGCTGGTGAATGAAATGAAAAGTAGGATAACTCAGATATATGCATGCATTAGGAAAGGATTTAAAGGAACAAACTGTCTCAGTGTTTTCTGCTGCTCTTTGATGGGGGGTTAGCTTCAAGTTCAGTAAGAAGCATTCAAAGTTCAGGAGTGAGTTACTCTTTCTTAACAATGATAGCCAAACCTAGATGAATAAATAATGTTCTTCTATGAGAACAGATGGATGTATTTGTGATCAAAACATCAGACAATTTTCTCAGCTGTCTTTGCTATACACTTAATAAATGTGAACAGACTATTCACTTAACTTTCCTATATCCAAATTTCCCAATAGTAACTTGCAAATAACATTTGCTTGAAAACATTTGTTTCTTTTCAAGTGGAAACACTTACAGGCTTGTTTAATTTTAATATACTCAGCATGCTCAAACATGACAGAAGTATCTGCTGTAGATGGGCATGACAAATGTCAGTCTGGTTGTCAGGGTGCTTAGGTGGTGTCCAGGTTAGAGAGCGACCTAAGCCATTTAAAGTGCAACACAGAGCAACTAGAACTGCTGCTTCAATTCTGACAAGAGAGTACTAACCCTTAGCAGGAGGAGTATTGCATCTGCCACAGAGGTCCTTTTCCTCTCCTGCACGCTGCAAACACATCACTCCAAGAAAAGCATTGTCATGGTCATTGTTTTCCCTCATGGGTACTGACCAGCACAGGACTGAGACCTATTCCAGTGTACTCTGGAGAAAGCATGAACTCCGATGTCTCGACTTTCCCAAGTTTACCTGAATGCAAATTTTCTGCAGATCAGTTTGTATATAAAACAAAACCATGGGACTTTAGAGTACAATCAAGGATAACTGAATAACCAAGCAAAGCTGGGAACTTTTTAAACAGATTTGTTTCCACATTTTATTCATTTTAGTCCTAGCAGAATAACACATCTACATAAGCAAGAACCGAATGCTATTTTGGCTAATGCATTTTCAGTGGACACATTATGTTACATTTAAAGCATCTTTTTGCTTTTAGAGTTTGGATCAAGAAAAAAAATCTAACAGCCGTATCATAGTCTGAATTTAAAGCACAGAAAGATAGAAAATCAGCTTGTAACTGAAATTGATAGAAGAATCATAGAGACGATTCATACAGAGCTCCACAACACTGTTTTTCAGGAAACACTGATAACTGAGATTAACTTGGATGGAGTAATTCTTTGCTTTATATAAGGGATGCAAATTATGCTTTTCTCCAACTGCAAATTTGTAATTTATAAAAACTGCAATATTTTCATGCAGAGTCTCAAAGTGGAAAAAAGCACAAATGTGCAGTATTGTTTTGGGAAATTACAGACTGGAAATAGCATAATCTGATCTAACTGGAACACAGCAGAGTCTGCGAGCATTATTCCAAGTGAGATTGCTCGAGGACTGAGAAGTTTCACAATTGTCAAATAATGTGCTTAATAGGTTTCTTCATATATTTTTCTTAAAAGTAGTGGGTTTTATTTATTAGCTATATCTGTATTTATTTACTAGGTATAGCAAGATAAAGGCAGGACTATGGTCTGTGGGCTACAGTCTTACTTGCTTCAGCCAGTGAGGCACAGACGATGAAATATTATAGCTGTGCAAATCACTATTGCCAATATCCCTACGCTCCCACACCTGTTGGCAAACTCTTCTGCCTTTTTTTCTTTGTTTGTTTTTTGGTTTTTTTTTTAGGATTTCCAAAGCCTTATGGGAACCGGGTTCTACCCTGTGGGCTTCCAACTAACACTATATGGAAATCAGGCAGGTCTTAAGGATTTTATTTGGGGGAGAAAATACCAAATTCTCATCCACTACACATGGACAAAATAACCTCAGAGACCACTGGCCCAGTGCACAGACTGAGCAATCATTAAGAAATTCAGTCAGTATTATGTGTATTGCACACTCTGAAATTAGAGATAATGGCTATTAATAACATCTAAAACTTTTAAAATCTGTCTCTATAAGAAGGTCAAACAAGCCAGTATAATCCATGAACAGAAGAAAAACACTATTGCAAAAATCTTATAGCCTATCATTAAAATTAATCAGGACATTTTAGTTACTGAGGTCCATTCTACAAGAAATCAGTGATTAAATGTCAGGATCCTGTGTTTCTGGTGATGGCAAAGATAGGGAAAATACCTGAGTAATGGTTGAAAAAATGCTCCTTTAAAAGATAGTGCTCTGATTTTCTATTATGACAGCTTGATAGCCTCTGACTGATGCAATAGAAAGCACTCACAGACTTACACCAAAAACACACACATACAGCATACTGCCTGCTGCAGAAAGGAGTGTCTTCCTAGAAAAAAAGGAATAAAAAGATTATAAAATATCAAAACGTAAATATCAACACTCTTGTTACTGTTTCAAATTCTTATTTGTTCCTTGAATGTCACAGTCTTTGCTTGGAGCAATATTCCTCATAGCACCTAATAATATGTTGATGTGTCAGGGAATACATGGTTGCAGACCAATAGTGACTCTTCTTCCTCACAGATGCAAAGCAGACTTACAGTTTCTCAGGACAAATTTCATTTTCAAAATAACAGTCTCCTCTCCTTAGCTTGTGTGAGTGGCAAGAGTTCTGGTGGAATAAACTGTTCGGTTCCAGTAATTATGTTTTATTACATACCATATTCAAGAAAAATAGTTTTCTGGACAACTTTGATCACTCAGGCTTGTGATAATGGTTCCTCCCACCTCTAGAGTCCTCGTGGATTTTTATTCTGAGACATAACATTTTTTCAAGAGAATGACCTTTTACATCAAGTTTCAGAACTTTTGTTACTCTATTCTTTATTTCTGAAAACTCCGACTTCCCCTCCTCTTAACAGGTATCTATCATTGCCGGATGTTTTAAATACTAGGATATTGTTTAGTTTGCAGAGCCCAATTCTTCAGCTTAGTAATAGCACTAGGGGCAGCTCTAACAGAGACTGCTATCAGGTCAATACAGGTATTTTTAGTATCATGTTAACTAAATCCAGCTCTTGGCCTCGTCTACACCACATGAGTTAGCCTGGTTAGGTATGGTGGTTACAGCTGGGTCACTTAAAGTAAGTATCCTGTCAAATGCTTAACTGGAAAGGCTCTAGCATCCTTGAACTCTCTCTTTTGCTATGTATTCCTTTAAAATATCATCAGCTTTTAGAGTTTTTATCAACTAATCTCTGTATGCACTGTCTTAATTATAGACCATTTATCTTCTTTTTTTTTATTCATTTGAATGCAAATGCTGTTCCTCACTGCTGAACAATGGAAATGTCCACAGCCCTCACTTCCTCAGATCAGGGTTCAGATTTCAGGAATCGAAAGAAGAGAGCTGTGCCAAGCCTGAAGGAAATTAGACTGCTTAAAATGCTTTTGAATTGTAATACTGCACATCCAATGTGATATTAGTAGTACTGTGCAGTAATTAGGAAACATATTGTGTGTGTATGCTGCATACAATAATGTCAGCTAGTATACTGTTTTCATTTATGAAAAAAAACTTCTGTATGCTGAAATAATTTCCAAATACATTGAAAGAAACCAACTGTATTCATAACCATTGTTATTAAGCCCTCAAAAGGAGCATTTCTGATAAAGACAGTGCTTGCAACAGATCTGCTTCAGGTGGAACTAGGTCAGTAAGAAATTGTAAGTCAATAGTTGAAATAATTGAATAGTTTAAATCAGAAGACAATAATTGAAAGATTCAGTCTTCTGAATATATGTACTGTAAGAGTGTCTACGTGACTGTGAAATGACAAAGGCTATTACAGTGGAGATCCTCCTTTCTGAAAGATATGACACCAGAAATTATACCTTCCGAAAGAGAGATTTGGAAGGTATTTTCTTGATTAATCTCAGTATAAACAGACGACTAAGTTTCCTATCCTTAGGTATACCTCACACACCATGAGATTTATACTGGTATTTACTGGAGAGGTAGTGCTTGTTAATTTTGGCTGGACAAACCTGTTTTCTACCCATTTGGGGGGCCTTGTGTATCCTTTGGGTTCCTAGGTAAGTTGTTAATACATGTATCAGGAAGGAAGTTGAAAGAAATACTAATGGAATTTGTTTTTTCTTGGTTCGATCCTCACATTTTATGAATGTACATATAGTCAAACATTTTTCTTACTGTCTCTGTATTATGTCATGTACAGCATGTTTCAGCTTAACCGAGTTCCAGAAGGAAAGCCAGTAATGAGCCCAAGTGAAAAATAGTCCTCGTATTTTATGATCAACATTTGACTTGGTGCTGTATTCCTCTAAGAATTAAATGGTGGTCTTTGTTCCAGCAATGTCAATGAGAATCCTCCTATAAAGCATGGTGAGCTCTAGATCAGACCCTAAAAGGGAAGAAAATATCACCCAAAGGTTCAGTATCCGTTACAAAGACCATGAGGAAGCATCCTCCTATCTTGCATGCTTATTTACTGAAAGTGTAGAAGTTAATTGTTTTCTTAGTAGCACGTTGACAATTAAGAATATGGACAATATAAAAATGGTGAATTAGGGAACCTGTTGATTTCTGAATGTCATTAACAACTCGTGATCATGAGTTGTGTTTCTTCTACACTTTAGTGGCATCCTTGCCTTTCTGCTAAACTGGTTCCAGAGAGCCAAGATCAAAATGTTTAACTGGTTTATATGGCCCAGGGGGCTGCCAATGTTTTGCAATCATACTGGGCCAAATCCTTCTGTATTTTGATCACTAACCATTAACAAATGATTACAACAGATGAACTCATGCAGTAAATGTCTTGGACATTGATATTGTAAGACAGATAACAGTTTTTAAAACACAAATCCTCTAAGCTAAACTAAAATATGTTACCAAGTTTATATTCAACATTTGTTTTCCATAATAAATGGAACAAAAGTCCTTCCACATAAAAGGAATTCCTTCCTCAAACTTAAAAATATCAAGTTATAATAGTGGGAAAATAGCATGTGTACTAGCATATTGTGATTATATTCAATTAAAGCTTTTTTCTCCACTTTCCAGATCATAGTAAAAATAAATTTGTTCTATTTTTGTCAGCACTGCGGACAGAACAGTCAAAGTGAATTAGTTTTCACTGATTTTCAAAGTCAGCTGTAAACAAGATTTATTAAAGTAATTAAATGAGGATTTTGTAATTTGTAAAGCATTTAACTCAGAATTTGGAAGTGTTCGAAGTACTAATATACTTAGAATTGATTTCTATTTAGATTATGTAAGACTTGCAGATATTGCTGTTTCCTAATGGAATCGTAATCAGTTATGAACTACTGGGTTCGTGCTCGTTTTTGTAAAGCATACATTTGAGGGAAGACCTGTGACATTGCCATTGGGAGAAAAGCAATCTTAAAAAGTCAGCACGCATGGGAATGCCTCACACAAAGCTCGTTAAAGGACTGGCCTACATCTTACCACAGGCAAATCCTCCATGCTGTTTCGACTAAGACCGAATCTGAGGAATCTGACCATTGACATTTCCTACTTTACGTTCTTTTTCCTTCCATTCCACCACAGAAATTTTCCTTTCACGATAACCAGATTACACTATACTAATTGCCCCAAAGATTTAGCTCCCAGTCTTCTCATCTTCACATTTATTTTTGTTCGCTTGGTGTTCCCCATGGAGCCCACCACAGAGCAGCAACCCGAGAGCCAGCGGCTGCTGCTCTCCAGCCTCCACCAAACCCCCCTGCCAGCTGGTGCTCTCTCCACCCTCCCGAGGCTGGGCTGGGCTGGGCTGACTCCCGCATCTGCTGCGGCTGCTGCTCAGGCTCTCACCGCGTTACAGCCCGCTGCTGATGTGGTTGCATCTCAAGAGATGTGGCTCAGGAAGCCACCGTCTTTCTTTTTGTCAACCTTTTGTCTGTTTATTGTTTGTAGGAACTCCAGCCAGCTCCTTTTAGCAGTCTCTTCTAACCTGGTGTGTCAGCACCAGATGTGTGGCTAGTTCTAAGAGATTTTTGATGCTTTCAGAAAAAAAAGAGTGTTTCTCTTGTAAAAACATGCATTTTTCTTCCTTTTCCATGCCTAAGTGGGTTTTTTGTTTATAAAACACAGTCTAATTCTTTGCAAGGGAGGTAAGATTATGCTGAGCTTACCTACTCTGCCTTCTGCATGGAAGAATGAGATACAAGGGTTATGGAAGCCACATGCACTGGTTGTTAGTACATGAAAAACAAATAACTTTTTTCATTTTTCTGTTCTAACTGATGATTTCAGTTTTCAAGTGGAAAAGTTACAAAGGGTGCTGCCCAGGAATGCTGGGCTGCCACATCTGGTTGATGGCACTGGGAAGTTCGGAGGGCTGCTCAGTTAAATATCTGATAACGTCAGAACCTCCAAAAACTTTCTGTTAATGAATTCCTCATTCTTATGAGTTTCTTACTATTGTTTCAAAACTTTCTGTATGAACTGGAAAATTAATCTCCTTATTTCACCAGAAGAAAAATGTTCACTTTATGTCTTCTCATTTAAACACTGAAAAAATTAAGATCTGTCTATTGCTAAGCTGCTGCGGCAGAATTCTCTAGAGGGGTTACTCCTCTCCAGTAGGCAAGTGAGAAACCACAACACTCAGCCTCTCTTTCAGTCCAGGAGGCTGCTGAGTGAAATGAAAAACAGTATGCTCTGTTGCAATCTGATCTGTGTCTGTTGGAGATGACTGCCGGTCATGCAGGTGATACAAATTAGTGCTCAGCTTTTTCCCCAGGCTATGGCAGCCTCCTGCATCTGTGCTACAGGCTGCAAACCTCAGCTGCAGTTTGAAGTTCTGCCTCGGATGTGCTCTTGCAGTGGGACTGCTTGGCTGCATCCGTTTCTGCCAGCCTTGTGCAAGAGACTTTCCATTGACAGAACTGTTCTTTGGGCAGTGGGAGGTTGATTTAGTTTGGATTTCTGGGGGTTTGTGTTTTTATTTTTTCTTTTGATCTATTATGTCATTCACTGTAAGTAGATCAGCCTAACGTTAACTGGAATAAGTATTGACTGAAGACTGTGGGACCTCTGAAAAAACCCTGTTGCTTTATAGAGTGATGTAGCTGGCATAAAAATATTATCTAAAGTAATTTAGTAACAAATTAAGGGGACTGTTGTGAATTCTTCCCTGTACATCATTCAGATCTGGAAGCAACTTGCTTAGTAATTTTGTTTGATTTCTTCTTTTCCCTTTCAGTAATATTTGCATAAAGTTTTCTTTCTTTCTACCTGTCTCTGACCATCTCACCCTTCTGTATCTTGCCTTGACTACTCATCTCATGCTGTTTCAAATTCAAGATTGTCAGTAATTAAAATGTCTGCCACTTATATACTGAATTTAGGCAAATGGAAAATAAAATTTTAGGGAGAGAAAGTCAAAAGACTTTCTTCTTCACATTCATGTAATGGGCATGCAAGTAGATAATAATATTGGCAAATTTCTATTTATGAAGTAAAAGCTAAAGCAATAGCTGAGGTTGTTCCATCAGCAATGATTTTACTCATCATGCAGTCTCCATTGCTGAAGAATAGAGGAAGCGGCACAGTTTTTAAAAACAGAAATTTTAAATATGTGGAGTAGAAGTACTGAAAGGCACTCAGAGCCACATGGAGCAATTGCTTCCCTGCTGAAAAAAATATTGGCTGCTTTACTACTCATTATTTCACAGATTGCCTTATAACCGTGGTTAAGAGAATGGGACCTGGTGAATAATGTATATTTTTTAATGCTGTAATTGTTTCATGTTGATTTTCATTTTACTGTCTATGCAGTCTCTTTAGAAATGGAATATTTTCATGAGCAACTGCATCTGATCGGCAGCTTTGCCTAAAGATCTGGGTGGGATAGTTCTGACTAATGTAGCTTAGCTGCCTTTCTTGTAGCATCTGGACTTCTGAGCTATACATAATAGTGCTCTTGGTCTATGCATGTATCAGAATTGTTAAATATTTTTTAGATCTATATATTTTCCATTATTGATCACAGCAAAGTAAAATTTAGCGTAATATTTTACACCATTTTGTAAACACAAGGGATTTTCATTCCATTCTTGTGATCAGTGGGTTTGGAGTTGTTCTACATATTATTTGATATAATAGTGAAATTTGTTTATTTTATTTCACTGATAAGAAGATATTAAGCATTCAAACCTTTATAAAAATAAGTATGTTTGATGTATTTGAATGTCAGTATGAGTGACATTTAAATTTAGCGCCGTGAATATTTTCTGTTATCCCTTTCAGTTTCCTCTGTTCTGCCAGCAGGTAAGACTCCTTCTAGAGTGGGTCCTGACACAAAACCTGGCCCGCAGGGCTTCAGAGCACTTCCCAAGGACTTACCTCATTCACTTTTGACTGGCAACTTCTTTTTATTTTGGTTATTCTTTCTCATTTAGATTTTTTTTAACAGTATTGGAAAATATTTTGTTAAATTCTAGGGGGTTTATTTCATATAATTTGAAAAAAAGAAGGTAACTTATGAAGGTAAAAAAATTATGAAGGTAAAAAAAGGAGGCAAATTATGTCTGTTCTAGTTCTGTTCCTCCTCCTGGGTCCTAAAGAAAAGCCCACTAGCACCTGCACAAGTAACCCCATCAGCTTCCCTGAGCTTTGATCTTACACCAAATTTAGAAAAGAGCAATCTGTAAACTGATGAAGTGAGGCTATGGATAGATAAGGCTACGGATAGCCTTTCCTGGAGATGTGTAAAGAAGGCAGGACTTATTTCAGACTAGTTCACTGTATAGGCATGAAGTAGTACATAGGTACTTCATCAGTGCAATAGCAATACAATACTGTGTGGATTTCATGCAAAGATTGCATTCCTAATTGCCCAGGAAAGCCAATTTGTATCAACATTCAGATCATTATCAGGAAATATATTGTGATGCATATAGAAAAGCTCCTTTTTTCCTCTTATATTCACATCTGCCTGTTTATTAGCCCTGACCTCAAAAATTGGATTTTTTTTCCATAGGCTATACTTGTATACATCATTAACTAAAAATTTCCCTACTCACTCTCAAAAAATTGATCAGAATATAGTAAGTATGGTTTCATAAGTAATTTTGTTGCTGCCATTTCATTGTAACCATATCAGCTGAACTTTATGAGGAGGGTTAAAAAATAACAAGAGAAGTGTGCAGCACAGATTAAAATTTGGGGCAGTGTCAAAGCAATCATTTTAGACATCTAGCATATATGTTCCAAAAAAGCCTCTAGTTCCAAATCAGTTAAGGACCCCATCTCTCTCTGTTGTCTAGCGAAAGAGCCCATACCCACAAGCTGGGTATTTAAAGTTGCTGAGTGGTTTTAAATTCTAAACAAAATGACTAGCTTTCCTTCAATATGACTTAGAATGTGTGTCTTCATTTTTAAAATCACACTGTAGATATAGCTGTGACATTAATTGCCACATTGGGTATATAAAATGCCAATTTATTTGCACAGAATTTCCTCCTTAATGATTGCTAGATGTGCAAATTAGGACAGCACTTACTTAGGCATAAACTGGAAAAGGTGTGCCTTTTCTACAGAATAATTAAACACTGAACCTATCATGAAAATGACCAAAGCAAATCTCATTTCTACTGTAAAACAAATAGGAGATGCTGTGTTAACCTCCCCTGCTACAAGTGTCCCTTCTCCAGTAATAACACATAAAATCTATACTATGTTTAACCCTGCAATAAAAAAAATCATTTTTTGAGTGAGGACAAGGTCTGTGAAGCCAAGTCATTTTTCTCTGTTATGACACACACGTAACTATTTTTAGAGCATACTAAAATTTTAAGACCACAAGCTTCTGCCCATTTTCCATTCATGTTTCCATTATCATCAAAATACGAACATATCTGAACTTAGGGGAATATGCTATATAAAGTACCAATTATTTTTATCACCAAACATGGTACTTGTTTTATTTTCCTGTGTTTACTATTCTCAAAGATAAAACAAGTTAGGATTCTGAGCATATTCCCAAATTTAAATTTGCTAAGAAATACTAACGTGAGGATCTAAAAAAGGACCAAAGAAGTGCCCAATTATGTGGAGTGCTATACAAAATGTAGAGAATATGGGCTGCAGCCCACTACTCTTCAGATTTCCTGTATTTTGTGGTTTCAGACCTACCAGAAATATGTATTTGATGGTATTTTAGGTCCTCTCCCTGATCCTAAAATGGAAAAATGAGTTGTGGGGGTGGGAAGAAAACAAAAAATTTGGATCAACTACCAGAATTTGAAGACTGCAACCAAGTTGTGGTTTAAGCCCACTTCAAGTGTGGGTCTACCATGCTGGTCACTTATTTTATTTAGAGAGATTCATTCTTCCCTAATTAGAACTGGCATTCTGGTGCCATAAATTACACTGCTTCTTCAGAAACTGAGCATGTGTGGGTTTGGCTCCTGTCAAGGACAATTTTTAGCATTCAGATACTGTGGTGCACTAGAAATAACTACGATAGACAGACAGAAAAAATGAGTGAGGTTAGCATACTAGTCACAGTTACAATACTGAGTCATATGTATATATTTATTTCACTGTTGATTGCCAAAGGCAACGTGAGAGTCTGAGACTGGGTCATGTTGCACAAAGGACATCTGCAATATTTCTCTAAGAACTACGCTGGCTTGTCAAAACCAAAATATAAGATATAAAAAGAACAAAGCTCCAACTTTAGAAGCATAGATACAATGGTAGTGCTGAGCTTTCTAATGATAAGGAGTTAATTTGACTCTTATTTTGTATTGGATTACATTAAGCTCAAACTGTGTATAAACTGTCCAGTGTTGATTTCCTTAAAATAGATTAAATGACCTGTCCTTCAGTTGCAAGCTCCTCAAACAGGGACAGTCTTTTTGTGTGTTTTGGAAACCATCTAGTGAACAGTTTGCACTCAAAGTGGAAATGATAGAATTAGTGAGAAGATCCCAGAAATTCCGCTGGGAGGTGGTTGCAAGGATTAAAAAAAAAAGAAATACTCTAATGCTTCTCCAACAGCATGCAGCTCTACCAGTACTCAGGTTGGGTATAGTGGAGGTTGCTTGGAAGGCTGGCAAAATCCTGATTTGACAATGACTTGCAATGGTTTAATGGAATTTCTTTGTAGCTCTTAGTAAGAGTTAAATTATCTATCCACTTTACTCTGGGGCATCTGTAAAGGAGGCTGGAGACATAAATATTGATTATTGTCAGCCAATGCAAATTCTTATTTGAATCGGTCTATTTGGGTAAGAAGGAGAAATTGTATAATAACAACTTTTTTCCCAGGAAGAGGCAGCTGAGACACCCTCTATTAGTGCAGCATTCATTATCTGTTTCCTTTGCAGCAGTTATTTTTCCTTGCTCTGCTCAAAAGCATTTCCAATCTGTTGTTATTACTTATCCTAATACCAGAAGAAGTATTGTCAGAGCAATTAGGAGTCCCAAGCCATTTTGAAGGCTCATTGCATTTGATTTTGTAATGTCTTTCCCAAGAGTTTGCCATCCAGTTACAGTTTACTATCCACTAAAATTTAGTGGAAGAAATGGAACTGCTCACAGAGAAAAGAAACCTTAGGGCAAAGAAAGAATCATGTGGTTCTCTATGCAGCTGTTTGATGAGATGAAGTTTCTTGAAGATACAGAATATTTAGTGCATTGTTCAAAATCACATGCTAACTTGCCTGGTGTACTTCTTGGAAGTAATCTCAGAGAGAGCGTTGCTGCGTTACAGATTAATTCCGAGATGAGTTCCTGCATGAGAAGTGGCAGACAATGTGCCACAGCCTTTTTGTTTCAAAGGGCTGCTGCAGTGCAACCTGCGCTCTAGTACCATTGCTTTTCGATACGCTTTTCAATATGTTTTTCCTCATTTGCCCAATTCTGGTAGCAGCATCCCATTGTAATCCTTATTTCAGTCAGTACTACAGAAACGGGCAAGGCTTTCAGCGCAGAAATCTGCACCGGTACCGAACCATCGCAACACTTTATTCAATTCATCTCTTCGTACCCCGTCTCCCTGCAGTCGGAACTCTTCTGCTCCTGCAAAATTAATCCACTAGCACGTAACCCCTTCCAAAAGAAGCCGCCACTTAATTTTCAATTAAACGTCTCGCGTGTGACACCTAAAACACCTCTGGGGCCAGGCGCGCGCCGCCGGCGCACCGGGCGCGCTGCGGGCTCTGCCCCCGCTCGCGGCCGTCGGGCGGCGCGGGAGCCAGCGCCGGCTGCCGCCGTCCCCACGGCAACCACACATACCGTAGCCATGGAAACGCACTGCCACACGCTGGATGAAACACGGGGAAAGAACCGTGCAGTTTTTCCACTTGCAAAAAGACTTTTAAATCGCAAAAACGCGGTGTAAAAAAAAAAGAAAGGGCAATATTGAAAACCATTGCCATTTCTGCCGAGTAACACACAAGATGGATGGCTGCAGAGATAATGTTTTTGTCTTCACTGTTTCGCTTGTCAGGGAAATGGCTCCGTGATTATCTTTTCCTTCACTTGTACGACAGGATAAAAATAGGGCACATATCTAATGCATATGTGTAGAAATTACGAGTACAAAAATGTGCGTGTACGTCACAGTGAGAATAGATAGTGTATCCAGAAATACTCGTATATAATATGCTAAGTCTCATGGTTTCGATTTAGTCTAA
This sequence comes from Gavia stellata, assembly GCF_030936135.1. Classification (NCBI taxonomy): domain Eukaryota; kingdom Metazoa; phylum Chordata; class Aves; order Gaviiformes; family Gaviidae; genus Gavia; species Gavia stellata. Next base: position 11,629,573 of record NC_082611.1, on the reverse strand, counting down.
GCAATTGAAAACAGTGAACGCATGAGATAGAGTGGTTTATTTCTTTATATAGAATGTGTTTCTCTTCCCTGTCTATTTCCCTGTGTGTTTGAATGCATGTATATGCATATATGCAGTTATTTCAATAGTCTGTTTTAAAGGGGTTATTGGTTTAAAAGAACAGTAGAGTAATCTTAAAATATGATTTGCATTTTGCAATGCTGGACATATTTGTGTTCCATTTTGCTATTATAATTTCCAGAAGGCTATTTTTTGTCTTCATGTTCTTGTATAGGTGCTGTTCTTCCACAACAGAGCAAAAAGAGACATTAAAGAATCTGTCATACGGAGCAGAAGGCAGCATATTACTAAGGATCTTGAACAAACTAAGGAGTATCACATTCATCTCTCCTCCAGAGGGACAGAGGGCATGAGAGATAAATAGGGCCTATCGACTGTAACAGAGGGAGATGTCCTTTCACCTTTTGTCGGTTGTATCATGCTTTCTCTTCCTGAGCAGCTGGACCCGCAGCCACTTTGACAAAGGTACATTGTCAAGTACGTGTTAGAGGGATTATGTAGGAAGTTGGAAATGTAAGACTGAAATTACAGACTATTTAAATCCTAACCCATAATTGAATTTCACTATACCTCAGTGGGTTTGGCAGTCAGAACACAGAGGGCATAATTTGAAGGTAGTTTGTAAATGCGAATAAGAGGCTGTTCTACACTAACACACCATGCAAATCTCCAGGCTGACTGTGAGACCTGGCGGGTGGTGCATGTAGCAGCACTAGGCATTGCTGTGATGGTTTGAACCACCACAGTGCAGCTTGGGGTGTAATGGCAATTCAACTGACCCTCTTTCAGCCTACTAAAACTGCTGAACTCTGTTGGTGTATGGATGGTTCCCTTTCAAAAGTGACTTATTTTAAAATTTTGGAAAAAAAAAATCAATGCAGCCATTTCTGAGACTCATGGCCATAAATAAAATATATCAACTCACACTTTTGAAGATCTATTCTAACTGTTTCTATTCTCTCATAACTCCAAAGTGTCCTTGGTTTAATACTTCAAATACAGCTGCGTGTAGCTAGGAATGGGCTGTTACAGCTTATACATATTTCATAAGGGAATACAAACTTCTAAACTTTTGAAAACTTCCTACTCTGCTGAGCAAAGTTTTATTCTACATAACCATTGTTGTCACTTTATCTTTCCTCTTTCTTTTTTTTTACTTATTCATTTGTATTTTCTTCTTCTTGCTAGTTAGTATTTGTGTGTTCAGATGGAATTTTTAAAATATTTTCCTGTTGCCTTCAAAATACATGATCCAGTTTCCTATTTTTTTAGCTATAGCACTGTATAAATGAATTTAATAAATAATAAATGCAAATAATCGGGAAGGGTTAAAGGGTGTTTGGACCTGAAAATATTACTCAACAATGCACAGCTATAAGCCACATTTCCTTAACTTTTTTTTTTTCTTTGGTGGATCAAAATTGGAGTGGATTTGGGGGAATTAGGACAATTTAGGGAAGGTTTATTGCTATTATTCCTATTGTCATCTCTCTGCATGTTACCAGATAGCACTTTTGACCTTGGTTTGACATGAATCTCCTTTGTTTCTCAAAGTTCATAATACTACATTTTTATACTAAATATTCAAAACAGTTTATTGGGATATGTGCAAGTTTTTAAACAAATAATTATTACACACATCTGCTATAGATAATGTCTTTCCCATACAATGCAAAAATGATTGCCGCTCCATTATTGTCAGTAAAAAGACAGAAGACAAAAGTTGTGTCTCAAACTGTGGATGTCCTGACAATATTTCAAAATATATTTGGGGTTTTTAATGGTATATGCATATATTCTGAAAACTAAAATTATTTCTGACTCTCATTTTTCTAGACACATTTGGCTCTCTCATTTATGTTAGATGAAGATTGTTATTAAACGCAACATTTCATATTTGCCTGGTAGTAGAATCTGAACTGATCTCTTAGGACTTCATCCTATGCCTTGATCTCCACTGATCCACACAAGTTTTCTCACTGATTCCAACAGAAGAAAGGTCAAAGGCCATAGTGCATGATTATAGAAATATTTTGTAATTATCGAGATTCCAAATGCTAAATATTAAGTAGAAACCAAAGCTCTACCAAAACAAAGAAGTACTCTTCTTGTATGGGAGTACCAGTGAACTCTACCAGCAAAACCACATAGCCCTATGGGTGTAGCTATAGTAGTAGCTGTCTGTATGGATGGTTACACTCATGTATGATGACTTTTCTATATCTGTAAAGAGTCACCATATACAAGTAAAACAATTCCTACCCCTAAAATGATAGTTTTGTTCTTTTTAACTATTAACTTTTGAGCACATTTTTGTCTGGTGTCACTGGACTGCGATGACAGTACAATCCCTGTCGCTTTCAGAGGGGAACCACATTTGATCACAGGCATTCAGGAATATTTATGCCCACTTGTAATCCTTTGGAGGATATTTAACCTTACTATACGACACCACTTATTAACAATAATTAGTGTTTAGGTTTTATCTTCACAGGAGGTATATCCCATACAGTCATTAACTGAGTACCTGCTTTTGAGCTAAGTGATTCATAAGTATTGAAAGCGATTGTAACCAGTGATTTGATTTTTTTTTTTTAATTCAACTATTTCAGAACTCTAAAATACAGCATACAGACCAGGCAACCTTAGAAATGTTATCAGAAAAGTGCTACAGTTTTAGGTTGCTACTGAAAGTCTGTTTACCACCTTTTTCACCTTTTCAAAGCAGTAGTGCAGTGTTTATGTTTGAAATGCTGGTTTCAAAAATCTATGTAACCTTTTGAAATCTGAGTAAATTCCAGAAATATATATACAATATCATGTATCATAAAGTAGATAACAATATATTACATGTGTGTGTATATATATGTGTCTCTGTGTGTACATACACACGATTTTAGCTTGATACAGGGGGTCACCATAAATCATCCACATAAATTATGTGGAAATCACCATAATTCTGCTGGAGCTTTTGAAGCCCCTGATTCTGGCAGTGAAAGGCTGTGGGTTACTGCAGGGTTTTTTCTTCAGTACTTTGGCATTTTGAGCTGGCTGCCTCACTGTGACGGTGTGGAGCCAAAAGTGAGTGCTGGTGAAAGGAAGGAAATCAATGTGACTCCTTTTTCTCTAGCCTGTGCAAAATACTATCCAAGGTGAAGGTAGCCTGTGCAAGAAGTGCTGCCTTCTGCTGTTGCCCCAGCTCACGTGGACACACAGCTGAGTCCATAACCTCAGAAGGGGCACTTCTTTGGAAATTCAGGGAGTTAATTCTTTCCAGTAGTGCTGCTTGGCACACACTAGCACTCACATAAGAAGAAAGCAATTGCACAGCCCTCTTCCGGCTATAACTGTATCCAGCTCTGAAAATACTGTTTTGAGCTTTGTTTCCCTTTTCCCAACTGGACTCAGAATGGTATGACATTTTAATTCAGCTAGCGATAAGCTCAGGATGGGTTATATTTCCTTCTGGGGCTAGTGAGAAAGCCTTACTGTATCTGCTTAAAACATTTGTTTAAAAAAGATGTTAGTTAAAGTTTATCCTCTCTAGTGGGAGCTGTTCAGCTCTATCCCAGACAAACCAACAGTATGGACATGCTACAGGTGTGCCAAAGATTTAAGTGCTCGAAAGTTCTTGGAGAAATTCCAGGGCACAAGCCCATGTTATCTGTTTAAGATGAGCCCCAGAATTTTCTCAGACTTAAAAGCTATGCAGAGAGTGACCCTTCAAGTTCAGACTCAAGGAAAATTAGAACTTGCTGGGTACTCAGGTGCTTGAGCATGCCAAGGGAACAAGGAAGCCGCCAGCAGTGCCTGGGCACACTGTCCGCAGGTATGCTTCCAGATGTCAGTAAGAAAGTCAAATGGACAGGAGGCAGAGCATGGTAACACTGTAACTGCTCCAGAGCTTACTATTTTCAGAGCAGCACAGACTTAGCTAAAGTGCAGGACTGGCCCCCAGGCTATTGCTTTCCTCAGAGAAGGATCTATGATGCCATACCTCAGTAATTCATGAAAACTCTGCCTTTTGCAGTGGCAAAATAGTGCTCAAAGCAAAGCCACTGCATTTCACATGGGTCTACACAAAAACGTCCTCAAGCACATAGTGTAGCAATGGATAACTTGGGTTGCAAGAGCTCTGTGTTGTTTTTCATTTGTAATCTCTAATTCAGCTTACTACAAAGCTGGATTTCAGATAATGATGACACTTTAGGTGTAAGGTGTATTGATTTTGTTCAACTATTTTCCCTCTTTCTGGCTGCAATTGTATAGGTCTCCAAATAATATAGTGGCTGATAAAATATTTGTGACATCTGTACTCTACAGAAGTACTGCAAACATCTGAGACAGCAGACTATGTACTTCTTTGGGATGCTTTTTCATGTATCTTTACAATTCACACGTAAGTGAAGGTGGCTCTGTGGCACATAACTGTAACAAGTGTTTTTAAGTACATTATAAAATCTCACCATGGCAACATCTTTCTGCTCATCGCATTTATAGTGAGAAAAAGAAAACAAGCAAAAATAATATTAACCCTGAAACCTTCCTGAAATTTAGAGGTTGAAAGAGTATCCTAAGTCAGGGTTCTTTTTTCATAGCTGTCGGTAAAGATCCTTGAACATGTTACCAGAGAAATAGTAATTGAAGATAGAAAGTTTTCTTCTTTTGTTTTCAGCTTTATATGAAACTACCAAATACCTAGGTTTTGTTTGGGTCACTGTGACCAAATACAACTTGATTTTAATAGAAGAAAGTTAGAAAAAAGATGGCACATTTGCTTAGCTCCTCTGAGACCTGACCACACTGGGCCTGATGCAGAAGCCCAGGTACAGTCATAGAAAGAGACACAAGTTTGGAAATAACCCCTCAAACATCCTCCTGTCACCCTATACTCTGGCGTCATGTAAACCTGGCTTAAAATGGATTGGCAGTCTTCTGTAGGGGCTTTACATGCCTTTAAGGAGTGGCAGTGTTTTCTCTATTCTCTTGCTACCTTATTTCTCAGTCTTCTGAAGGCTTGGAAATGCCTTGGTAAATTGGGAGGAATAATTGTAAAAGAGTGTGTTAGGGTGCCTGCACTAGAGAACCGCGCTTTAAGTGTTCCTCTTGGTATCATCTAGTGAACTACAGCTGAAGAGATCTTCCAGATAACATGATTCAGAATTCTTCCATTTTCTCTATCCCTCTCCCTATAGTCTTCACAGCCCTGTGTTATAGGATCGCTTTATTCAAGCAGTGTGAAAGAGGAGTACAGGCTCAGCGAAAGGCTCAGGTAAAGCTAAATCCAACTACAATGTCTCAGGCCATCATTTCTAAGGTGAAAAATGAAAATGGATAGATTCTCAGGGAATTAATCACCTACAAATTCCATGCAACTGTGGATAAATCTGTGGATGGTCTGAATGTCTAAACAAACCATTCCACTTTGATACTTAGGTACGGATATAGGGTCTAGAGTTTAACCACCTACTTTAGAAATTACTGGATTTATTTCTGATTTCACTCTAGTTCATTCCCATTCATCTAACTTTTTTAGATCAAGTTCTTTGTTTATATTCAATATAAATAGGGAAGGAAACTAAGGGAAATATAAAGAGTTTCTGAATTAAACCCAAAAAATCCAACTATTTTTAATCCTTCATGAATTTTTCATTACTACTTCCCACAAAACACCTCCTGCCTTCTCCAAATGTTCTAAAAAGTGCTGCCATTCTTGGTAGATAAAAGCAGTATAAAATAATTGTATTAAGCAAAATTCCTTCTTCGTTTTTCTCAAACAACTGCTATGTAGTGACTTTCCATCCAGTGTCTTCTGCAGTGGGAATAGGTTCTTTAACTGTCAGGAGAGTAAAAGCAGTTAGCTATGCTTACAAATCTGTATGGGAACTTGAGCACAGAGACAAACTCAAAGGTCTCTTTTGCTCATTTACACAGAGAATTACAGCACAGAAAGTTCACTCTCAATCACTTCTTTCTATTACTGTTTTTAGGGGGAAAAAAGTGGTACTGCTACCAAAGCAAGTAGGAGATGCTCGTTCTTTACATGGTACCCATCAACTTTCTAGCCATGCGACCTGACTAAATTGGAGTAGGGAGGAGTCTGGAGGAGAGGCCGTAAGACCTGGCTGGAATAAGACTATTCTACATACCTCAGACGGAAAGAAAAAGACAGTCTAAAATCTAGACGAGATGGAATTTATTAAACATTAAGTTTAGAACTGGTTGAAAGTTTGGCTTCCTTCCTTTCAAAGACGTTTTCCCATATGAAATCAGGTGCTCCCGTAGAGCTTATCTTTCAGTCATTTTGGTTTTACAGAGGTAAAGATTTCACCAATTCCCCAGAATACTTTTCGGAACAGAACAAACAGTAAACTTTCCAGACCATCTTTTAATTCTGTATTGTTATGTTGAATCCAGCACAACAGATTCCTGATCTTTGAACTATTTCAATCTAGTAAGTTTTGATAACACACCCTGGAGTAAAATTTTTTCTGCTTCTACAGACATCTCAAATCTTATTCTATGAGGCTGCCTTAGGTAGGAATGGGATGGCACAGGCACATGCTTGTAGATTGAATCACATGCTGGAGGTGCCCAGTCTGACAGCTGACACGATATGCAGGCATCCCACCACACAGGTCACCTGGATTTCAAGGACCACTTTATCAGATAAATATTCTCTGGCTGCTATGCCGCATTTAAAGCTTTCTCCTGCTTCAGGATTAAATGCGCAAGATGCAGCCAGTGGTGAGCCAGGCATTTGTGCCCATCATTTAGCTCCTGGCAAAAGAAAGAGGCAGCCAGCGCAGTGAGCACGAAGCAGGGACCACATTATTTTATTTTGGAAATAATAAGTAATACTTATCAAATCAGTTGGTGTGGAGGTAACACCTAATGACCTCTATCAGTGATCAAAGCTGACTGTGTTAGGCATTCAACAGAGACGGCCTTACAAAAGGAACATTAAGTGTAAAATGACACCCGCCTTTAATACTCGCTTTGCTCTTAGTCCAGGGCTCTGATACATCGGAAATTAAGTCCTTGCTAATCATAGGTTGCCCTTGACTACTAAAACCAGAAACCTCGAGCTGCCTAATACCATGGCATGGGGAACAGTGAGGGGGAAAATGTTTTTGTTCTGGGTGTCTTCTAGGTTATAGAGAAAGTGCATATTTTGCCACTCTGGTGCTCAGAGTCATCAGCAAAGCTTAATTGTTTGCTTAAGCAGCCTTTGGAGCAGTGAGAGCTAACAGAGCTATAAATTGGCAGGGCTGGCCAACGCAGTTGAACAGCAAAAAGACTTTCAAAGAGACAGTTTTGCTCCCAAGTGCTTATTGTCAGCTCTTTGAGTTAAACAGATTTTAACAACCCAAACAAAAACTCCACAGGGGAGCTTTTTACATACAGAAAACAAAGGAGCCCTGCTCCAGCTACATCAAAGCTTCCAGTCCTTTATAACCTCTGGTGGCAGTTTGTTTCATCCAAGGCCCCCAACTCAATGCTAATATCAGTTTTCCCGCCTACCAATGAACCATTTTTCTGGAGTTTCCTGATCTAGCTTTTAGCTGACTTCAGAGAAGAAACAGGATTGCTTTAGGCAAAGCTACAGCTATACCCATTACCATACCATGGTTGCCCCATGAAAGGTGTCTGAGAACATCGTGCTGTCATGAGGTTTTAAAGCCTTAGATGCCTCTGGATTTGTTCACATTGAAGCCATGCTGTTCAGGAGATTTCCCTTACTATACCAGCCACCTTCTCTTGTGCAGTCTGGGAGAACTGAGAGGCAAATTTGGGCTGGTGAATCTGTATATAAGATGATAAAATTTATTTTATTCTTTTTTCAATTCTATTTTTATCCCCCAGCCCAATGTAAATAAGGGATAGTAATAAGAGATTTGAATTCGTAAAATGTTCATGGTAGTGAAATTCCAGGCACATTTAAGAGAGAACAGCATTACTTTGCCTTTAGTGTGGGGTTTTTAATGTGGGTCTGTTCAGAATATGACAAAATTTAACAGCGCAGTTAAAAAGGGGATGTTCTTGTAGCTCTGGATAATTAATGACAGAGTGGGATGCAGCCTCATCTGAATAAGAGGCAGAACCATTTCATGGCTGCTCCACTTTGACATGACACAAAGAAGTACATGCTGCACTGGTAAATCCATACCTAATGGAAAAAAAAATGCACTGGTGGTTAAAAAACAAGAAAAGAAGATTTAGGCAGGGTGGAGAAATGAAATATATGGTTGTATATGAAACATTATAGGTACAGTTGACATTTCAATTGTATGAAATCAACTGAAAGCTCTGAATCATCAAAACCCACAACATTACAGACCATCCAAAAGTTATAATTTTTTTCTTTCAAAATGTGTGCTTATAGCCAAAAGGCATTAATGAAATATGAATAATTAATTTCTCAAATCTTTGTTATATATATCTTTGTATAAATTTGAGCAGGAGCTCTGAAAAGGGTAAAATGGCAACCCGTATCCCAACGCACTATAACAATCTCATGTATTCGCTGGAGTCACCCTGATGCTTATATTATCACTTCGGCTTCCCTGCTTGCTTTAATTACCCAAGTAGTCCCATCAGTACGACATCTACTTCCAAACACATTGTGTTGCTTCCTCCTACTCTGTAGATCCTCTCCTTGCTGCTGGAGTGCTATGTTCAACTCAGCACGGCACTGGTTGGATCCAGCTTTGAGTAGACAGTAAATGTGAAGTGACAAAAAGCTGTAATGCAGAGCGCTGTGTCTGTCTCGGTTACACACTGTGAGGGGAGTACATAAGAATATGTCTGTAATATTTCACTGTTATTAACAAAACCTTTAGAGTTTCTAGTTATTTTGGATATGTCAGTTTTTGGGTTCCTAACTTGAAATCCTTCAAAGAGCCATGAATTTTAGAAATCTATGGAAAAAAAGGGGTTTCAAAGTGCTTCAGGTTAAGGACACCTAATTTTTTTCATCTTAAGCCAATACTATCTCTTCCCTGTAGTATGCATATAAAAGCATACAGTTATCCTCCTGCACCAGAGTCTGTACTTCTGTACTCAAGAATAGACAGTGGGAGATGGTTAACAATGTGTATTAGGAAGAACCAGTGCTACACCACTGTTTTTGAGATAAGCACTTCCATTTGCTTCTGCCTGACAGTAAGACTCCTCTCTTTGCTGCAGTCTTAATGTGGTTGACTAAATTTCTTTAAGGCCAGCAACTGTCTTTAGATTTTAACAGGCTGATAGGAGGAGGTGAAGAGAAAGAAGAATTAATCCTGTGACATCCTTAATCCAGGGAACAAGTGAATCAGCTGAGCAGGGGGAAAGATAAGTAAGGAAGTAGCTTATACATAAATGATGCAGTGGGATTTGAAAATTAAGGAAACTGAAGAGAATCCATCTGGATTGAGTGAAGGATGGGAATAAGAAAGATGGAAAACCTATTTTAGGGAGTCAACATTAGAGCAAATAACTAGGCCACTGACTAAGCCCTGGCCTGAAGTTAGGTAAGGGAACAGGATGTGGAAAATTACTGGACATTACATGAGAAAGTGCTGAACATGATTGATAAGAGTGTGAGAAAATGACTAAAGTTACAGATAGTACCGTGCAGGATGGCTGGGTTTCACAGGTGGTTAAGGGGGAGTTTTGTGAGAAAAGGAACAGACGGTCCAACTTCACAAATAATTGGGGAGGTGTTCTGGAGACCTTTGGGGGAGTAACATCTTGCAAGGCACCAAGGTAACTGCATCACTAAGGCCACAATAGGCCAAGATTACTTGGGTAATGGTATGAGAATTGGCAAATTTGGGATGGATGTAGCAAAACTGGGAGCAATGGGGAAAAAAGTAATCAGGTGGGTGTTGTGGAGGGCAGAGGAAGTGGGTGGTAAAAAGGCAGGAAATGAAAAAGGGATATTAAGATACACAAATCATAGGATTGGTGCAGTCTGGGGTATCTGTTGGGCAGCCCTGCACTTGACTGCCATAGCTGGAGCAAGACAATAAACCAGTCTGACCATATCACACAAGCAAAACCTGCTTCTGCACCAGTGGTAGCGAAGCAAGCAGTGTGTTTTCCTGGGGTGCCATGTGACCACCCCCCCAGATCAAATGGCCATCTTGGTATCACCATGTCAGTGCCCAGTCCAGGTCCCCCAGCATCCACAGCTGCCCACCACTCCCTTACAACAGCATGACTGACCAAACTAAAAAGCACTTCTGCATTTAACCTGCAACATCATCACTGACGAAAAAAAATCACTAAAACCTGTTGACAGCGGCAAAATGTTTTCACAAAGGTGATTTTCTGTTTTGCATAGAAGAAATGTGTGAACATTTAGAATTCTTTCCCAAAAGCAGAATTGTGCCCTTACTGCCCACAGGATATGTAGTTTTTATCAAGAATAAAAATAATTGTAACCATTCATTACAAAAGGTAAAAAGCCCCCCCAAAAGAAAATTGTTTCACACAACTGTTAAAAGAGACCTATGGGACTTGAAAAAACCAGTCGTATTTTTCATGGTTCACTAAATTCACTGTTGTCTAGTTCTCTTACTTGTATGGTCTTTTCAGACAATATTTTGGTACCTTTAATAAACTGGGCAGCTGTGAAGACCTCATCCCTTTCTTTGGTATTCTCATCTCTGTACCTCTTGTTTTCTTCAGTCAAATGAATGATTGCGTAACCCTGAATAGTGGTACAGACTTAAAAATATCACCTAGGCTCATCCTGCTTTTCATTGTGTCTGTGTAGGCTGAAGAATTCTGCCTTTGACATTGTATGTAAAAGATTTATTTCTGTCATCAACTGGAGCATGCCATATATACAGATTCCTCTTGAAACCTCCATGGCTGGTTACATTTTTAACAGTATCTCAGACCGTGAAGTACCTGACACATCAACCAGGTACTTGTTGTCTTTAATGAAAAATAATTTTTTTATACTGCCATGTTAAAACTTGAAGGGTCAGATTCCAGCTGCCTCTGAGTACCACTTTTTCCCTCATAAAGAATCTGGTCAAATTAAATATTTGTTTCTCGTGAGGGGGTGGAGGGGAGCAAGCGCAAATGCTAACATGTTCATTTTTTCTGCTACATCAAGACCTCTTTAATTATGTGAAAACTTACAGTTATCACAATTCAAAGTAATACTTTTCAGTGTATAAATGACATAAAAGTGTAAACTTCCTATGGCGGTGATTGCAAGGTCACACAAAAAGGATGCAGTTAGTTATGCAGCCTTTTCCAGGCACAAGAAGTAAGTCACACAAGTTTCTACCCAAGGTTGCTGGCAGAGGGGCAGGTGGCAACATTTGTGGGGGACTGATGTGGCAGGGAGCTGGAGTATTGCCGGGCTGCCTGAGGAACTGTGCTATGTGTGTTCCTCATATCAAAAAATTAAATAGAAGCAATGGAACTTGGATACTGCTCCCATCCCCACCGTTCCCTACCTCTCTAATGCATTTGGCAGAAATGTGGCTTTCTGTAAGCTCATTTCTACAATTTTGCTCTTAGCATTACTAGGCAGTAATCATAAATTTTCAGAGGAATTTTAAATATTACAGAATATTCCTGTAGATTATGTGTTTACGTACTCTTTTCTGCTCTTTTTGCAATAAAGAATGAGTTGGTTTGGTGAGAAGAATTCAGGTCTGGTTCAGAGTTTCACTGTATATTGTTTGTGTTCCCAACAGTTTTGCTTCAAGGTACTGTTCCAGTCTTCTCTTCTGTGCTGCAACAGCAGATGAGGAAAAAGATGTGGGCTTGTTAGATTTAGGATGGCTGTAAACCTTCACGTGCCACAGCTGTAGAAAACATGCCTTTTACTAGGTAGAACACTGTTTGTAAGTACAGATCAAGTGTTTTGCAGCTGGAAAAGGGGAAATACCAGTGTTGCTATGGCAAGTATTTGAAAGACTTTCTCTACACTATTGTTCTGGACAGCCATATCGAAATGTTGAATTCAAAACACGGGAAATGCAGAGAGGGCATTCCCAAAACAACAAGCACAAGAAGTCCGTTCTGTGAGAGGCAGTTTAACAGTTTAGCTCATTTAGCTCAACAAAAGAAGGCTAAGAGGAGATATGATTACTCTTGGAAAATATATCTGCAAAGTAAATAACACAGAGGAAAAAGGGGCAGCACAAAACCAGTTGTTTGTAAACCAACAACAGACAAATTAGAAGCAGGTTTCTAGCTAGCAGAGAAGTTAGGTTGTGGAACAACCTCACAGTAGTGTCAGAGATAGACACATGTTTAGATGGACTTAAGAAGTACTGAAGGTCCAGCAGCATGTGGGCACTGACTCATCCCATTTGTTTCAGTCTCAGCTTGCTGTAAAACCATGCTGACTCTGTGGTTTCACCTGGGTTTTAACCACAGCAAAATTTTTATTGAATGGCTTGTGTTCTCAGTTTTGAAGTTCATTTATTCTAAATCTCTTTGAAGTGAATAGGAGAAAACTTTCTCACGTTGCTGTCTGAACGGCAAGTATTGGATCAGAAGTGCATGTCCCATCTTTTAGAAAGAAAAAAACTTCCTGTAGTTGTAACTTAAAAATTTGGCACTACAGAATCTGATTTATTTGAACAATAATAGGGGAGAGTGTTCATGTTTTAATTTTCTAGCTTAGGCTTATAGCCAAGCTTTAAACCTGTGAAAATAAGGGAATGTAACAAAATATTTGACAAAGCTGCAGTGGTTACAGTACCATAATTCCGTAGAAAATGTGTTCCATTATGTTAAGGAAAATTAAATATGTATTTTTCCTTGCAATATAGATATTTTCCCTTACCTTATTTTCTCAGGAATCAAGATATGCGCACAGTGTAAGCTCTGAGTGAAATGCATGATTAGAGACCATTTAAGATACGTATTTCACTTCAGAGAGGAACACGGATAGATAATTAACTATATACAGAGTTCTGTATTGTGTCTAAGAAACGTGTTATTTCTAATGAGACTATTTCTTATACTACCAGAGACACTTTTGTAGTTTCATTAGTGAAAAAACTTTTGAGTGTTAATAATGAAAGCATATTAATAAAAATATGAGTCACAAAGTAAAGAAAAACTGAAGGGCTGTGACAAACAACAAAACCTTCTGATGTCACCACCTATACTGCTGAGGTGTCAAATACACTGTCATGACTACATGTAGAAACACTTCAAAGTTTGCAAAATCATCATTTAAAAATTGGAAAATGCCAGAATTTAAGATTGTCTATGTAGGTGTACTTGTATTCTTCATGTATACGCATTTCATAATCTCGCAGTGCTTTTTCCGTAGGACCCTTGCCTTTTTAAGTGCCAAGGGTGAACGGTTCTCACAAAAAGCCGTTCAGCATCTTCTGATACACTTTTTATGCTGTGTGTGGCACCAGTCTTACTTATTTCTCACTGTTCAAACCACCTCAGAAGAGAAATAGTTCCCGCATAGACTTTTCTGTCTCATTTATCACTACTGTCTCTGAGGGCTTCACAATGACTAATTAATTTAACTTCACAAACTCTTGCGAGATAAGGGCTGGTATTTAATTGAGGCACAGAGAGATGAAGGTCAAAAGTATCCTCTTACTTGGAGGTGTGCTGTTGAGATGCTCTGAACATGGTGTTTAGAACAATAAAGCTCTTTATGTTCAAATTACAAATCGTTATTCATCTCAGTTACAATAAATAGTGCTCAGCATTTCTGTCAATCAGAACCTAAGCTCAGGATAGACACCTAGAAAATAAGAAATTAATGTCTATAAAAAATGTGGTTTAAGTGCCTCGCTTAATGAGAGGAGGACAGGAAACCTTTGACAGATGCAGAGCTATAATGTCATTTTCTGAGGCAGCATTTAACATTCGGGATGTGTTTTCTTTTCCAGCAACTCCCCTGCCTCATTTTCAGTTTACTACCTCCAAGTTCAAGAATGGTCCATTTCTGTGAGCAGGAAATCAAGCAAAGGCAGCAGGAGGCCTGCATGGATGAACAAGGAGCTCCTGACTAAACTCAACCATAAAGAAAATGCATGCAAGATACGGAAGCAGAGACAGGTGACCCACGAGAGAAATAGAGACACTGTCCAAGCTTGCAGGGAAGGGGGTTAGGAAAGCCAAAGCCCACCTAGAATTGAATCTGATGAGCGACATGAAGGGCAACCAAGAGGCTTCTACAGGTATATCAGCGTGGAAGGAAAACAAGAGAAAACATGGGCCCGTTGCTGAACAGGGCCGGGGCCCTGGTGACAAAGGACATGGAAAAGCCTGCTATACTCAATAACCTTCTTTGCCTCACTCTTTACTGGTAAGACCGTCCTTTGGGAATCCCAGGTCCCTGAGACCACTGGAAAAGTCTGGAGCAAGGAAGACTCACCCTTGGTGGAAGAGGATCAGGTTAGGGAACATTTAAACAAATCGGACGTGCACAAGTCCATGGGACCTGACAGGCTGTACCCATGAGTGTTGAGGGAGCAGCTGATGTCATTGCAAGGCCACTATGTATTGTCTTTGAAAGATCGTGGTGATCAGGAGAGGTTCCTGAGGACTGGAAGAAAGCAAATGTCATTTCTGTCTTCAAGAAGGAGGATCCAGGGAACTACAGGCTAGTTAGCCTCACCACGATCCATGGGAAGGTAATGGAGCAAGTCCTCCTGGAAACCACTTCCAAGGCTTGCCCTGTCCCTCCAAAAACTTTCTTCCTTGGTTTCTGCTTCCTTATCCAGTTCTATTCTATCTCTGTCAGATGACTTTTCAAGACTCCAGTTTAAACTCATCTCTTGTCATTCACTTTAATACTCACTGGTCAGTATAATACCTTCCTCCATCCTCCTTCTCTGAGCTGTCTTTCCCCTTCCCAGTAACTGTCTCCCAAATCAGTTTCCTTCCATTGGGTTCCCACTTTTCTCCATCCCCACTGCCACTTCTGTGCCCTTCTCCCACCTATCTGCTGAGCGAGGCTAAATGTTTTTTAAAGGCTGAACTGCTCTGTCTGAAACTTTCTCTAGCTAAAAATAAGTAGCCTGAAGCAGACAGCACAGAAAATACAATTCACACGGTTGAAGTTTCTCAGTGCTTGCAACTGAAAACATGCTCTTACAAAGCAGTGTTAAGCAACCTTAGTAGGAGACAGACCTACTAACATGGCAATAGCATATCTCTTTAAAAATGTCCAGGATTCGTAAATGCTGTCCCAAGCAGCTGATGTGCATTATAGCACAAAATAGCATGTATGCTAACTATCCATTAAAGCATCTGATAAAAAAGCAGGAATTTTTCCAGGAAATACATGAAAATACTTAAAGAATACGTTAAGTATTCAAAGACTTAAACTATAATATGCATCATTAAGCTTCTCTAATTCTAATGACCAAGATATTGAAAACCAAAATGTGCAAACAAATACTGCCCAAAAATTAATAACATAGAGTGACATTTTGCCTGCAGAAACACAAAAATCCCACTGATGTCACTGCATAGTTCCTAGAGGCCATTATTTGGAGCTCATGTCTGCAACCATAAAGTTGCATTAAGAGTCTATTTGTGTGAAGAAAATTAACTACCAACCTAAAGAATATAAATTACTCTATTAATTTTTTTGGAGAATATTTGTGAAAGCTATAAATTAATTCAAGAAAAATCACAAAGCCACAATTATTTTTTTAAAAGAAGACAGTTAATTTATAGTTGAAATTATTTCTGTGGTACTGTTCACATGTATACATATATATTACATAAACAATAAATGTTGTGTTAGTGGTAGAAGAAGATTTTCAGGATGTTGTTCAATGGCTGACAAGGGTGAAGTCAACTAAAATGTATTTTTAACCAGAGGATAAATCTTGTTTGAAGGTTTTATAAAGGAACCTTATAAATTTAGACCAAAAGCCTGGATTTGTTTTATGTACTCCAGACCTCACTTTGGCCTCTGATCACAATAAAACTGGTGTAAATCTGGAACACCTCCTTTGAAACCAACTAAGGCTTTCAGAATTTATGCTCCTAAATCCAAGAGAAGAATTTAACTCAAGGGCCCAAAGCCAGCTTTATTGAGCAAGAGACATTTGGTCTGGCTGTAGGGGGGGAGAGGCTGTGGCAGCTGGCCACCTTTTCTCCCCAAGAAGTGATGTCACACTAGTCAGCAGATTCCTTTGGGCATTAAACATCATGGGAAATAGCCAGACTCTCTTCTGAATGGGAACTGTTAGAGAGAGCCAGCTGGCATCTCTTTCAGAAGGCTCAGGGGAGATGGCTACCACCTAAAAGTGCCTTACTGGTTGTTGGCCTCTTGTTTCAGGACTGCTATGACTTGCTCTCAATCCTCATTCATTTTGTCACATAATGTAATTTAATTTATGACCACAAAAAGTGCAACAAGAAAGGGAAAAGATGAAAAATATTATGCTAAATACAACGAGGCATATACTTGAAAATGTAAACATCAAACTATTCCCTAGATATGTAATTACAGGCAGCTTCAAAGAGGGAAAGGCACATTTTTAGCAAATACATCATGTTTTGTGTATGCTGCTTTTGCCTGAAGGACAGTCTGGTTTTCTACAGGAGCACAGCAAACTGCTTTTAAAGGGATCATCAACCAGAGTTTGTGGCTAATCACTTGGAGGTCCCATGAGACATACAGAGGCATGACACAGAAAAGAAAATAAAAATACAAAAGCAAATGTTGCACATCTCTAGCATGTTCCTCTTTCCTTCCCAAGACCCTGAAGGATGGTGTACCAAGCCACACACTGGGGTGGTGGGTAACAGGAGGAGCCATCCTCTGACACGTTCCCCCTTCCCAGCTCTATGAAATTAGTGCTGGAAAAAACATCAGGAGAAAATACTTCTGCTCCTACTCCATGGTGTCAGTACCATCCAGGGAGCTAGAAAGGCTGTGCTGGAAGGCTGATTTAATAGCACCTACTGTTAATAAACACCCTTAAGATGCTCACATCCCACCCATTGCTGCAGTCCCCTCTTCTGGGAACTGCACTGGGCTGCTGTGAATGTCTCCTCCTTTGGCCTCTGCTCTCAGTCAGATCCCAAAGTCCTGCCTCTGCAGAGAGACACACATGTAAGCCCTGGCCCCCATGAACCCCCATGTCTCCCCCCGCGCATTTGGATTACACTGCCAGAACCAGCTTATAGTCTTTCACCAAAATATTCCCCTTTGCAGGGTGCAGAGTTAACTGAGGTGTCCACTGCTCCTACTGAGCCTAGAGAGCACTCCAGAGTGGTCTCTCTCCGTGGAAGCTCCAGTATTTGCAGCATGAAAATGCCTTTCAAACTGACTCATTGCCTCGTTCTAATGGCCTTAATCCTCTCCTGTTGGAAGGGAAAGACATTCTGTAGGGTGGGCTGTTATGACTTCCTTCATCAGATTGTAAAATCTTTAGCATATCGTTACTAGCAGACCCGGTCTGTTTTTCAGAGCTCTGGTAGAGGAAAAGTAAACACGAATCAATGGATGTTTTACTGTCCCAGTTTGCTGCCTTGGGGAACTGCCTGCTTTGGCTGTTCCATGTGAGAACCACCTAAAAGCAAGCACTGATGAAAAGTTTCCTGAGTAAATATCCAAGCAATTTTTTAATCATTGTTTTATTTTCTAAAACATTTTTCACTCAAACAAAAAAGCCCAAGAAGATCAATACAGACTAAGAGCTGAAATGTTTGACTCGTGTGCTCTTTCTTAACAGCTTTCAATTTCTGAAACATGTTAGCCTGTTTGTGGGGAAGAGCAGCTCCTTCTTCTGTTGGTATTTTTTGTACTAGCTAAAAAGATACCTTGGCCAAAAGATGCTGAGGAGTAGATCTAGTAGATTCTTTGTGGGTAGAAAGAATATTTTTTATAGTTCCAATTTACAAGTTAAGAGATTTCTTATTTAACTTTTTTAAACTTTTGCTTAGATAAATGGAAAAAAAAAAGCCAGAATGCCATTAAGGATACAATAAAAAAATCTGGTAGCATAAGGATGAGCTGAGACCAACTTTCATTTGCACTCCAGTGTTCATCTTCGGACAATACCAAAGAAGAATCAGAAACAGAGCCCAAGGATGCTTCTGTGAGTAATTTAAACTCATGTTTACATCTCCCTTGTCTGTGGCAGACCATTTTACCTCTGGCAAGTAGCTTCTGGTGTCCTAATTCCTAAAGATTCATGTTTTGCATTTATTATCTCCAGCCCTCTGTAATGATGTTTGTTTCAGAATGAGTGTGGGGTTTTATGTGGCTGCATTTGATCTGTCTGATGCTTGAAACCAAAGGGACTAACTTAAAATCAGTGAAATTATTTTCTTGGATTGTAAAAGGGAAACAATAAAACTTCACTTCTTACATGTTAGGAAGACTTCCTCAGTCATTTTACTTTAAAAGGTTTTCATTTAGTAAATGGAGTTTGACAAGAATCAAATCCTCAGCATAATGTAGCACTGCTCTCTTTTGAGTATTTCTTTCTATTAAATGACTGACCTTCATTTTTTTCCATTTTTTGTGGGCAACAGTAGAGCAACATCAGCATTTTACATTTCTGATAAGGGAATCAGATTATTTTTTATTATTACCTGAAGACATTAGTTGCACAATGGACCGAAGGGTAAGTTTTACTAACAGATAAAATTAGTGACTACAAATAAACTGCTGGGCTGAAAGGCAGAAAACTGTAAAGGTGATGAATGAAAAAAACCTAATGTTATATGAGAGAATTCAGTGCTAGCAATACTAAAAATTTATCTTGCTGAAATATAGAATTTTTAAAAAAACATTCAGCATGACTGAGTGTGAATCTATATGTAATAGTTGGCTAAAATCTCTGCTCTGATTTACAAGTGCATTGTCACGTGAACAGAAAAACATATGGTAAAGAAATACAACATAGGAAAACAAAAGACTCTTACAGTAACAAATAAACACAGATTTCTTCATTCAACATGCCTAAATGTGATGTGATTTTTATGTAATATTCGCTATTTATCAACTTTTTTTGTTGACTGGGGGATCGGTTGATTATTTCCCAGCGGTTGAAAGGCTAACACTCATCAGACGATTCATGAGTTGGAAAATACAGTCTTGTTCTTTCCTTATGCCGCACACTGTTTGATAGCCAGAGTCGCTTCTATGAGAATTTAATGAAGAAATATTTCAAAGCAATAGTTTTGCTCGTCAGGTTTTTCAGCCTTTCTTTACGCTGACGAGTGAAGCCTTAACTCCTCTCCAGGGCTGGATTCAAAGCCCACTGTAGTCACTGCAGTGACTCCCATTGGCTATAACAGGCCACAAATGAGGGCCCACGTGCATAGCATTGAGCTGGGGATACAGAAACCCCGTTGCTTCAACCGTAGCTTAGGGGACACAACTCATACAGGGACACTTTCTTGCAGCCACTTAGAAAGGGTACAGCATGTACTTCCTTAGTGCCTAGACAACTCTCCTATCTGCTCTATCTTACAGAATAGTGGAGGAAGAATAATGTTCTGAGCCTGGGGGGGAGAAGCAGCAGAGCTGTGCGAGGGCTGTAAGTGCTCCTGGTTCTTTCTCAAAGACCCATGCTAGGCAAGGAATGGGTTACTTGACCCCATCCCTTCTTATGTCCTGCAAGTAAAACAAGTACATTTCTTTACCAAACTATAGATTAACACCAAACTGTAGATTAACAATTCAGTAATAAGAAAACAGTGATTCATATGACTAAAACATGAGTTGATCTTGTCCGCATTTCTCGCACTCCTACCTTACATTGTTTTACTGCATTTGCCTAATAGCACTCCCTAGTACTTAAAAAATCTACAGGGGATAAGATATATACACCTATTATTATGCTAAAAAGGCAAAAGAGCATAGTAGCAAAAAGTGTAAGAGATTCTGTTACTTGTCTTCTTGAAAACAAGTCTAATGTAATGCAGTCTGTGAACTGCCTTTTAGAACAGCCGGAGTCTCCTGCTCTACTAATTCTCCTTTGTGAGGAACTGGATTTAAGGCATAGTTTTTAAGAAAAAGCTGCTGTCAGAAAGAGTTGTTCTTCAGTTACATTAACAAGGAAACATGTCCAGTTATTCCTACCATAAAACAGTCTTCTCTGGCATGTACGTCCTTTGAACCAGTTAAACTTTAATCCCAACAAGACAGGAATTAAAATTCAATAATTGTTTCCATTTTTGTTTTTTTTTCTTAAAGGGAAAAATACAGAAAATATTTAAAATACAATGTATTCCTACAGATATCAATCTCAAGATTCTTCAAAGTTTTGAGAGAATTATAAAAAAATTACACCTATATATGCTCTAATGTTGTCAAATATGTATGATTTAACCGTAAGTTCTCAGTTTCCAAATCTTCCCATTACTCAGAAGGGGGCTATGGAGTCTACGCTGGTGGCAGAATGTTCCCTGAATAAAGACTCTAAAGGTCAGATAAAACAGCCCGAACACCTGTGATATTACCTTGCACTGCAGATTTGTTTTCATATAACTCTTTTATATATATATATATATCATATACTCTTTTATATATATATTTTAACTCATACTGATTTTTTCTGCTGTTGCATCTTGGTTTTGTCAGTCTACCCACTCCCAGGATCTCTCAAATCTCAATAAAAAGAGAGGAAGCCTAATGCCATTTTGATTTAATTAATGCTACAGATTTCCCAATCCTCCCATTCAAGGATTGAGTGAATCTAATTTAAAGCCATGGCCCCAGTTGCCTATCAGGTGGATCATGATGGGAGGGCGGGGAGAGTATTTCCTCCAGGGTCTGGGCAGGTGGCTGTAATGGTTTCCTCAGTTCATAGCAGTTTATGGAAACTCAGAGTCAGAAAAGCATCTGTGATCAAAATTCATCTCTGGTAGGGTATTATCTTATATTTGGTGTTACTTTAGTTGTTTAGTACTGCAACACCTCTGCCAATGTGCAATCCTTATATCCAAGTGGATTCTGAATTTTACACCTATATTTAATTCTGAAAAGCCTAGAGTATTATAGGGTTTCTTGTATTGGTTGTTTGTGCTTTTTTAAGACACTGAAAATGTCTTATTAACATAAGCACATTAACTGTGCTATTAACATACAGAAAATCAAAGTTTGAGGAATGCCCGTTATCAGGACTTGCTGAAGACTGATAGTTAGGTCTCCTAGGAAAGATGCATACTTCAGCTAAGTGAATATATGTTCCAAATGGGGAGGAGAAGAGACAAGAAAGGGAGAGTTTTTAAACCAAATAAATACAGTAAATTAGACACAGTCTGCAGTATGCTATTGCAAGAATTAAAAGTGTGTGTATGATTTCTTTAAAGTCTGGTTCTAAGTTATTGTTATTATGATGTTACTTAATGCCTCTTAATATTTAAAATTTATTTGTTCTAAGCAAGTGTATGAAAGCTTCATATGTTGCTGCTTCATGGACATATTCTAGATTTTCCATATGGATTTCAGTTTGCAACTGTAATGGTACAGGAGAAATACATGTATCAGTGGAGTGCAGAGAACTATTATGAATTAAAACTGCATTAAAAATTCAAAATCTCAAAGGTCAGTATCTCTTGCTTGATAAAACACAAAACAATGATTAAACTAATGATTGACAGCACGTAACTTCAAAAATCTAATTCCTGAAGATGGAAAAAGCAATGAACACACCGTCAATGGCATTACTTTCTATGGCAGCTGTGGTATTGATTTCTAGCCATCAGTCAAAGTGGTGAAAGCCAAGCCAAAGAATCTGTTACCATTATTCTGCCCAAACTTCTATATTGTAGTTAGTCTGCCAACTCCAGGGTACGCTCCAAAGTTGCGTATTTTAATATGTATTCTTCAATTATCAAGCTGTACAAATAGCTCTGTTTTCTAATACTCATTTTCACTTTCTTTAATTGTGAGACATTTAATCAGCAGATGTCTCCATCTTGTCTCTTTTTCCCTGTCTCACTGAAGTTATAAATTAACTCCTGGGTCAAATTTAAAGAGGCGTAACAGAGAATTTTCAAAATTTCTTGGTTTTTTCCTCAATAATGAAGTTAATTTAAGTAAAACAGGAATTGTTGACAGAAGATGCTTTGCATTTTTGTTTAGGCAAATGCTGGAGATGCCTATGTTTGGAGTTAAATCCTTAAGGATACTCTGCTGGATATACATGCTTCTCCAAAGAAATGCAATTAGACATTACAGTCAGCTGTGGACAGCATTCCTTTCACTAGTCTTGATTAATATGCCATTGTATCCTGGTAAGATTAATGAACTGTGAAGGATATGTGGACACTGTCTCTTCATTTCAAAGAAAGAGTGTGAAGAATTTAAATAAACATAACATTTAGATGGTCTATTTTGTCAGGATCTGATTGGCTGTTTCTGCCTTTATAAAGCCTGTGGGTTTTTTGTTTGTTTGCTTGTTTTATAAGTGGTTTTGGAGCTTGCAATTTTTAGGCAGTAGTTATGTTGGCCAAGAGCAGCTACGAGCTATTATTTCAACAAGCAATGAAAACTTAGGCTAGATGAGCTGATTAGATTTGTAGTAGACACCAGGTAATGGTATAAGGTTTTAGAGGTTATTTGAAAAGAAAAAATTATTGTAATATGATTTCTCTGAGAGTTGCTGTAAATCAGAAGAGTAAAAGAAAAAAAATCTAACGTTGGAAAGAAATAAAGAGAAAAGATCTGATGCAGCTGTAGCTTTTCTATTACATTACAATCATAAAGAAAATTTTAATGTCCATGAATGAATTGTAGGTCTGATACTATTTCTAAGTTTGGTTTCCATCTGTAAATTTTGGCTTAAGTATTTTTTTTGCCCTTGAAATCATCCACAATGCCATCTCCAGTAATTACAGTCAAAACTACCACTGTCAATCACAGAGAATTAAATTCATTCAATGGCTAGGGAATGCTTCTAACAATTGTTTCTAATCCTTGTAAGTGACAGAATGTTATATCCCTACTGATTTTAAAGTAGTGCAAATACTAATGTGCTATTGGCTAGAAACAACAAATAAGAATTAATTTTTAACTCATAAATATTTATTCTTTAAAAAAATCTCCTTTCCGTTGCTTTCTCATTTGCTATACTACCTTAATCTCTCTGTGTAGACCTACTTTACGTTCTGATGTATGTAAGCAATACAAGACTGAAGTATGACTGGGAGCCTGATGACTGGAATGATGCTTCTCTCAACAACCAATCGTATAAACTTGACCAATAAGCAAAAATTTCTCATTTCTGTAATAATTATTCATTGTTCTACATGAGCTGACCAGGCACTGTAAGTTTAGCTGTCACTAGAAAAGCTTTGGTATTTGAAAAAGCAACGCATCCATATATGGTACTAGATATTACTTTTCATTGCAGCTTTGGTAGAAAGATTACCAACTCAGTAATTTAGGATTCTGAGCTACTCGACTGCTCTGAGCTGGTGGCTGTGGGTCTCACACAGGCATATGTTTACTATTACAGTATGGGAAGACCAGTCCAAATGCTTTCTTCCCCAAAAGCTGGATCACAAAATTTTTGTCCACAAATCTGTGTAGTCCAGCTCTTTCCAAGAGTTGTAGAATAAACTTCTGGAGAAATCTAATCTCTACCAGTTCTGGCAGATTCAATCATACCTGAGTGAGGCAATCGATCAAATATCGCAAACAGCAGAAGGGGAGAGAGCCCCCTGTAACCAGGAAGAAAGCTTTTCCTTGTTCATCAGAGCTTAAATCTCCAGCAATCAATTCAATATAGCTAAAATAATTTTTTATCTATCAGTGTTTTTTAAATTCTTACGTTTTAGCTGCATATGATGATCATCAACTAGAAATCACAAAGCACAGATCACAGCCAGGAGAGAGGTTTAAGGTCACAGGCACAAGAACAACGGCCAACACCATAACCAAAGGCCTTCAGATTAAAAACTAACTATATTTGTAAATCCCCTTCTCCAACAATCAGCAATATATAACCATGGAGTCAGTGGCACACAAATTTTGAAAGTCTGAGGAAATACCTGTGATTTGTCCTGAATGATCTTACATATGTAACAGTGAACTCCAAGTTTAGCTCTCTATGTAGTGGTGTCAAGGTCCTCAGAGCAGATACTTTCTCTGGTTAAAGGCTGAAAGGAGGAGCCAATCGGTTTGAAAGTTGGGCTTTATCAAGCTTTAAATAGCATGGAACTTTCTTGCCTAGGATATTCTGACAGCCTTAAACTTTTGATTTAAATTTTTGCTAACTTTGTGAAAATCCTGATGTTAAAGAGATCACAGTTGTCAAATTAAGAATATGTTTGCTTTGCACAGTTTTAGGCGAGTTTGCCAGAACAGGTTTAAACGTGCCTTTTTTCCCCTCCGGCTGGTGGAACCCCTGGGCCAGTTTTTTGCTGTCATCTACAACGTATTTAGCAAAATAACATGTATGTCACTTAGTCATATGTATGAGCGGTATCTGATGGTTCAGAGCTAGACAGAACCTGGGGAATTATTGCACTTGATGCAAACCTGCCATGCTCAAATTTTTCTCAGTTGTTCTATTCTAATATAGTATTAATTGTCACCTAAAGCCATCAGTGAAAGTCTGGCTCTTAGAAAAACAAGGGCAAAATTCTTGCTAGCTTCAGCAGAGCTGGGTTTTCAGGCAAAGTGAGTAGAAGTCCAATCCAGTGGCGACGCTGATGCCCTTGGGGACTGCTTGGGAATAGTGTGAAGAACTCCAAATGTCTCTGTCTAAAAAACACGCTGCTTTCTCTCCTATGTATGTCCCACAGCATCTTCTTTGTTATCATCTGTGAATCACCAAACATCCTTTGTGACGTTTACATGGTAAATAACTCTAACACTTGCATGTTAAACAGAAGGTGATTTACAAAGTGCTGCTCAATCTGACAGCTGTTACTACAGCACAGCCAGAATAGATAACTTTCAAATTTATTTTAATTATAGATAGGCCTATATTGAAATACTATAGTCATCTGTTTCATACTGGGACTGCAAAATAATGGTAAATAATAGCATGAGCTATGTTTGCCTTTGTAAAAGGAGTAGTACTGGCCTTCACATGGGTAACTTGTTTTCAAGTATCAAATTTTCACCTGGCTCTTTTTAGCAGGTTTGTGATCAAGTGAATCCACTTACAGAATTGGTTAGACTTCTATTCAAAATGTATAGAATATTCAGAAAGACCCATTTAAAATATGATGAACCAAAGTCCAACCTTCACAAAGATAAATTTACCCATCAGTCTAGGACCAGTGACTGTACTCAAATACTAATCCCAGCAAGTTTTTCTTCAATGAAAAACTGGCATCACTAACAAGAACAGTTCTGCATTTGTCCTTCAAATGCTTCTTTCATGATACAATGAGTCACATCGATGGAAACAAACAATGAAATGCATCAAAACTATGTAATTCGATACTGTAGAAATTGCCTTACGGAAATAAGGAACTGTCCACAAATCTTGTTTTATGGATTAAGCAGGTGAATTGGAAGAACTTGGGTCTCTGGTGGGCTTCTCAACGTCAAAAAGACAACTTCCAAAAACACTAATTCAGAGGACTCTTATGCAAATCCTATGAAGTCCCTTACATCACCAAATGATTCAGAATAAGAATGTTACACGATATGGATCGTAACTCTGACCTTGTATAGTGACAGTTATGAGACTAAGTTTTAAACAAGTCTTTGAATTTTGATCTCTAGAAGATCCTTACTTACAGTAAATATTGGAACCTTTGTAGCAGTCAGAAAAAGTGATATTGTTATTTCATGAATATGTAATTGTAATAACCTATCAGAATAATAGGTATTCCAAAAATAGTAATGAAAGACAACTTCAGTATATGCGCTGTAATATCTTGCACTCTGCGTTGCCTAAAATAGGTCACTGACAGAGAATCTCTGGTTCGATTTTTAAATGCTAAACCTTAATATAAAGTGCTCCACTTATCTGTTGTGATGAGACCTTCTAACCAAAAATTACACAATAGTACCTTCAGTGTCTCTGTATTTGGACAAATTTTGTCATGAAGTAGTTATTACAGTTGAATAGCATAGCAAGGTTACGTGTATGTTCTGTATTCAAACTTCAAGCTATAGTAAGTTCATTGCAATAGCTTAACTTGTATATTAATGTTCTTATGGAAAGGCTTGTCAGTTCTGTCAGTCTCTCAACACCACTATAGCCCATCAGGGCTGACTTGTTAATCGTATGCCCTCTGCTGCTTTGTAGGAATGGTCATTATAAATCACTTACTGCCCAAATGTAGATACAGATGGAATCAATTAATTACTGCTTGCCTACTCTGAGAATGATCATCAGTGCAAATAGCTAAGCAATACTAATCTCTTGTAACCATCTGGAACCATTAAGACAAACTGTACCTCCTTGCCCAGGAGAGGCAAAAGTTTTGGAAGCTCTTGAGTCATATGGTCTCTCTGAGTTGCCTACAGTTACAACCAGCTGACAAAAAAGCCAAGAACAAGAAGCAGGTCTTCAGTAGAGCTTGTATTACTTTTCCCTTTTATGAAGAGCTGAATGGGATTTTTGTGGTAGAATGTAACTGCCAAACTTTTGGTGAAAACAAACAATGCCATTGAAGGTAATAGCAACTCCAGGATCAGCAGAAGAAACAAAAGATCTTACTAAAAGCCTAAGCATGATCCTGGATGGACATAAGAGGACCAAAGAAATGTTTAAGACCACCACATGGGTGTGAAAGCTGGGGTTTTTAACTCCACATTTGCTTATGAAAAGATACAGTTTAGTATTACATACTCTGATAAACCTCTGGGTTTCTTGGGATCCAAACTGAATTTTATATGGCAGGGATGGTAGCTGCGAGTCCACCCAAATCCTGATGGATCCAAGTCTCTCCAAGTGAGAGGAATGCATGCCAATGCAAATCTGCTCAGAATCACAATTTTACTGCACTGTTTTGAGGGCTCTCTGCTCATTGCAGAGAGCTGTAATTCTTTGTTTTTAAAACCGTAGCTGTTTGCAGTAAGATAGCATTAGAGTGCCCTCAGAAACAACGCTGCCTCTGCTATAAAACTGGAAATCAAGGTGATCCAGAGCCTGAACAAAAGACGCATCTCCATTGAGTTTGATGGACTCGCTTTTGAACCCATAGATAAAAGTATTGTTATGTCTTTTAGATAAATTTAAGCCTTCTCCTTAAATAAAGCAAAATAGTTATTATTTCTAATATTGACTAAATTTAAAATAAGTAATTACTCCTTAAATGGATGGGGATTTTTAAACTGTTTTCACATCTTGCAAGTGCTTGCGAAGTCTATCAACTTTATAGAATTGAATACTGACATGTGAAACCACCCTTATTTTCATATTTGTTTGCAGGACCAGTGTCTGAATCTTATTTTTGGTACTAGAAGATTTGTTTTCACCTGAAAAGCTTAATACAGGAGACCTGGAAACTGTATCATTCTCTTGACTATGAACTTCACCTCAGAAGGAATGTGTTTCGTTACAGCTCATCATTTCCTTGGAAACTTCTCTGACACTGGTCTCCTTACAAGCAGAAACAGGAATTTTCTGTCTCTCAGAAGAGAAAGGGCTGAGGTAAGATCTGTTTTATTTTATAAATGGAAGATTTGATGAGTCTTTCTTAGCCAAAGATTTCTTGTTTAGGTCTACATTTAACAAAGTACTTCAAACACACGGCTAACATGAAGTGTTTGAATCAGGCTGTTGGAATCAATGGAATTATGAAAACCTTAAAATGCTGCAAATGTGCATCTGCCTCATAAAAATCTGTGTCTAAAGAACTATTTTATTCTAATATCTCACTGTTTTTGGTAAAAGCATTCAAATGTATGATTCAAATAATCAGAAAATTTCATATACATATATTTCAGTGTTTCAGATATGCAGCTCTGAAGAAAGTGGAAGGCCTCTCCGTATATGTCTTTTAGAATTATAAACTGAGAGGTGTAGCAAAAGCAAGTGAACCTTTATAAACCCATTTAGCTGATTTACCTCTTTTCCCTGGAAACAGATGCATCTAGCTTTATGAGATACAATTCTAGCTGCTTGGTATGCAGGTTAAGACTTTTGCTAAGCAGGGTTATTGTCGGTTTATACTATGTCAATAAATACATGAAAAAGAGCAAGATTCATTTATAAAGGGAGTGCAAACTACAGGAAGTCGTACAAGGGAAGGTAGAATCTCCCACCTCGTGCTTTATTTTCATCTGTTTCTTTTTAAGGGTGTTGTCTTAAAAACAAAACAAAAAAACCCCACAAACTAAAAAGGCTCAACATTTTATTTAAAAAAATACTAAAAAGGGAAGAAGCGTGCGTGTGCAGCAGGGGGAGCTTGCTGTAGTAGGCAATGGTTCATGGGGTTCACGGCTTCTTGACAGGAGTTGATTCATGTCTGGCTAGTTCACGCTGTCATTAGGGAAGGGGTCCAGCTCCAGTTAAACCTGCCTTTAGAAATTACTGATGCACAGAGCTTATGCTGGCCATCAGCACAAGCCAGCAGTGAATGCCATCTCAATGCCTACTTTTCTTTTTCACACAGAATTTGAGATTAATAGGAGTTTTGTCCGAGTGAGGTACGGCTGCTCTGATAGATTAACAGCAGGTACTGACTGCCACCTCTGTTTATGTTGCCTTTAAATTTATCTCCTTTATGTTTAGAAGTTCAAAGAAAATTTTGCAGCTATTAGCAGGTAGGAGAGAGAGAGAAAGTATTTAATTTCAGGATCTGATTGGTTTTCAGGCTACTTCTTGTGCTACACAATGCAATTCTCTTCAGGCTTCCCTTCATGCTAAAGCATGACATCTATTAACTGGAGTGAAATAACGCAGACATTTAAATGCAAGTGATTAACTTGGCCCTGGTCAAACCTTGTGAAATGCTGAGCCCTAAAACCAATAGTTAGAAAGGATGGTTGGCACTTTCAGGCCTACTCCCTGTATCTTTTCCTAAGCAATTCCTTCCTGCTTTACATGTTAAGTCAGTGATATATTTCACTCTTAACTGAGGGAAATTGTGTATTATGCAGAGAAAAATATAAAATTGCATCTGTTGGTAGATAGATAATGGCAACTATGGTTTGGTTTGGTTTTTTAAGTGCTATCATAAGACCTATCTTGGCCCAAGGCTGGTAGATTGAAAATTTACTGGCATCTTTTCTTTCAGCAAATTGAACCCAGAATTTGGACCTAACCTTGGTATTAGGTGTTTCCAAGTAATTGATAAATGAGTATCAAAATCCCTTTTCTTGGCAATCAAGAAATGTAGAGGTAATTATTGTCTTTTTAAAGACATAACAATAATGGATTATTTGCTCATAATTACAGTATCAAGGTCATCAGAATCTGAAAGGAAATCATATACTGCCTCTGCTCTGCTGTCTCCATTGTTATAACTATTACTTCAAGTTTAGAATGTTCTATATATTTCTTTGAGAAACCTCTACATATCTTTATCTTTAAGCCTGATAAGACCTTGAACTGCTTGCAAATCTAATGCAGTATTGGATTATCTCTTTTGTCTCCTTTTTGCTGATTGGAAAGAATTATTTGTCCCTGAATGCCAAGGACAGTTCTGCAAAATTGGCTGAACAAATGAACCAATAACCGCAACCTGTATGCTTATCCTCAGTATAGGAAAAGAATACAGAGAAAAATAGCTCTGTATGTGTATACAGATACAGAGAGAGAGGAAAAAGGATTTTTTTTTTTTCCCCCCTGCTTGGAAATTGTCTTTGACCTTTTTTTTAATAACTAATACTCAAAGAGAAAAAGCAAAAATATTGCCTTTAAAATAAAATAAAAGCAATTTAAATGCTAAATCCTAGTCACAAAATCTTAGGGCTCTGGAGGCTGGATGGCTGACCTTCAGAGAAGCCATGATGCAGGAAATAGATCTGAGGAGAGAAGGGACTGGAGCAGGTTGGAGGAGGCATGCTCAACACTGTGGTCATGTCTCTGTGATTCGTCACGATTGCCAGCCCCAGAGGGCAGTGGAAGCCACACAATACTCTAGTGTTGGTAGAGTACTCTAGCAGCACCAGCTGCTCCAGAATGGGAGATGTGCTGTCCCTGAGTCTGATTAATTTGGCCCAACATGCATGCATGCTGTGAAAGGCTGTGTACCAGAAAGCTACGAAACTTGCCCACAAAAGTCTTAAGAGATTAAAATTAACTTGGGATCACTGTTTTGCTATTGTAGTTATACTTTATTGGTTGAAATCTGCTTGGACCTCCTTTCTGCTTAAGTGTGAATCCTTCAGATAATCAAACTGTAACAGTAAATTAAACAGAGCCTCTGTCTCAGCCACAGCATTAGCACACAGTGGTCCGTACTGTTCCCTGGTTTGCACAGCCTCTGCAGATTTGGCATAGGCCAGCAGCACTGACCCGCTTGTCTGGGCATGGTTTGGGTGACAGCACAGGCCACAAACTGTTGCCAACAAGCAGTTGGTGCCACTCTGTCTGAGATGTGAGAATAGTTAGCTGTGTGGACATGTGCTCTGCCATACCATACCATTTGACCTCAAGCCAGAAAATTATTCCCAGTTCATTCTATTTACTAGTGTAGTTGTAGGCTTAAGGGTCTTGCCTGTGCTGAAAAATCTGACTTTCCTACTTGGCAGCTTGCCTGCATTATCCTGCCTCTCTTTCTCTACCACTTCAAACCACAGTGAAATCCTGTTTATCAGTTACTGGTTCATACAATATTTTTTAGAAACTCGAACCTGAACATTTTAGCTCTCTGTGTTAAATTCTGCTGCTTTTTGAGACCAATCATTCTGTACCGCAGGTAGGGTGGTGCTCACTGTTCCACTGGTGTGCCAGGGGGGGAAAGCACAAAGAGCATCACAGCATATTTGGGGCATAACTTCAAGTCTTAAAATCCTAGAGACCAAGGACTGAAACTTGTATTCGGTGCCCAGGAGCAACACAAGTGAAAAGAGTTTCAATCCTGAACTCAGAGAAAAAATAGGCTGCAAGTCTAAGGGCTAGCACATGGAGAATATCTTCCCTGTGCATCAAGAAGTTCCGCGTTTGAATTGGAATCTTCTGCAGGACACAACACAGGGCTGAGCTTTACAGATATGGTTTTAGGGTGTCAATAAGAAGAGGGAATCCCAGAACCAGAGAAGTAAAACAAAATAATATTTCTAGAATAATTCACTATGATTGTGTAAGAAATCTGCTTTATAAATAAGAAGTATAGCTGCCCAATATTGTGTAAGAGCTATTATATGCTTTCATAAGTCTGTCACAAATTGATTCTCCTTAATTTAATTTTTCAATTAAATCATTTATGCTTTTATTTAGCATTGCAAGAAGCAAGTGAAAAATAAATTATCTTTAAAAATTCAAATTAAAAAAGCAGTCAAGTACCTAGTTCTGAAGATTCATGCTTTTATTTTGGAGGAATGGGATTTTGGTTGTTTTAATTTAATTGTCAAATTCCAGAACTATTCTAAAACTACATAAAGCTGTCTTCATTTTTTGACTTCAGTGCATGGAAAAAATTAACTTCCACTCTGTGTATTGATTCTTTGGTTTGAAAATAGCAGATTAATATTTCATATTATTTAGTTTATATATACTGTAATTAAGACTGATACACTGTAATCGGTCTGCTTCAGATCATCTTCTAAAGTGTCTCATGAATTACATTGAGTCCTGTTTACTTTTCTTTCCTAATACTGATACGAAAAAATAATTACATTTACAAAACAATATGTCTGAATCCACCAGTCATGATACATTTAATAGAAGACAGAAAATCTATGGGCAGGAACATGATTTTCTTTATAATCTATTATTTTCTTGTTTCCTCCCAAAGATATGCACAAAGTAAGCGCAATGGCCAAAGGATAGATGAAATTTATCTTTTACCAGTAGATCCAGCTTGTGATCCAAACTAAATTATCCTCAACTTAGCTTTGTTTGAAAAGCTATAGTTGTCCCTCTCTATCACTGCATGCTGTTTGGTGATAACATAATGCGGTACCTATTAGATTGAGGATGAGATTCTAACAGACCTTTTAATGCTATGTAGCAATACACATAAGTAGGTTGTTATAGTTCCTAAGTATAAATGATATAAGGGTATTGCGAACACTAGAGCGGAAAAGGACAAACACTGTACTGATGATGCTAATCAAAGTAAAATTTCAATTGTTAGGCAAGAGCTGAGGCTCCCACAAGTTGTGTAGTCATCTGCCTTTGCAAATGAGCAAAAAGTCACGCG
Source organism: Gavia stellata (assembly GCF_030936135.1). NCBI lineage: Eukaryota > Metazoa > Chordata > Aves > Gaviiformes > Gaviidae > Gavia > Gavia stellata. Next base: position 11,597,314 of record NC_082611.1, on the reverse strand, counting down.
GGGGTAACTACAGCGTGAGCAAAGCCCTAAGGGGTAACTATTCCAAAGGCGTATAGTGCTTTAGCCAGTGAAGTCACTGATAATCAGACAGGTATGGCAGATTGTAGATAATCATTTAGCAAAGGCTGCTTGTGAATTTTGAAACATTTAGCTCAAAATATTGTAATCAGACATGACACTGGCTGAAAACTGCAGAGAGCTCACTGCGTATATTTTACAAATACAACAATTAAATACTTGTGAATTTTGCAGTATGTCAAATATATGCACCCTACACTTGAAACATGCCTCCTTCAATTTTTCCTTTGTAGGAAACTTCTGTCACAAAACATTTTATTCAGCACTTAAACTATTGTACAAAGTTATTTTTCACCATAAGTCAATCTGTGGAACTCGAATATATTTGTCACCTTTAATCTTTGTAGAACATTGTACAGACCATTTACATTTCCCATTTTGTTATTAAAACCACTATTCAAAATAGTAGGTTTTTATTTGTTATGAAGAATTCTGTTCATCTAACTAACAGACACACATACACTCCAGAAAGCAGATTTTTGGTGTTTTTTCATAGGGGTTGTAGATTGTAGAATGGGTTGGCTGACATGACACCGAAGCAGCACTCTAACTCCTGTACTCTCTCTTCTCCAGAGTTCCTTTTACAGCACATTTTTCACCCAATATACCTTCGTTCTGTTGGTCCGCTTTTAAGAATCCCTTGCCCTAACGTTCCTAGTTTGCAAATGGCAGTAACTAGTTTTGTCTCTGTTATCAGGTGGTAATTATATGTAGTGTTTTATGCTTGTTCCTGATGAAAAAATGATAAATTATTACATCTATGGTGTCTAAGCTATGTTTGTCACAGTTTTTTCCTACACTGCTTTAATCACAGTTTAAATTCAGTTAACAGAGTTTTTCTGGTGAAAACCAAATACTGTAGGGAGGTGGGCTTGATGTTTTTCATGAGGCTGCAGTAAGATTACATTTTTATCTAGAGTTAGTATGTTTAACTATTGCTTTCAAAACAAGGATTACGCTATTTCCATATTTGAACAACACATGAAGGATCACTTAAATAGACATCCATACAGCACTGTAATGAACTAAGTAAACCACACTTTGTATTTCTGACGTATGAGATAGAGACATTCATTTGAAAAAGAACTTCTCGGCACTGTCTTAGACTGATAGCACTTCAGAAAAAATTGCCAGATGTTGGAAGTAGAAAAAGTAAAAATAAGTCATTACACTTAAACTACAGTATTATATTTGGTTATATTGCTTTACATTTGTTTAAAATAACCAATAATACGCAATTATGCAAAGCTTTCTAGTGGAATGTACTGCATAATTCTAGAAGAGAAAGTCTTCATAACAAGACAACCTGACTTTTCAGTAGGTATGAAAGGTATGCTTATACCACTGGACACATCTGATCATCATTCTTAAAATGCTAGGAGATTTGGTGGTTCCACCACTTTAACTCCATCTATATATTAATATCCATCCAGAGTTTCACAATTTCTTCACTAGAGAGTTTCCCTGGAGATGCTGACAAATATTATCTAAGAAGAAAAAGAGTGACTTATCATATCATTCTAGATTTTCAAATCTTTGGAAGTCAAGTATGAAGTCAAGTCTACGGTAAGTCTAACTCATGCTAAAGGAATACAGATGCAAGCGCAGAGCAGTAAATTGCACTGTGAGTTCAGCACATCTTAAAGGCATCAGACTTGCTAAGCAGTATGTCCACCTCTACTTTTCTCCTGAGATTTCCAAGACAGCTACCTACATGCCTAAAGTGCAATGCATCATTCATTACAGGGAGCCAGGGGTATAGGTGTCCCTCATTTGTACACCGCTTTATGCAGTGGCTTGAATGAGTTAGACTTCACTATAAAACTGTCAAACTCAAAAGTCAAAAATCTTGAGAGGGCTAATCAACCTATTCAAGTAAAATGTGTCTAGCAAATAAATAAAAGGCATTAATTGTTTGGGGTTTTTTCCATTTTGAAGTTCAAAATGTAAGGCACTGCTTTGTCAAAAAAATTTCCTTGTTTACCTTTGGCTTTATCATTTGTAACAGTAATAACCATCCTCATCTCACATGGCTGAGAATACTAGCTAAATATAAATCAAGACCTCCCTGCAAGCACCGAGTTCCAGAGAAGTTCACAGTCAGCTTTGATCCAAACCGTGGAGATAAGGCTTACCTCCATGGAGGATTATTTTTGGTCTAGGTTTACAGAGCAACTACTTGCATCATGTAAAATATTTGCAATAGATACCTAGGCAAAAAGACAACAGACTCCAAATTTCTCGAAGTGCAAATATCAGTACTAGTGTGGTATCAGTTAATGAATTAAGTTAGGATTATCTTGAAAGGCTTAACAGAAATACCGCACACCAGCAAATGTTCAGGACAGAAACAGCGAGATCTGTCCTGTAGCATGCAAGGTATTGTTAAGCTCTTGGAAATGTGCTAGAGTGTCTGACAAATGGAGTTTCAGATTTCCAGCTGTTTAGAATTATTTAGACAAAAAGTGATTTTCATATCCTTGCCTTCCATTCCAGAATTATGGGATGCCCCTGAATATTCAACGTATTTGAATCAAAAAATTGGATTATTTTGTTTATGAAATAAAATTAATGGTCAGCTAGCATATAATTAATCAATTATTTTATTTTAGTCTACTTGAATTTGGAAATGCAGACTCCGAAAATAGGCTTTAGGCAATCATTTTTAATAGAAAAGCAGTGATTTTAAGCTTAGAATTTTTCCCTAATACTTTTATTACTGTGTGCTTTTTGAACTTTGTCTAATTTTCATAACTTGCACCATTTTCCTCATGGAAGCAATAACAAGAAAATAATGCACACCTGTTCATATGAATATTCATGTGAACATTTAAACAAGTTTGTATCTGTGTTCTTTTCTCCCAGTTTGTGTCTTCTGCAAATATTCCAGTGAATAAGGTCAATGTTAGGAATGTTGATGAAAATAATTGTTTTTAAGAGGATTAGTACTTTTTTTTGTATTTTATGTTGTCCTGTAAATTTACAGTAGAAATTGCAATAATTTGGTCAAAGAGCAATGGCAAGTTATACGCCACAGGTACAAGAACAGCAACGCAGGCTTCATGTTTCTGAGTCCAACTAGACAAGTAATTCTTACGATTATTTGTTGACTATTGTCGGTTGATAGCAACTGAAATGAAATGAGACCAACTATACAAAAGGAGGCTTTATGTGTAAAGTTGAATTCCCAGAGCAAATGCTTAGTTATTGGTAGCCATTCTGAACACACCACTATGCATGGCCTCAGGTTCCCTTTCAGGTTAAAACTGCGTAAAGCTGTTTTGGGGGTTTGCTGGGTTGTGTTGTGCTGCTTTTTTTTTTTTTCTAGACAAAGCCAATAAGGCTTGGCAATGGAACCTGGCATCGCTAAGGAATAGGGTTTTCCTGACTTGCCCAACAGGAGAGGTCTGTGTTAGCACTGACCTCATGCTATTCATTGTCAATGCGACAAAAAGAAATGCATTACATAGCTCAGTTATGATATATTCAGTACTACTTTACACCTCTAACCTCCTTATTTGGGATTGCTTTTGTTGGCAGGCAGTTCTGTTTTTTAAGTGGAAAATGGCTGTATGATTTTTCTATCTTTCACCATATCTAAAACTATCGGGTACACTTTACTACTGGAATAGGAAGTATAGTTAGAGCAAGCGGTTTAGTGAGGCTGCATCACAGGCCCTGCAGGATTGGTGGCAGCTGGCCCAGATTAGAGAAACCCCACACCATACCCTGACTTACACTGCAGAGACCAATACACAGCTCCCCATGTCTAGAATGGAAAAAGACGAAAAAGCCAACAGTCACCGTTCTCCTGCTCTTAATCATAAACAGTGAAGATCTGGACCATATTCCTTTACAGAACCTTTTCCACTGGTGCCATGCCAGGTTTGTATTCAAAGGGCATTTCACTTCAGATTAAGTGGTATAGACTTTAATATTTTACTTCAAAAGAGTTTGCAGAATATAAACATTAATGCATTCATTAATAGAAATCATAATACCATGCAAATACAATTAGTTTAAAGCCAATTTATGTTTAATGCCATAGCAGTTATCAAAGCTCAATTATTCTAATTAGAATTTTATTCAGTAAGCCTCATTTTATTCAGTAAGTGTTTGCTCAGCACTTTGCAGGATGAGTCCCAAAGACTAACAGTGATTTAGGTTGGTTTTTTTAACACACATGTTCAGAAAAGAAATGGGATGTTATTTATTTGCCTTTTAATAAAGTATGCCAATTTTTGCACAATAGTAGCGAAATACCTCTCTTATAGCAGTCTGTGAAATTAACTGACTTGTTATCTCACATATTCGGTAATATGCCGCTTTCATCCCTCTTCAGTCAGTGAGATGTTTCTTGATACAAACAGGTTTGTAGCTTTTTCCCATATTTGAAGCCACTGATTTGTAGTATTAAAGTACATAAAACTTACTAAGTCATTTATTCTGTGCCAGATTTTTTTTCCATTGAATGCAACTGAAACAGTAACAACTCAATTTTTTGTAATAAAATCCATGATCAGCCTCACCTTGGTCCTTGGTAAAGTTATGGATTTTAAGGGGATTAGCTCAATTTCTAAACACATGAAAGACAAGAAGGTGATTGAGGGCAGCCAGCGGGGATTTAGAAAGGGCAAATCACGCCTGATCAACCTCATTGCTCTCTTGCGGTTGAGGTTACCAGCCCTGTAGAGAAGGGGAAAACAGTGGATATTGTATACCGTCATTTTTAGTAAGGCCTTTGTTCCAGTCTGCCATAGTCTCCTTATCACCAAATTCATGAGATACTGACAGGATAAATAGTCAAGGTGGGTGGCTGGAGTGCTAGGATCAAAGTAATGTGACCAGTGGTGCTAAGTCCAGCTGGCAGCCAGTAACTAGTGGGGTCCCTCAGGGATTAGCGGTGGGACCAATGTTATTTAATGTCTTCAGTAATGACCTGGAGAATGGGATGAAGTATGCTCTCAGCAAGTATGTGCATGACACCAAATTGGGGGGAGCAGTGAATACACTGGAGGGCAAGGCCGTTCTTCAGAGGGGCCTGGACAGGCTGGAGAAATGGATTGAGCAGAACTTCATGAAATTCAACAAGAGAAAATATGAGGTCTTGCATCTGTGAAGGAATCTCATACAACAGTGCAAGCTGCAAGGAAAGTAGTTAAATATTGCAACAGGTTTCCCAGCAAGGTTACAGAACCTCTGTCCTCTGAGGTGTTCAAGACTCGGCTGGACATGGCCCTGATCTATTTAGACTTGTTTTGAGCATGCGGTTGAACTAGATGTTCTCTGAAGGTCCCTTCCACCCTAAATTTTGATTCTATGACTATATATTTCTTATTGTATAGTGCACCTTGTATGCATGAAGACTTTGAGGAATGCAGCATTTTAAAAATTAATATAAATTTAGGTAATTATTATGTGCAGATCTGTAAGATGGCTACTGCAATGACATTTTATTTAATTTTTTTCTGTGAGTTAGAAAACTCTTCCCACTCTGAAAAAGGACTGTTTCATTGACTTCCGCCCCAAGGTAGTGACACAAACGTATTATAACTTCTCTAATTTCTCACTAAAACACTGATCAGTGTGTTTTTGCAACTTCTAGGAGATAAAAAGACAGCATAACCTTAACTGTATGAGAAGTATGTGAAAGAGATAAGAAAAGGCTCTAAAAGCCACAGTCCTTAAAAATGGGCTCATCATTTTAAAGAATATGAGCTATAGCAATGTAGAGATCCTCCTTTAAAATAATAAGTAATGAAATCCTGAAATAACTGACTTCATGGCAAGGGTTGGTACTATGACCCTCCATATGTTATTAAGCACTACAATATAGAAATAAAGGTCGTCTTGAAACAAGTGACCTGTAGCAAATTGTCCACTACTTTTCTTTCCTCTCTGGTAATATTGGATCCCCATTTGCAGTGGTTTTTAAAACTCACCCGTGAATATTCTAAATTGATACTGAGCAACCTTTCTAATTCAACCAATATGTACTTCCCTTCCATGTGATATATAAACATGATCTGTTTATATAGGTGTATCTTAAGTCCAGCTTGGGAAGGTTGGGATTTTTTTCCTCACAAAAGAATAATGGTTTTAAAGTTAATGACAACTGGTAGCCAAAAGTCCTATGGGATAGTTCTGGCAGCCAGGGATTACTGAGTCATGGGTCACACACCTGCTTTCTCAGAAATGCCATCTCCAGCCACAAGAGCACAGTGACACAAAACAATGGGAAAGGACCTGAAACTGTGCCTGCAGAATCCATGTATTCCAGCAAAAATAATGAAAGCGTTCAAATTAGTGTACCATGAAAACAGGAGTTCACTAATAGGATTACAAGCTCAGCATTACTAGAAAGCATAAAGTCAGTTATAAAAATTTTAGGAACAGAAGTCAAGCCTTCTAACTTTTTCCTATAAGCTATAGGAATAATAATTTATTTATTTTACATAGTACCCGTACAAAGTTGATAAATAACAATCAGTTGTCTCAGTCTGCTCAGCTAGCTAATGTGCCTGGATTGCGTATTATCGCGTATATAATTATTGCGTATTATAGGCGTTTTCTGTAACAAGGAGAGTCTACGGAAAAGGAACGATTGGAAAGCTGTCTTAAAATGGATTGGTTTTAGTAACAAGAACCTTAGGAACACCTCAAAAGATAGTCTTGTATTCACAGGACAGGCACATGGTGTTAAGACTTCCAGCTTGTCAGAAAGGGAACGCAGAAGTGTAGTGGCAGTGCCTAGCTGGCTGCAATGCCCATTTTATTTCCGCAGAGTCTGTCGTACTTAGCATGGTGAGGCTGTCTCAGCATACCCTGTAAAGCATGCTTTCTGCAGTCCTACACTGGGACAATTTTCTCATGGATAAGTCAGAGCCTATAAGAGCTTTTCTATGTCAGGCTGGTTCCTTTTGTTCTATCTATAAAGGCTGGAGCAAAAGAATCTTGTGCTGGCCAAAGCAAAAAATAGTATTTTTACAATCAGGGTTGAAAAACGTGGGAGTCAATTTTATATAGCACCACTAAAAGATAACAGAGCCTATTAGCAGCAAGAAGAGAAGCGTCTTATTTTTAAATATATATGTAGTTTCAAAGAGCCCTTCATTTGCTTCACTATACAGTTTGAAAAATCTTTTCTAAAATGGCATGTTTTGACCATGGATTGGTAATTTCTCTGAAATCTAGTTCAGTTCATCTTCTGAAGTCTAATTATGATTATTGTTTTATAAATTCATATATAAATATATGTGCGTGTACACACATCATTATAGTATAATATTTAGTGATTTAATATGTTTTATACAGCTAATACAAGCAGTATTGAGTAACTACGTATATATAGAAAAACAGTATAATATTCAAGAACTTTCTTTTTGAGACAAGCAGCTTTAATTCTTTCATACCAATAAATAAAATGTGAGGGATAATGATACCTGACTACATTTCAAGGTCATTCAGTGTACTCCTATTTCCACTCTTATTGTCACTGTTGGTGGCAAAAGATCGTAATTGCAGTCAGTGTTTCTGACAGCAAATGCAGCATGTTTGTAATTTTGTTTTTGTTAAGAGGCTGCATCTTGTAGCCTGACTATGTGCAGCACACAGGAGGCTTTCAGCTCTCTGGGTCTTGAATTAGTCTGAATCCTGGCATAAGTTGTGAATGGCTTATCGAGCTTCCTCTAATCTATCAGATGATTGCATTTAATGTTCTGCTGTTAATCTGCTCAATTAATTAAAATCAATATCTTTATGAAATTTGCTACTAGAAAAGCCTAATGGAAGGAAGATCCTCTCTCACCAGTATGCTCCATGGTGGTAATGGCAATGCTATGAATGATGGTATAAACATAAGTTCAAAAGTTACCAACATTTATAAAAATGCCATTAGAAAGGCTTGTTTGACAGGAAAAAAAAGAGGGGAAAGGAACCTATTGTTTTTATTTAGGAAACATCGTTGTGTAAAACATTATAATGGAAAGGCTGAATATCTGCTTTCCACAGTGCAGTCATTGAGATGCTGAGTTCCTTCCAGGGTTGCCTGATTGCCTACATAGGCTGAAAGAACAGAGAAAAATAATCAAAAAGACCATGTTTGCATCCTCCAAGGTAAAAGGAAGCAAGGCAAACAGTTCTTTTTATCCATGGCCTCCACAGCAAGAGGACCATTTACTTATTTTCAGTGTGTTCTGCGAAAGCTTCTGACAGGCAAAGTGCTGTCACACTGGAGCATATAGCCCTCGTAGTCATTTCTCAGGCTTGCGTTACTATTACTGGTACTCTGTTGGCCCTAAATGAAAGGTCATTGGCCATAAGAGAAAAATCACTTTGTTTCCCATTCATTCTTTTATGCCTTTTGGATTGAAACTTCATTTCTATTGACCACTATTTTGATGATTGTTAATGGTTTTCAGTTAGAAAAACAAGGTTATTTGGGGGCTTTATAGCACTGTCTTTCCCATACCTGCCTCACAGAGGTCCTAGGAGACTCAAGAAAACCATGGCATAGTAGACAATTTATGCATATACTGGGAATTATTTATATTGAAAGATTTTAAGCCAATATCAGAAAGTTGGGGGGGGGGGAGCAGAATCAACACAAGCTTCATATTTCTCTTGTTTGTCCCTCATGTTGTTGAGGAAAGAAACTATTTTATTCAAGGCACAGAATTAAAACAGATATTTAAAATCCCTGTGAGGGCAAGCAAACATGTTGTTTCATTTGGCTATGTCAGTCAAGTACTCGTTGTAAAATAGTGGTTCACATTACTAAAACAATGAAGAGATTAAATTTTTAATATGTGTATTAGGCTGACAAAACAGAAAAGATGAACATAAAATGAACCTATTAAATTAAAACCTTTGATTAGCTCTTCTAGGAAGAATTACTTGCCTAGTCTATTATGTCTGTATACATACGTGAAGAACACGGGATTAATGTACAATTACTTTATCACTATGCAACTTCTGTTGGTATATTGAAATATGTGAATGGATTTGCTTTGTTTAATTCTGAGCTACTGGGAAATCAGCAAGAAAGGAAATCAGAGGTCCTTAAAGGAATTAAGAGTCCTTAAGAAAATAGCCATTTATTTGGGGGTGCCCACTTCCTGGCTCAAATCTGATTAGCAGGCTTATTTCTCTCATATTTCAAACTCAGAAGGACACCAAATTGTTGAAAACAAACCTTGTGTCTACAGAAGAAATATGAGCTGCCTGCAGCTAAAAGTGGAGGGATGCCAACAAAAGAGCTTGTTCATACCCCCAAGCTGTAGCCGGCTGCCCTGGTGTTCTTCTGGCCCCATTTTGTGAAGCCACACTGAGGACTAGGTGAGAGGAACCAATCTACTTTTAACTACATATACAGGGTTTTTTTGCTAAGTTATTTTAAAGTTGTAACAGCCGTTCAGTCTGACTCAGAAGACAGCCACGAAGCAGTGATGCTATTGTAATTGGTGGGAAGGAGGAGGGTGATACTCCTTAATAAACAGGCAGGAAAAGGAAAATGGCCAGTGGTTGAAACGAGCACACTCTGAGTGGTGTTATTGCTGAAAATGTTTTCTGGTGACACCACAGCCACAAAGAATAGAAGAATACAACTTGCCTGAACCACAGGCTTCCTGGGATATACCTGAGGCATGTGGGCCACCAAGGTCTTAAGAAAAATGAGCCAGGCACACAAACCATGCATAATTTTAATATTTTTGCCAGGTCTCACTGGGTTTTTTTGTGTTAAGGGATGGTACATTGTTTCAAAGGAGCTGCTGTGGATTATTGTAATCATAGGGTTGTAAGGGAGGGTATGGTGTATGGCAAATATGACAATCATGAGACAGTTGGAGCTGTGTGGGAGAACCTTGAGTTTTGCCTGTCCAAAAATCAATAGGACTACAGGATACATGAGAGGACAGTTTTGAGGGACTCGCCAGAGACGTGTGGCACCACTCACTGCATTCTCAGAGCAGGATGATGACAACAGGGTGATTGCAAAGCCTTGTGATCCAGAGTAAAGATGGAATAACCCAGCAGCAGAAGCAGGGCCTGGCAGCTGGAGGGAGTACCCACACAGAAGCAGGGCAGTACCAGGGCTGCTAGTCACCCCTGAACCATCACAACATGATGCTCTCTTCTTCTTATGTAAGAAAATAATTCTCACAGCTAATGATTCTGTCTATCAAACCTTTAATAAAAGAGCAATAACAAAACCTGTGGGTGTACTATAAATGGAAGGCATACTACCCCCTCATAGTCCTCAACAAAATCTATACAAAAAGCAAAGTTCTGCTTAGCTTTGCAAGAGGAGCTGGAGGACAAGCACTAGTGTTTCTCAATGAGAGCAGGATGGCATTCTTAAACCCAATGTAAACATCTTCTTTTTACTCCCAAAGACCTGTTTTCTACTTCCAGCTCAACTTCTCTCCTAGTTCGACCTACTTCATACTGAATAGCTTTTTGGTATGGGCAGTACTGGCATCTACTGAACGGGGTACCTGCATACTCTCATGTGAACCAGCAGCAGTTCCCCTATGAACTGTTGGCCAAACTAAGTGGTTATTTATTGAAAAAGACTGGACCGAAATGTAAGAGCTTTGGGTGGAGACATTCAGCTTGTGGATTATGTTCACCATTGCCATATATAACATGGAATTAGACATGCTGAAATATTTTCCATTATATTGCCTTTTAAAGTTAACTTACAACAATGTTCTGCTGAAACGTTAGTAATCCATGGAGCTTTTTTTTTCCTTAGGCTGTCAAGTATCAGTTATTGAGAAGTAGAGGATCTATTCGCTAATCTTAGAGTTGTATGTCTGAGGTTCATCTGACTATTGATTTTGTAGATACAGACATTACAGACTTTGAAGAAAGCCTCTTAATCATTTGAGAAATACTTGTGCCTCTTCACTTTTATAATTCTTCTGATATTTCATATTGAAAATACTGCCATGACCACTGTAGATAGAAACAATTAATTGATAGTCACATCATTGATGTAGTAAACTGTAGCCATAAATTTGTTCAGAAATGGTATATGACCTTAAACTGCTTATTTGATTTTCCCGTTTATGTAATTATCTTGCTACATAAAGCTGGCATAAAAAATTATTGTTTTGGAAATATTTTTAAATCCACTGATCATTCATGAAATGCAATTATTCACTTATTTTAACTCAAACAATTTATTATACAATATATTATATTTTAAGTATATGTTGGAATAATACGTTATTTTTTGTGTTTATTTGTGTTTACAAAATCAGGATTGGTATAGTGAAAATGTTAAGGTTTTGAGACTTGAGACACAGACTTTCTAATTGTGTCTGAAACAGCCAGCATAGCTGTTGCTGCGCATGTTGCTGACTTGTTTAGTTCCCTAGTGAAGTTGTGTTTAAAGATGTAAGAATTGTGGCCAGTAGGCTCTAGTATCTCTCCAAAACCAGGACAGAAATTTCTAATACATTAAGAAATAGAAAATAATGAATACCATTTTCCTGAAGTTCACCTTCAAAACAAAGAGCTAAAAGGATCATGCACCATATGCTACCTTGAACAGTGCTTATGCTTTACATTTCCAAACAGTACATGATGTACAATGAAACTACTGTTCAGGCACTTAACAGGCATAGGATTAAATACAATTCATGTTAGGAAGCAAAGTAATAACAATTAGCACATTTCCTAGACAGAAGCAACCCAGACAAGGAAGTAGTTCCTCAAGGGAATGGGGAGAAGAAAAAGAAAATTGTGGCTATGTGACACAAAGCTAATGAAAGTTACTTTCCACTATGTAGCTGGTGTGTAATTTTGGGTAGTTGCCCAAAACTGGCATTGGCTGTAGTCCATTTTTTTAAAACTTGAAGCAGCACTGTGGGATTGCAAAGTTATGTGATATTGAATTCAGACAGCAAGAAAGAAAAGAAAACTAAGGGCCAGAGAAACTGTAAACAAAAAAAAAATTACACCTATCAATATAATCTCAGAAATTCCACATACAGCTTTTTCTGTGAATTCACTGCACATTCATCCTGTGCCCTGAAAAAGTCAAAAAGTCGTTTCACCAGATATTTAGAAATTACGTGGAGTGTACACAGTGTTTTTACATGATATATTACACTGACTAGAGAAAAATACAAGAGCCTGAGATCAGAAAACATATTTTTAGTTTTGTCTAATATTGAGAACTTGGGTAATTTTGTATTTTAGCTCATCATTGAAGCTGTGTGGAATGGAAGAGGGAAGGATTAACATTGTCCTTTGAGGAGGCTTTTTGATTATTTTTGCATAGAAAGGACTACTGCTTGTGCAACTCATTTTCCCAGAGTGTTAGCAAAAAATAGAAACCAGAAAATGGAAACAGTCATCTTCTGTGTCTTTTTCTTACTATGAGAGCAGGCTCTTAGGAAACTGCAAAATTGTCATATAGTTGAATTTCAGAAGCACATGACCATGCCAGGGTCCGCAAACTAAAGTACTTCAAAACCAGTTTCAATTTAAAAATAAAATCCATTATTTAAATGTTCAGTGGACCTCCAAAGCACTCCACCAAGTGTCTAAACAAAACAACAAAAATCTTGTTCCTTGCTAATTTGAAGGGAAGTTTCTGATACTTGCATAAGACTTAGTATATGTGGTAACATTTAGTTATGTTAGATAATAACCTTTTCCACAAGTGACATTGAGCAGTATGATATCAAAACCCTTACAAAATTTTATTTCATTAACAGAGAATAGTTTATTTGGCAGAGGTGATGGGTGCTTACAGTAGCTTGTATCTAGTTATTAGTCCCTAAGCTGTGTAAAAGTAAACTTAATGACTTGCAAAAAAAAGAAAAGAAAAAAGCCAGAAGCAGTCCTATTTATTCATTCCTTTCTAACAATTTAATTTGTTTCTGTAAGAGTCTGCTTTCCTTTGTTCATCTTCCATTACTCTCTATTTATTTTGGTAAATAACGGAAGGTATAGTCCCCCATATTTAAATGTCAGAGGCAAGGTAGAGTTTAAATCATTTCCTATACCAAAAAAGGTCACATGGATTTTAAAGTTTGACATAATTGAGACTATCTGACTGAACTATTGAATAAAACTTTCTTTCACACATGTATACTAACAGCTTCAAGCAATAGTGACCAATTGCCTTTACGGGTTTAGTGATTTTTGTGATTGGCCTTCTGATAGAAGACTAACCTAAGGGGCTTTGGTGTTTAAGACACATTTTTCAGTGACAAGGATAGTTGATATGTTACCACTAGGTATTTTCAGTATTTGGTCTGTATTTCATGGAGATTCTCATCTGAAAAATATTAGTTTTGTCATCTGTATTTTTAAGTTAACTTGTTGTAGAAGATGGTTCAACAAAGCAGCTGTAAACAGTTTTGTTTCTCTCTAAAAGTAGTGCTAGGTCTGGTTACTAGCACTTAAAATGCTATATATTAATGCCATCATTTACCACAAAAAAAACCCTGCACCCCCCTGAAATAAAGAGACTTTGTAAACAAAGGTCACCTTTCTATCTGTAAATATACTAAAATGCCCAGGAAAGATGTCAGACTACAGTTCTCTGTTCATACTGGTATCAGCAGAGACACTAAATAGCAATGCAACCTTCTCTCCTATTCACAGTCTGCACTACACTCCTGCAGGTATGAACCGATACATTTAAGAGCTATAGCAATTACTTTGTAAAGTGAACTGTGCCCAAGAAGGTTGTTGAAAATATCTGTAAAAGCATGAGAGGGAGCCTATTGCAGAAGCAGAGGTCTGACCAGGGACAGACCTTTAGGAACCACTGCTGCTTGCATTCTGCCCTCCTCCTCTCTGAAAACCCTCCACAATACCATGTGAGTTATGACAGTGATGTGGCCATAAAGTAGATATTATATAAGTTCCCTTTATTTAGGAAGCTGGAAATTATCTGACTCAAGACAGCTGCCTTGACTGCTTGGACTTTAATAGATTCCCTGATCAGGCAGAAAGCTGCAAAGAAAATGAGATTCAGGAACTCGCAGTAGTGCAAGGAGATGTCAGTTGCGTATAAGGGATGTGCACAGATAATGTTTTTACAGCACTGACTGTCTAAGGCTTGATCAAAAGCTGCTAATCTTAATACACCTCTTTTCCTTGACTTCAATGAGCTTTGGATTGGGCCCTTTGAGAGCAGATATAAGCTAAAAATATTGCAGTGCCAAGACTGTGTAAAGTCGGTAGAGAAATATGATCAAATTTATCATTATAATACTCAGCAGTTTGTAAACTCATTAACATTTGCAGAGAACACACTGTTTTACCTGTGACCTATAAATTCTGGAAAGCTCAGGAGAATTGCCACTCTGAGAAATGTTGATGGCAAAGATATTTTGGGGGAAGTATGAAGCCAAGTGGCATAGTTTAATTGAAGTTGCTATTGTTATAAAAGCTTCATGAGATGCAAATGACAAGTCACTATGCATCTAAACAATTACACAGATTGCACAGAATGAGGTTAAGGTTTATGAAATTACATAGGAAAATGGGAGTCAGTTAGGTTAGCAAGATATTGCCCACAAATTAAAACATATTTCATACAGTAGGGACCATTTATAGCAATAAAAGGATGGATGATACTAATGTCCCCCACTCCAACTATGCTAAATGATGTTTCAAACCTGCAAGTATTGAGGGCAAAAAGTATAAATTCTGGGTTAGATCAGTACTATCAGCTGCACACAGGGCTCACGTGTAGGCACTAGAAAGAATATTGGAGGACAAAAAAAAAGATATAACAGGCATGAAAAGATTTACGGACTGAATAGAGAATTGTGAATCTTTAGCTGTGGCAGAACACATTGGAGAGTCAGCAGCCATTGTCTCATGAAAAAGAAGAACATATATAGTGCTTGAAATCTTTTTATATGAAAAGACCATTTCCATTAAGAAATTTTTTAAAAATTGTATGGTTTTGCCAGTATGTCAAAATTTAAAAAAAAAAAAATTAAAGATTGCTGCTAGCTTTTGTTGAGTCATAAATCCATAGCACCGTATATGTAGCATTTAGAGCTCATTGTCATTAAGGACTGTCTGTAACTAAAGGAAAAGCTGAAGAGACTCTTTTGTATTTACATGATTTACATCCTAATTCTGTATTTTCTTCAGTTACAATGTGCTTTACAGCAGCCTCAAAGCTATGCCAGCTATCCTGGCTCCCGGCGAGTTAAAGTACTGTTTGGGGTTGCTGTTACAAGGACAACTTCAGTGATGCCCTGTTCTTCCTCCTTGTAAACAGGCTGCAATCCCTGGTGCTCGCTACAGTTCCAAAAAGGATGGTGCAGCTCTAGCTATTTAAGGGAACTTCTGGCCAACTGCACCAAGTTCCTGGCCCTTCTCATCCCAAGTCATGCACCTGGGCAGGAATGGGCCTCATAATCTTTTCCATAGCTCGTATATGGTACATTACAAAAATACGGTCCACATCCTGGCCAAGATCAAGCTAAAATATTATGGATGAAAGTAAGACTGACAGTTTCCTGCTGGTTGTATATAGAGCTGTGGTAGCTACATGTAACTGTGCTTTGCTGCGGAGGTTATGTCAACGTGGTTTTTGAAGTGCATTGTTTGTGCAGGCAAAATCCCAAAATAAGACACCCCAAATTAATGCCAACGATAATTGTGTCATACCAAACTACCACGTATTCAGTGCTTGTTCCTGTTATGTATATTATTCATTTTCTATAGAACTACCAGTATTAAGGAATCATTTCAGCATCTTTTAAAAAATTAATTAGAGCTGTGATCCATTCTGTACATCATTTATTACAAGTCCATCAAGGAATCAGACTAACTACTGAAAACTCTAAATCATTATTTTACTCTCAAGAGGCAGAGCATTAACCTGTTTATATCAGGTTGGCAAATGCTTTTAGGAGAAGATCAAAATTCAGGAATATCAGAATAGATCTCATAGAATAACTTGGCAAAAGGCATGTCAGTTGATCAGTCATGCACAGATATTCAGGAATTAACTGATGTCCTGAATCTCACTGCCATATATGCGATAGGAATTTATTTGTGTGCTTATCTTTATTTATAGAATGAAAAATAAAATAGCTTTGAAAATGTAGCCCTGTCTCTCTTGAATTCAGCCTTTGGCTTCTCTGCTGAAACTTCCAAATGTGCAGCTGGGGGAGGGGAGAAACAGGAATTTCTGATGTAGACATTTGTCCAGTAGGAACTAGATGGAACTGCCAGCTTATTACACATGGACCATTGAACACCAAGCAAACACTACTCTCTCCCTCCTGCACATTTGCAGTGTCTGTGGATTTCCTCATATAGTTACTTAACCTATTAGCTGAAGGGAAAAGCTCTAATTGCATTCACATGAAAGCAAAATCTTCAATATATGCTGTTTCCATTAGTAGTATTCTCCTTTTTCCTACTATTAGTTAGGGTTTAACAGAACTCTCAGTATTATAAGCATATTTTACACTTCTGGTTTGTATTAATATATGATACCAAAGCAAGTAAAGAAAAAAATAAACAAGCATTTATCATTAAAAAAAAAATTTTCACTAAAATACAACCCTCAGTACAGAAGGATAGCAGCAGTTTGGCTTCGCAGCCCACACGCTGATTATAGGAGCTGCTGGGTAAAATTATGAGACTTGTATTATACAGGGTGTGTCTGTATAGATCATAGATCTAATAGAACTCATTTCTTCTTTAAAGGCTATGAATCCACGCAGTCCATGCAGCTAAGAGGTGGTCAGAGATGGAGGTTGGCCAATGTGAGCATATTGCTGGTGGAGCACAGTTTTGCCCATTCGCTTTTCCCTTTTTTTCTCCCACAGCAAGGGAACTTAGATACCACTGAGATTGCTTTAGCCCAAAGCGTGTTGTAACAACAGTGAGAGGGAAGAGAAAGCAGAGGTACACCATCTTACCAGATAGCCCAGTTACTCTGTCAGTCTATCACAGAATTAGTTCCCCAAAGTACCAATTCCACCCAAAATTCAGTCAATCAATAAAGCTAATATGCTTCTGTTTAAAAGACCTTTGTTTTTCTTCTGTAAGACCAAATGTGTACATAAATTAAACATTTGCTAATAAAAACACTCACCTCTGTTTTTAGCAAGTCTGTCTGCTTAAGAGAACAGGTTACTGACACTATTAAGAAAATGGCAAACTCATTTCTTTCCAGCATATTTAATGCTCAAAGGATTAGAAATCTAGTGACAGATAGTTTAGGCTGCAAACTTACAAAATGGCCACTGTTATACTTGCTACGACTGTATTTAAACTGGGGATCCAGATGTGATAAGTTCCATGTTCTATTTAATCACCATCCAGTCCCTTAAGGTGTTTTGTTTTTTTCCAGCAGTATGTTTTTGTCAATGCCTACATCCACTTCAACAGAAGGAGGGTTTTTGTACACTCAGATTTTATATCTGATTTTTGAACCACCATTGCTAAGCTAATTTCTTTGGTGAATTGCATAAAAATTAATAAATTAGTCATTTTACTTTTTTTAATATTTTAATACATCTATTTGAAGCATTATAGATATTAGAAAACTTAGGGTTCTCCCATTCTCCCCCCAAAATGAGCTGCTGATTTGTACTGATTCTTAATTTTTTCAAAGTGTTTATTTTAATAACTGTGTTAACCTGGAGTTGCAGGGAAACTGGAAAGTGTTCTCTAGTCAGCAACTATGATCCTGGCAGACTGCCAGGATGTTTGTGACCTCTAGAAATCCTTAGGGTTTTGATCAGCATTTCCTTATCCCCAATACTCTGTTGTTTCTGTTTTAAATTATATCTCACTGTACCCAGGGTAGGTAATAATGTTAATGTAAGTGATACAACAGATTGTTACAAGCATCCTTGGATTATGTAAACAATGATAGTGTTTATTGCATTATATTTCTGAAATTATTATAGTATTATCCTGATACAAACTATACTGTCGCATCTCAAGTGTATTTATTTAAAACATAGTAGATAGAATTCAAAGACTGTCAAAGACAATGAAAGACAATACCTGACTTTCCCCAGTTTTGTATTAGGATCAGTATGCTGTTGTAACTTTCACATTATTTTGCACTAATTCCTAAGATCTGAAGATACACATTTCTTGACTTTTCTATGCCTGTAGAGTTAATCGTTACTATAATTACAAAGCATTGAAAATAATGGGTGAAAATATCACGCTGCCACTGCTAAAATACATTTGTTTGCTTCAGAGTGTGCAACGAGTTAGTTCAGGGAATCTTGTAATAGTAACTATGAAAAATATTAGAAAATGCATCTCTCAGTAGGCACTTTTTGTTTATATATTCATATAAAGATGTGTTAATAACAAACAGGTTCTTCCCCCTGCTAATACTTAAAGGCAAGGCAATAGCAAAATGAGGATTGCTTACACAGCTGAGGAAAAAATTCATTATGTCACTGTCCATTTACCCTTTTGATCTAATGTCAATGGTGAACTGAGAATATTATGTGCTATACATGTTACATATTACATAGCACATGCAGGGGGCATGTTGCTATGTATACTGTGGCAGCTCACACATGCTGTGTACATAAGTGGCCTAAACTCAGAAATCTGATGGGGACGGAAGAGGAATGTCTTATTCTATCATAGAACATAAAGAGTTGCCGTATCTTGAGGTGATAAGAATGTTAAAGTGTGTAAGAAAGCACAATTATTTGTTTAAACAAAACACATTTGTTATTCTAAGCCAAGTAGTACAACTTCAAGCATTTAAAAATCCGTAACACTTTTTCAGCTAGAGTTGGTGCTGCAACTGAGACAAACATGTACTGTCTTTTCCCATATCACCTTTATGGATCCTTATGCTGCAATGACACTTTAACAGTGAGTTACTTTCTTCTATGCATTTATAAGTATTTTCATTGATTTTTTAAATTAATGATGGCCTTTAAACAAATGCGTTTTTTTCTGTAAGTTACAGAGCATTATATAAATTTACATATTGGTGATCATATCCAGAAACCGACGTCAGGTATTAGCTATTTCATTTTATCTCTTCTGGCGGAGTTTTTCTAGAAGACTTGCCTTGTCAGTAACTGTGGCATATCTTCATTACAACTGTCAGGCACAGAAAAGCAGAATCGCAAACAAGAAGGCAAGAAAAGCTTTGATGGGTGAGAAAGAGATCAAGTGAGAGAGGAAGAGAGAGATTGAGCTGAAGCAATGGTATCATCCACTAGATACTCCTCGGGGTGCAGAGAATGAAACTTTGCCTGGCCTGCTTTTGAGTCACAGCTGGGTAAATCATTAAGTTATTATTACTATTGTTGTCAAATGAGTTTGGTTTTCAGGCTTTTTTTGCTTATTCTCTTTCTGATATTATTTATCTGTGGCTTAAAAAGAAAAATATAATACAGTTATGATCCAAAAATGTACCAAACGAGTTAAGTTGGTACAGTGCCAAATGGTCAGTCCAGGTAAATTTACCCATGGGGGTAATGACTGTTCTGCAGACACAGCTCTCTGTTCTGAAAGTTCAGTGAGCTATGTAGACAGCTCTATGTGTTACACACTACCTAGTTCTGAAACTTTGAATCCTTTTTGAAAAAAGAATCTCTGGAGCATTTTAAATTGAATCCACTCTGTGTGCTTTCTGAGATCTTCCTTGTGAAGTGAGGCTCTTCATTGTCATCTTCCTTTGACAACTTCTCTCATCCCATATATTCAATACACCTGCTCTCAGCAAGTTACCTTTTTATCTGGCATTTCTTTATGTTAAGGCTATGCTGATCCTCATTTGTGAATTGGATCTGCCAGGCTTGCTGATATTGTATACTGTAGTTTGCCAAACCTACTTTGCTCTGACTGGTAGTGATAGCAGTGGATACAACTTCAGACAGCTGTGGCAGCAGCAATCTATGCTATCCAGTTGTAGGTATCTAAACGTAAATATGATAATGTTCTATTGCTGGACCACAGCCAGCTTTGCACCGGCTTCTGCAACACCTTTCTGCAATATGAAACACAAAGATAATCTGATGCTCAGAGGCACTCAGCTTGCATGCAGTCAGACTGAAAAAAAGCTCAGGTTTGCTTTATATGGACATAGCTCCAGCTATAAGGCCTCACCATTTTTTATATGGAGGGGGTGTCAGGAACTGTTTCAACGCAAGAGGAACCGTGTAACTGTTTTAGTTCTGTGTACAATGTAAAAAAACAGTCCATGTCTTAATCACAGGAAAGCTGGTGAGAATGACTGAGTTAGGAGCTGTCACAGATACCAATCCACAAGGCAGAGCAAGCAGTTTGCATACTACTTGCAATTATCTCACACAGGTCAAACATAGTGAAATCCATGGCTGCAAGTTATTATGAGAATATTTCAAAAGGATTCTTCAGATGTTAGAGTATTGATCATGGCACACTGACTGCCAGGATTCAGTCATGCCTGTGATGTTGGACTGTGACATGCATACGTTCTAGTTTTAATTTACTGAGATGATAATTAAGATAAAATTATTCCTCTTCTGTTAATACCTTCAAAGCTGAAAAGACTTGTCAGTAACTACATGAGAAGAGTATTCTTAAAGTTACTAGCCCATGCTCACCAACTTCCAGGGTGCACTGATCTCAAACTCTGTATAGGCTACAGATATACGGGAAAAGGGAATCTACTTCTACATACATAGATTTCACACAGGGAGATATTCACTTAGGACTTCTTTTGTAATCTGCAAGTTAGCCTCAGATTGCTTAACACCAGTGACTTTCCATCCTTGAAACTGCGATAGCTTCTTTCCCAAGAGTGTTGCAAGCCATAAAGGAGGATTAATGCTGCTTTTGAACTACATTAACTATTGTGTGGATTTTCCACTTGGAAGCTTCTAGCATGCACTTAATATCATGTAAAGTAGAAATAAGAATAATTAGCAATTAATAAATCATTTGCCAAATTTCAAGCTTGTATTTTCCTCTATGATCTGATCTTCTGACATATCCTGCCTCCCTTCAGACTTTCCTATACAATTAATTTAGATACTACAAACCAGACATCATCCTGATAGATAACTTCTTTGACCCACGAGGAAGGGGACGTGCCATAGATTATTCAATCCTTCTTTTCTTGTTTTCCTGGCATTACCAGCCTTTGATGACTAGATCTCCCTATTTGATGATTACAGACTCTCAGAGCAGCATTTCAATACTTACTTGATTTATGGATCCAAATTTCATGCTAACAATGCCCTGTAGCATTTCATTGCACTCAGTAAATAACTCTAAATTTATTGTTCTTAAAAGAGAACACGGCTAATGTAATTTTTTTTCACTAGCTGTCCGTTACTCCCTCTAGTAACTTTTAACCGATTTGCCCCTTCTGGTGTTATTGAGATCTCAAGGATGAGATGTTTCTACAGGTGTTAGGAAAACAAATGGCTGAAAGGAGACAAAAGGCTGAAGTACAAACTCTGTAATTGTTTTCTTGGTTTGTTCTGTTTGCTGATCAGTCAGCATGCATATACCAGAATGGGTAACACTGAAAAAGCCGGAGAATATTATTCTTTGTCCAGACAAAATCAAGAAATGCCAAGAGGAAACTGAGGTCTTGCCTATGGGGTATTGAGATGCAGAGGGATTGGAGTGGAGAGGCACAATCTTTCCGCTTCCTGATGAAGAGACATGAGAGGTGGTAAAAAGGAAAGGGGAATACCAGTGTTATTCCAGTGGACAATTTCAGCAGAGTAAAGCACTAAGTTACAGAGACCAGATTTTTGTGGACCACTTGTCTTCTTTTTTAAAAATGTTTGGGTGATTTTGACGCTTACAAAATCTGGAAATCTTTTCCTATGCATAGAGCAGATAGGTGATTCATACTTTGCAGTGTAACTCTAGCTCTGTGTCTCTGGTTCCAGAGACATCTTCATCTACATCTCTGTATTTGTAGAAATAGTGCAAATGGTGTCACCTAGGAAATAAGGTGTAGCTTGCAAATAAATATTTCAAACCAGATTTTCACAAGTAAATGTTAATGCCTCTAAAATGCTAGATTATGAAAATGCAAGATCATCATATTATAAAGTGTGTCATTTGTATGCGCTTGAAAAGAATCCTGCAGCACTGGTGTTTTTTTCTCTATTGTAATTTGCTTACTCTGAGAGGAAATAAGCCTAATCTATTTGCATATAATTATTTAGACCTCTCTATAAGAGGTGTAGGATCACAGTCAGAAAAAGAATTAGTGACGGAATTCTTAGGTGGGCACATTAAATTATTAATATAACGAACAAGTCAGAGAAACAGCTACTGTAATAATATAAGTCGTATTTTATATACTTATCCTATATAATATATCTGCTAAAATGTGGACATCTTCAAAGAAGCATAAATAATTTCACTTTTAATATTCTTCAAGATTCAGAAGTTTCTGGCAATTATTACTGCTTTTGCTACAAACATTTTTATCCAGACTTGGCTCCTGGCCTCTCTGTCATCACAATCATACCTTTGCATGGTTAAGGAAGAGTATACTGCGCTCCCAAGGTAAAATTTTAGTTTTCTGGCTTTGATGCAAGAACTTGCAGACACAAGATAAACCCCAGACACATACTGGAGAATAAGGAGATGGCTGTTATAAGTGAATTTTGCTCATTATAACTCTTAGGGAGCTCTTTCTTCTAGTTCTATGCAAAAACCTTCTGCAAATATCTCGTCTCACTGAGTGCATGCTTTTTTCCCTGATTTTCGTTGGTTTCTTGAAGATCTTTGCTGGGGCCAGTTATTTCCAAGAGAAACTATTCCTTTTCACACACCTCTTTTCTTAAGTAGAGGTCCTTAAGCAAGGAAGTAGAAGAAAGAACCAAAGAAAAATAAAGTGTTAAAATTATGGGAGAGAAGTAATCAATCATAAATGTAAATTATTTTGCTTAAAAAATCCTTATAGGAGTTAATTTAACTAAGTAAAGCATTTAATGGCAATTTAACTACAGAGCTATGACTAGAAACTTGAAACTGTTCTTATCGAAATGGTGGTCAGGTTTGTTTTTGACAAAGGATAAGGAATGTTTCCTCACAGTACTGCTGGCTGTTCAGAAATTAACTTGAAACTTTAACAAGAATCTGGATTACTATAGGAGAAATATAGTTCTCCAACCTTCCAGATTTGGAAAAAATGAGAAATAGTTTAATCCATTATTATAAATGCAAAATATATTATTTAAACTAGAGTTAGTCATTTGATGAGGTAGAGCAAAGCTTTTAGGAAAAAATCACATTCCTGATTCCTAGCCCAGCTCCCAGCAGAAATTGCTGAGAGCATGTTGCACAGCAACTCTTTCAGGCCCTCAGATGTATAAAAGAAAGAGCAAAAATATATAAATCACCATCAGCTTCCTTAGTTTAACTCCTGGACAAGAATGATGCTAAAAGGACTACTTTTCCTTTTTGGAAGCTGTTTATAAAATACTGTCAGTAGGCCTCATTCTTTTTAAAACAGGGATGCTCAAGAATTCATCTATTAATTTGCTTCTGAATGATATAAGCATATTGGTTTACATAGGCCAAACCCACCTGGCCAGGCTAGCAGACCAGTTAGTCTGCTCTTGGCCAAGTACCCCCTTGCAAACGTGCTGACTTGGATCTCTCCATACTTGGAAGGGCCTCAGTGAAACAAATCTGCACTGTGCTCAGTTCTCTACTCACTTAAGATTCCAGACAAATTTTAGACCATTTACGTAGGTGAAAGCTGCCACCTGCAATTCTACTTTGTGCCAGGGTTCAGCAGTTGAGAATTCAGTATCCACACAAGCCCTCCAAGAGGCCTGTTCTGCATACTGGGGGTGACAACAATTGTTCAACTACAGCAGCTGTGCTGCCAAAGGGGAGGAGCATGGAAGAGGAGCACAGAAGGTTCCCTTTCTCCTGTGTGCCAAGGGCACAGACATTCTCCTCATTTGCAGACTCCCAAACTTTCCTGAAATCAGAACAAAAATGGAAAGTACATCTAGCTGGAAAATACTTCTAGCCTCCCAACTTCTTAAAACACTTCTCAAGAGGGTTTAATTTGGTAAATTATTTGGTAGTTTTCACAGCACTTCCCCTGACTAGCTTTTATTACTCTTGGCAATGAATATGCATTTTTCCTTCTCCAACACTGGATTCTCTAAGCTGCATAATGTTTTTTTGCAAAGCCGTAAGATAAACTTCCTGCATATCCCTTTATCTCTCTCCTTATTCAAGATTAATAAAAAAAACATAATTCCCCTCAATAAGATATATACATGAGTGAGTTGTAGTGCCCCTAGGGAAAATCTTTGAGCCATTAAAGCCAGTGAATCCTTTACTATGACTTTAGACCAATCAGAATTTCATCTAATTGGCTTAAACTAGCCATTACTGTAAGCACTGTCAAAATCTTACTTCTGTTGCAAGGCTCACAGACTGTGCCTACCCCCACCTCTGAATCACATCCACTACCATTGTGTAATTTATGGCTGAAAGTAGTTCATTTTCAGTGCCCCATTGGTAAGATGAAATGCTAGTAGACATTTGCTATACTTTTCTATGTCGTGGTACTCTTTCATATGTTGTCCAGAATGGCTGACCACAGACTTTCTAAAACAACAAAAACTAGTATTTGCAGTCACGGAGGACCAGCTTGTTACAGGCAGCAGAAGAGACAGCAATAGGAAGCACAAAGTTTAGTATGCATGGAGAATATGTTAAGAGAAAACAATAAAGCAGTTCAAAAGTGATAAGGAATGATCAGATTAGCCCTGGAAGAGCAACTGTCTACATGGGAAAGGCTGGGGTTTTTTCCTGGCTAGTGCTGTAGAGTATAAAAGGCGAACTAACACAGCGAGAACAAACTTTTCAGGGTGAAAAAACAGGTCTGTGTTTAAGAGACTTCGTTTACTGTGGACACTTCCAGCTAAACAAATTGCGAACTCCATTAGTATCCAAATTTTGTCACGCACAATCTCTTTTGTGTGTACGTGTGTGTGTGTCTATAAATATTTATCAAATGTGCATTTCCTTTAATTGGTAAGGATTGGGTGGTAAAAAAGAATTGGATTATTTTGGATTATGTTACAAATTCATTACGGATTCAGAAGTATAGTTATAGCCTTAAGCTTGGGTGCATGGAAACATTTCTTAAATGTATGAGTTAAAACCAAAAATATGTTACTGAAGGATTCTTAAAAGCTATTTAAATGTGGTAACTAACAATTAAAGATTAAATTTATTAGTATACCTAAGAAAACATTAAAATCCACATTGTAATCATCTGGGAATGATTATCAATGTGGTTTTGTATCATGGTTCCAGAGATTTTTTCCAACTATTTTTTCTATTATAAAAATCAGCAACAGAGCTATTTCATAAATATTAAACACACTCAGTTCCCTTCTTGACTTCACCTTATGATAATAAAACTGGAGTCAGAGCTGATGTGTACATTTCAAGGTAAGTTATGATATAAAGCAGAGAACATAGAACAAAGGTACAGAAAACCATTTATGATTGAAACTGTAGATTAAAATCTGTGAAAATATCTCTCACTGAATAGCATATCACAACTGCTTCGTAATACTGGGATGTGTATTCATAAGCTATTTAATATATGCAGCCAACCTCTTCTACTTTATTTTGTAACCACTGTACTGATTCTGCTTTGCAAAGTCGCTATGACTGATTAAAAAATGAAGAGGCAAGTAATTCTACAGAATGTTAAATTTCTGATAAGAGCATTTTAATATCTAAAATATAGTATCAAAGTTTCACACAGCCAGAGTGATAAAAATGTATATGTTTAGCTGTGGATATATCAGTTTGCAATAGTTAATGCTTGCACCTGTATACATGGACAGAAACAGATGTATTAATGAATTTATGTTTTTACCATTTGTGTTACAAATCTATGATTTTTGAGACAAAATATGAGGGTGGGAGTTAATGGATTTAGAGAGATGATTAAGCTGTAAGTCAACAGTTAAAAACGATATTGTTTTGGCATAGAAAAGGCAAGTGTAGTTTGTCTGTGTGATGATGTTGACAAACTAACAGTGAAAGCAAAAGGTACTTTTTGTTTGCCTTTCAATGAGGTGACTCATGACATTAAAAAAAAAGAAGGTATCTCAATCTCTATCCTCTTCATTTTAAGGAACTAAAATCTGGCAGAATACAATAATAAAAAGGTTGTGTTGTTGAGTGGTTTGGTTTTTTTCAAAACATGATTCCTATTAGTTTGGCATTCTTTCCTATACCAGTTTTTGACATCAGGAATCCCAGTGACATGAAAGATTGCAACAGGCATGAAGCATTGATGATTGATCTTGCTGACAGTTGTGGTTAATAGTGGGAATATTTTGCACTGGAAGTTATTCAACTTTGAGAATAACATTATTCAGTGTACCTGTCCAAAGACAAAATACAATTTTAGATATTGACTAGTGTATAATAGCACCTCATTAATAAAATTTAATAAGTAAAACTTAGATTGCAAAGTGCCAAAACAGTAGAGGATGCTTGTTCTTCCTTGCATTGCCTTTCTTTTCAGGTGAGTATTTGATGACAGGACATATTAATACCAAATAACAAACATCTGTGGAACTAAACCCTTATTAAATAATTATGCTGATGTTACGGAAGTAAAAGTGGAATCACAAGGGAAACACATAACTGTTTTCCAAAGCCAAACCACATTTAGATATTGAACTTTTCATCTTGTAGTTGGTAAATACATCTCTGTGCTATTGGGCAACATTTCAAAGTACTTTAATCTGCACCCCAATGACAGCAAAATGAGTCTCATCCTTCATATGTGCTTTTCAAGTCTGCAGTTGTGTGACTCAAAGATGCCTATATAATAGTCTAGTACAGCAAGTCTCTCTTCTGTTATACAATAATTTTTGTTTTATTAAATAATCATTCAGCCTTTTAAACTACATTATAATGTGTAAAAATATATTCTAAGGAATTTTTATTACCATAATGTTAATTATTGCTGCTAAAGGCTAATGTCAGTGATTAACTGTATTTCTCCCAAATACTTTTTACATTGATGAATATTTTTATTAAGATATGTCAAATTTATCTGAATTAAAAGCTGACTAGAAGTAAAAGATAGGATGCAAGGCAGTAATCTAATCTAATTGTTCTTATTGTACAATAAATTAAGAAAGATAGAGCGAAAACTTCATTGTTCAGTCCTAATGGAAACGGTTATATGGAGCAGAGTTTATGAAGACCTACCCAATATGGTTCAAAACACATCCCACTGACTAAAATTGCAGGTAGGATGCATAACGTTCTCATAGAATTTCCAATAAAATCGTATCTAATAAGAAATATCTTAGTATAAAGAAGAGACCCACTGAACATACATAATGATGTTAAGTTCACTGTTTTATTTGATTATAAACCCAGGATGCAATCCCTCGGTCCTTGTTCATGCAAAATTTTGTGTTTGCTATTTGCTTTAGCTTTTTCTCATTTGCCAGATTAAGCCAACAGGATGATTCCAAAGGCATGAAATTAATTGTATGGCAGGAGCATTGCTAAAGTTCTGACATATTACACTTGGTGAAGACTGGTGTAGTTATTAAGAAAAAGCTATCGTATATAATATATATTAACATTTTCAAAATCATCCTGTTTTTTTTTAAAAAATAGTTGATTAAATGTACAACAGTCAATGACAAATGAGATATTTTATTTCATTTGTTTTAGGTTTTGTCTTTCCTAAACAAACTCAGTAGCTCTCATTCTTCAGGTTGTAATTAAATTCCTTGAAAACACTCACTGGTGTTTCAAGAAGTTTCATAGCATCTTCTCATAAATCAGCATCATGCATCTGAATTAAAATCTGAATGTAAATTAGAAACATTTTTTTATATTAATGATTGTGAGGCTAAACACACATCGAGAACTGATTAAACATTGCTGTCTTACAGTGACTGACTGAGTTGCAAGAGAAATGCATCTTCAAACTCTAAGTTTATATGGGAAATCTTGTTTCCAGCATGGAAGCTTTGGAGCTCTGGAATGCATTGCTATAGCTGTAATTATATTAACAAAAATTCTATCACCAATTTGCTAATGCTTTGGAGTTCTACTGGTAGCATAATTTCAGTTGAAGTCAGTATCTAGAAATTAATTTAAAGTGGTTTAAAAAGTGGTCTCAAGATAGCTATGACAAAGCAGCTTGCAGCTTTTAACCTCAAACAGAAATTACATTTTAAAAATACAATATTTCTTTTGACATGGCTGGTGACGGTAGTGTGGGCTTTTCCTTGGACGATTAGTTTTGTAAAGTGTATAATTTAAATGTGGGATTTGTCCTTCTTGTTGTCTATTACAATCAAAATGTAGTAAGTAGCCCTCTCCCAGAGTTAACTTAAGTCTACTAGCTTTTAGTTTAGGAATTTAATCTAAATTTTCAGATTTTTTTTTTTAATAGTGTTAAAGCGCTTCCTGGATAGATCATAGAAATCCCAGTAAAATGAG
Organism: Gavia stellata; assembly: GCF_030936135.1. Taxonomy (NCBI): domain Eukaryota; kingdom Metazoa; phylum Chordata; class Aves; order Gaviiformes; family Gaviidae; genus Gavia; species Gavia stellata. The sequence continues at coordinate 11,568,760 of NC_082611.1, read as the reverse complement.
TTTTTGCATACTGGCAGTGAAGACTAAGGCTTTAAATGGAAACAAATTCACAATACTTATTGACTATAGCCCCTTCCCTCTGTCATAGCACTGTAGTTTCTTGCAAAGTACATCCTCCAATTAAGGTAGCCATTTTATTCTCCCTCATTCTTCACTGTCTCGGAGCACTCCATGAGCAGTACTTCTTCACTTCTCCTGCTGTCACTGTGCTAAAACTCTCTTTTTCTTGGCTGAAAACTGATTAGTGTTGTCCATCTTTTCACTCATAAAATATGGCTGGAGCCCTGTCTATACAGCTCAGCTTTTGTGAATGTACTTTGTCCTTCTAAGTGAGGAGGTGAACAGCCAGTTAACGTTTATGAAGAACATAGTCCAATTCCTCTGGCCTAGACCTGTGCATATAGCCAGGCCTAAAAAAAAGCATTTTACTGTAATCAAGCAACCTACATACCAGCGAGGCCAAACATACAGTTATTTGCTCAGTCCTTTCGATTTTGCATCCCTCTGTCTGAACAAGGTTTTTAGTAGAGTTTCAAGGCCCGTATCACCAGAAGCATATTGTTACTGTAATACCTGCATGTTCTTAATGAGTATTATGCAATTCATTGGCCAACAGTTACTGTGTAAGTAAATTAGTTATCATGTTTTATATACTTCAAGAGCTTTAAATTTCAAAGAATAGTACTTCTCTTTACTAAAGTTTCTTAATATGTCTGTCTGCTTATTTCCAGTGAGCAACAGTAGGAATTATGCTTAGGCAATGCGATACGATGAACCATCTGATAGAAACAATTTTAGGTATGATAAAAATAAAAATAATTATTTTGCCAAAGACCACTGTATTCAACAATAACAAAAAGCATATTCACTAGGCATGAAAGAGACTGCAAAAAATTCCTGCAAATTCTAACTGTATTTTCACAGTGTCAGACTAGTGACAGTTTCTCTCACTGGAAAACAGAGGCTGAGCAGGGGGAAAGCACAGGAATACGCAATACAGAACGCTTATTCTAATATGCATGCACTTCAAAAAATACCCTCATATTTAAATGCTTACTGTCTCAACACAGAAACAAAGAAATAACAAAAGTTAACTTATCATAAGGCACCAATTACAGAAATGTCTTAGCTTTGTTTTCAGCATTAGTATTTGTAATCAGTAAGTATCCAGGAAAACTGACAATCAAATGCAGCAGCAAATACACTATTCCCTCGCATATATTTAAGATGAGAAAAAGTCATTTTAATCACATGTGCTGCAAATCCTTGGCCAGTATTAAAATTGGCCGTTTGATACAGTGCAACACTTCCTTCTTTGAGTGGTGTTTACAATTAACTTTTTTTTAATGTTAAATTCAAAATGAAGAAATAATTCATACATGTCGAACTAACTAAAAGCTAGCATTTTTCATCTTAAAACCTCCATAATCTAGAGGTGGCTTCCCTTTAAAGTCACCTTTGTCTTGGGATTCTGTATAAATGCTTTAAATATACTAGTGTAAGGCTAGTTACTATTGAGGAGAGAGCAATGGACCTTTTACTGATCATTAGAAAAAGTGACTGTAGATAGCACTAACTTAAGTATTTGTTTCACTCTGCTGTCATAGATTATGAATTAGAAATAATAGCAGTAATCACATTTCAGAAATGAGGATGCAGCTACAAAGCCTCCCAACTTCCACTGCACCAGTGTTTCAATCCCAACAAGTTAAATAAATTGCTCACTTCTAACACAATAAGTAGAAAGAAAAAAAAAGAAAAAAGAAAATCTTGAATGCTGCTGCTTTCTTAAGATTCATGAAAGTCAGAGATAAACAAAACAACTCAAATTCTGCAGGAAGGTTTTCTTTTAGTTTTGTGTTTTTAATATAACTTTTAAATGTCTTATTTTATTTTATTTTATTTTATTTTATTTTATTTTATTTTATTTATCATTCCATGTTAGAAAACTTGAATGCTATGATACTTGGTAGGTATCTGCTGCTTGTTTACAAAGCACCACTACATTCTAATGTGTATAAATGAAGGGAAATAACGGAAAAGTAATCCTAAGTAAAGCACAGTACTGGAAGAAAATTATGACAACTAACAACCACTATGGACAAAATAGCTTTTACTAATAAGCACCTAGGTTGTCTGTATTCACATGGGCAAAGAAAAACAACCTGTGTTTTTTCAGAACCTCCAATATGGCTGTTCTTTTCTGAATATCAGAAAAGAAGTGACAAGAAACTGAGTAAACTGCAAAATGCTGAAAAGAGATCTCTACTTTTGGCCTTCCATTGGACTGCTAGATTTGGCAAATAGCTGTGCTAGTTGCAGGCAACTTAGAAAATCTCTGTCTTCTGGTTACAAACAGTCCAGAAACAAAAGCACCTTCATTTTCAGTGTCAGAGATCATGCAAAGTTTGTCATTTTGACAGAGCTGCCCTTCATAAAACACTTTCAGAATGGGTTGGCAGCATCAGCAAAATGTTTTTCAAGAGGGCAGAAAAAGCAAATGAACATTCAAATTAGAATATTTTTAATGTTTGGCCTTTAATAGTTTGTCTTCAGTATTCTGAAAGACACAATACAGAAGGGGTACATAATGCCTAAGAAATTCCTCCTGTCCTCTTCATATCTATGGACCAATGTGAAAAGTATATCAGTCTCAAATTTTTAAGTCTCATTTTCAGATGGCTAGTAGATAGAAAGTGGTAACTTAGAAAAGAAAACTTAAAAAATACATATCAAAGTGTCTGATGCTATAATTTTGTACCATTTCATTTTCTCTGTATAAGTAAAGGTCTGGAATAGAATTTCTACGAAAGCTGTAATTCACTCTGGTTTATTTGCTTGTAAAAATACCCAAAAAAGCCTGTCACTTTTTCAGCACTAGTAGCAGGTAATGCTGCACTGCCAGTTTCTGCAAGTTATATCCACTCTTGTAGTCTTTCAGAACTCCACTATAAAATTTCAAATTGCTAAGATACTGGACTTGGAAAATTTGTCTTAATAATTTTTCTTTATAAGGATTTTTTCTGCACCATAAATGCAGATGCTCTCAAGAGACTTTAATCATTTGTGAGGTAGTAGGTCATTTAGTTATGTTTCAGATGAGTTTATGAAGGAATATAATGGCAACAAATAGAGAATAATGATCTATTTGCTATGAAGTAAATGTATGTAATACCAGTTATAGAATGCCCTGAGTAATTTCACCACTTGAAGGTCTGCATTGAACAATCTAAAATGATTGACTTAATCCGTAAAGTTGATTAAAGACTGAAACAGTTACGATCGTAGCTGCTTGCTTCTGAGGTTTCCATCTGTAGCAGGAATGCCTGAGCTGCATGTGAAGCAGTCTTGGGACTGCCCCTATTCATTACTTAATGGATTAAGATAGCTCCAAAGTAGCAGTAGTGCTTCTATGTTGTAAATTGCAGTGGTGCAAGAGCTGTTTCACACACAATTCTTCTATTTGTGCCAGAGGGCCAAATTCTGAGGCAGAGGTGGTACGGATGTCTGGGGTCATCATAAGCCAAGATACTAAGGTACTATTAGATGTATCTTTTTTTTCTTCCTTGATGCAGTAACTATGTGGCTCTGAGTTGCATTTATATGCAAGAGTTTATAGAAGCTATTCTTAAATCTGAATTCAAATCCAAGCAACAATGAGTTTAAAGACCTGCTGTGTTCTATCGTATACAAAGGGTTTTAAGCAAAATATCTCAGTGTGATGATTCCAAAAATCTAGATGCAATCAATGCAATAAGACTCTCTACTTTCTGGCTCCTTCATTAACTGGAATTCTGAATAAACATTTCACATATGAGAAAAAATAAGGATTGTACCCTAACTTCATTACCATTTGGCATATTTCTTCTTGAAAACACGGTCACAGGAAGGATCAGAGATCAGCAAAGAGCTAATACACAGAGCAGAGAGAGATATAGTGCTTATTCCCATCCTCCTTAAACCCTCAGAAGTTCACTACCTCAGCTCCAGCGGGATAGAGCACCTTTGATTGAGAGAGAAGCATAAGTTCCCCTCCAGAAGTGGTGTGGTTTTATACAATTAGGGATGTAATGCTGCAGTATCTACGTACTTATCCCTCTGCAGTGTAGAACTGCACAGGCCCAGGTGGAAGTGCTTTGCTGGAGAGCAGCGTAGACAGATTAGGTGTCACACTTCACTATATGTGGTATTTTTATTAGAGGTCACAGTTTTAATTCTCTCCTATTATTGTAACCATGCGCATAAGAAATTGCAGTCAGCCTCTACTACAAAATAAGTATCAAGAGTGCATGCAGCATATGAATCTGCTCTTTCTCCCATTGTTTTTACACCCTTCCCCAAAAGAAAGCAGTAAAATCTCACAATAACTGCACAGTGCAGTCCAAATAAAACTCATTCTTTGTCCGAATAGAAGCAAATTTTCTGCTTTCTGTAGTTACAGAAAGGTAAGAAAGAGACTAGTGCATATACTTTAAATGTTTCAAAATCCAAATACCAATGCATTAAAAGTATATTTGGAGTAAAATGCACATCTATGTTGATCTACAGCACATAATAAAGCCATCCATTGCTGAACAAGCTAAACCTTCCTGAATGACACCCTTTTCTTTTCAAATATATTGAACTTGAGTTTGTAAATGTATTATCTGTAATTTGTATGCATGTATACTTATATATTTAAGATATAGATTACTATAAAATAGATAAATATATATGCAAATTAAAATTGCAGTGGAACTGGCAATCACAAAAGGAAAATGTATCTGAGCATGACAAAGATCTGTACTGTAGTCTAATACAAGACTGAGAAATAAGTTGCCTGGGACTTCAGAACTACTTGAAATGACACCATATTTCCTCTGAAGCTCCAAGGTGCATTTTTTCCTTGCTTTCAATAACATAAACACATAATAGTAGATACAGAATAAAAATATTATGCAAATCTTAAAATAATAATCTTCCTCTCGCCTTCCCCTTAGAGAGGAAAAAAAATGAGAAAGTGAAAACCACATACAACTTGATGCTCTCCAGGAAAATATTTAACTATTTTACTAGTGGAGATGATATAACAGCTTAATGAAACCGCTTTCTTATTGGATATTACAGCCCTATGAAACATCTTGTTAAATCTTGCTGTAAGCTTAACTATTTGTATTTTGGTATAACAAAACATAGAATAAGGCATAGCTTGCTGAGCTGAGCAAAAACACCAGGTAGAAGGAGACAAAGATACAAAACCAATATTAGTCAACCAAGACAACTAATTAAAAATAAATATAATAACTACTTTTTCTGTTTAAAATGGCTTTCTCTTAGTGTTGCACTATTTGCACTAGGAAATCCTAAATATTTCTAATTCTGAAATAAAGAATATTCTTGGGGCAATCCCAAGCACAAATACAGGCTGGGAGGAGAATGGATTGAGAGCAGCCCTGAGAAGGACTTCAGGGCGTTGGCTGACGAGGAGCATGACCTGGCAATGTGTGCTTGCAGCCCAGAAAGCCAACCGTATCCTGGGCTGCATCAAAAGAAGCATGACCAGCAGGTCAAGGGAGGTGATTTTCCCCCTCTACTCCGCTCTCGTGAGACCCCACCTGGAGTACTGTGTTCAGCTCTGGGGCCCCCAACATAAGAAGGACATGGACCTGTTGGACCAAGTCCAGAGGAGGGCCAGGAAGATGATCAGAGGGCTGGAGCACCTCTCCTATGAAGAAAGGCTGAGAAAGTTGGGGTTGCTCAGCCTGGAGAAGAGAAGGCTCCGGGGAGACCTTATAGCAGCCTTCCAGTACCTGAAGGGGCCTACAGGAAAGCTGGAGAGGGACTTTTTACAAGGGCACGTAGTGATAGGACAAGGGGTAATGGCTTTAAACTGAAAGAGGGTAGATTTAGGTTAGGTATTAGGAAGAAATTCTTCACCATGAGGGTGATGAGGCACTGGAACAGGTTTCCCAGAGAAGTTGTGGGTGCCCCAACCCTGGAAGTGTTCAAGGCCAGGTGGGACGGGGCTTTGAGCAACCTGGTCTAGTGGAAGGTGTCCCTGCCCATGGCAGGGGGGTTGGAACTAGATGATCTTTAAGGTCCCTTCCAACCCAAACCATTCTATCATTCTATGATTTCTAATTTGCAAGAACCCATGTAGTGTCAATCCTCATTTGACATCCAGCAATATTTGTTTCATAATGCTCATTTTAGTGCCAGCATTCCAGATATTGATAAAGTTATAATGTAACTTACGTAAATTATTTGGAGGAGGTCTCGTCTCCATGTTTTCATAATGTTGCACATGTACTACGATGTTTAGATCTCTTTCCATATGATCTGTTGTACAAGGACCTTGAGGTCGCATAACATCAGCAAGAGCCCTGAAAACCAAACAAAATCAAAATGAACCTGTTGCAAAATCTGTAAGGCATTACCAATATATTCCAAGGGTTTTTTTTATTTGAGATGCAGTCCTGCATAATGTCTGCTGGAGAAACCAGCTCCATTCACAGCAAAATCAGGGAATCAGATTCATTGTGAGACTTCGCACCTAAGCCTCTTTTTAGGTTGTCTTAGACAGTGTGCTAGCAGTAATGCACAGAAACACATTAAGTTCTTTAGTTGTCTTGGCTTTGTTGGAACATAATTTAAGCTTGTTGAGGCTTGCAGAGTTCTGCCATTGCATGTGCTCAGTAACATTGCTATCTTGGTTAAGCTGAGAACCTCAGCACCTAGCCCCTGTCTATAGCTTTCACAAACTAGTTATCTTCACACCTAGGTTACCAGCAGGGCCTGTCAAAGTAAATTCTCACACTTGCATTTGCACAGAGCACCACACAACGCAGATGTCTTGGCCATTTTCATTCAAAAATGTCACCAAAGTTGAAAGGTCACCTGATTTTCATGTAGAAATCCACTAGGCATAGCACTCTTCATGATCAGGGATTTAAAATTTTCCCATCCAGAAGGGGAGATCAAAAATGTCTTTTCTAAGTCCTGTGAGTGTCCTAGTCATTAAGATGGAGCAAAGCTGGCACAGGAACACTGCTTGCTGCTTTGAAGCCAGTTCAGAAGCAGGATGAAAGCTTTACGCTAGCAAAGAGGGAGTAAGCAAAAGGATTCCTAACGGTTAGGCCAGGCCCAACCTAATGCTGGTTGTGGACTTTCTGCAGAGCTGCAGGCAGTAACTATATCTGAAAGACAGACAGATTCATCCTGCTCTGGTGTATTTTCTAAGGACTAGTTTCACTGCCGAGTGTTCTGCTGAGTGTAAGTCCATTCTTAGGCATACAGATAAGCACACACACCTGTATCAGCCTCGTGGATCCAGAGTTAGTAACTAAGTTTTAAGCTCTGAAACTCTCAGCATGGCAACATCTAACTCTGTGATTCTGCACTGTGGAGTTTTACCATTGACTTCTGTAGGAGCAGGATTAGCCCTGAGATATATGCCATATAGCTACCTGCTGAACTACTGTGCCATACAAAATAATTGGCGCACCTGCAGAAGCTGTTGCCTTAGGCAAAGGAAAGCTATGGTATGTGTTACCAGTGTCTTCAGGGTTCAATGCAAGTCTTTTCTATTCAGGTCAATGCATCACTGACCGTTATTTGCCTCCTTTTTGTTTTACTAGTTTCAATTTTTAGACCTCTTGAGCTACTTCTTTAAGTGAATGGATGCATTTTCTGGGCATTGTGCCCAGTTTAGTTTAATTTTCTGCAAAATTATATAGTGTCCCAGATACTGCATCAAGAAAGACTAGTTTGTAAACTAATAAATAAATAAAAATAAGCACATTCACTGGTGAAAGCCATGGCAAGTGCCATCTAGCTCCTCTACTGTACTTCTGTGACATGATGATTTCTTGATCAAGAAGCACTGTACTTTTAAGTATTAAAAAGTAGCTTCATTTAAGTTACAGACAGAGAGTAATCCTGAGCTGGATCTTGCTTTCAGATTGCAGGAACATTGCTTTGGTACACAGCTGAATGATACTGATGTTTCATTGTGTTTATGGCTAGCATTATGTTATTAAAATATTAGTTACAGTTGTGATCAACATGTTACAGAATACTCTGATGATATTGTAAAAGGTCAGAAGACAGTAACGAAATGATTAATGGTATCAGAGCAATGCTCTCATTTGAAGCAATGCTTATACAGCACAAATAGCAGAGCTGGCCTACATAGCAGAAAAATAAAAATTCAATCGAAGAAATCTCACAAAGGTATATAGAAAATGGTGCAAAAGGAAAGCATTATATTGCAAAACATAGTTTAAACTAAGTGGGGACCAAAACCATTAATGTCTAGTCAATTTATGCAAATATGTCTCTATACAAAGGAAATTACTGACATCAATATTAATTCTAATTGCAGAGGCAGCTGGACACATTTCTGGGAAGGGAAGAAATACAAATGAAAGTTCCTAACTTCAATGTGGGAGTTAAAACTGTGAGATCTCATAATACATGGATTAGTATTTCCCAACTTGTGAGAACGGGTTTTCATAAATGCTTTCCTCATTGCCCTTAATCTGATGGTAAATATTGTTCACTGTAGTCTCTAAATAATACCCTGTATGATAGCAGATTACCTAGCGCCTGTCTGTGAAAATGCCAACTAAGTTTTTTACCATTTTAGGGTGGTTTTTTCAAAGGGATTTTAAGGAATTAGCTGTCCAACTCCCACTATATTAAGAAAAAGGAACTACTCACCATCAAGTTCTATTTTTAACAACACAGCACCTATGTTCATACTGTGTTAGCCAAAGTTATACAATCTTCTCAGGGCAGAATAGCTCATATAACAAAGAGCTTGTCCTTATCTTCCACTGATGTCAGGGAGAGTTAAAAATATGTAGCAGCTTGTATCACTAAAGTACAAAGGAAATGCTGTACCTGCATTTTGTTCTTTTAGGGATTTGCCCATATAATGAAATGGATAAAGGGAAGTTTGTGCCCCAGTATGGGACAAAATCCTTGAATAGACTTTTGCTTCAAAACATTCCACATAGGCCAACAGACTGTTATAATACCTACATGCATTTGTCTCACCTGAATATCATCATACAGATTTTGTTCATTATCTGAAGAAAATGTTAGAGTGGGTCCCACTGAAAAATTACACACACAGAGGGTCTTTATCTACAGCTTTGCTATAATGAATGATTTTTTAAGGAAATGCAAAATACAAGACAACCTTCTAATCAGGTAGCGATATCATTAGGTCCTATGTATTGATACTGATTGCAGTATTACAAAAGTGGAGGAATGTTACCTACACAGGAGTTTATGGCCCGGAACTACCCAAGTATCACAAAACTTCAGCATTTCTCTTGCCATAAGATTTCTCTCTTTGGATATGTAATGCTATTTTCAGGTGTTATAAAGCATGTGGAGCCAGGCATTTCCCTTATGGATACAAGCTTGAAGAAGCTGAAACATAGGTTATTTCATGAAAGGTCACTTGTCGTATTTTGCCTCCAAAACTGGGTCAAAACCCATAAGGGAAATAATTTCACACACAGGATTCAGAATTTTGGCAAGTCAGACTATTTTTGGCCTCAGGTACATGCCTTTTGAACGATCAACAAAAGACTTGGCTCATGAGCTCAGCACATTGTGAAGGAAGAAAGAAGAGCTCAGATGGTTCACAATACTTGGAAGGCTGCTAACATACCGTCAGAAGCTCTGCTTCAAAAAAACAGGAGCTATAGCGTATGAGCATGATTGTAAATATTATCCTTTCAGTTCTTGGTTTGTTTGCACATTCTCCACAAGGATTAGGGAAGAAGACAAAGGTGTGGGTTTATTTACAGAAAAATCTCCTTCATGAAACAGAAGTAAAGCTTTTCCCTTTTCTACTAATTTTTGAGAGAGAATTCTCCACCTTAACTGATGGAGCCTGGAAGTCCCATTGATGTAGTCTTAAGCAGCAAGAACATGCTGCCCTCATATGCCTAACAGAACTTCTAGATCTGCTTCAGGAGGCACATCAGTTCTGTTTCCTTTTAGGCACAATACTGCCACATACATTCCCTGATAACATACACCATCTTATTCCCTTATTCTCTTAGAAAGCAGGAGGGTAATGGAAGAGTGGTTTGGATACTATTACTGCTTAGTTCTTGGACACTGTAGCTGAAGGGAGTATTTAGCTCCTTTTAATGTCAAGTAACAAATTTAAAAATGAGAATGATATGAACAAAACATTATCATATGATGTCTAAAGCAAAACATGCCATGTAAAGTTAACAATGTACTCCCCTCTCCATTTTCATCTTCCAGATCTACAGTTCCATGCCAGCAGTAAGAGTGTTTTACTGAAAAGCACTGATCTAACAAGAAATAAAATGTCAACAGTGCCACACTTGGCCTTTTTTCTCAAAACAAAAGGAAGTAACAAGCTCTCTAAAAAAGGACAAATTTTGACTCTTTTTTCCTAAAAGGACTTACCCAATACAGTTTTTTTTTCCTGTGGATTATTTTCACTAAATAAATACATTTCCCCAATGCTTTTTCATTGTCAAATATTTCAGGAAAATTCAGTGAAATTAATGGAGTGTTCTGAGTTTGTTTTGGCATAGCAGTAAACAAAATGTAATGAAAGGCGAGTGTATAGAAACTACGCTCGCCAAGCCTGTGAAGTTTCCTTTATTAACATTGTACCACTTTTACACACACCAGTGTCTTACTTCAACAGCAGATCCACTGGCTGCAAGACAAAATAATAGAAGGAATTAATACGTGTGGCACAGTTTTGTTTCCTATTTATAAGTCAATGTTCTTATTCCCATGTGTCAGGTCTCTGGTCATATTTTTAAATATTTTTAGTAAATCAGCGATGGAAATATATAATTTACACCAGTTGCATTCTGTTAACTGTTTTTGAAAAATCATCCCTCATAAAAAAAGATCAGTTTAAATTATGCATTTTCTTTTTTGATAAGCAGTACCATCCCTTCCACAGGTGAATTTCTTCATAGAAATTAAGAGGATTCAAGTGTTTCATGTAGCCACTGGCTAGGGAAGGGAAAGGAGACAATCTAAGCTAAGGAAATAGATGACAAATCAGCCTCCGTGTATTTCTTGCTGCCAGCCAAAATGGAGTAACACTTAGTACTTTTGGTTTGGCCTACCTAACACTCTCAATGCATTATACTTTTGCTTATTCATAAGGTTCAGTACAGGAAAAAAAACCATGAGAAGTGTTCTTTTTGGTTTTGTTTTTTGATATTGTAGTGATAAGTGTTATAAAAGAAGGTGAATATGAATATAGGCTACATATTATTTTAATTGTTGGTACTATTAACTGTTTAAACAGATAGATTATTTATTTCTTAAGAATTGCATCCTTTTTTCAGAACATAAGTAGCGTAAAATGAGCTAGAATGGAATATTTTAGTTAAAAACACATTTGAGGACAAAAAGGTTACTTCAATTCTTCACTCCATGAACAGATTTTTAGATTGCTGAGGGGATTTACAAATCTAATTCCTTTTCAAATTAATGGTAAGCCCACCCTACAGCTGTAACAGGAGTACGAGAACTTTTTTAAAAAAAAAAGCTATAGCACTGCTTTTTCATAACATGACTAGCTATTATGTGTACTGTGTGGGTGATTGTTTTTCCATGTGATCATGACTTTCCAAGTTTCTATATTATCCTAACTTGAACATTTTCATGGGAAGAAAAGTACAAGATCTCAGAGACTGTTAAGTAATCAAGGTAACAGACGACCTTTTCCAAGAACCACTTCAGAAACCTGATCTTTATTCATACATGACTGAAGGATTTCAGAATGATTTTCCAATCCCCTATAATTCTATTTCCATAAACTAAAACAGAATATCCTTTCAGAACACTTCACACTCATACTTTAGGTAGAAAATATTTCTACTAGCAGAAATAGGACCTATTTAAGACATATATAAGCAGGGATGGCTATAACTTCACTCTGTCCTGGTTTTTGTAACTGTTACGAGTCCTACCTTTTTGCCTGCATGAAGACACTACAGAAAGAGGCTGAAGCAAGGGAGAGCTTTTACCAAACAAGCTCTGTAGTTTAAGAGTAAGATTTTAAAAAAAAATTGGGACCCATGTAATCTTTTCCTCAATTTAGTAGTTGAGAACATTCAAAATGTCTAAAGGATTATTATACCTTGCCCAACAAAAAACATCTCTGCAGAAGTATCACTGACACACAATGTTGACTAAAATTTCTGCAATGTACTTTGTTGCTCAGTAGTAAAAGTGTATCCATATCAGCCAGTTTAGAAATGGCAAATAATTGCTAGTGAACTGATGATGCATTTGCAGGAGTATTTTTGTGGCTTTCTCTGTTCATTTCAGGATAAGCAGTTAATCAAAAAGTCACACAGAAACTTCAGTAAAAAATAAGGCTCCAGATGTTGAGTTAATCTCTTGGACTATCTTTCAAGGGATGACTCTTCATCTAAGCTTTAAAGATTGTGAACAACACCATTACCGGTCAGGGTAAGAGGAAGCTTTCTGCCACGCTGCATGTCCAGTACAAGGTATCCTTTTAATTGAGTTTCATCATTAAAGTTGCCCAATATGCTGGAATCTATTTAGACTTTTTAATGGAGCTGTTTGCCTTTTTTTAATGCCTTTTCCTCATCTGCTTTACTTTCATGTCCCTGGGATTAGCATAAAGAATCAGACGGACTGCAAACTTGACAAATGTGTTATGCCTCGATTTTGAACTGCTGTGATAACCTGAGTTTTGAATATGTTGTTAAAGCCATTGGGCACTGTCATGAGTTGCCCACCTGCCTATCCACCACTAGGCAGCCAGTATCTGGAGTAGACGGTACACGGCATGCCTAACTCTAGGTGGGGGAGGTTCTCTTTGATATAACTCAGCCATTACACTGTGGATACAGAATATAACACACACGTATATGGATGAGATGAGACTTTCATATTCCATTTTTTACCTCTCACCAGTAACTGAAAAAATGTTAAGAAATTCTATAATAGCTTTTCCTTTTTTTTTATCTCCCTCTTCCCTTCCACCCTGGCTCATTTTCACAGCTTAGAAATTTTACAAATACCTCACACACTTGACAAGGTTCGGGGGAGTAGGGAAGGTCCTGCCAAAACCATTTTGCAGCTGGAGAGGGAGAGTGAGATGACATTTGTTTACATCCTTCTGTGGAGAAGTAAAAACATATTCCAAGCTTTGAAACAGTTGGAAGAGGGAACCCATCAGGCTTCCTATAATTCAGTGTTGCTGGTTTCAGGATTTTTTTGTTTTCTTATTCATGCATCGTATAGCTGGGAACACTTGCTGGATCTTGGTGGGGAGAGGGTCAGACACTGCAGATAAAAATAGACTTCTGCCTGTGCAGTCTCCACAGTTATTTCTAGTCTTCCTCAATACTTTGATAACCTGGGCTTGGGGAACCACAGGAGCTCTGTTCTCCAAAGTTGGTCTCTCTTTGTTGCCTTGCAGGGGAATGCAGCCTACCTGGCAGGAGCTGTTTGTTTAGATCCTTTCTCCTCTTTAGGGGTGGGGGGGAGGTAGGGGGGAAGGAGACCCTGCTGCCTGGCACTCAGCCTTACCTGGACATGTGCTCCCGCTGGGGTCTGTGTGCCTTCTCCAGCCCTAGTTTGGTGAAGATCCCCACCAGCACCATGACTGCCACAACCCCACAGATGATGTAGACAATGAGGTTGGTTTTATCCCTGGTAGGGTCGTGCAGAGGGTCATCTATGCGGGAAGGAGGCTTCCCAGTGTTCATCCACAACGGCGTCTCATAGTTTGTGCAGGTGCTTTGATCCAGCCTTGTCTTCTTGAACTTGCAGCAAAACCTGAAGCCACAAGTGCCGCAGCAGAAGATGAACTCCCCCGAGCTGCAGTTAAAGGGGGGGTCCCACTGCCCCATCACATCAAAGTAGCCCCTGCAGAAGTCCGGGGTGGGAGGTGGCTCAGAGGGGTCTAGCTGTTCCCCAAGGCTGGAGTGGTTTCCTCCTGAGAGCACCACGAAGCTCCCCAGCTGCTGGCCAGCTTTCTCCTGAGCCCGACACACCAGCGTGAGAAGGTCCGCCACCAAGTAGCCGAAGAGCAGCCGAATAAAGCCTTCCATTCTGCCTCCCAGCCCGGGCTCAGCGATGCTGCTGCCGCCGCTCGAGCTGCTGGATGCTGCGCTGCGCCAAGAGCTGAACATAAAGGGGCTCCGTCAGGGGCCGGGCGTCCGCTCAGCCCGCGCTCGCCTTCAGCACCACGGACAGCCCCACGCGGGCCGAGCCGGGCCGGGCCGGGCCGGGCCAAGCCGGGCGGGGACCGCCGCCCCCCTGGCAGTGCCCGCAGCCCGTGGCCGCTCCGCTCCGGAGGAGCGAGCGCGCGGCACTTGTGGAGTGGAGTGCGCGGGAGAGGGAGCGCGCGGGAGGGGGAGGAGGAGGAGTATCGAGGGGTGGAGGTGGCGGCGGGAGTGCGGGGCACCGCGCTGCGCGGCGGGCTCGGGAGAAGGGGCTGGCGAGAGGGGCGTGGAGGGGGCCACGAGGCGGGAGGGCTGAGGCGAGGGCGCTGCAGGGGCGGGAAGGAGGAGAGAGGGTGAGCGGGGAGCCGCCGCGCGCCGCCTGGTGCCAGCGTGCAGGCGCCGGGGGCACCCACCTTCCGCTCCCCCGCGGAGCCCGGCGCGGTCTCTCGCACAACTCCCTCAGCCAGCCACGGCGGCCGCCGAGCCCCGCCTGGAGCCCGGTGAGCCCGCGGGAGGCGACGGCTGCCAGGGCAGAGCGCGGGAGACTGGACGGACTCGCCCCGGCATCCAGCCGGCGGATAAGCGCTGCCGCCAAAGGGGAAATCCGCCTTGGCGGGCAGCGTGCGGATGAGAGCGAGGGCGAGGCAGCCCGACGAGCTCAGCCCGTCCTCCGAGGCGCCCGCAAGAGGCTGCGCGCCAGACACCCGGGGGTGCCCGCCGGCCTGCCCCCCTCGCCCCGAGCAGCCCCTCTGAGGGGACGGCGCCCGCGCCCTCCCCCTCCCCCTCCCCCTCCCGAGCAGCCCCTCTGTGGCGCTTTCCCCTCTCCCATCAGCCCCGCCGCGGAGCCGGCCTCCGCCTCACCCCCCTCAGCCCCGCCGTGGGGCCAGTCCCGCTGCCCGCCATCCCTTACATAACAGACTTCCCGCCCAGGCGGGCGCTCCCCACAGGTGCGTCTCCAAAAGAGCGGGAGCGGCTCCTCACCCCCTCCCCCCGCGCCGCGCGCGCCGCGCTGAGGGGGGTAACGGCCAGCGCGCGCCGGCCAGGGCGGGGGAGAAGAAGCGGGGGCGTCGCGCGGCCTCCACCCCACAGAGCCACCCCGCGGGCTCCAGGCCCAGGTGGGCCCCTCCGGGGAGGAAAGCAGGGCGCCACTCTCCCGGTAAGTAGAGCGCTCCTTCTCCCGGGGACTGCTCTCCTCGCAGGTCAGCGCTCTCCGGAGATTCACCTACCTGTGAGGCAAAGGCAGGTCTTCATGGGGCCGCACCTCCGCTAAACCATGGGCGTGAGCGGGTGCTGCCCCCACCCTGGCGCGCTGTGCACAGGTACAGTGTTACTTGCACTGCATGCTTCGGAGCGGGGCGTTTTTGTCTCCTAAACATGAGCTGCCCCTGCACATCATTTATTTGAAAATCTTGTTTTAATGTCAGTCAGGCTAGCTCCAGAGGACACAGCGAGGCTGCGGGTTGTTTGCGAGACACAATTAAAATAACTTCCCCCAAACAGAGAACCGACGCTGGGAAAGACTTTTTAGTCATTCGCTCCCCATCCCTGTTATTTAACTCTCTCCCCTCTGTCTTTTGTTTTGGCAGTAACCTGCGCAAGTAGTGATAATATTATCCTGAATACTATGCTGCCACCAAACGTAGGAAATAAGCCCATTATGGCGTGATTTAACAGCGTGGGCTAGCGCTTAAAGCAGCTTCCCTTTTCCTGCGGGGCACGTCTGAGATAGCCTCGCTGCGGCCTTGCGGGCTACTGTTGTCTCTGGGGAAGAGCGCCTGGTGTGCTGGGGCCCCGCAATGGCACGTTACCTCTCCTCTCCCACCTGCTCTTGTGAGGAGGCTATATTGCTGCCGCACTTCAGGAACTTCGGCCAACTCCGTGTGGAGTTGTTGAGCGGTAAATAAACAGAAAGGTGAAGCAGAGGACAAAGCAGACGTTTGGAATCGGAGAGGGCTGTAGTTAGCTAATTGCGATCCTTTGCCTTCTCTTAAAAATAGACTTTAAGTACAGTGATGATTCCACTGAACAGTTTGACAGTAAGCCTTGCATCCTTGTCCAGGAGGTAGGTTAGAAAGCCTCCTTTTTTCTCAGCAGAGAAAAACAATCAGTCCCAGCCAAAACCAGCCTTTTGGGTTTTAATATTTAATTCTTAAAACCTCCACCTCATCAACATCCCCTTTCAAGTCTCCTCTGAAATCATATCATTCCTCCCTTGTGTATACTTCTCTCTGCTATTATTTATTATTTAACACTTTGTGATGCAGTTTGTGCTGAAAATACTGCACAAAACGAATCTGTTCCATACTTATTATTGCATCTAGAGACATTTAAAGTCCAGTCCTGTCAGGTGCTTAAGATTATGCAAGTTTCCCCATTGATCTGACTGCTAAAAAGCTGCTTAAATATTTTGCAATGTTAGTGCTATACATGTGCAGAAATAATAACATCAAAAAATTATTTATTTTATGGGCTATTAATCCTGACTAACTATAGTACAAGTTATTGTTTCGCTGAGTTCCTGGGGTTTTCCTTAGGAATTCCCCTATAGCAAAAAAGCCCAAAGGATTTAGGCTAGAATCTAACATTTGCAGGATTCAGGCCCATGTGATTCAGAATCTGACCCTAAGTGTCATGTGCTTGGAACAAGAGCCCAGAACTGGGGAAAGCAGGAGGGTGCTGAAAGCTCCTTGAAAAAAAATGTTTCCTATGGCAACATAAGACTTTGGATCAGACCCATAGAACCCAGAACCAATAAATCATGTTACCTTAATTAATCATAAGTTACTCTAGTCGTTACGCTCTGTGTGCCTGTTAGTCGTATTAGTAGTGAAGTTATTTTAGCTGTACCATGTCTTAGAGTTCTAATAATGAACTAGAGTTGTTCTAGACTAGGGCACGAGCCCTTTTTACTAGACCTACGCGGTGTGTTTTAATGGCTTCATAGCATGTAGTTGTAAAAACACCTGCACGATCGAATTATAAAACCTTTAAGTATAATAATGGAAACAAGAAAACTAATTGAGATAAATAGGTATTCTACACAGTACTGAGGTACATCTTGGGTCATTATGTGATTTTTATAAAGCTTTCTCAATGAAGTCACGTCAATAAACTTCTAATTTATTTCAGTTGTCTTTATCAAGTTGAGAAACGCGAAAAGATTTCCCAGTTTAGCACCACTGCCTTCCACTTCGAAGACTTCTCTTTTTGACATTGCTTTAAGGCAAGTAATAATTACCTACTTTTCTACAGTTTTATCCCATAAGGAATGCATTTTGCCTCTGAAACAATTGAGAAGATGAATGTTGCAACTAGAACCTACAGAACTGTCTTTACTGAAGCGCATATCCATTTAGTTAAATGAAATACTTAATCTTAGGCACAGACCTGATAGAAAATTAAGTATTCCTGTTACATTTTCCTCTAATTTCTTCCACTTGTTTTCACTGAGACTTTCACATGTGGATCAATGGCAATGCTTGTTGTTCCACTTTAAGCTAGAAAATATGCTTTTTTTCTGGTAAATCCTGTAGCAATGTATAGCCATGTCTCAGTGGAAGTTAAATAAATGCACACACACTCATACTCTATATATGTATGTCCACATTATACATGCTCAATTCTGTGTTTAGTTGTGTATATTCTTAGAACTGATTCTTGCAGGTTTTTTATGTAAATAAGAGAGTTTGAAAAAGAGTAGGATTAGGACAGAAAGTTAATGAGTTAACCTGAATGTTGAGGTGGTGATAAATCTGAAGAATATAGAACAATTAGAACATATAGAGCAGTTGCAATTCTCATGTTCCAAGTTCTATATTTCATTTTTGTTACTAATAACAATGTTGATGCAACCTCAAGAGTCTTTCCCAGGGACTGAGTACCTGCTAGAGAGAATAGTCTTTTACTGAGCACTGAGTCAATGAAGATTTCTAGCCAATCATTAATTCCTGAGAAATGCCATATAGCTCAATCATTATTAACAGACATTCCAGAGCTGTGAAAATCTGTCAAAAAAGCAGCTAGACAGGTCTGATCTCAGGCAGTATTGATGTGAAAGGTATTTTGCAATAAGAAATGCCATGTGGAAACTGGAATGAAGCAGTCAATGTCTGTTTCCTTGATAGTTATTTCATACTGTAATGGGATGTTTGGTCTTACGGTTGGACTTGACGATATTAAAGGTCTTTTCCAACCTAAACGATTCTATGACTCTATGATGTATAGATACAAAATGTACTGCAGCTGGAAAACAAAAGAGGTGATGATTCTACTATAGCAGGCCAACTGGCAGCATGTTTGCAATCACTAGTCTTTAAAAGTACAGTTAAATGTTAGGAGATGTCTGCTGTGGAGCACTAAGGTAACTTGAGACATGAAAGAAATACCTTAGCAGACATGAGTTGAAGAAGCAAAATGTGTTTAACAAGGAGGCTACAAGTGACATGGGGTTTATAGATACTGAAAACGGTCCCATGATTTACAAATATTGTAAACAGCCCTGAATGACGCAACCCAGAAGTTTGTTTTGAACACCTCTACATTCTTGAATCAGCATACATCAGACAGCCCCATTTGCTTCTACTAAGTTTTGTTGTTCCTTTATGACAAGTATGCTTTCCCATTGGTATTAGGCTTGCTGGATGGTTAAAACACAATTGGTTCTAGACATTTTTTTTTAGTTACACAGCTAACACTTCATAAGCCTTTGTTCTTTTACTCAATAACTGCAATCATTAGAATCATACCAGTGCAGCAACGTGTGAAATCCCAGCCTGTGGTGTGTTGACACTAAATATACTTCTCCTTTTATAATTATCAAGCACACATCTTTTAAACTAACCTTTCTCTTTTCATTAAAAAAGACTGGGACAGAATGAGCTTATTCTTACAATTTCATGAATTCATAGCAACTTTAACTAGAACATTTTACATTGAGTATTTTTTAGTTATTGTTAGCAAGTCTGAAAAAAAATACACTTCGCACATGGCAAAGAGATCACCATCAAGAGCTCTTAATGAGCCAGGAGGTGCTTCATGAATGAAAAAACATGAGAGACTTGTTTGCATGGCTCACTGAGGAGGAAGATAATTTATTTATTGCAATTCTACAATGTAGAAATTACCTTTATCACCTAATCTCTTCAGTCTTCTTGTAAAACCAAAACTGTAGTAATTGCATGGGTTGGGGTTGAGGCAGGCAGTAGCAGCATTCACATCTGGAGTGGACATAATGAAATCCTGAGAGTTCTTGTGCCTTCAGTTTAATTTAAAGGAATTCAGAAAAATTCAGGTAAATTTAGAAGGTAAATGGAGTACTTGCAAATACACAAGAGGAAACACATGTATACTGCAAACGTCTTCAGTATACAGCAGTGGAAAAAAAGTGCCAAAATGTCTAAAGAGGCTTTCAGCAGTATAGCTGAAAAATGAGTTGTGCCCTCAGGTTTGCCTGTTGCATAGCTATTCCTCTGATTATGAACAAGGAAAACTGCCAGTCAGTTTCTCTCTGTAGCAAAACTGATGTTACTTTTGAATTGTAACAGTATTGCAAGTACCTGTGAACAAGGTATGTTTCTGCTTCTCATAAATTAGACTGGCATAGAATTTAGATCTGGAATGACTGGCCAGGTGTCTGAGGATTACTGCAACTGACAAAGGCGGCTCTGCAGATCATTCCAAACTTGTGCCAAAAAAAATCTTTGTCTTGTTAACAAAAAAGAAAAGAAAGGGTACAGAGGAGCAAAAAAATTGGAACTGCTTTTGTATCCTTCCAACGGAAAACTCAACCACCTTTGTTCCCACGAGTTCAACTTTTCAAGGCAGAGAGGAAGCCTTTCTAAACAGACCTAAAATAGCATTAAAATCTTTCAAGGTTAAAGTCAGTATAATAGGCTGTATACTGTGCCTAAGCATAGAGAAGCTGTGCTTAGACATAAAAGAGGAAATATAGCAGAGAAAATTTTCTAATCCTCTGCTGTCTGACTCTGGCGTATGTTAGAACAGCTGAGGAGCTGATCTAACCAATACCTTTTCTAAAAACTCCTCATTAACTGAGATTAAGAGGTAGACAAGTTTTAGTCTAGAATGCCCATTCTCCAGGCCTGGAACATCCATGGATGAAAGCCAGAACAGCAAGAAGTCAAATTAGTGAGTCAGTTACAGTCTGTCAGTTTTAGCATTATTAACCCTCAAGGGCTATAGAAGTGAGCTGTAAACCTCAGAAGTGAAGAACTTGCTCTTCAGAGATGTAAAGTTGCTGTATTACTTAACTAACAAAAGATTTTAGCCACCATATGCTTTGCATGTCTTCCAAAATGTACTGTCAGCAACCAAAATCAAAAGTTCTTACTGAACATTAGACCTTTTTAGTGTGCTTCCCTGATAATAAGCTTTAATGATGTCTCTCCATATAATTGTCACAACATGCCCATCTGAGGCTTGATGTATTTTGTATCTTACATATAGTAATAATATATAGATGCAGGAACTTTCAGATTTCTGAAGAAGACAATTTCTCTGACAGTTCCATTTTTAAAGGATGCTAACTGTTAAAAGATGCTCAGGATTTTAAAATGGTAAGTCACAAGACAGATGAAATCAGAGGTACAGAGAAAGTAATAACGGTCTGAGTTGTGATACATTTTTTATTATATGACACTGTAGTTTTCATGTGGCTATCAGATTCACTTATGTGATTACCATGCCTGGCCAAGAGTGTCAAATGTGGTTGCCAAAGGTTAAATATCCACAGGCCAACTCAGTATCTACTAAATTCAACAACTCTCCACTGATTTAAAATGGAAACTGCACTGGGTGATTTTGTTTAAGAGATGCTGAATAATCACAGCTTACACTGAAATCACCAGATGTCTGAGTGGTCAGTACTTCTGAAAACCAGGTCACATATTTGAAATCCCAATAATGAATTCAGAGACTAAATTTAGGCACATATGTTGGAAAACTGTTGATGTGCACAAATACATATACAGGTTCCAGACCATGCTTTTAGGCAGACAGTAACAACTGTCCCTTCTTGACTCCACTTGACAGCTGATGTAAAGAGCAGTACTAAAGCTGGCTTCAAAGGAATTTGCTTCTCTGTCCTCTAGCATGATAGCCAGTGAGAAGAAATTATCTATCAACCAGGTATACTGACAGATGGGTCAAAAAACCGTGAAGATCTCAAGGTGGAAAAGTAAATGCCACATCTTATGTTTTCTTTCTAGAGAGCATTCTAATAATGTTAACAGGATTCTTTATTGATATTTCTCAGCACATTGCAACTCTGTTATACCTACATATACGGAATATCTATCTAGAACATCCATCTAAGTATTCTGTTATACCTGTCTTGAATGAAAAGGCATCAATCCAGTCTCCTTGCTCTTTGCATCACGCCAACAGTAAACTGAAAAGTAAATGCTTAAAGTAAATAATGTGTAGCAGAACATTTTTGATAATCATTCTCTTTTTTTTCTTGTGGTTTTGTAACATATTTGCCTAGAGTTTTTTTATTATTGTGAAAGTGCAGTGATCCCACGGCTGGATAAATAATAGAACAAATAAAAGGATTTTAGCTGTAATGTGAAATGCGCATTAGGGAGTCTTGAGAAGTGGTACAAAAAGATGCTGACAGCAGATTATAGTGGTATCTTTCTGTTGTAGTGTTTACTAGAATCAGCAGATTATCTCTAACCTGCTAAATATAATCTAGTGTTAATAACATATTTAGGATATCTGCTTCCTAACACGTATACAGGAGATTATTGCAGAGTACAATAATGTTAAACACATTTTTAATACAAAATGCTGTCACCTGAGAGTACAGTTTTCAGAATGGACTATTTGATCTGTATATTTATATAGGCAAGTAACATTGGAGTAAAATGTAAAGAAGCTGCAAAAGGAATACTTCTGTATAAAACAGAAATAATATATATAGGGCCAGTTGTAACTGAATATTTGGTAAAAGGACAACTCACAATTTTCTTGGGTGTGTGTGGGAATTAGTCTGTCATTCACTCCCACACATCTGACAGAAAGCTGGCCTCTTTAAAGTCAATTTTGTAATTTATATACACCTTGAAGTCTTAAATATGATTTTCCAGTGTAACAAATTCTCCCTGTGAATATAGTGATTGTTCTTCTTTAAAAAGAAAAAATAACAAAATTAAAAAGAAAATTGCATGTAATTTCTATGCAAACTAGAACAGTTGAAGAGAGCCTTGATAATATGATGAAGAAACAGATAATTTAGATGGCTGAACAAGAGGATCAGTTCCCTACGTAAATAATGCAAGTATTTCAACAACATAAAATGACCATAAGTGAAAAAGAGCAAATACCTCATAATACCCAGTTATCTCACTTGTTTCTGTCATAATGTTTAGCTCAAGTTAAAAAAAAACACTTGCACAGCAAGATCAGAAATAGATCCTCCATGCAAAGCCTGAACCTGGGTCCAGTTTTCAGTCTTTTCACCTCATTGCAAAGGATTTTTTTAGTATTAGGTCTGTTGGTTATCATTAATTACTTATTGACAGCTGTATGCAAAGGACAAAGTCTTGACTCATTGGTGTTAACAGGAATATTACCATTAAATTCAATGGAGTGAAGATTCCACTCGAAGGATAAAGATTTAATAAGTTTATTCTCATTGAGGTGTTTCTTTATAGGACATAAAATTCCATTTGTTTCAATGGGATCATTTTATAATGCTGGTGTTATTCATAATGAAAGCAAAACCAAAACCTAACACTGAAGGATACAGAAAAAAGGCATACAGAAAAAGTTGAAGACAAAAATAACAAAGATAAGAGCCACATTCTGATGTCTATTATATGAGAGAATGTAGAATATTTAAGGAAATAACATTTTTGCATACAGTGTGCCTTTAAGCTCCAGTGCAGATAGCTATATATTGCTCAAAATATATTCAAACAAAGCTCTGGTCTCTATGCCCATCAGTACGTCGAAGCCCAAGGGAGGCATGGTCTGCTGGCAGAGTGATAAGGACAGCTCTCTAGCACATATGCTGAGGGAAGCTGCCCGCACTACTAGGGAAGCCAATAAAAATCAGCAGCGTATTCAACAATCCATGTTTCTATCTCCCTGCCTACATTCATCCTAAGCAACTTTTCTGTGCCCTGGCAGTGTAAGAGGATGAAGGCTACTTCTTGCTGACTTAATGACCTTTCACTACAGTTGCATTCCTCTGGGACAAGAGAATAGTCATCTCTATACCATGAACAGATAAAATTTTCTTGGCAGCTGACATACAGCTGTGGAATTCATTCCCTGATGATATTGGAACAATCACAAATCTCAGCTCCTTAAGAATAAAATGTAAAATCTCTCATTTTCACCTACCTGTTCCACAATAATAATAATGAGAATAACAAAGCCATCCCTCCCAGGCCATGAGGAGAAACTAGAGATCCTTTACTGTGATTACTCTTAGAGCTTGTAAAGGTGTTCTGATACCATGGTGATGAACACAGTATAATTGCCAAGATAGATGATGGATCCAGCTGGCACTTCTCCCTCCTCCCCCACACATCATGGTGCTCACCACAACAAGTTTATGATTTTGTCCTAAAAAATCTGGTGAGTCTTGTTGGTCTTTAAAAATTTACTTGCAGAAACTGCAAAATGCTCTCTTCACTTTGATTTAGTCTAGACTGTATGAGAGAGGTGCACGATTTTTTCAGAAATTACGCCCATATGGTATATTATTCTCTTCACAAAAAAACTCCTCTAAAACCCTAGCTGATAAATAAATAATTATGAGTTCTCCTTCATGGCAAAAAAATATTTTATATACCCATCTGTCTGCTCAGTCATCTTAGGCAAGTTTTAGCCAGAATGGTATTATGAGATTTGTTCAGGTGAGATTTATTGTTCAGAAGCTCAGACAGGAAGTTCTCTAAGTTAACTTCTACCTTGCACATAGGATTTATACAAAGATGAGGTTTTTTGGGGTTTTTATCTAGAAGATGAGATAAATACTTGCTAGACTAGGCTATGTAAGAACCCAGAAATACTGCAATTCTCTTTTCTTCAAGAAAGGAAAAGTGTGGAAAATAATAGCAATCTGCTTGGTTCACAAAAACCTTTCTCAAGATATTTACTCAACTCTAAGTTTCAAATAGTAAGCACAGCTATTTTAAATTTCCAAATTCTTAATATCTGCATTGTACAAGAATGCCACTGCACTTTACACTACTTTGTGTCCTTGCTGGCAGCATCATTATAAGTCAGAGTCTGAGTGGGTATGGACAACGTGCTAATCTTTCACCTGCAGAAGGAGAACAAGGTATTCTCAGGAGTAAGAGGAAGAACTGTTGTTGCAGGGAAACCAGATGCCATTCTCCAAGATTTATAAATCTGTTATTCAGTATATTAGGAGTTACGCGTAAAACATTTTTCATTGAGAAATTAATTTTGAATGGATTTTAGCTACTGAAATACTTTATCTGTGTAAATACCTGGATGCTTCCAAACCAATTATACTTTAAAAGCTGGATGAAGTAGTTAAGTACTGGGAGAATATTAGCAGATGAAATTCTAATGGATCTAAATGGGACCAGGCCTCCTTTCAGCCAGGGTGAATTTTGCTTTTTATTTGCTTGAGTTGCAGAAATCTGATTAACCAAAGTTTATCCAGAAGCAAATTACTGCTAAAGTGTGAAAATCAGAGCTTTGAGACTACTAGCATAGCCTTATGCTAGCTTTTTTCATCCAAAGAGTCCAATTAAGCAAACCTGGCAGAAGCCTTAAAAGCAAGTATTGTCTTCTGGCTGTTAGTAAAAAATTGATCACTCTTTTTATTAAGACTAAGGGTGCCTGTTAGCCCAATGAGGAGCTGAAAGGGAAAAATAGAGTGCAACACCAGAACTACACATATTTCTTGTGGCTTTGGAAGCCAAGAGGAAAGACTGGAAATTCTAGAACCAGTCTGTTTATTATATCATTATTTCTGGCTGACAGCAAGGTAACAGATGCTTCTTCAGGTCAGGGCTTCCCAGCCTATTCCTAAACAAGCTTCCCACCCTTTTTTATCGTAGATGGACTTCAAGTATTGTAGCATATCAAGTGCATGAACAGATCAGTACAGATTTCTCAATGCCATAAAATGCACAGTGGGAGGATCCCTACTGCAGTTTAGCAATACCGGCTTACAAAACCTGCACTGGGAAAGAATTTAGCCTTATACAAACAGTCAGTTCAGTCCCAAATAAATTCTCAAAAGAAGGCTTAGGGCAGACAAAAATTATGCACAGTCTTTATGCTGATTCTCTGCACAGATTCCTCATTCTTGCTAGATGAATCAAAATATGCTGACTTGCATAAATAACTTGTTTATATGGCTATACATTTTACATTTAACAATATTTAAACTTTGACTATAGCTTGCCTGAAAATAAATATGTAAATCAACCTGGTTTCCAGTTAAGTATGACCTTCTCTTGAGCCAAATTAGCCTTGAAGATTTCTAGAGAGGCAAACAGAATAGTTGCTTTCCTATCAGCCTGTTCCAGCAAGGAATGTGATTATCTCCATCTAGGTAAGCTTGGAAGTATAATAATGAATGCTATTTTGCCAAAAGTTCAGCACTGGCAAATTCTCATCAAATCAGAACTATTTAATACTGTTCACAGAAATAATCAAACAATAAACTGGGTGGGTATGTTGAACTGCTTGAGGGTAGGAAGGCTCTTCAGAGGGATCTGGACAGGCTGGCTCGATGGGCCAAGGCCAGTTGTATGCAGTTCAAACAGCCAAGTGCTGAATCTTACACTTGGGTCACAACAACCCCATGCAATGCTACAGGCTTGGGGCGGGTGGCTGGAAAGCTGCCCAGCAGAAAAGGACCTGGGGGTGTTGATCAACAGCCGGCTGAATATGAGCCAGCAGTGTGCCCAGGTGGCCAAGAAGGCCAACGGCATCCTGGCTGGTGTCAGAAACAGTGTGGCCAGCAGGAGTAGGGAAGTGATTGTACCCTTGTACTTGGCACTGGTGAGGTTGCACCTTGAATACCGTGTTCAGTTTTGGGCCCCTCACTACAAGAAAGATGTTGAGGTGCTGGAGTGTGTCCAGAGAAGGGTGACGAAGCTGTTGAAGGGTCTGGAGCACAAGTCTTATGAGGAGCATTTGAGAGAGCTGAGGTTGTTCAGTCTGGAGAAGAGGAGGCTTAGGGGAGACCTTATCGCTCTACAACTCCCTGAAAGGAGCTTGTAGAGAGGTGAGTGCTGGTCTCTTCTCCCAAGTGACAGGTGATAGGACAAGAGGAAATGGCCTCAAGTTGCGCCAGGGGAGGTTTAGATTGGGTCTTTTCCAACCTTAATGATTCTGTGATTCTGTGTGATTCTGTGATACTAGGAAAAACTTCTTCACCGAAAGGGTTGTCAGGCATTGGAACAGGCTGCCCAGGGAGGTGGTTGCGTCACCATCCCTGGACGTATTTAAAAGACATGTGGATGAGGTACTTAGGGACATGGTTTAGTGGTGGACTTAGCAGTGTTAGGTTTACGGTTGGACCCGATGATCTTAAAGGTCTTTTCCAACCTAAACAATTCTATGATTCTATAATATGGTGGCAGATGAGACTAGGTTAGAATTGCTTGAGAACTGATGAAGGTAAAAAGGTACTGTCATTTTTGAGTCAGGAATAAAAGAAATTTATCATATACAGAAGTAAATTGTGTAGTGAAGTGCAGCTTGTTGATACAGTATTACATCACATTTTGTATGTCAAATAGGCATAGTACATCAAGATCTTCACCCACTGAACCAGATTCATCAGTCACACTTTTTATATATTAAATATGTATTTTGTGTATATATATATATATATATAGTATGTACACAGATATGGTTTTTCCCCAATGCCAGTTACTCTGTTCCAAATGCCTGACTTTAAAATGTTTTTCCATAATGCCTTTCAGAGAAGAATCTCAAATGCAAACTCAGATACATAAGCTCTCTCTATAGGGCATATAGATAGTTAGATGCCTCAGAAGGATGAAGCTAAAAGTCTGCATACTGAGTGGAAAACATGACAACCAACAGTACTGTGCTGATCACAGAGGTCTGTCTCACCCAGAGCTCTTCTATGGAGGTTAAATAGCTAGCAGAAGATAGCAAGCAGGTGCCTCTTCCTCATCAATTCAAGAATCTGGACTCTGAATCCTACTTTCATCTTCTCAGCATAAAAAGAACTTGTCCCTGGTTTCTTTCTGTTGTTTTTGTTTTGTTTACTTAACAGAAACCATTAATAAGAGATGAAGAAGCTACTTCAGATTAATATGAGGAAGGACAGAGAAAGAAAGAAGAGGTTCTTTGGTGAGCAGAAGATCATCTTGCTTACAGTTGTCACAGAAAACCTAAATGTGAATCATTTGGACTTCACTTTGCTCTTCAAAACTGAAGTGGTAGGACAAGTATGACTACTACACCAACACTAGATATACTCCACTGGCTCTCCAATCAGTGATTACTTGTTCACATTCAAGGCCTTTCTTCAAGGTTTTCACTGGAGTACAATATAATTCCTATGGCATCTGCAACTCAAAAGGTCACAGCATTCTCTGAAAACATTTTGAGTTATGAAACTCATCATGAAATGGGAGTAAGGAGACACCCCTTGAAAGCCTAAGCCTAAGCACCAAAGATCAAAGCCTTGTACGGCATTTATAAGCAGTTGAATGTGATGTACCTTTTCCCTGAAAAGATTTCTTCCATTTGTGCCAAGATACTAACATAAAGAAGATTTATAGGGAAGAGACACATGCATAACCACCCATCTTACTGTGAATTTGCATGTGCTACAGATTTAATTAAAAGACAGTAAAATTAAAGTTGTATTTTCTTGACATTATATTAAAATTAATTGGTAAATACCAACACCAATTGGCAATCTTGCCATCTCTGCAAGAGCCTTGGCTAGGTTGTCAATATGCAAACACCACCAGCCTACACTCTACTAGGAATGATAGGCTCGTATTTTTCTTATCTGATTTCTTTCCATTCAGGAGCCCAAATACATTGGAATGTGTCATGGTTTTGATTTATGCATTTAACTCCAAATGACAGCATATACAGTGCATATGCCATAGCTTCAGTTATTAGCAAAGTTTTCAGTTTCCACTTATTATAGTTTTTATTTCCTCCTAGGCACTTACTATATTCTTCCTAGCATGCTGAGCTCTTCTAATGTTTAGAAGTACTGTTGTTCCACAAAAAAGGCATAGTCAATTAATTCTTTCATTTGAATAATTAAACATTTTAAATACTCCCTCCATACCTTATGTTCAGCTATAGATATATTATTAATAGTAGCTTGTACTATGTGCTGCAAGAGAATGTTAGGCACATAATTCCTAGAACCTGGGGAAGAGAACATTTCCTGACACTATGAATTTACCTAACCAATGACAAAGTTATCTTGTTCTAATTCAAACGTGTTTCACACTGTAATTATTACACCATATGAATGTTGTGCTTTTTTAATGAAAAATTCAGCACAGTTAATTATTCAAAAAATTGTTATGGTTGATGAATCCATCCCACTGTGTTCAACAAAAATTTTAATCATGCTTCACTATTTTTAGGATGTTCCTGTTTTATCATTCATTCCAGTAGCTTAGGCTATAAAGTAAGACCATTGCATAAGTTCAAGACCATAGGTTTGTAGCCAGACTGTCTGTTGTCAAATGGGTGTCATCAATACACCGTCGTTAAACATGGTTCATTGCATCTCTGCTTGTTGAGTGCATTCCTATAGACAAATGGCCTTCAGTTTCTCTGCTTCTTTGGGTTGGCATTATGGAATTTTCCCACTCTCAGACCCACTCTTGAGCAGCAGGATTCAATGACTCTGCCATGATTGTTGAACAAGCCTGACTAGGCTTCATAATAGCAGGGCCTTAGTTTTATCTGATTTTAAAGCTAGAGTGTCTGAAGCAAAAATGGATGGAGCAGTTCTTTTTGCAAGGTCACCGGGTAAATTTGGCACAGAGTAAATTTGTTAAGCATTGAATGTAGCACTTTTCTCATTCTCTGCTGCATATGCATGCAACCAACTGGCAAACATCAAAATTATCTTTAATAGTTCCAAGTCATCTGGAGAAGAGGCACTTTAGTTAATTTCTTTATTTTGCCTGCTGTACAGGGGACGTATCTTTGTTGTGATTATCCTTCAGAAAATGTAGGAATGTATCGATGAGACCAAGCAATATTTCTACGAATAAAATTTTAGTTCTCCATTGTTTCAAAAACAGAAGAAATTCAAAGAGCTGGAAAGCCACTTTTCTATCGTCAATTAAAGTCTCCTTTTTTATATTTGGACATTGGACTGTCTTACATTTGTAACAGAGATTTGAAAAATATCGGAGGCTTAAAATATTAAATGAACACCACTACAGGAATACACAACAGTGTTTGCTGTCATTCACTTAGTTGTTATAAATAAGTACAACTGGAAGAAATCTGAAAAAAATCATCACAAACACAGTGAAGGAGGAGAGTAGTTGAAGTGAAGGGCTAATACAAACCAGGTGGACTACTTTTGCCTTGTAGGGCATGCAGTCTTGTCCTCATCTATTATTAACTTTGAAAGTAGAAGCTTTGTGGTGCATGTTACGTCTTCACTCATAAATCAGTCTCTGTGTGCCTCTACCTGTGTCCAGATTTGATCTTTATCTCTTTTTACCCAAGGCCTGTAAAGCACCTACAGACCTTTAGATCAGGAACCTGAGAGAAGTGGAAAATGTAATTTATTGCTGAGATAATACTGTTGAAAAATGGGTCCTTCTGGTTATCTAATACTATCATTAACGGAAAAGTCCTTGAAATTCTGAGAAACAAAAGTGCTAGACACAGCTGAAAGAGAGTCCACACTGAAACCTTAAAAATCAAGTACTATTTAATTTTCAAATCATATTTCCTACAAATTAAACTAAGAGGTTTGTAATAGCAATAATTACCTATTCAGCATCCTTCATCAGTCTCTGAACTAATTTTCTTCAGTCATTACTTGAGTGAAAAAAAAACTTAAATGGGTCATTTATGCTTAAATTAATCTGTGGTTTTCCCAGAGTACCTTCTTTGTTCATATCCAGCTTTAATTACTGAAAAACATTTTGTTTTATAGAACTCTGTGGCAAAATAGATGCATCCTTCATAGTCGTCCCATTTCAGGAAGTTCAGTGACTGCTATATGAGTGACGTCACAGATGGTAAAGTCAATTTTAAAATCTATTTCACATGCAAAACCTGGCAGACAACGTGAGTGACTACTAATGTGTAGAAGAGTTCTATGGAGGTTTTAGGGGACATAAATCATTCTCTAAGGCAGCAAAGATTTCTCTCAACTGCTGATGCAATCTATTGGCAAGGTTGTATTTTGAGGGGAGAGTAGTGGTAGTCTGGGACCTGTGAAGGCCTGATTGATGTGTAACTACAGTTTCCACTTAGAAAGAGGACAGTTCTGTGGTGTCAGACCTCACTCTGTAGCAGAAGCTACAACTTTGCAACGTGGTATGACAATGGTTCCTCTTTCACAGTCTTTTTGTAATCACTAAGACTATTTTTTCCTCAAAGTAATCTGGTGTTGTTGTTTCTTTATGTCCAGTTTGTTATATCCTGTCAGAATGGTGATGTACATGCGCTTCTCAAAAATATATTTGATTAAACAAGTGAGCTGCAAAGACCTTGCCTGCTAAAATTTAGGTGACCAAAAAATATTTCCTCTTTTATGAAAGAGGATGAATTATCTTTATACAAGAAAGGAAGAAAAAGGAAGTATCATTTTTTCAAAAAACCCAAATTGTTTGCATGTCACCTGTAATGTAAAAATGAGTTTTTGCAGTCTGAAAAATAATTTTCTGCTTTGAGCAAGGCAACAAGGGGATTTGCCCAGTATGTTTGCAATGCATTTTGAGTTAACCAATGCACCAGTAAAACAAGAATGTCCTTGTTGTATGCCTAGTTGAAAAAACATCTAAGTGCTCTGATTGTTTATTGAATTTTAATACTTGAAGGATTGCTGCTTCTTTGATTTTTTTTTTTGGCAGAAATAGCAACTGTGGTTAGTGATCATCTGGGTGGGTTTTTTTCCTAATAAAATGTCATTTATCAGCAAAGAAGGAGAAAGGAATCTGAGAGGCATGCATACAGATGCATAAACTAAATACTGCTGCTTCTGCCAGATTGCTGCATTTGCTTGTACATTAATGGAAAATCTATTTGTTTAAAAAAAAGAGAAGTCCAACAAATCCAAATTTTAGATATAGATGTGAATTAACAGCTCTTAAATCTAGATTTTCTTCTTAGACCAAGTCCAATAGTATATACCCGAAGCCTGTAGTACTCTAAAAACACATATATGTGTGTATATAGATACTGAATAGTTTCTTCAAATCTATTTATATGCCTAATTCCCTTCCATTTGTGACTGGACAGGTCTTAATGAGCAGCAGGAATCATAAACTTTACATAGTAGGTAAATGCTGTCCAATTCTGACTGGAATAATTCTGGATATGCACCTACATAGAACTCAGCATGTATAGACAGCGTTTAAGTCAGAAAGTTCTTGGATAGTTCAGGATAAGGTGGCAGTTGATCAAAAATTTTCTGCGTAATTTTGGAAGCGGGTACTTCAATTAAAGCCTGATTTTTTTCACCTAGCTCTAGACCTGCTGGACTGCTATGCATTTTTTCTTTGTCTAGCAGTTTCAATACAAACTCATGACCCAATCATCCATGGATCCACAGGAGTAGACACCTAATGTGTCAAAAATATGCACCACATTAAAGAATTGCTTCTAGTCTAGCTCTCTCATTCACTGGAGTCATTACTGGTCATGACTTTTGAATTTGCTGGTAGCCCATGTCTCAATTACTCAATGAAAGGTGCAAGTACTCAGTGTACCTGAAAATGAAATCTCAGGATAGGGAAGTCCAAAATCAGAGGCAGCCTGAATAAAGTAGACCTCTCGAATATTTGGCAGCACACAAAATGAATGAGACATTTTACAAAAACAACCAGTAGATCTAGATAGAACCTGTATCTGTGTCAGAAATGGGAATTCAGTGTGCAAAACAAATTGAGTTAAACAGTGTGTTTAACTCATTACATCAACTTTTATATAGAATCATAGTTACAGTGATTCAAGGAATATATTACAGGTTTCTTGAACAAATGGAGCCTGCCCACACTAAATGAGTCAGATGATAAAAATCAATTACATTGTGGATTCTTAACTGTGGAAATAATCAATGTCATCATTGTTCCCTTCCTAGCAGCAAAATATTGGTCCTGGTCAACCAATCTTTTTAAATTGGTTTGTGCAAAACATTTTTAATATTTTTTATATTGTTTTGTGGGCCTTTTGAAAATGGAAAGCCATTTGCTATCAAGGCCAAATATTAACAGGACCTTTTTTAACATTGATAAGCACTCGTTAGTGTAGTAATTAATTTACGTTTGTATAGAATGTCAAAGGAGCAGACCTTAATTTTTATCATATTTTGTAACATTTTAGGCTCAGATTGCTCAATTTCTTTATACTGGCATAGTCACCCTGGAGTCTTTTCCTCTCAGCAATGGAACGAGAGATAGACACAGAGTGGGCTAGTATGAGATACTACTGTAAGTTTTCAAAACTTACTAATTTTTATCCATTAGCTGTTCTGGGGAGAAGAATAGGAGGGGTATCATATGCCAAACCTTCCAAAATGTTACATCTTCTAGGAATGCTGTCCTGTTACAGGATTTAAGGGAGCTGGAAGAAAGATTAATAGAAAACAGACTTGATACACTGTATGCATTATTTATTTTCAGCATGTGTAAGTCCATATTGTCTCTAAAGAAATACAACGATGTCATGCTTTTTATATCATCAGGTTTTATTAATTCCCATTATTTCCTCTAACTTATCCCTCAAGGACTCATATTTATCAGCATGGACTGAAAACAGATGTTGATAATCCTGTGTCTGTTGTTTACACCTCCAACCTTCATTGGATTCCCTGAATTCCAGATGGCAGATAGTCATTCTATTCTATGTATATGATTCAAATGGTTTAGTTTCATATCTGCATATCTGCCTGTGCTTTGTAATTTTAATTCCAATGTCTAGACCAAGCCTGTTCTGTCCTTTTCACCTTTGGTATTCTTCCATTCTTGCAATTTGTTGTCTTCTTGTCATTTGCTGAGACTAGAGAAAGGATTCCCTCCTTCAATCACTGCTTTGTTCATTTTGCTCTTTATATGAATCGCTCATCAGAGATAGTAAATTTTAGAATTACTTGGTTTATTAGTACTTTATCTAGGTCTCTCAAAGTGCATACGATCACCCTTTAAATTGCAGTAAGAAATAAAATAGTGTCTGCTCCTGGATTTTTCAGAACTTAAAAGCTGTTAAGAACCGTAAGGATTGGCAGCATGATCTAATGCGTACTAGAATAAGTCTTAGAAGATCTGGACTCCTCAGATCTGCACTATTCTAATCACAGTCATTACTAACCTAAACCTTATATAAGCATTTCCTTTTCAATGCCTCCATTTCTTACTTTTTATCTATTTTATTTTCAATATAATGCATGCTGTTCCAGAATGGTATATTCTTCTCTGTATGCTTACACTAACTTTTTAAAATTAGTAAAATTATTCTCAATTTATGCTCTATAAATAAGACCAGACACGTGGTACTGTAAATTATTTATTCAGTGTCATTATATTCATGACACTTTGTATAACAAATCAAGTCCTATGACAAATTCTGCTGCTTTATCTAGGCCTCATCTGGAATAAGTCCATGAAAATCTATAATTAAACCAACATAGATCAGTAGTAACTTTAAACGATTTAGTCATAGTAAAATGAGTTTAGCTGTATAGCATTTGGTCCATGAACTTGGCTTCAAAAATGCATACTTCAAATTTGGCAGAGTAAAGGAAGCAGGAGAGAACAGAAATCCCCCTCCTGCACACACACTCCCTATCCTCAGTTCTTACATTTATACACAAACGTTTCTTTATTTCTGCAGATGAAAACACTTCTGCACTAAGGCTGAAAAATTACAAGAAAATTACAAAATGGAAATGTCTTGTGGCATTCTCATTACAGTAGACAATAATCAAGCTGGTATCAGAGGATTCCATTTGAAGAGGAGGCAACATAGGCACACTGCATACTCACCCTACTTATCACCTAGAAAGAGCTGAGCATCCTGAGGCTCATCTGTGTCCCATGCTGCAAAGACATCAAATACAGTACTGACAACAGAATTTCATAGAAGAGAGCCCCCTACACATGCCTAGAAAAAAAGAGCTGTGAAATTACACAGATTTAGATAAATCTAGAAGATCTTGGAATCCACACCTCTGCCAGATCTGATTCAGTCTTTCAGACGTGCATACCTTGACTTAAGAAAAATGGTTGCCTTTAACAACACATGCAAGTTAAGACAAAGGTAATTCGGTGTGCTGATCACAAGCTCACACCCTTGTCCTACAAAACTACAGTATACTTGCCAAAACAGTAATGTTCTCTCTATACTTTTTGGCCTGATCTTGATGGTATTTCACTTGCAAATTCATCCTGAGTTTAGTTGAAGACATGCAGCAGTCATATTCTAGTGTATGACTGCTCAGCCCTATTAAGCAAATGAGAAGAAAATGGAAAAGAAACAGAAAAGGTAAAAAATCTCTTTGGATCATTCAGTCAATTGCTCTTACATTAGCATGAGCTGTTCCAGCATTAGACCATGATCACCTGTTCCTATGATGGTGTTACGGTATTTAGATAGGCTGCACCTGAGAGTCAAAAGTGCACTTGAGTATTTGCTTGCTCAGTGTACCGAATGCTGCCTCATAAAGAGGGGAATTGACAAAAACGACTTAAAAAAGACTTCCTCTAGTGCTATACAGCTAATGATCATCAAGCAGTTTACAAGCAGGAATAAAACTGTTTTCATTTGTGGATAATACCCCCATTTTACAGATGGAAAAATAATCCAGCCATAGGAATGCGTTTCAGCTGGTAACAGGAACCTTATCTAGTGCTTCATTACAGATTTCACAGGATGAATAAAGAGGCACTCAGAACTCCACATGTCATACGGTGCAAAATAATGGGGTCCTGACTGTTTGACTGGAAAATCACAACTGTGTTATCTTTCCTGTTATCCTAGGTCAAAAAGGGACTCCAGTCTATAAAAGATTAGGAAAACATTGCCTCGCAGGGGTTGCCCTTGTATTTCGGCTATTACCTGACTGTGTAGCCTGGTGCTGAGAAAAACAGAAGCCGCGTGGGCCGCGGTAGCTGCCCACCACGCTACCTGCAGCCACGGGCAAGGCCCATGGGCAAGGCTGGAAGCACCTGGGCTGGGGTCAGTGAGAGCAGGTGGCGGGGGCAGAGAGACGCTGCGCCTTTGCTTTTTGCATTTAACTTTTCCTTATTCCTTTTTCAAAGAGCAGGTGGTGGGGATGTCTAACTTTGTGAGTGCAATTAACGCTAAGAGAAAATCTGACCTGGAAAACATCCCTTCAAGGTGCAGAGGAAGACTGCCAGTGCTTTTGGTTTACTTCAGGTCGCAGGTTAGGGAAAAGTTGAAAATGAAGGAAATTACTTCTTTTCTTATTAATTTAAAAGCCAGAGCATCTTTGGGGCAGGTTCGACGCCCAGAGGCTGCGCTCTCACCCGCTGACACCGCAGGCCACCCCACCCGCGGCCGCCATGTCGCCGCGCCGCCCCCACCGGACCGGCCGCCTCCGGAACATGGCGGCGCCGGGCCGACACGCCGCAGCACCCCCCCCCTCCTGGGGCCGTGCCCCCGCCTCTCTCCCAGGGAAACCGCTCCCTCCCTCGCTGCCCTACCACACTCCCTGCCAAACGCCTTGCCCACCCCAAGCTCCCCCTGCGCCGCCAGCGCAGCCCGCTGCCGGGCCTCCGGCGGGGTTTCTCCCGCCCGCGCCCAGGCACCGCCCCCGGCGGAGGCGGTGCCGCCCCCTTGCCGGCCCGGGGCCAGGCGGCGGCTCTCGCAGCGGTCGCACGGCGGGCGGGAGCTATGGCGGCGGCGGGGGACGCCTTTCTGAGAGCCCAGGGCAGGACTCTGACCGCTTTCCGTCAAGGTACGCGCCGCGGGGTCCGCGCCGAGGCGGGAGTGCCTGGCGGAACCTCGGCATAGGGCTGCGGGTGCCGGCGGGCTCTTTTCCCCGCCGCGCAGCCGGGAGGGTGGTGCGGGAGGGGCGTGCAGAGGGGAGGCCCGGGGCTTTCCCCGGAGGCAGCGGGAGGAGCGCTTACTGCTGGGGAGGGGGAGACGTAGGACGGGCGCTCGGAGGGACTGGGGCAGGGCCCTGGGCCGTCTGTCGGCGCCAGGAAGCCCGCGGTAGGGAGCCCCCCTGCTCGGAGGAGCCCACGGCACTCGGGGTGCTGGTGCCGGGCGGCGGGGGCTCGGCTGAGCACGGAGCTTTGGCAGCCCGCTGCCCCCCTGCTGTGCCGGGGCGCTCCTGAAGCCTCCGAAGTTTGTTACTGCGTTAGCTGGAGAGCAGAGGCGCGGTGACGCGTTTGCCCCTGCGGCCCTGCCCGCTGCCCGTCCGCAGGGCGAGTGGCTGCAGCTCCCGTGGAGAAGATGCCAGCACTGTCCAGCAACAGATCCGTCTTAAAATACTTGTCAGTGATGCTAAACCTGATGTCCGTAGCCTGTGAAACTGTTGGTGCCAGCACTATGCTATCATGTGTTTGTACCTATAGGGGTGACCTGACAGGTTACAGGTAGCTTATTGTTTATGTTACTGAAATGAAAGGCGGGTGTACCGTAAGAGATGCAACTAGGTAAGATCCCAGTTTCTTTGAGGTGCTTCAGCCTCTCTCAGGGTGAAGGTCAGCAGCTAGTTCCTGCCGAGCTTCCACACTGTGCAAGACAGCACTGTTAACCCCCTCGGCTGGTAGTGTCTGAGTGTAAGTCAGCTCCATAGGAAACATGCTTCTAGATGTACCTCCTCCCGCGTTAATAAGGTAGCGAGGCCACTGCCAAGCCAAAGATGGCAGCCACCTGCTGACTGCTGGTTCTTGTCTTGTGGCTGGACCAACAGAGGAGTATGTTGAACATCGATGGGTATCACCTGTTTGTAAAATTCCCCCAAGGGTGGAGGTTCTGCAGTGTGCTTAGGTTTTTCAGGTGCAAAACTGGCTCAGTGTTAAGAAATCTTTTCCTGTTGCCACACATGGAAGGTATATTATTTCCTTGTATTTGTTTATATATTACAAATTGTATTGGTTTTGTGAGGTGGGCAAGGGTATTCAATCCCAACAATTTTGTGGTATTTTCTTGGGTTTCACTGGAAATATTTGGCTTTGCTTGTTGCCAAATAAAGAAAAATCACCAACTCTGAGCATGTGAAGTATATGTGTGCAGTCATTCTGGCAACCTATTAATTGCAGATGGTGTGGTTGGTTTGGAACAGAATGCCTAGCATTTGTTGAGGGGACAGATGGCAGACAAGCCATCTAGTTATAATAACTGTATAGTGAAATTGTAACAAAAGGAGTGTTCAACGGCAGTGTAAAAATTTCTGAACAAAAGCTTTATCTAAGTACTTCTTGAAAATTGCCTTAAACATGGAAGAAAAAATTTGACTTGGTATCTTGTTTTCCAGGTGTGTTTGTTTCTCGTGAAGTGTCCTTGTTTAGTATTCTTTAAATATTAATTAAGATTTTTCTTACTGACTAATTGTTTTTAATCTTGTTCTGGACTTTTTAGGCTATCGTAGTTCAGCTACCATCTTCAGGTATGATGCTTCTTTGTCAATAATTTACTTAGCTCTTTCTTAAAGAAGCTAAAGTTCAACACAACATTTTAATAACTAAATGATTGGAAAAAAACACAACCAAGGGCTGATAAAACTGAGGCAAAGTTTCTTGCAGTTTAAGATGAAAATCATTTATCTGTGTGTTCTTGTTTTCCTCAGTCTTTAGGTTTCACTCCTTCTGTTAAATGAGTAGCTACACAAAACATTTACTACCACTGCTATGGCTTGGCACACTTTCCTTTTAAAATTTGAGAGTTACCACTGAGAGCTTAATTTCCTTTTTTTCTTACTACTCTTTCTGCAACATCACTCTTCCACACCCTGTCCCCTAACAGTAATTTGTTCAGTCTGCTTTCACATAATATGGAGGTTATACCTGTAACCTGCTCTAATCTACTCTTGATGTGTGACATGTGTGGATCAGAAGCTCAAGGTTAGGGATCTAAATTATCCATGTAATCAGTGGAGTGTAGTAGCAAAGAGTGCATAAATACTCTACTTTATTGGCAAGAGACCTCTGTATGCTTTGGCTTTACTTCTTTAATACATTCTCTGTCTTTTCTATCCATGTGAAATTATGCTTCATATGTCTACTACATTTATTAGTATTTTAGTGAAGAAACAGGACCATATGTTTGGGTAAATTCTGTCTTCTCTACCACTTCTCCCAAAAAGTCGTGGGGTTTTTTGTTTTGGTTTGGTGTTTTGTGTTTGGTTTTTGGTTTTTTTTTTTTGTCCCAAGTATGCCAGTAGCATGCTGTGCAAAGAATTTCTGTGAAAGTAGGTAGAACACTTTTTTCAAGTAACTAAACAAGTGATGGTACCATCAGCTTAACTGGTTGAGAAGTGTCTCTGTTTTGAACCTGTCTTTTGCTAGTTTTTGCTGATGGTTCCAAAACGTTCCTCTGGAAGATGCAGATAACCAGCATTGCATACTCATATTCTCAGTGCCACATGTGATTTTATGTTCATCTGTCATGCTTCCTTCACCGATCTTTTGCAAACTCTTTTAAGTTTATTCGGTTGCTTCTCATATTTTTTTTATTTTGCTCTGTTCTCTACTCCTTTCCTGTCTCTGTTTTTTTGCTGTTACTGATGTTGAGGTGACTTTTCTTTGTAGCACTTGCTAGATTTATAATTGTTTATATGAAGTTGGTGGTGTTTTTCCCATGTGCACTACCTTGCACTTTTCTGCATTGAAGTTCATCTGCTTTCTTGAACAGTCACTGCGTAACGAAGTCTCTTCCCAGTTCTTCACAACCAGGCCTTATTTTCATACTGCCACATGGCTTCGTTTTAGCAAATTGCACTTCCTTGCTAGTCAGTTGCTGTTACAGATTGTTTTGAATTTGTTGAACAGTATAGGTCCTGGTACAGATTCAGGTGGGATCTGTGTGTCTTGTCCATTTCTTTTTTTCTTACTGGTTTTTTATGCATGTGAGGACTTTATTTCATATTTCAAGGCAGGTTGGCTTCCTTAAGAGTCTTTGGTGAGTAACTATCAGATGCCTCTTGGAGATTCTCGTAGACGGCATCAAGTGGATTTCCCTTGTCCATATAAAAGATGTCAAGTACTCTTTCTGAAGAATCAGTAAGTGCAGTAGTTACTGTCTTTATTACAGTTTCCATTAACTTCCCTGTACAGATGCCAGTTTTGCAGTCAGTAGTTAGCAGATTGCTCAGGAAACCCTTTTGAATGTAGGTGTGATACTGGCTATCTTCCTGCTCCTCTGGTGCAAAAGCAGTTTTAAGCAAGAGGTAGCTCCCCAGGGGTTAGCTGTTTTTTACTTTTGAGTTCTTCTGTGAATGCCACCTAATCTGAGTGGTTTGTTATTGTTCGTGTCTATTTGTTGAATCATCTACTGGTATTTTGACTCAAGACAGATCTGATGCACTATTTATAAGGAAGAATTCTGGCATTAGATCTTCAAAAGTTCCTCGAGAATAAACACGGATACAAAAATTTACAATACTTTTCTGCTCTGCCTTTATCTTTGGGTGCATCTTGCAGGTCTGGAACATCTGTTAGCCTTAGTGAGTGTCTGGCAGGATACCTGCTCCTAATGCCTCTAAAAAGGGCTTTATTTGTTTTCAGATTTATGCTATTTCCAGTTGTTCTTCAATTTTTTTTTTTCGCTTGACTTCTTGGACTTTTGTATGTAACCTTCCAGTGTATAAAATCTTTCCTATTTTCTTTATTTGGATGCTTTAGCTTTTTGAAGGATGCTGTCCTGCTCTTACTAGCATCCTTATGGCTGCTGTTTATGTTGTTTAGTCAGTCTGGATTCTTTTTGGTCTTTCTGAAGTTAGTAGTAAATGCTGTGCATATGGTCTGAGCCTCTGGGATAGTGTCTTTGAATAGTTTCCATGCTGCCTTCAAGGACTTTTGCACTTTTAAATTTTAAAAGCATCGTAATTACATATAATTCACCTTCCTTTGAAATGAAATACAACCGCGGTTGATTTCTTATTTTTTCTTGCTTTCACATGAGTGTTGAATCTTGGCACATTATGATTACTGTTCTAGAGCTCTTCAACACTGATCAGAACTGCTTCCCAGCTAGCGTAGTTATTCCCAATACTATCTTCAACTCTCATGTGAATTAGGCAAATTTTTATGTGGGTTTTGAGCAACTTTCTGTGACTTCACGGAAGTCTTGCACTTCATTATGCAAGCCACTGCCCTTCACACGTACAGTCTTGGGCTGTAATGTTTCTGTGATGAGTTTGCATGTTAAATTCGGGGGTGAGCATAAAGGCATGACTAGAGTTTTAGCATTCTGTAGCCCTTAGTACAAATAAATTGTATCTGAGCGAGCATTGCCTACCTTGATAGTTATCTAAGAAGTTTAAAAGTAT
This sequence comes from Gavia stellata, assembly GCF_030936135.1. NCBI lineage: Eukaryota > Metazoa > Chordata > Aves > Gaviiformes > Gaviidae > Gavia > Gavia stellata. The sequence continues at coordinate 11,527,873 of NC_082611.1, read as the reverse complement.
ATCTTGTAAAAATAGTAGCAGTGCCTAATTTATTTGAGAAACTATATTCTGTGAGTTAGTGTTTCTACTGACATCATGTCTGTAGTTTAGGCTCACTGTACATAGTTTCTACAATAATTACTCTTTTTCAGAGAGAAAATAAAACCCTTTAAAATATATTTTGATACCTGTTTTTAAGTTGGTTTCTTTCCCATGATGCATGAAATTGCGCCTTCCATAATAGGTTGCCTTGGTCATTCAACAGAACCCTCAATAGTCGTATCTTTGGTAGTCTCTCAGGTACACATGGAAAATATAGCTGAAAGGAATGCCTATTTCAGAGAAGTGAAATTAATTCCCCTGGCAAACCCAACATGAGAATGAGGGCATTTTTCATATTTATTACTGCCCATAGTATACTGAGCAAGCACTAGGCATGTGTCCACGTCCGTTCTCCTGTGATACAATAGTGTCTATAGAGAGACTATGGACAGGAGTAACTTTTCATAACTGATTTGTTTCTGTGTCATAGATTGTAAAGGAAGAGGAAAACCAATGTACTATTGAAACCAACCAATGTACTTTTAAAAAAAATCCCGCCAGGGAAATACTGGAAATCCCACCAGTACTCTGTTGCTGTCAGAGGCCAGCTTGCAGTGGTTTATATGAGCAATCTCTATATATGTCTGTCTGTGATCCTTGGAGAGGGGGGAAGAAAAGGAAGGTGAAATTAGGAAGAGCAAAAGGGGAAGAAATAAAGGCATGGCAAGATATTAGCTATTGTCCTCTGGAAATGGTGAGGTTCGCTTAAATCCCACCTAGGTCCTTGAAGTGTCTTTTTGTGTGTGATCACAATACACGGCTGAGGTTTTCTCTTGTGAATTGCTGCTGACTACTTTGGCCCTTCACAGAATTAATCCTTAGATAAAATTAGAAGCTGGCACCATTTTTCAGCCTGTGCCTCTAAAAATACGTTGCATTGATCCTCTCTCCATACTTTGGCACGCATGGGAGCAGAAAAAGTGTGGGAAGCTATCGAAACTAAGGCATAACAACATGTTCTGAAGTTGGACTTCTTCCGTGTTGATCAGCTGTGCAGCTCTTAAGGAGGCCTGGGAACAAAATGGATTTGGAATAGGAGTTTTGTGTGGCTCAATGTGCAAAAGCAGCTCCACAGACATTATTTGTCCTTCAGAAATGGAAACCATATGTACATCAGTTATCTGAGAAATCTGCTGGCTTTTGTCTGGCATTTGCATTTTCTTATTGCTGTGGTGAATTCAGAAAGTTGCAAACAGCCCCTATGCTCATAGGGATGAAGAGCCAATTTGCAGGCGTTCTCAGCTCTGCTCAATTTTGCAATGCAAGGGAGAAGGCAGAAAAAAATGCTTATTAATTGAATCCTAATCTTCCATTGCTTTACCTATCATGCACTTTGTCTAAGACAACTACATAGCTCATCTAAAGGCTTGAAAATTGAAACTCCTAGCAAGAAGGATGCCTTTGATGTCATTCCCATAAAAATCGTTGCTTGCTGCCTTTGAAGGGAAGAAGGCATCTGTAAATGCTGTTTATTTGAAACCTTGTGGAGTAACATCTAGGACCTGGATCATGACTAGATGATCACTGCAAAAACAGCTGTTCCCCCTCCCACCACTTGTGCCCAATGCTGTTTGTTACTAACCCTCTGCCCGGCTTTGGCATTCCCCTGCCATAGCAACAGAATGATTTGTCTGAGCACTCTTCTTGTGATTCAGTGCGAAGTCCAAAAAAATGGTTCAAACATTTTTTTGTGGTGCCTGACCTACTGCTTAAGCAGATGAGGTTCATTTGCACAGCCTACAGTACCTGTTCTGCTTTGAGTGTGCTAACAAGCAGCTGGTGAGGAAGAGAAGTAGGGTACAGAAGGGTTTTTTGAATAATTATCTGAACACAGTCCATTGATAAATCATTTAATTGTTAGGCAAGAGACTTCTGGATCCATCTGTGGTAGCGGAAGATGCTTTTACATTCTGTTTCTCATTGCTACCCTCTTACCATATTGGTCTGTTGAAAGAGCACTCATGCAGGCATGCTCCTGGAGTTTTAAGCAAAATTAGCCAAATTGCACTAGTTGCAACACTTTAAACTTCAGCTGGACTGATGTTAAAACTTGCATGAACTCTGCACAGACCAGTGAGGTTAAGAGTTATTTCCTGGATGAGCCAAATTAAGAACAGGCTTAAGAGTTGGTGCAAGTGCAAGTTTGCACCAGTGGTGGTGTACCAATACAACTCTCTTCATGATATTCTGCTTTTATTTGTAGTAATTGAAACACATTCCTGATAAACAAAAACTTAAGTTGTAAGTTTAAACTGAGTGTCCATATATTCTTTTGTTCCCATATATTCTTTTGTTTTGTGGGGAACGAAATCAGTTAGTACTAAACTAAATCAGTAAGTACCACTTGATAACTAATAAGCTAATGGAATTTAACTACTGTGTTTATTTGCTTTTAAATAGGGTTTCTAGTTGGAGTGATCAAATAACAAGACAAAGGTAGAAAATACTTATTCAACCTTACTGTTACTTTTTGTAACTATTTGATAAATTATCAAATACCACAAAAATAGCTGTTGATGGAATTATTTTATTAAGACCAGTTAATTAACATTTTAATTAAATGTTATTTATGTAGCCCTGATTCCTGGATCTTTTCTGTTGTCCCTGGTTCGCTTTCTTCTTTTTATCTTTTTCTTTCCTACAGGAGAATATAACATATACCTCTGCATCATTTTCATTTCCTTTCTCTTTTCACCTCCTATCTCTTTCCTTTTCTCCCCACTTTTCATCACCTCCACCCCTGCATCTTCTGTTTCTCCTTTCTTTTGCCACTTCTAGATTCTGTCTGTGTACTGAACTTCCCTTTTCAAATTCATCTTATCAGTGTCTCTCTGTCTGCCTCACATGACCATCACTCACCCACTCAAACCAGAGCATCTGTGGAGTCTTCGAAACATTCAGGTACTTAAAACCTAGAGAGCTGCTTTATCGGCATGAATATAAGGCAGGAAAAAAAAATATCCATGAAGCATATATTAGAATAGCTCCTGGTCTGGCTTTGCAACCTGTTTTGCATCAGCTCTGCACGCTCCCTGACAGTGCATTGTCTGCTTGCCAGACTTCTCTCTGTTCAAGCATTGTATGTGAAGCTTCTTCTTACGTGGGACCTGTTCCAGTCCTGACGCCTGTGCCAGCCAGCCTGCCTGACAGCTACCTGGCCTGCTGCAGGTGCTCCAGCTGCCTTTGGCCACCAGACACCATCCCTGGGGTTCTGGAAGGGGAAATGCAGTATGTCCATAATTGGAACACAGTCTTTTAAAGCAAAGACTAGCTGTCTTTTCTAAGTATTTCCTGTAAAAATAAAGAGATAAATGTCTCTGTATTTTACTTAGGCTACTATGGTAAAAATTACTGGCTTTAGATTAATCAATACAAGACAAGCAGATTTTGCTCAGCATTGATTATCATTACTGTCTACCGAGTTGCTGGAAAAGGGACAGGTGTTAAAAATCCTGCCATGCTGTTCAAGGATTTGATCTTTTTCCCCATTTAATGAGTTTGAGGATTGTGCTGCTCCTCCAAAACAAGTTCCTGTTTCAGACTTTCCCTTCTTTTGTATAGGTTATATTTTGTATAGGTCATAAAGGATTTCTGATGCAAGCTTCCTTAACTGTTTTTTTTCTATAGCTTTCCACTTACAAAAAATATAAGTTGACTTCTCTGCACAAACAACGCCTTTGATGCAGTATGTAAGCTGTTCTTTATTGCAGTCATATATTGCCATGCAAGACATAAAATAAACTAAATTGCCTTGTGTCATTCAGCTGGCTCCATAAGGCTTCTATTGCAAACTCAGGGATAGATGGATCATTTCACTTCTCTGAATAAGTTATGTAATTGGAAAAGTTAATTTCATTTCAGAATTAAAAGCTAATGAATGGCTAAAAGTTTCTTTCTATAAAATACGTGATTATTACTTAGAACAAGGCAATGCTGGTATGAATTAACAGACTATAAATAATTTGTTTAGAAATTAAATGTTACTTTAATGAAAATGTAGAAGCTTGCATTTGGCAGAATGATCTGATGCTATAGCAACAGATGACAATTACAAGCAGCTTTCAGGAGCTGCCCACATTCTTTCTCTCCCACCCCAGCCTATCCATATCCACGGTGCAAGAGTTTAATTCTGACCTCTGTTTTCTAATCTTCCTTGAAAGAAGCATACCCCCTTTCTTGCAAAGTAAGAAGCTCCAGTTCTAATCACTTGAAAGAAAACCAAAAGTAAATCCATGCGGTGGACATTCTACTTGCTTATGTACTGTAATTGGAAGATTAGTTTTGCCTCAAATTGTATTTCAGATCAGACTGACATAATACGGGAGTATATTTATGAATTATATTTTAATTTGAAATAATTGGCTCTACCAATGTTTTTTAGATTCAACTATAGATTGATGTAGTCAGTGAGTTTTTAACAAGTTAAATGCTATTTTAAAAAAAAACCAATAACACGAAATGTATTAAGTCAAATACAGCTGTCAAAACTGAAATATTCAGGTTGCAAATGAATGCATTTAGACAGCTGGAGAAACCACAGTGTTCTTGTGTTTGTACTTTACTTCCAACTTGAGGCATAAGTCTAGGAAACAGGATACCCATTTTTGTTTCTAATTTGTAGCCAACTGTTGCTTTATTTGCCCAGTGTTGAGATTTTTTTTTTTTTCTTAATGTGCTTGTAGTCTTATGTATCATGCTTCTTTTGTGGTACTTGTATACTTGTTTCTCTGATACTACAATAACAAGAAAATTGTAGCAGCACACACTGTGTTGTACCCTCTGTCTGTACTGATTCTACTGATGGAAATGCATTTCCGAGTTCTCAGCTTTTTATCATAGGTCTCAGCAGCTATTGTGACCATTCTAAATTTTCATTGTTGCTGCTGATTCTGGTGTTGCTGGATTTTGTGTTTGCTGACGTTGGTCCTGTGGAGTGGCTTCAGTTCTAACTCCAAAGAACGTGCTATATCCAACTTCTCTCTAAAAGTATAAGAACAAAAAGCATTTAACTCCTTAATAATTTAAGGACAAGTCTACTGGAACCATGAAGTGTGTTGTGTATGTTTTAACTTGTTAAAGAAGCAATAATTGGAGTCTTGAAAGAATCAACTGAAATCTAACATTATACACTTGTGCTATGTTGTAGTGTTGTAATTTCCAGCACTATTTGCTGAATTCTTTGCATACTTTTCCTCTAATCAGCCTGTAATTACCATGTGGTATAATTAGATTAATATACTTTCATTTATTGCAGCTACACATTAGAAGAAAATTTTGTACTTCTGCCTTTATATTTGTCCTATATGAATGACTACAGAATTCATTAAAGCAGTCTCAACTTAACTTAGGTGAAGAGGAATCAATTTAATGATGCATGGAAACTTTAATTCTCTTTATAAATTTCTCTAGTGCCTTTTTTTTTTTTTCTTCTTAGACGATGAGTGCCAATGGAAGGGGCCCTTCTACTTCATCCAAGGAGCAGATCCTCAGTTTGGGCTGATGAAATCTTGGGCAGTTGGAGATACTAACAATGGAGATGATGAATGGGGAGAAGAAATCAAATTAGCAGAGCAAGCAGTGCAGGCCATTAACAAACTAAACCCTAAACCCAAGTTCTTTGTGTTGTGCGGAGACCTTATCCATGGAATGCCAGGTAAGGCAATTAAAAGTGTAGAATGGGGATTGTAATTCCATTTTCTTCATATTTCAGATTGGCAACAAAGTTAATTTAATTTCCTTGACTTCATAATGTTATTTAATTTTTATGAGGCCGCATCTGGAGTACTGTGTCCAGTTCTGGGCTCCCCTGCTCAAGAAGGACGGGGAACTGCTGGAGAGGGTACAGCAAAGGGCTGCGAAGATGATTAGGGGACTGGAACATCTTTCTTATGAGGAAAGGCTGAGGGACTTGGGTCTTTTCAGTCTGGAGAAGAGAAGACTGAGGGGGGGATCTTATTAATGCTTATAAATACTTAAGGGGTGGGTGCCCGTCTTTTCTTAGTGGTGCCCAGTGACAGGATGAGAGGTAACGGGCACAAACTTGGTCATAGGAAGCTCCATCTAAACATGAGGAGGAACTTCTTTACTTTGAGGGTGGCAGAGCACTGGAACAAGCTGCCCATAGAGGTTGTGGAGTCTCCTTCTCTGGAGATATTCAAAACTCGCCTGCATGCATTCCTGTGCAGTCTGCTCTAGGTGAACCTGCTCTGGTGTGGGGGGTTGGACTAGATGATCTCCAGAGGTCCCTTCCAAACCCCATCATTCTGTGATGCTATGATTTTATAGGATTTGGTATGCTACTGTTTTGGTGTTTGGGAAAAACTTATGGTTTTTAGATGATTCTTGAGGTGTTGTTCTGATTTCTTCATCTGACTTCCTGTATCATTCATTTTAGGGGCGTACTTTTGTTAGTTAGTTGCTTTTTTTTCAGTGGGCCTGAGGAAATTTTCTTTGAAATAAAAGTCCTAAGAAGACACATTAAAATACTTTCTTCTAAACAAATTGCTTTGAGAAGACAAATAGGGACTCAAGCCTTTGGGGAAAAACACCACCAAGAAAAGAAAAAAAATAGCTATGGCTTTCTGAGTGCCTAAAGTGTGTGAAGCTCAGAGAATATCCTGGCTTTCTAATGCTTAGTAAATTCAACTGCTTCAATATTTAAATTCTTAAAATGCTAAAAGTCAGCAAATTCAAGTTTTAGCGTTCTGTCCTGTTGCTGTGGGACTCGGAGATCTGTGTGTTTCTGTATACAGTCAGAGGAAGAACAACAGACCATCTAGAAAGGTGGGTTACAAAGTTTGACAGTTATAACTTTAAGACAGACTGGTAATATTTTCTGCTTTGAGATGATAAATCCCCTTCTTGGAAGTGAATGAAAAAGTGATGTTACCAGTTGACAAGTGGTCTCAAAGCAGATCTAAGCACAGTGTCTTACATTTCTTAGCCTTGGTAAAAAGCAGAGCTGCAGACATCCTTAGCTATGTAGCTGAAGGCACAACAATCCACCAAGTGAGCTTGCAAATACAGTCCTCTGTGCTTTATGCTACGCTCTGCTTTGCACTCCACTTGCATCTGAGGTGGTGCTTCCCAGCTCTTGTTTGCACAGGAAGGTTTTGAGCATGTTAGAGACCTTTCACTAATTCCTTCAGTGTCCACAAAGTGGATTTTAAAACCTTAGCTGCCAAATTGACAAGTCAAATTGATTTATAGGCTACAAACTTTCTTTTGACCAGAACACGATTTTAGTGATAAGAGTGGGAAAGCGTAAAAACCAACAGATGTAAGCTTGATAGAATCTACTGTGTAAAACCTCAGTGGCTTGATCATAATGTGAAGTCTGCCATTATGCAGTTGTTTTATTGGTTCATGTTTTTCCATTAATTTTGGAAGTGCAGGTTTGACCCAGAATCATAAAATCATCTCTTCCTAAGAATCATCTGGCCTTCCTATAGCAGAGTTTTAATAAGCATTTTGATTAAAGCTTTTAATTTGTGTAAGTATTCCAAATATGTTATCTTCAGTGTCCCTTGTAAGACAAAGAAAATTCAGGACAAATAACAGGTGTTCTACATCATATTGAAAAGGATCGTTCACTCACAAATTTAAATAATTCAAGAAGCTAACTTAATTTCAGTTTACCTGGATATTTCTCAAAGGCTCACAAAACAATGCAGAGTTCTGAGTACTTTTGTCTGTATTGACTTGACGCAACGTTTTTCTAAGGCTTTTCTGTTGATAGAGAGTAAGTGCCAACTACAGAAAGCCAGCGGTCTTCTGACTTCTACTGGGTGCTGAATGGCTAGATACAATAAATAAGTCTTGCATGTGGCAGGGTTTATGGGTTTTTTTCTAGTAATGGATCTCTGTAGTCATTATTATCACTTTTACCAGTGTATGTCTCAGACTTCTGTAATATTTTAAATACAAACCTGTCAGGGTTTTGCAAAACATTATCATATATTCATTTTGCTAACGCACATGTAAAATGAATTAATTGTACTGCTGAGATCACTTACATTGTGTAATGTATGTGCTGTGCATTGTATAAATATTTGAAGCTGCCTAGTGCAGTTTCCAAGAAATTGCAAGAAAGAGCAGTTCATTACACCAGGATCTTAAGGGTCTTTTCCAGCCTAAATAATTCTATGATTACCTCATTTGAGCCACCATATCTTAATTCATCTAATAATTTCTTGTTGATTGAAATTATGTTCTTTAATATTTTGTAAGCCTGTGTTATCATGTAGTTATATAAATAGTTAAGGAAATGTACTACTAAAAGGAATTTTAGAATATTCAACTGGAACAATTACTTATTTCATTACTGCCTTTGTATTTATATAAATGGCTTGCTGTGCCGTGAGTTGGTAAACATATAAGTACTCTAAATACGTAAGTAATTTAAATCTATTTAAAAGAATTGGAAACAACACTTTAGTTTAAACTCTATGAATGTGTATTTTGGAAGCGAAATACTTGTTTTTTCAAAGGATTTTTTCCTACCTTTTCCTCTCGCTTACTTAGCTTCTGGAATAGAAACTCCTTCAAAACACAAAAAGAGTTAAAGAAACTTAAAGAAAAGATATTTTACAGCAAGACAACTCACATCCTGTTTTAAAAATATCAAGATACTTATTGACAATTTCTTTGATTTGGCTTGTTAATAGCTGTTACTGTATGAGACATTGCAAGACATTGGCATTAAGAAGCCAAGATGTTGGCCTTATAAGAACTTATTTGCTGCGTATTCTTTTATCAAAATAGAAATCCTCTGGTGTTAGAAATGAAAACTTTCCACATTCCTTGCAGTGAAAGTTTTTGGAAAAATGGAAGTCCTGCAGTCACATTCTCAAGTTTTCTGCCACATTCCATGCTAAACTCAAGGGATTGAGGTGACTTCCTTCTCACAGAGGAATGAATTCTTAAATTTCTTCTCTTACATGGGTATGTGTTTGAACCACTAGCGTATTCCTGCACCAGTTATGACTCAGATAAAAAGCAGGAGCCATTATATTCCACTGTCATATGGCACAAGTCTCTCTCTGTTTAATTCCAGTACTAATACTGTGCTTGAGTTTCATACTTCTTTACATAATCCATTTAAACAATTCTAACTTAAAGTGAAGACAAAATGAGATAAAAAGCTGTCAGTAACTGATTAAACTCTTAAAACATTTTAGAAAGAGTTCTATTTCAAAATTATAAGAGTAATATTGAAATTTGCCAGCACTTTCATTATTTGTTACAACAAAAATTTGAAATTGTAAGAAATCTTTCAGCAATACTACTATAGCCAATAGCTTTTCAGATAATTTGAACATATAAATGTTTGCAGAATTTAAAACCAGTAGTAATATTTCTTTTCCTGGAGTAATTTAAGTATTTTCACTGTTCTAGCCAAGGATGTTTAGACCCACATAATGAATGTCTGTAGTAGAATGGTACTGCAATAATTTCACACTTCTCCACTGAGGAGTCTCCAAGAATAATTGCTATGTCAATTCCCTTATGTTAGTTCAATAAAATGAAGGATTAAAAATTCATTTTTTCAGTAGGCAAAAATCAGAAATTACATGAGACAAGACATTGATTTAAGTTTAACAATTGTGAATTTGGCTTTTACATGTATCTTATTTAATGTCTCATCTTTTAAATCATTTGTGTATATCAGCTGTATTAAAACTGAAAACATCAGCGTTAATGAAAGTATATCACAGTTACTATTGCAGCATGGTTATTGAAGCTATTATCAGCTGAAATTCAGCTATATTTTATAATCCATTGGCCAATGTCTACCAAGTTCTTTGATTTATACTGCTTTATAATCAATGCCTGTCAGTAGAAAACGGGGGGGAACCCCAGATCTTCCTCTCTTCTCTTAATATGTTTTATCATGGAGTACAAAGTGTAAAGTTTATGATGACTATTTTAAAGCATGCACTGTAGCTATTTAGCTGAAGCAATGTTGAAGCCTTTTGCAAAGGAACTCCAAGAAATCTCAGAATTCCAGCAGCTAGAAGTGATGAACAGAATCCTGATCAGCTGGGAAGCAATCAGGAGCAGCACTTGGAATCCATTACAGATCTCATTAGAGCAAAGAAGTAATCAGTGTCAGTATCTTGGTATTTAGCTGCTGATTAAAAGTAGTTTGTACTCTGAATTTTATTTTCAGAAGTTTTTCTTGATTACATAATCAAGAATAGGATATCTATTCCTGGTAACACTAACACTGTGGTACATAATCAAGAATTTTAAGCAATACCTTATAGTGCAACTGTGTTACTGAAGATAATTTCTATAAACTTGATACTTACACCTAGATACACCATGATAATGAAAGACTTAATGCACACAAATTTCTTCAGAAGTTAGTGTACCATAACACAGTATGGCAAAAATGGTAATATGCAAAATGCAAAATACTGTTAATTGGATAATGTGTTTGTTGCACTGCATTTTTCTAAAACTCTGGAAATTTATTTCTAAAAGTGTTTTTTTCTCATACCAAGTTGGAACCTTCTGTTTTGTTTTATTACAACTTCCCATATTGTTCCATTAACCAATACTCATTGAACCCAACAGTCCAGCCACTTTGTCACCTATCTAGTTCTCCACTCATCTAGACTGCAACATCCTAACTCCACAACCTTTTGATGATTATAGAGAGGTGCCTCACTGTGACATCAGCCAGCTCTCAGTACTCTTGGATGCATCCCATCAGATCACATGGACTTGCTTGGTTGAAATTTTTCAGATGATTGGCTGAATCCTGTTCCACTGCCAATATTTCCTCTGTTCCTTTAACTCTGGGAGAACATTTCAGTGAAGACAGGCAAAAGCAGCACTGAGTACCTGTCACTTGCCAATGCCTCACTCAGCAGTGGGCCTGTATTTTCTTTGTTGATTATTTTATTGCTAAAGTAGAAGCTTTTGCTGCCTATCATGCCCCGTGCTAGTTTCAGCCCTCAGTAAACTTTGGTTTTCCCAAAACCAGCCCTGCATGCCCAGGTATTTTTTCAGTATTCTTCCTTTCAAGTCTATCTCTGCTTCCATCTCCCTTTTACATCCTTTTTCTATTGGTACTCAGGTGCGAGACCCCCATGTAGCCAAGTCATTCTCCTGATAGTCTACTTCTTCCCTGCCACCCCCCCCACACCCCCCCCAGTATCACAAAGAACTATTCTTGTGTTAGGAGGAGCTTTTCTCTGAAGATACGTCAACTCTCTCAAACTCCTTTGCCTTTCAGAGCTGCCTCCCGCAGGATCCTATATACCAGTTCCCTGAATAAGCCAGTCTGCTGTCCTGAGGCCCCAGATCTACTATCTGCTTTTCTTACTCCCCTCAGGAAAATTGAACTCCACTCTGGTGGCTGCTGCTGCCAAGGATTAACACATCCCCTAGCACTTCTATGTCTGTGAGTAGCAGGGCTAGGAGAGTGGGCCCTGGTTGGCCCAACTGTGTCAAGAGGTTGTTCCAGACTCCCTCCTGGATTGCTGTCAGCAGATGTCAGGGAGGTTTGTCTCCCATAAGAGCCAGGGTCTGTGATCTGGAGACTTTCAAGTTGCTTATAGAAGACTTAATCCACTTCTTTGCCCCTGTTGGGTGGTCTGTAGCAAAACCCCAGTCTTAGTGGCTGACCTCTTCTCTGATCCTGATTCACAAGCTCAACAAAACTGGTGTCTGTTCCATAGTACAGCTCCCTCCATACATTGAGAGCAAACTCCCTTGCCTTCTTTCTTGCCTGTCTTTCCTGTTTCAGTTTAACATGATGCATTGTGCTTCCTTCTTCATCCCATACCTTGAGTGTAGATTGGTGTCCAGGAAATAGCTTTTGCATTTCAACATCTTTCATTACAACAGCAAAGAATTCAGCTGTTGCAGCCAAGGTCACCCTGCTGAATCCATAGAGAAACACTGACTTGTGAAGCTGAGAATCTAGCAGCTATTTTTATGTGGCTGAGTTCCTTTGGAGGAAATTGTTTAAACTGTGTTTTTTTTAATGATACTACTGCTGTCAGTAACTTGATAGACATCAGTTCTAGCCAGCAAAGTCCTTTATGTGATGTAGCTTTAGACCAGGTGGTTAATTATTTTTCATTAATTGCTCTGCTTACATGGGTGAAAGAACAAGACAGCAAGTCTCCTGCAAACTTTACTTAGCTCTGACTGTAATAAAACGTAGCTGTTTAGACAAGTCTTGTTTCATTTAGTCTCTAATAACGTCTATAATCAAAAAAACTGATAGAACTTGATTAAGCTTGATCTGTTAGCAGTGTGATAATGGATCAGTAAGCAAGTAATGTTTATGCTTGCAATTTTAGATTCATTTGTGTGTATGTGTTAATTAGAAGAAATCAAAATCACTAGAATTGAGTATTACGGTACTTGAAGTACACTGTGAATACTTGTACTAATTTCTTTAGTTAAGTAAAGACATGATCTCTAATATATACATTTCCTGCCCAGGTCATTCAGTGCTATATAATCTGACATCAGCCTTTTCAGTCAATTAAGTCCAAGTAGTGAATTTTTTCTTCTTTTTTTCCCTCTACCTTTTTTTAATATTATTATATTGTTTAACTAAAGGCTTTCAAAGTGTTATTTATAACACATTTCTGAAAAATTTAATTCTGGTGAAGGAACCTTTAGCTCTGCTAAGGTGAGTGGAAACAGCACCCAACAGGTCAGAGCCATGAATGTTGTGCTGTACTTCAGAATTTCTTTGTTTTGCTGAGAGGTGGGGAGGAGGAAGATGCCCGCATTACTTGCATCTGCTATTTGAAAGGTCTTTGCTCTGAAAGATCCACCTTTTTTTAATATCCATTTGCAAAGAACAAATCAATCTAGACAGGTGTGTAAGTGATGGCAGGAGACTAAACCTTTGTAATAAACTGAATTCCAATATAAGAATTCTGTTGTCTGCTCTTCTGATACGCCTAGTGAATTAATTATGATGGTATTACTTCCTTTTTAATTAATATGCCTGATACTTTAATTTCTCTCATTAGCTTCAGAAGCAATTGTCCATCCTGCTTTATAGTTTGATGACAACAAGATAAGCAGTTGTGCCTATTCATGCTTTCTTATTCATTCCCAAGGTCTAGTGTTGTGGCGCTTCTTTTTGCATAAATTTTTATTCATTTTATAGCTGATAAAAATATTTCAGTGGTCTTACTCATTTCAGACACTTTCAGTAATTTTTTTTTTTTTAAACGTACCATTCTTAGCTCTTGAACTACTTGTGCTGCATTTCCCCTCCTCTAAGGCAGAGGCTGTGGGGAGGGAGGGAAGCTGCAAGGAGTTGTTTTCCTGTTTGCTGGAGTTAGAGCTGCTTTGCGCCATTTTGGACCTCAGCAGTGGCAAATTGGTACGCCTGGTTCCAGGGGGTTGTTGCACTGAAAAGAACAAACTTCATTTAATGCGTTCTGTGTAACTGATATACAGTGTTCTTATAGTGGCTTTTCCTTCTGTCCCAGAATATTGGGAATACTTGCAGTCTTTCTGTGATACTCAGTGTTATTTCAGGTGGTTGCAATGCTGTAATAAAGGGGTCTGTGAGGAAGGACAGTAGCTTTGTAGAATGTATATGATTGCAATATGAGTTTTGTATCCAGGCTAAAGACAAGGTCTCATTAACTTCTTGTATTCTATTATTAAAAATGTTCCCTTAACATTAGACAGGTTTGCCACATATGTTTAATAGTTGTCTGCCTGGTAGAATAAGAATTGTCATTGTTTTCATGTGCCAATATATGTATTTTTGCATGTGTTCTTCTATTCACATACATGCAGAAATAAATTTCAAATCTTTAAGTATTATGAATATGGTACACTGCAGTAAAAATGGCCTAAGTTGATTTATATATTTTTTTCAGACACAAACTACACCTTAATGAACAGAAGGTGGTTGGAGAGAATTAAACTGAAGCTGTTGAGTTTAAACAAAGCTGTCCTAGTCTGCATGGTACAGCAGAAGAAAACTTAAGGGATTGTTACCAACCATCACATTGCATGGAAACGTGCAGGAGGATGTTACGAACTAGTCCAGGATCAAAAACTTAACTGTGCTCTTCAACAAAAAAAATTGTGCAATGTTTAGAATTATTTGTCTACAGAGCCTATTACTGGGTAGACCCAGCTTAATTTTGTCCAACTTTTTGGACAGTTGGATAGTTTTTGTTTAACCCACCAATGTCAACCAAAGCCTGGATGGTTCTCTATGGTAGGGTAACAACATGGAGTTGGTCAGAACATCGGTACCTTAAAGCCTGATAAAATGTACATGCTTTTATAAATGTCTCTTTTGTAAATGGAAAAAGTTAAAACATCTGATTAAGTGTTTCAATCAGCTTTACAGAGCTGCAGTCATATTTGATAATGTTTTCTTACTGCTTCTTGGTGTGCTTGCTGTCTGTGTCTCTCACTTGCTCTGTTGGGCCATAGTTGGATTGTAAGATCTTCCAGGATTGTGTCTGTTACATATTCTCATGTTTTTACTGTGCCATCTAATGCATGTTTCAGGTTTTGAGCATAACAATAACTGCCAGAAGAACTTCCAGACAGAAAGTAGGGGCACACCTATGGAGCTGGATGGGGTTAGGCTGCAGCTAAAGGAGATTGTTGGAGACTGAATGTCTAAATTGCAGTTGAGGCAGCTACTTTTTTTTTTCCGTATCTGTTTGTAAAATTTAAACATGCTAAAAAGAATAGCAGTGTAGCAACAACTGCTGTTTAATCCAACAGAGGCAACATGTTGCTGAGGCAACATAGAAGATACATAATCTTGTATTTGTAATATATCTTTGGGGACTCAACAGGAGGGAAGAACTGTCTGCTGATTTTGATGGATAAAATTAATTGTGACGTGCACTGATCTTCTGCAGAAAGATGGTACCTATAGGTACAGTTTCCCATAGTCTGTTCCATAGGTGTATTACAGCCAGTTACAGGTGTAAACCGGCTGGTATCAATGTAAAACCCATGGCAAACCCCTAATCCTTTGAGGAGCTGGAAAAAGACTGCTTTAAGCATAATGGGGTTAAAAGGCAGCCAAGTAGCAGGGCAGGGCACCTGCTGCAGCTGGTGCCCTTGAGCACCATGCCATCTGTAGTGGTGAAAAAGTACGGACTACCTACAAAGTCCGGTACCCTGTAAAAAGACAAGATCATGAATTTGGGAGGGAATTGTCACTGTCACAGAACCACTGTGCGATTGCTGGAGATGCAAGCACACTGCCTGCTTCAGCGTCCCTCCCTATTTCTCTCTCCCTGTGCCTGCTCTCCCTCTCTGCTTCAAGCATCCTGGGCCCCTGCCTGCCCAGCTGGGATATGTAGCTGTCCTGATCTCTGCCTGCTATTTCCAGGGACCCTGACAGCTCTGGGACCTTATCACCTGCCAGCCAACTCCCCGTGACTGCATACAGTGCTCCGTTTGTGTGTGCATCTCTGGTGCATGTCTTTTCCCCCACAAATTCTGCACGTTTCGCTAACACTCTTAACTCCTCCATAAAGCCTCAATAAAGCATATCAGCTCAATTCAACTAATTACAATTTTGGGCACCACTATGTGCTTTATGTGAAAAGCAAAACTGCTGGCTACGTGTCTCCTCAAAATTATGTACCTTATCCTGTCTTCCATGCAAACAGTGTTTTTTAATATAATAATATAGGTGATCATATGCACCAAGATTTTTAAAAGCAGGTGGCAAATATTGGGATTTTGAGTTCATATTTAGGCAGCAATTAAGGGACATGATTTTCAAATCAGCATTTCTCTGTTTAACTTCTGCTTGACAATTTGATCATCAGGATACAAGACGAGCTGGGCATACTGGCATATACAATCAGTACCTCTTATAAGCTCTGACACGTACACTGTGGAGAGTCAAGTTATTTACGTTCAGAATAGACAGCTTCACAGTTGAGGAACATCAGAGCTGATGGTTCTGGTGTCCAGATAGCGGGATGGCTTCATTTCTGTTTATAATCACTGTAGCGTTTGAAGGCATCCTTTCTCCTGAGAGAATTACTAACTGGATTATCTTGAGCCTCTTCCCCATGCCCAAATTTGATGCGCAACTGCCACAGCCCAGAATATTTCTGTCTCTTGTTTCTGTTAAATATTGAGTGCATTAATATGACTTCCTCCAAAAGTGTAGTTTTTATAGATACTAAATCTTAAAGCATAGGCTGCAGCATATCATTTACAAACAGCTGCCTTACAGGGTAACTAAGAAAACTCTTTACCTTGTTCAGTTTTCTAAATCAAGGGGAAAGACGTACCATAGCAAATGCTCCTAGTCAAAGTGTTACTGTTTAAAACCTGCTGTGAATGTTCTAAATTCTCTTACTTAAACAGTCTTGGGCTTGACCAGGAAAGGTCAGTGAATACTTGGTTTCAGTAAGAGCTGAAGTTGGTACCTCCCAGAAGGTCCTACCTGTCTTTCAGTTTTGGATCCACTAAAAAGGGATGTTGAGGTAATACTGAGTTTTACAACTCTTACTATACTTTGTAAAGTCCACAGTAATTTGTATGTGTATGTTCTTTCTTCTTAGGAAATATTTCACAGATGTTTAATGTACAAACTTGTAAATTTGCAATTATTTTGCAGTCGATACAGCCTGGTGTCCTTTCTAGGCGGCACACTGCTGTACTTGTACTGTATTACATCAGATATGAACTAGCTTGTTCACGTTTCAATAACTGAGGAGTTGGGGGATTTGGAGATTTGCGGCTGTGGGTTTTGTGCACAAGATGTGATATGGATGTAATGCTGAAATCTGCATGCAAATGCACAAGCTGCCATTTATACATTTGTGAACTGAATAAATTACAGAGAAATGTCAGGTCCCATACAAGTTCTTAATGTTATATACAGCGAATTAGTAAGACGTTCTACAAAGGAAAAAAATGCCTGATAATGCTTGCTATCTTTCTTAAAAAGTGATTTTACCACAGTAAATCCGGCTGTGAACTGCTTTTATTATTGCTCTTAAACTACCGTTAAATAATCCATTTTGCTAAAACAAAGGAACATTAATTTAAAAAAAAAAACTTGCCAGATAAAATTAAGCTGCTCTCCTAGTCCTTAAAGGAAGAGAGATTTTGTAAAGTTGTAATTTTAACTCAAAGTATAATAATTCTTTAAAAAATTCCCTTTCTTATGTAGAGGGCAAGAGCATGAATGCTGATGTTTGATTTGTCTATATAACAAGCATATGAGCAAGTTAAAAAATGGTGTCTTAAAATATGGGTCCAGCTTTAAAAATGACTAGAGCATGTCACCTTTACTGTATTTGCTCTTTTTTGCCATTTGAACTGGCTGCTTGGCTTACTAACAAAAGCAAGTTTGTGTGTTTTTTTCAACTCCCATCAGCCTGGCACAGCTGGGGAGGAGGCAGCTGTATTCTACTGTCACATGCAGTTTCAGCAAAATTGTCAGCTAAATCCCAATTCCTGAACGTTTGTCAGTGGAGATTTATAATAGAGCACGAAGTAGAAAAGGCACAGATTGACTTTTTAAGTGCAAGGTAGAAGCAGTGGCTTTGAAATGTTTATACTGAATCAGGCTACAGGTAAAAATTGTATTTGTTGACTACAAGGTAATTTGTTTATATAAATATGTCCCTGACTCATCAATGAGGCTTTTTTTTGGTACTATCACCTGAAATAACATGAGCAGTGTTTAAGTTTGACCTAATTTCCTGACAATGAGGTAGCTTAATCTAAATAAACTTGCTGCATCCATTTCTTTTGCTGTTGCAACCTATCAAAAACTTTGATATGCGGTAGGATGGAGCCCAAACCAAAAGGGTTCTTGACTATTTTTTTCTCCAAACTCTTACGCTAATGTTAATTAGTAATGTATAAGAATTTGGGTAAGTAGCACATTATTTGTCAAACATCTAATAATTCCTATTTCAAGAAATGTCACTATGGTTGCATAAATTAACATTTTATAGTAATTATCTTATTCTAGTAAAACCTAACCTTCAAAGCCTCCAAACCGCTTAGTGTGAAATTTAATTTGTTCTAATCAGCCCAAGAGTAGGGAAGCATCAGAGATTCCCCATGCGTGTTTGACAATACAGTGCAGTCTCATATTGCAAAGAAACCATTGGGCCATCAGAAGCAAATATTTAATCTTCAGCAAGTATATACTTATTTGTATTTTAGACCATAATCTCTAGTCAAGTCCACAGTTAAACTTAGAAATCCTGTTGACAATAACTCTTGATATATTAAAATCTTTGAGATGTAGTTAATTATACGATTGTCTCAAATCATACACTTTTGTGATACAAGTATCAGTACAAGTACTAGATTTTTTATATATATAAATATATTTGGAAGCATAGTTAGATTTTTCTCCATGTTCTAGTAAAAACTTAATCTCTTAAAGTCCAGTTTTAATTTATTTTCTTGCTTCTTTCTCAGCCCAGAAAGGTTTTGTTTAGCTTATCATATTCTCAGCTTTAGCAATTCAACTCCTATCTATGAACATTTGAAAATGTATACATGGAGTGGACATCCACAGTGAGTTATTTAGTAAATATATCTCTGTGTTAGAATCTTTGTTGCCTCCTTTGTTTTCTTGGAATTGGATTTGCTATTTGTAAAGAGTAACTTACCCAAAGTCAGTGCTTTGGATTATGCAGGTATGGTCAGATGAGTTGATTAGAAGTGTCTTTCTAGTTTCAAAGTGTTTGCTTTTTAAAAGGCACATTTCCAGGCTTTTCCATCCCCCTGAATTGTAAAGGATTTTCTTCCTCTTCCTTGGAAGTCAGTGGCAGAAGATCTAGGCCACATAATTTTGACTCAGTTAATCCAGCTGAACCAAGTCTTTTCCAAACTGCCAACTCTTACGTAGTCAATGGAGGGTAACATGGTTTTAATGTGTAGGAATTGGGCTAGAGCATCCAGTTCCTGTGGAAGTGGGTTGTCTGAACCATTGACTCTGGCTGATATTATCTGCCTTTTCATTCTGCACTTGTTCTGATGGCAAAGATGTCTTTGTAAGGGTAGGCAATGCCTTAGACATCAGGAAAAGTACATGTCTTTTTAAGTAATTGTACCTACTTATTGCAAGCGTTTCTCAGTTTAACAGGAGGACAATTTCATAGGATTTAAGGGACTAGTGTTTCAAAGAGTTGTTAGTTGTGCTGTAACTACTTAATATGAAACTTTATATATGAAGGCCTCAAAAAGCTCTAAAATTCTCATGGGTAGTTCTTCGAAGAAAGTGTGAAAGATTAAAATCTTGCTCTGTCTCTTAAAAACGAACAGTTACTGGAAACAAGACTTTCAGCTTGTTTTTAGTAAGTTTGTTGTTGTAACTCCTGTAACACTGTGGTATTTTTTCCTGCTTGTGATGATTTCATCAGAAGAACAGACCCAAAGACAGTGATGGCCTATGATTGATGTGACAGCTCTGCGTAGCTAGGAGATGAGTAAGGATAAGAAGAGCAGAGTTGTGCTTAAGTGAAGCATAATACTTATTGTCACAGCAGAAGGTAGAACAGTAAATGCCACGAATTAGGTTGTTAAGTGGGCACCTGTGTGGCTGGCACTCAGAAAAATGTCAGCGTTTGCAGTCATTGTAGTTACTGTCATGCACTGAAACTCTAGAAGCAGGTGATCCCCTAATAGGCTTCCTCGTTCACTTTTGGGGTTTTGTCATTGCTTTAATGTAAGAATTGTTAATTATTAGCTAAAACTGGAGTTAAATTTTCTCCTTGTTTCAATGCCCAAAGTTATAAAATAGATTTAATTTGTGTTTTCATGCAGGGAAATTCTTTATTGTGATCACTTTTTGGGTCTCAGAACAGATTATTACTTGTTTCTAATGTACTGAAAAAACCAGTCGCTTACAGCTGTAGACAAATGAGTATTTCAGTTCCTGCTTTTCAGTGGAACTAATGAGATGAGGTTCTTCATAAGTTAGACTGAGTAGTCAGTTTGTCCAGTAGTGAACATAGTCATATTTACATTATTTTTAACTGTGTAATAATTTTCTGGCACATCATAAAATTGTTTTCAGGCTATTTGAATATTAGAAATAACTGTGTCTAAAGAAGAGAGAGGAGACATTTTAGCTATTACAGCACAGACAAAGCCAGAAAAACCTATTTCGGAACATGACCATACTGGGTTTATTAAAATGGATCAGCTTATTCTTGCATATAATAATTTGGAATGACACAGTATATTGCACGACTTCACTATGGCAGATGCTAGAGGGTAAACTTTCCGTTTAAAACAAGAAACAATTAAGAGTACAGACTAACAAGAGCACTAACAAGACTGAACTGGGTGGCCTGATTGATCTTTTCTTTCTACACCAGTGCCCTGTCCATTATCACATTTTTGTAGCATCTGAGGAAAAATGAATGTGAAGTGGCAAGCAAGGTGGTTTTTTCTAGCTGTTCATGGACAATGAGAGAATCATTGCTTTTATGGGGTGGTAACATGTAAACAAATGACAAGAGGGTAGGAGTTCAGCCATGACAGTAAAAAGGAGTCGCCCTATTGATGAGATGGGGAAGGTTAGGAAAGAAGGCAGCATGGCAAGGAATGGTGTCAGAGCTTTGGGGTGGGAAAGCTCTGCCTGCATCACTGCTGTGAGGGGATGCTGGGTTGCATTTGCAAAGATCAGAGAAAACTGTGTATCAGTATTTGAGATGTGACAAGATTAGAGCTCAGTTAAACCTTTATTTATGGTAGCGCATAAAAATTAGATGTGGTAAAGATGTAATTGCAGAAGGAGCCTGTAAGATACAGTCTGATCTTGATGATACTGTTGGTTTTGGGCCTGTGCTGTCTTCCAAGTGACAGGCGCAGTGATGGGGCTGTCACTGGGTAGGGGGTCAGATGAGAGATGCTGAGAGGGATGATGGAGGATCTTAATTGTAGCCCTGTTAAGCTGGAGCCATCAGCCAGGTACCCAAAACAACAGCAGAGGTGAAAGGCAATCCTGTTTGAACAGGAGGAGACTGCTTTCCCACAGAGGGATAGAGGTAGCAGTTAGATTTGTTTCAGTGGCGATACTTAACAAAAGGAGCGTGTTGTGAATATAGCCTTGGACTCCCCTGTTCTCTTCTCTAGAGACTTAGGGAATACTACTAGGAAAAGTCCTCTAAATGGCATGCGAAAGGAGTAGAGCAACTGCAGACAGTCGTGAAAACAAAAAAAAGAAAAAAAGGACAAACATCTCAAGAACAGGAAAGTACCCAAAATAATTAGACTTTTTGATTAAAGAAATTGTGATGCACTGTAAGGCCCAGGAAAATACTCAAATCTGTGTTTTGTTTGTTTATAACAACCATGTAATTGCTTCCAACAACAATTACCTGTCTTTCGATGTCAAAGTAATTCTTCTGATATCATAAATTACAGAAGGAATGGGCCCAATATTTTTATAAATTCCATTTTAATTGGCAGTGTTTTGACTTTTTTATTTTGCTTTTATCAGATTTAGTTACTATTTCTATTTGATATTTTGTATAGTATTTTAATGTACAATTTAGCTCTTACCTGTTCTTTGATAATCAGTCTCTTGGGTTAAATGTTAGGCAAGATTGCAGTTGTCACATCAGGGTTTTTCAAGAGTGTTGCTTGCATAAAAACTCAAACAATTTTCTTTTTAACGTTCTTCTTTTTCAAACTGAAAATTTGTGCTTTCCTTTAAAAATGATGTGTTTGCAACTCCTCTAAGTTTGGGACACTTCTAAAATACACTGAAATATTGAGACAGAGTAATTTAGAAATCCAGGAAGTGATTGTGCTACATTTTTACATGTTGTTAAACTGTCTGAAGACATCTTGGGTACCTTCATCCTAAAAGTGCCTGTGCTGGTGCTCAGCCTAAGCCGAGTGAAGATGTTGCAGCGACAGAGACCACCGTAACTTACTGCAAAGCATCACTGGGGATGTCTTGACTTCTTTAAGCAATGCAGGAAAGAACACTGGAAGTGTTTAGGCAAATAGTGATATAACATACAACAGAAAGATGTACTGCAACAGAGACGTTGACGTTGCACCTTTATGCGCCTGTTCACGACTCAGCTTTCAAAAATGATAGACTGGGAAGCTGTGGAAAATTGTAGGCAACTAGCAACTACACTAGCAACAGTTCTCACTTTCAAGTTTTTCATAAAAGCCAAACTGCCCTTTATGGGCTATTTATTTGTGAAGTCATTTATCTCAGGGCAAGACTGTATTTACAGAACCTAACATAAAGACATCATATTGTAGCCTAGGATTTAAAAAATGTCACTGCACATGATGCCAGGATAAACAGAACAGAAATTAATTTCAGTTATATCTACCCTGACACTTCCCAAATTATTTTACAATGCCTTTTGGCATGATATTCTTTTCCTATTCACCTACAACAAACCTCTATCTAAGCTAAAGAAATACATGTCATCATATAAAAATGTTCTTCATAATAATTGAAATAATGAAATATTATAGCTAGCTTTGTGCCTGGTAGAGATTAAAAGGGATATTTTTTATTCTATAGCAGTGACCACTGTAGTTTTCTAGTGGCTTCCTTCTTTTCTTTATCACTTCTTTATCTTCTTTACCTATTACTTACCTCAGTTGTAAATTTAGAGGGAGGTGCCTTCAGGGGCGCACCGCATAGTGGTGTGTCTCATTGTCGCACAAATAGTGTGTGCTACTGTAGCACAGCTCACGGTTAGTATGTCCATCCTAGCCCTTCCTCTCCAGCGTTACACCCAAAGACTACAGACACATTACTCTGCCTTTTCCCACCTTTATCTCACTGGGTTTTTTTTGGTTTGAAGTTGTTTTGACCTTCTACCAAGAAAAGGTCAAGCCAAGATACAATTGTCCTGAAATAATGTTTACTTAGTATGATTTCCTAGACTCTTTGAGCAAAGACCTTGTTTTCCATTTTGAGCAATCTGTTTTCTGCAATAAAACACTGAATATGTCTCTCTGTTGCTATAGAAATAATATTGCATTAAATGAAGCAACCAGTGCCCTGCTGTCGACAAATCTAATCTAAGTGTTAGTCTCTAGAGCTTGAATTTCACCACTGGGAAGAGGTATACATAATTCTACAAATTATTTCTGTAACTTATGTATAAATGTCTTTATACTCTGAAACTGTTAGCTAAATTTCCCAAAGTGATAGCATGGAGATTAACATGGTGTAACGTGTTTACATGTATCTTACAAGAGCCCTCCCCCTCGCCTTTTCCCCGCCCCCCCTCCCCTGTATAGTTTCATATTTATAGCTTGAAATTTCCAGCTCTTTGTATAGGAAGGTGGGGAATGGCAGGAAAAGCAGCTTTCTCAGCCAGGTTCCCTACCCCATGGACAACAGAGTGTGCCAGGTTTATTTAAATTTTTGTTTCTGTTTTTTAAAATCCAGCTCCTCCAAGTAACGTGAGATGTCATTTGCCCTGTTTTTTCTAGGATTAATAAGGTTATTTTCCATAACTGGAAGGACAGTCTAAACTGACCAAGGTTCTGGTACATCAATATACACCACAAACTGATCTGCTGTCCACTTACTTTCTAGACCACACTGGGTATCATATGCCCAGTATTTCTCAAGTTACTCAAAGATCTTCTTACAGTAACTCTCTACCCTGTACAGCAGTTAAAAGCAACAGAGTTGTGGATTTTTACTTTATGCACCACATTTCAAATCTCACATCTGTCTTTACATTTAGACATAATATGAGTATGTTTTTTTCCCCAGTATTTTTCTGTAGCTGTAGAATTCTAGTAACAGCAATAAAGTGGTACTTAAGCCTGTATCTATAGGGTATGGAAAAGGAATTTAAATCTTCGCTAATAATAGTTACTAAGGGTCAGTGTTTGTCAACATACTGGTAGTATTTTGGAGAAAAAAAATCTTTTATCTCATAGTTAAATTACAGGAGCCTCTCTAATACATTCCTATGTATAATATATGTGTAGTTACAAAAATAGAACACAACTTAAAAATACATGTATAGACCTGTATGCAAATGTATGTTATAAAGCTGGTTTCAGAGTTCTTGTAAAAATCCTGTTACAACTTCTTTGTTAAAAAATGCAGTTATTATTTGTGAAATGGGCCCGTGTTAGACGTATGTATTGCAGGACAAAACACAATTTATAAATGTTCAGTTTAATTCACAAGTAATAAACATATCAATGGCCTCTGATTAAATACTACTCTTTAGAAAACTTAAAAAAACCTCATCATTAGAATAAAATAACTGCTTTTTTTAAAAAAATCCTTTCTAAATGTTTTTCAGTGATTGTAAATTCATCTAGCAATTAGATAAGCCTTCCTAGGCAAGGACAGATTTCTGACAACCAGAAGAATAACTGTCTGGGTATGCATATTAATATAAAAACAGAGATGCAGGAAAAACTAGCAAAGTACACAATTACCTTTCTTTGAAATTAATGCCATGCTCATTATTAAAACAGACTCATCATATAAACAAGTCGCCACAAGACACTAATTATATTTTTGCTGTTAAAGTAGTTCTTGTAATGAAAAAAACGCAAACCCACCTTAATTCATTTGCACAGCTATCAAATACAAACCAGACGTTGACCCTGGTTTTACCCTTGTGTAAAGCTGTTACACCATCCAAAGCTGCTGCATTTTTTCGCCAGATGGTCAGTCTACAGATGAAAAGAATCAGCCTGGTAAAGTTTTTGGTGCAAAATACTGACCGTTATATCACCTACTGCTATGCTATCTGTTGGTTCCTACCCAGAGCCTTGCTTAAGGCAAGTTACTGAAAATGGCTGAGTACTTGTAAGGGAGGGAAAGAAGTGGGAGGGCAAGGGTTGAGTGGACATACAATATTAAAGTGAAGATGTATTCTAGATCTCTGCATATTATCATGACCACATCTAATACAGAATGTTTCCATAAACAAAAGCTAACAATGAGGGTAGGAAAAGATAGCATAAATACTAAAATGAGTTTGTTTTTTTCCTATAGGAACTCAATGGAGAAAGGACCAAGAGCAAGATTTAAAGAATGTTCTGAAGAACACTGACCAGGACATCCCATTGGTATTCGTCAGTGGAAATCATGATATTGGCAATACTCCAACAAGAGAAACAATAGATAATTATTGCAAGAACTGGGGAGATGACTACTTCAGCTTTTGGGTTGGAGGTGTTTTCTTTCTTGTGCTGAATTCTCAGTTATACTTCGATTCTTCCAAATGCCCTGAGTTAAAGCAAGCCCAGGATGTGTGGCTCAATGAGCAACTGGCTGTGGCTGAAAAACATAAATGCAAGCATATAATAGTATTTCAGCATATCCCTCTGTTTCTGAGAAAACCTGATGAAGACCACGATTATTTCAACTTGGAAAAATCAGTTCGTCAAGAGATAATGGAAAAGTTTCATAAAGCAGGTATTTTCTCAAATTTTCCTACTTTTGATTTCTGCTTTCAAATTGTTAATGGTTATGCCGCCAGACAAAATACATTTAACTGAAATGGTACTGTTTTTGAGGAATTTTAGATACTGCTTATAAGCCTCGTTGTTCCCCGTAGGTCAAAATTATTAACTTAACCTAATCACCTGTAAAAAGTACCGAACAAAATTTAAAACTAAGTGAAAAGTAAAAAACTAAAAGTGAAAAACTCTTTAAAATAAATAGCAAGGATTCTGTTTTGCAAATACTGATTAGATGTAAGACAACCTGAGTTTTTCATGCCTAAGGAGTGGAAGATCAGGTATTGCCATAGGAGAAAAATACAGAATTTATGTTTTACATAAAACATGGAAACAGAATTCAGAATTACCTTGGAGGTTGTTTTCTCCCACACTGAGCCAATTTTAAACCAAGAGTGTAATGTACTCCAGATTTATTCAGTGTTAAAAACAGTCTTGCTCTGCTAAGATCAATCCTTTGCATATCCATTACTAATAGGGACCATTTCTGGGATGAAGAGCAGGTGGAACATGCGCTAAACAAGTATATTGTACCAAATCCCTTAGCTTTGTTTGGTGACACCTGAATGCCATGGAGACAGACACAGTATGCAGCTACTCCTCCGTGCTGTTCCCATTGTTTCCTGTTGATTGCCTTCATGTTCCTGGGGTGTGCTAGTCCCTCAAAATTTCCTGCCAGCCTGCCATCGCTGCATCAGAGTGTCACTTTTTTCTGTATCTGTAAGAGAGCACATTATTTGGATTACTGAACAATGCAAATTTATATTGTTCCTAATTTACCATATAATTGTTAAGCCTGGACTCATCCAAAACCAGCCTCATTTCCAAGCTCTGAATTTCCTACTGTTTCCAATCAGTGGGGCCAAAATTCACAGCTATCTGAGGGCTCTCCAGGGGACTGACACATTTGCAGATTCAAGGTTTATGAGTGGGGTTTTTTCCCATAAGGAGGCACACTGAGAATACCTCATAATATCTTTTTTAATTTTTGTGCTAGTGTTAATATAGTGGGAAGTATTGCTATTGGAAGGTTGGGCAGCTAAATGTCTGCTTACGTACTGTTGGCTAAAAACCCATTCTAGTTTATTGGAGAGCTTGTTAGCCGAAGGACATTGCCATACAGGTGTATCCCAGTAAATAAGCATTACTGTGGAAACCAAAGCAGTTCTGTTCTAGAGTTTTCTGTCATCCAGATGGTTTACTACCATTTGGCAACACAGTACTGGGAATATAATTAATCAAGAGGTAAAAGAAATTATGCAAATGTTATCATTGTAACATTTATCATTGTTACATTATCATGTTTCTTAGAGGGGTATTTCAGACTGATTCTCCCCATGTGTATCCAGAGGCTTAAGCAAAAGTTGGGTAGGCTTCAAATGATGGGGAAAGGAAGAGAGAATGGGACGCCAGCAATACAAGACAACCCTACAGAAGAAATTCCCAAACTCCTTTCTGTGCCAACATCCCATTTGTACTTTCCCTCCATCATTTCCTGTTGTGTCCCTTGTTCCCATCCCTAAAAATCCTCCCTAAATGGCGTGTTGTTTGGTTCCTTCATGAATATGTTAAAACATTGATTTTTTGCTTTCTGTTTTATACAATAAGTAAATCAGTCAATAGGTAATATTTGCAATCCAATAATCAAACATTTTGCTAACTGAATGATTACAGAGAGCAAGCAGCTCAGTGTAACTCAGACTGCTGAGAAAAATGAGCTGAATTAAAAGTTGGCTCAGAGTTTCCTTAGTAATGGGCGTGTTCTGTTTCCATTTTATTATTCAATTGAAGAACAGTCTTTGTAAGACCACAGAATGTTACCAGTGGATTGCAAACGGGCAGTTATCATGGTAGAATAGATGCACAGATATGCAATGAGTCCACTTATTTTCTGACTCTCTGCTTTGCCAAAGAATAATCGATTTCAGCGTATCATTAGGCATGAAATTGGTTTTCTCCCAGTTCGCTTCATAAATTCTTGGAGGATTAAAACACAGAATATTGCTAATGAAATCCCAATCTACTTTGTGGGTTTTTTTTTTAAATTATGACTTGCAGTTTAAGAAGGATAACCCCTTATGGCACTTAATTTAGAAATTTGGTACACCTACATATTCTGGAAAAAGAAAGTAAGCCTGCCTTTTTAATGAGTCCACCAGGCTGCTGCTATTCTTATTCCCCTGACCTGTCACCAGTCCTTCCTTCCTTCTGCTCTCTTGCTCTCTGATTCAGTGTTTCCAACCACTCCAAAGGTTTGTTGTGTAATTATGAAAAATTTCAGTATAACATGCATGTTTTAGGGGTTGCTGTGTTGGGCAATGCGATGTTATTAGATGGGCATCATATTTCAGTTGTTGATAACCCAGGATCAGACCTGGAACTATCCCAGTTTTCATGTTTATACTTCTTCTGAAAGGGTCAAACGCAGAGCCGTAACTCACCTGGTTAGAGAGAGACAGGAAAGGAAGAACAATCTAGTAGTCCAGGTCTTTCCATGAACAAAGAAACTCATATGGGTATGTGTAGGAAACAATCAGATACTTAAAGTATGGTGATATTGCACAGGTGCTTTAAAGTGAGGTATGCCACTTCAGAAAATTATTATTTTAAATTCAAAGCCCAGATCTTCTGTAGTTATTCTTTTCTAATCACTTACATAATGATTTTGGTTTAAGTATCCGCTCATTACAAGCAGAGATAAAAGATTAGCTGTAGAGGCTACATCTGGTACGAAATACTGAATTACATTTCTCACATTAGAAGTGTCCTTAACAGTTGGGCTAATTAAAGATAAAATCATGTCCTTATGATAAATATTTATAAATTGAAAATCTGGCACTTGTAAATATGTATTACTACTATGCAAAGTTAAACCATACTTGTAAGCTGCACATCTAAGAAATCCTCCTAGCCCATTTTTCCTTTAAATGCATTATAACAAGTATTGTCCTTGAAAAAGTGATTTCAGTGACAGTGAAAATCAACTCAGTTGAGAACATAGTTTATCATTTAAGTGAAAATATATTTCCAAAAGCGTATTTGTAGAACTTCTGAAAGATTAGCCTCAGTTGTCAAAGCTCTGTCTCCTCTACATGCAAAAGCTAAGTCCAGAAAAAACCTGTGTGCAAGAACTGTGAATGAGCTGACCTGACGTTCTCATCTGTGAGATCTGCTGGAGTCAATCGACTCTGCTGTGTGAAATGCATATTCAGCTTTTAAGAATTTTATAGTGCTGATATAAATAGGTTTGCTTTCAGCTTTCTAGGGAAAATAAAGAACTCAGGTAGTGGTGTAGCCAAAAATCTGATCTGCGTGTCTTTGATAAACATAAGTAATAAATTAGTTTTTAAATTAAGCAGTTTATGTAATAGAAGACAAACTTTTTCTTACATATCTCATTCCAGCATAATTTTCTTAGGATGTTAAAGATATTTTTCTATGACCTGAGAAGTATGGGTATTTCTGTTGAGCTATGGGCAATCCTTTAAGGACTTTTTGTCCTGAAAACCATCACTGACACACTGAAATTACTTACCTTACTTAACACAATATAGTAATTAATGTTTCTAAATGGCCCTAATGAACAAAAACATTTAAGCAAGTGTCTGAACTTATTTAAGAGCTCTGTTGAATCAAACCTAAATTAATAGCTGTTTTTTCACCAACAAAGTTGATGAAAGAATTTTTGGTTCTGAGTGAGATGAAGAGTATAGGTGGTCTATCTAGGTGAGAGATTTTGCATCCAAGAGAGAATCACTAGGTAATAGATATAAAATATAGAAGGAAATACCCTGCAGTCTCCAGCTTCTTTTTAATTAAAAAGTTTTAAGTTCATCCAAATGTCTTCAAAGCAATTTTTCAGATGTGGTTAAAAATACTTGATTTGTACATATGGGGAAAAATAACAACCTACTTTATTAAATGGCATATTGTTTCATTATATTTATGATCGTAGGTGCTGTAACTTATAAGACCCTTACTCATTAAAAGAGTGTGACACCTACATTCTCCTCTTAGAAATGTTATGACAGGAGAGTAGTATTAAAGGAAGAAGCGGCTTTCTGAACATCTGCAGCCGAGATATATTTGAGCACAAAATTAAAGCATGGAGTGCTCAAAGCTGTTGTTTCTAAAGTTTACCAGACAACATATGCTGTGTTTCATTATTTTCTTTGTTGTGTAATCAAAGTCGACAAGGGAGTAATATTTTCTTCTTCCCGCCATTGAGACCTTGATTTTGGCAAAGCCCGTAGACCGAATGAGTAATCTCAGTGCTTGCTTATGTGTCACTTTGTCAGTATTTAAGATCATTTAAATACTCCTAACATGAGTGATTTAGATTGAACCTCTTTCAACCTTGAAATTACGCACTCATGGTACAGGTACAGTGACCAGATTTGGTATCTTCTACATCACTGTGTAAGAGCAGTGTTTTTTAAGACTGTTCCCCAGGTATGATAATGTAATCTAGCATGTAGATACACATAGACTTTTTTTTTCAGAAATTCAGCAGTAAGTACAAAATAGATTTATTTAGTGTAGTCTGTAATTACATTAAGTAATATTTGTGCTTAGATAAATTTTTGAAATCTGTTTTCTCCACTGGGCTGTAGTTTTGGTTGATTAAAAACTGCTTTATGATCCTTAGAGCACATGGCAAGTCAGGATTGTTTGGGGTTTGTTTCTGGTCTATGAGAAAGCTTCACTTTCAAATGGAAAAAGTAGCAAAACCAGGAAATAAATTCCACTGAGAGGTCACAAGAGGCATTCACAAAAATTAACCTGAAGTACAGAGTGACCTTCTACGGACAGCACCTCTAAAGGCTTATTTAGACTAGCGCTCTAATTAGGTGATCTGGAATCACCCTCTGGCTGTGGCTGCTGTTTCTCCTCTGATTATATAGGAAAAACAAGTGAGACTAAGATCCTTCTCTATATAGCTGTATTCAGTGTTGTCCTATATAAAAATACTTTTGACATAGATATACTTTGCAAACTAATATCTTGTCTCCCACTTACACAGACCTGCTGACCACCAGTTGTATCAAGCTCTATCACAGAATCACTAAGGTTAGAGAAGACCTGTAAGATCATCAAGTCCAACCATAAAAAAAAAAACCACCAACAAAAAAAAAACACCCAAAAAACCCCACAAAACTACCCACAAAAAACCAAAACCACCCACAAACCACAAAACACACCACAATCCACACCAAAAACAACCCACCCACACCACACAGCACCATGCCCATAAAGCCACATCCCACAATGCCACATCCACACGCTCCTTGAATACCTCCAGAGAGGGTGACTCTACCACCTCCCTGGGCAGCCTGTTCCAATGTTTCACTACTCTCTCAGTAAAGAACTTTTTCCTAATATCCAGCCTGAAATTCTTTAGTCTACAAAGCAAATTTAAGGAAGAGTTTTTCTGCAAATTTGCAGGATCATGTTTGCAAACAACAGTACATGGGATATTTTAGCAAGATGTTTATGGTGTTATGCACTGTAAATCCTAATTATTCAGTTCTATTTTATTCACACAACTTGTCTGATGAAGGAGGTAGGATAACCCAGAGCTTCTAAAGGGCTACACAAAATAATTCTATAATGTTGTTGTTTAAGGTTGACTGAAGAGGTTATGAAATGGAGGGTGATGATCCCTGACACACACCAGTGGGACTATTTCCTTCTCCTGGAGCTCTGTTGATGGGAAATGATTGGGGTTTTTTTGGAGAACAGGGTCTGAGAACTGCCTGAGCACTGAACAGTTCTGTTAAGAGTTCTGTGACTGATGCTTTCACATCTTTGTTTGCTGCTGTAACACCTGCTTGGCAGATGGAGTGATGTGAGCACTCTCAAATTGCAATGAGATAAAATCAATTCAATTCCACACAAGAGATTTTGTTTACAAAGACTACTAAATATTACTATTCACTTTGTAGCACTGGAGTCTTGAAAAAATGATGTACACCACCTGCCCAGGGGAGAAAAAAGGTACGACAGAAAATGCCTATGGTTAATGTGTGCTCTTGTAGGGAAGCTGAAAGAACATAATTTTGTAGTGCAAAATTGTTCTGAGAACAAGTATTACTGTTGAACCGACCACGTTGTTCAGCACTTTAAAAAGCAGCTGTATGCTGCAAGTGAAAGGAAGAAAGGCCAGTTTGTGCCTGATACTCCAGGGAAAGTGCTCAAGATCAATTTATCCTTGTGACTTAAATGGTTGTATTTGCCAGAAACATTGCCTTTTAAAAAATATGTATCTACACATACATGTGTGTGGGTGTACACACACATGTGTCTCTTCATAGTAGCATCTCCCTGTGCCTGGATAATACTTACTTTGTTCTTCTGCCTATGAAAACTCTGAAAGGGTACTAGAGTGTTTGTAACATTCAGGTTTTTCACTCAGTACAATTTAATTTCTTTACAGAACCGCTTCTCCACCTATTTGCTTCCATTTTGGCTCTACTGCTGCTCCCCTCTAGCTCCTGCAGTTTTGGAGACAAATATATAGGATCAGCTTTTGCTAGTATATCTTCTTTCTTCAGTCCTTGATTAAGCAAGACATTTGGCCAGTGAAGCACAGATTTTAGATAAGTGTAATTCTATTTTAACCTGAATTTTATCACTCATTTATTAAACTTTAACAACTAACATAAAAGCAGAGTAACTAGACCAGAATGACGATCCTTATAGCCCAGTCTCCTGCTTCTCCTACTAGCCAAACCCTTGCAAAAAGCACAAGACAGCAAAGCGCATAATGGGATTTCTTCCAAGTACTCTTCCTATCTCCAACAATTTTTCTTTCAGGGACTTACTGTGTCATATTAATGTTATCAATATAATGCAATTTAGTGATTCTTTTAAGGATTGGTTCAGTTGATTTTTTAAAACTCTCAGCTTTCACAGTGGTCTGTGGGAGGGAGTTCCATGTTTCACAGCTACATGAAGAAATGCCTCCTTTTGTTTGCTTTGAACTTCACCTGTAGTCTCTATTGAGTGCCATAAATCTGTAAATGAAATATAGTGAACATTGGTTCATGTCTGCAGTTACTGTAATAAATAGTTCATTATTCAGCACTTAAAGGGTGATAACCTAGACCATGTGATAAATTTCATTGCTCAGTCAGAACCACTTTTTTCCCCAAAATTCTCTACAGAGTGCATGGGAGGAGAAGCAAGGTCTGTACTGTACCCATTACATATTTATTATGTCATTCATATTGCACTAATTTAGCCTTCTCGTTCTCTTACAGTCTCATTTGCTTTTTGCTGAGAAAAGCATTTATTGAATTGAAGGCTCAGTCTAAATAAAGCATGCTACTGATTGCCTATGCTGATTATTCCAGGCATTCTCTGCCTAATTTGGAAAATCTGCTTGCTTTTCTTTGGTTTATTTTTATATTGGTAATTTTCTTCCTATATTTTTACATTGTCCATAGTGCTGGGTTGAGCAGTTTGATTTCCAACTGAGGCTAGGCCAGTTCATTTTGAGGCAGGTTTGCTGTGTCCAAAATGTGTTTTTGTACTTTAGGAACTAGCGTTGGAAAACAGCTTCTTCTGAATTTAGGGTTTTTTGGAAGCAAGCCATGGAAGTGAGTGTAATTATAGACATTGGAGTCAGACACCCCTGGAATTGAAACTAGTTCAAGCCTGAATTCCAGTCCAGTATCATCTGAGTGTGTGAGAAAAACTGTTTTCTAGGTGCATGTTTCTTTATGAAATTATTTTTAATATTTCAAGATAAATGCAGGTGCATTATTTTCCATCCTGTATTGACCTATTTGCATTTCTGTAATCATTGCAACTAGATTTCCTTTGAGGTTGGGGCTCAGTCTGTGTTTCTTGAATTAAACTAGCAAACATCAAATTTCTGAAGAAGTTAGGAAAACAGAGGTATTTCACAGAATCTTACTGTTGCATTGGAGATGTTTTTCCTCTCTGTTACCTAGTCTTTCATATAACAAGCTAGTGTGTACTGTCACTTCAGATCTCATTCATATTGTCACGTACAATGTTCCACTACAGTTCTTCTATTCTTATAAGCTGTTGAACTCTGCCACTGTAAAAGCTCAGACTACCAGAAGCTGGAGACTTATGACAACATTCAGAATTTGGTAGAGGAAATCTTGCCAGTAAAAAGCAAGTCTCTCCTTCACATTGTTATTGAAATACCACTCTGTGGGAAGACATTTGATGCTT
The DNA here is from genome assembly GCF_030936135.1 of Gavia stellata. Taxonomy (NCBI): domain Eukaryota; kingdom Metazoa; phylum Chordata; class Aves; order Gaviiformes; family Gaviidae; genus Gavia; species Gavia stellata. Next base: position 11,494,135 of record NC_082611.1, on the reverse strand, counting down.
ATGACAGTACTTTAACAGCGTAAGCTTTCTGAGTGATCTTCCAAAGAGCACACTTGATTTTATTTATTTATTTTTTAAACCAGGGTCTTTGAAAGGCCATGCATCCTGTGCGTACTGACCATCACCTCTGCAGGCTCAGGTGTCAGATTATCCTGAATGCCCCTACACAGACATCGTCTTGATTGCCTAGGGGTGATTTCTCCCACGGGGAGAGGGACATGGCCAGCCCCCCTCACTCACACATGAAACCGCTCTCTCCCTCAGCCCTGCCTTAATGGGGACTGATAGAAGGCCAGCCATTGTATTTCTAATGATAATGTTTATGTGGTAAAAGAAAAGAACACAGAGGAAAAGGGAAAAAAATACAAAATTTTAAAGATCACATTACAGTTCAGTAGCATAATGTTATGGAATATACCTGTTGCCTGTTTAATAAAGCAAAGAGATGACGTGGCTAGCATTTCACTTTCAAAATATAGGCATTTTATAATGACTTAACTACCCCTTAAACAGAAAGGCTGGTCAAAACACTGATGTGGTTGTCTGTTGGTCCACATAGGGGACTATGGCCTGCCTTCTCTTCCTTTCCTGCCCCAAAAGGAGTTAAAAACATGCCCAGTATTCCATGTCCTTGCATTATTCTACGCTACCAAATACAGCAGCAGTAGATTGCTAAGTAAGGGGGAAGAGTCTGGGAATCACAGGACTGCAACTGCACAATAAGCTAAGACTGGGATGTAATCACTCTCAGGGGAATTACCCATGAGACACGGCTAAATGCCCTTGTTCTCTTACAGTGCAATTATGTCAAAATCATGCTGACCTTTTTCCCTGGTGCCACAGAACTGTTGTTTAGAAGGGTTTCTCTGAGTGATAAATATAATATATATTTTGTAATATATATATTAATATATATATATAATATATATTTTGTAATTTTATAATATAATTTGTGAGAAGAAGATGCTGCACTTCTAAAATTCTGTAAAATAACCTTAGATTCTCCTGCTAACAGACAGACTGCCTTCTGCATGATATTCAGTATGTAGTTTCTTTTCCTGTAATGAACTATTTTCTTATCTGATTCTTGTCAGAAATAAAATCAACAGCACGCTGACAACACTGGGGTAGCTCTAAAGTTTTCTTTCAAATTTTTTTCAATATCACCAGGCCTGAAAGAGGTGGTGAATATTTTGTATAGGACTCAGTTTCTTTCAGAACATTATTCTGCTTTGCATTGTTTGGGAACTCAGAAGTGCTGTAAAATGGTCATCAATACAAAGAATAATCTCTTCTAAATCAGAGCTACTGCAGTCTGTGAGGATGTGATGGTTGTATATATGCAGTTACTCCTGAGCCTGGTTGGCCTGGTCCTCCCTTTCTGTACCAGTCTTTTCCATGAAGCATCCAAAGCAAATCTCAGATACTTTTTTAGCACTCTTTCCCTATTAGGCCCTTTAGTCAGTTTAACAGTACCCATTACACCATCTCTGTAAGAAAAGCCCTTTTTAATACAGTGTGTTGTTTCGGTTCACAAAGCTTGAAGAGAGAACCAAGAGAAGAGAAAATGGGAAAAGCCAGTAAAAATTGTCCCTTGTACCAGAGCTGTTAAACTGAGAAAGGTGCAAATCAATAAGAGCTTGCTGAAACTCTTGCAATGACTACTTATTTGTTGAGCTGGCTTCAGAAAGCAGACACTGGAAATAAGGGAGGGGGAGAAAAAGTCTTTAGAGATGTTTTTGAATTTTCTGTTGAGAAATGTCTGTAATAGAAACCATGAGCAAAATGTTCATACCATGTTTTTGACTTGGAAAAAGGTATCCAAATTAAAATATGAATTTTGTTTGAAACTTTTTAAAAAGTGAATTGTGCTTTAAAGATTCTGCATATGAATGAACATACAGATAGCATCAAAGGTAGCATGCTGAATCAAATGAGCTACTGATTACCCTCTTGCCTTGCTAAAGCCACTGCGTAGCCTTACCATTTTAAGTGACGTAATGCAGTGTGTAAATTAGCATAAAAACAAAGTATTTATTAACTCATTTCATGGTCAAGCTAATGAAGAGTCTAAGGCTTATCAACATATGTAAGTATTTTATCTTGTCAGATGACTCTTGAACAATCCATGTTTTGGTTGGTTGCTATGTCATAAATTATTTATGCTAAATAGGCTGCTTTGTGCTCACAGTATTTGTGTAACTATCTGCACAGTATTTTTACTTTATTCTGATTTTAATAACTTTTTTTTTCTTTTAATGAATAATCCATTAGGTATGAATAGTGTCTTGCAGTAATGGATCCTGCATTTTTTGGTTAATGGACACTGTGAAACCTCCACTTGAATTTAAATTCAAATCACTATGTATTTCATAAAAAATGAAATAATGAATGCTTATGAAGGTGCCATCCTTTGGACATTTATTTACACAGTAGTTTTTTAGTATTTCATACAGCTTTTCTATCAAAGCTTTTCCCAAACTGCTATTTCAGAAACCAGGGAGTAAAAACAAATCACTGTTCTACCTTTTTTGTAGTGGGAAGGAACTGTACCTTTTTGTATATAGCAGGATGCATTTAAACTGACCTGAGGATACCTTAAAGGGGGCTATAAAAATGAGGCCTGCCAGGACACTGTTATTTTCTCACAGAGTTTAGGGGAAAAAAAAAGGGGGGGGTGGGGAAGGGTTGCTAGCAACTTGACAGTATTACTTCAGAAAAACATCTGAAATGAATAAATTAAATTTGAGTGCATACATTTCTAAGGTTCTTTTTATGTTTAAGATCAAAAGCAAGAGCAAAGTAAATTGCCTGCTTGTCATCTTAGTATTATTGCACTGACTGGTTCAGATTTCCTTCTTATGCTAACTAACAAAAGTGAGTGTAATACAGTTGAGGGAACAAAAAAGTGCTATTGAAGAAAAAACATCAGTTAGACTTCTATTAATACACAGCAGTGACCTGTTTGTTTCTTTGTTCCAAGACTTAATATATTGTAGCACAACAATAACAAGAATTGATACTAGCCCTGGAAATAAAGCGTACCTGAAAACTGAAGTCTGGACAGACTGGGAGGTATCTAAAGCAGATACTAAATCCTAGTCAGCAGAGGCTGATGCTGAGCGGCCAGATCCACACGGGCATTTCAGCACTGAACACCTGTCTAGTGTAATTAGGATCTGAATGACATACATATGCTAAAAGGGGGAATTTGGATGAACAGTCCCATGAACACCAGCTTGTTTAGGCAGAATCTGCCTCCCATAGCCAACAGGAGATAAAAGGTTTTAAATCACATCCTCTCTAGTGTCAGGTATCATATTTGCCCTGCTTATCTTATTTCCGTTCCATACCAAAATACCTTCTTGAGTGTAGGCAGTTAGCAGACATTAAATGTAATTGTGGTAAAAGTTCCAGTATTTGCCTAAGAAAAAAAAAAGCTGCATGATTTGTGGGCCAAACTTTTTACCTGGTGTCTGTCTGCTGTCTAGGATGGGTTTCTCAAAATCTTCCCTTGAATTCTCAGACAAGGGGAGATTTTTGGTTTTCTTATAGCATAACTAAAGTTGCTCTGTTAGTTTTGTATCCTCTGTCCTTCTAATTACACTGAAACTGTATGTCGCGGTTTGTTTTACGTACATGATGACACAAAGTCTTGGCTTCTGTTCCTCTTCCTTTAATCTCAAAGGTTAAGTTCTCTGGATGGTGGGAGGATGTTACTTTAGGAACACGGATGCTTCCAGTAAAAAGAGAGCACTTTCACTTATTTCCCTTACTAAAAGTGTGTCACATGGGTTTACACCTCACTATGGTTTTATTTTCTTTTTCCTGACTTTTTCGTAGACTAAAGTAGTTCTGCTTACCTGCATAAAAAGTGGAAAATACTGAAAAGAACTTGTTACTGTAGTGGCCCTGTCACTTATTGGAAGCTGGTAAAGGTATTTTACAGATCTAGCTGGTGCAGTAATCAAGCAGGCCAAACGTTAGGTTCCTAAATGTTCATTCTTTGATCCGTCATTTAGCTGCCACTTAACTCTGCAGGGAAAGACCAAGATACAGTCAGGTCCATGCTAGATGTGTGCCTGAGTGTGGAATCCAGAATGTTGCTGGAGACCATTGGTTATTTGTTAAGCACTTGAAGGACAGGAAAGTGCTAGATACGGGGATCCACCTCTAAGCTGAAAGCAAATTGGTAACATTAAGCTTAGCATGTCTTAAGTCTTCCCCACGAATGCCTTAACTCAGAGGCTGCAGTAAGCAGCCTCATCTACTCAGCATCCTCTCCTAGCCCATCAGGGCTTGCTCTTTTAAGGACAATGCCACAAGGCAAGATGGGTTCCACTTTAACAGGTAGGATGTCATATGTAAAGTTCCCACAATGTTCAGTTTTGCTCTCTGTATTAAGAAGCAAGAGAAGAGAATGCCCAGCCATGCCATAAGCAGCTCGAGATGGGCACGTTCTGTCTGTCACTGCAGAAGGGTTGAGGGTGTGGAGGAGGCAAGTGCAGCCTCACGGTTTGGATAGGTGTGCGTATAATGAGAAAGAAAGAAAGAAACACTTAGTTCTGCTGCTTGAATTGCTTAAGTATGTTATGCTAGACAGTCACTATAATAAGCTGCAACATGGTAGGAGTTGAGAAATGAGAAATGACTGCTCACTCTCAAACTGACTGTAGCATCAATTGTAAAACTTCTTTATATTTTCATTTTAAGGACCCAAATACTATCTAGAAAGTACAGAATCTCTGCAAAGAGCCTGTTATGTCACAGGGCTTTTATAAAAAAAAGCCCAACCCCAAACTGTTTTGCTAAGTTCCTGCAACTGAGTCAGAGCAAGCTCTCAAAGTTATTATGCTGACTCGCAAGTCTAACTCGTACACCAGGCACATGAGCAAGATACACTAAGCAAAGAGAATTAGTACTGATAAACTAAGAGGGTAATAGACATGTTCAAGCTGACAATGACCATATACCACTATTCAAGGTAAAGGTAACTTCATTCTCTGTTTTCCACCTTGAGTCATTTATTATTTGAGAAGGGTTTGGATTTTGAAATATGAAAGCCCGTGTAGCTTTTACTAGACTCACAGCAGAATAATTTATATTTTGCTTTCCAGGCTGCTTAATTTTTAACTATACTTTGAGCCTAGTTTATGTATTTTATATCAGTCTTCAAATCACTCACTCCCACAAAAGCAAAGGTTTGATGCAGCCAACTGTCTTAAGACAGGTTCACCTACTTCCCTTTTCATTTAATCACTGTGAAAGATGGTGAAAGATGGCTAAACCTACTGCAGGAGAAAGGGTGGAAGGTTTTTCTGGCTAAAGGAATAAGGATTTCCTTGTAAAGTTATAGTGTGTTCCTAATCACAGCTCTCTGCCTTTAAATTGCCTCTACTCTTTCCCAGAATTTCTGCTGTCTGAAGGCAAAATCAGTTGTTGCTTGCTTTTTTTTTTTTTTTTATGTCATTTAAGGTTATAGTATCTCACAAATTACCCATTCTCTGCCCTACCACTTGAACAGGACTAAGCATGTGTTACCTTTTGTGTTAAGCATGGGATGGCAGATTGCTGGAATATATGAAAAATAACAAATTAAGTTTGGTGTTGTCGTCACAGTGTCCATCCCTGTCTATCTTTATAGGCTTGCTCATTATTCTGTAATGATAAAAACAATGGTTGGAAAGGTAATTATTAGTGCTGCATATTTAAGGATAGCATTTAGCCTGGGGTGGTGAGCAAGACCCTCGATGTGAGCAGAGGAAAGGAGTGCCATGAGGGAGTATGTCACGTGGCCCACAACAAGCTGGCACTTGTCCCCGCGTGCGCTAAGCTTCACACTTCTCTGCTGTCCTCCTCAGGAACAGGCACATGTTTAGCTCTTTGCTTGTTAGTTTATTTTTCAATATAAACACAAATTAGGTACAGCAAGGTACAGCATCTATAGAATAGTGCCAGCGAAATATTTTTCTATTATAGCACAGCAGTTTTTTATTCCAACTAATAGGAAAGATTCACTTTCATAAAGTAGCCAGTTATTTTGATAACCTGCTGGCTATCTAGTCATAGTTGTCAGGGAATACTTCGTGTGTTTTTTGAGTCACTCAGTATTAACTTAATATATTTTCAGATGCTTTATGTAGAACCATCAAAGTGTCGTTGATTAAGGAGCACGCAACCTATTGTATTTCAATAGAGAAATTACATCTAAATCCTTTAGGTGGGTTTGAACATTTTTGAATTCTCATTAATAGTATCATAAATCAACACTAGATCTAAACACTTTCTGTAACAAAATATAAAATTAATCTCATGTTTTGCACTTGATGATAAACAACAAAATTCCCAGTATTTTCAGCCATCTGGTCTAGTAATTTTTCTGTTTTCACAACAGTATAAAATAGCATTAGATGCAGCTTCAGGAAGCTGTAATAGTCTGAAATCCAAGGATCTTAGACTGAGCATGCCAAAAATTAATCCGAAAACCTGTTTGTAAAATTAGCTATTTATACTAACTCCACATTTTCATTCAAAATAAAATATGCACCACCTTAAATTAGCAAAAAAGCTGATGAATAATTTTTTTGCCAAACTACAAATGCTGTTGACTATGATGCTCGGTTGTATCTATCAACAGTGCCTAGAATGGCTAAATGGTGAAGGATGCTGGCATAACCTGGAAATTAAATGCTTGTGTATGATAGTATGTTCTCCCCTAGGAAGAAGCTAGGTTTTCAACTCTGTTGGTAATGGTTTTACAAACTTTGACATGAAAGATAAGTACTTAGCATCAAAATTACTTTTTCTTTACTTTTTTCACTCATGAGACTAAACAGGGTTTCATTATTTTGTAGTAATAAAAACATTTTATTAACATTTATAAAACATCAAATGGGGAGGGGAAAATAAGCTATTATTTGGTAGCATGAATTTGACCTGTAAAGCCAATCAGAAAGGCCATTCAGAGTAGTGAATACAATAGTAAATACAGAGTAGCTTCTGCTGATTTATTTCTTTATTTTTTTCCAAGGCAGAAGAAACAAAAAGTAGAGATTACTGGTTTGGAGGTGAGGGTGACACAGTTTCATTTAATTTGAAATTGTTTCAAAGTTTCTGCAGAAAGTCCCTTAGGTATTAAGGAGTGTGGCAGGAAAGCAGACCTGGCATATGGATCATCTTTAGAAGTTGGTCAAAATCAGATAGCATTTGCAAACTTAATTAATTTTTTATTAAATTATCGTATTCTGAGAGAAGGGGAAGAATGATTGGACTTCTTTAAACATTTGTTTGGTTAATCAGTTAGACAATGATTCAGCCAAGGATTTCAAAGTACATGATAAAGCCTTAAATATGAAGTATGTTTGTCCTCTTTACTTGCTGCTGCTTGTCATTTAGCTTTTCTTCTACTTCTGACCAAGCTTGGATGATACTTGCATGCAACCTACCCAGAAATATTCGATATAGCATATTGTTGTCTCCTGCAACAGATCAAATGTATTTCTTTCTTTTCAAGTTTATAACGGAGTGGGTTTTTTACCCCAATACAGTTCAAAATATAAATAGTCGTATTTTTTAAAAAAGAAAGAAACAGAACAGCCTTAAGTCATTAAAAATACAGACGAAATCAGAATAAACCTGCCTTGTTTGTACTCCATACTAGGTAAACATGAATTCATGTCATTACCAAGCCTGACTCCTCTTGCAGGTTGTCAACCTTTCCTTTTTTGGCTGCTCTCATCTTTCTTCCCCTCTTACTATAACTCACCACCTCTTCTGCTTATTAGATTTCTTTGATGTACCTGGTTCTATTCCATCTGTGATAACCCCCCCGATGTCTTTGAGAAAAGATTACAAATCATCTTCTCATTTATGTTTTCTATTTGTTTGTCTTGCCTTTTTTTTTTTTTTTTTTTTTTTTTTTTTTTTTTTTTTTTTAAGGTCACCAGCCTTGGGTAAACAGGTTTAAGCTCTCTTTGGTGAATTTGCTGCATGTTAATTGACAAACACAGCTCCACAACCCTTGGCTTTCAACTCATGTTATGGTAGCATAATTCTTTAAGCAGTTATCTATTACTGAGTTTTCTTCCTAATTTTAAGCAGCTTCCTCTAGAGAGTTCCTTCTTTCTAGCCAAAGGAGGAGCAAGATGACAAACACACAGTAAGCATAAAGAAATCAGAGTCCCGTAACCCTAAACAGAGCTATTGAAGCAGAATAAAGTTTTTAGTAATTATTTATTATTTATTACTATTAGAATTAGTTATTGCTGATACAAATTATTTGTTTAAAATGCAAGTTCAGGTAAATGGTTTAACTTTTAATTTTATGCTTTATGGATCATTAAAGAATGAAGGTAGACACGACACCTGTAGCTGTACTTACTATAGAACTTTCTCTACAACCCCAGCAGCTGTGTAAACCTCAGCATATAACCTCAGCAGTATCTTCTACTGTAAACACATTTTAAACATAAATTGCAACTGCTAGCTAAATACATACACTCTCTTTTTTTCTTTTTAAACAGGCATTAAAGCTGTATTTTCTGGACATTACCATAGGAATGCTGGAGGCTCCTACCGAGGACTGGAAATGGTGGTTTCATCAGCAATAGGATGTCAGCTGGGAGAAGATACGCATGGGCTTCGAGTGGTTGTTGTCACAGATGAAAAGATTGTTCATAGATACTACAGTTTAAATGAACTGAGCAGCCAAGGCATAGAGAAAGAGCTGCTAGATATGCTTGCTAAGCAAAATTAGGCTATGTCAAATGATGTGGGGTTTTTTCCATATTAGACAACTAGAGAGTGTTTCAGAAACTTTCCCCAAGCTGAAGATACAGATTTCTGATTGTGCACCATGTCCCAGAAAAGCTCTCAATTTGTTATTATCCTAAATAACAAAAATGTTGTTGATGTTCCTCCTTTTGAAAATGAGACCTATGAGGAATACAGAAGAATAGCAGAAATAATACAGTAACGTATCATTGAAAAGAACTGTTCTGAGAATTTTTGCTTTGTTCCTAGATAAGACTTTCTTATTAAAGTGTATCAAAGAGTAAGAGTTGTAGCTTCTAGATAACCCTTTAACTCAAGTCTATTTTAGTTTTATATTTGAGAGGGTATTTTAAAATCAATAAATTTAGTCATTTCTGTTACACTATGGGCAATTTAAATGTGGCATTTTTTTACTCTATAAAAACAAATCTCAAAAAGTCTGAAATCAACAGACTCCCACGGACTTTTCGCAACCTTTGAATCAGATCTTGTTACCTAGAGGTTGTATTTTCTCCCATTTCCCATACTTTATTTTCCTAGTTCTTCAGAGCCAGCAGCAATAGGAGAGCAAACACATTCTGTTTTGCAGTCACAGCTTGGGTTTCCATTATATCCTAGTTTTATGTAATGAAAAGTCTATGAAAGAAGCTAATATAGATGCCACTGACAGAAACTAAACATGGAACAACTATTTTCCTTTTGGAATTTAACTACCATTCAGTTAGCATATGTTCTTGCTATAGCTTCAGAAGTTGGAATAATTGTATGGGGAGAATATTCTATACAGAATACTGTTATCAGAAATCACTTCGATGATTCCTAGACAAGGGGAGAGCTTTGATTTCCAAATGCAGTTTAAGAGTGCCTTACTGTAATATTATACAATATTGAATGTTGAAAAACCCTAAAAATTGTAAAAAATTTCTTGACTGGAGTAAGTCAGTCTTTAAAAGTAAATTATATAAACAGAAATTTATGTGCTGCAATCCACTTTTTTTTTTTAAGCAAGTATATACGATTTGTTTACTGTTAAATAAAAAAGTCTTTACAAATTAACACATACCTGGTTTTATTTTTTAAGCATTTAGTTGAACACATTATAATCCATGCCACAGGTTATCTAGAAATAGAGAGAGTGCAGCTTTAGCACCTGAAGAGGGAAGAACACAAACAATATTGACTGAAAAAGTAATGCACTCTATCTGTTTTCATGTATAGTCACATACAACATCATTCCCTAGAGGGTATTATAGGTATTTAAAATATGGTGAGAGAGATTAAATGCTGTGCTGACGAATCAGTTTCATTACATTTTAGTCACAACAGTTTATCTAGGAGGCTCCTTCAAGCTTGATCTGTGGGGCTCATGAGGTTCTATAATTACCTCTGTAGCATTTCCTTGCACCAGTGAAACAGCTGTACCTGCAGACGGACAGGACCAAACGTGGACTGCTGTCCCATGGCAATAACCTAAGCAGAGGTAGTGTTTGATTCGGAAAGAAAGAAAATTATTTTGTTTATATTCTCTGCCTGCTTTTGCTTAGTTGAATGGTTTCACAGTCTCATTTTCAAGGGAAAAATCTGGGAAATGAGAACTAAAATCTAAGGCTAGCTTACTTTGAAATAGGTAGGAACTGAAGTACCCAAATGGCAGTTTCATTGGAAGTTAAACACCCAGTAGTTCAGATACTGGTTTTAAAAAGCTATGTACTTAGATATCTTTGGAGCCACTGACTACTTTTAAAATTTGGTCTTATATAGCTAATTAACAATTTCAAGAATGAAATGATGCTAGTTTATGTTTTGCAGATGGAAGAATAGTCTCTCTCCACCTTAACTCTTTTAAGTCCGTTTAAATTGTAAGACTGAAATTCAGCAGCGGGACCTGAGATAATCTGAGCATGGAATATGCTCTCCACTATGGTGCAATATTGTAAAGCTGAATGGAGTAAAAGTCTAAACAGTTTTTTTAATATGCCTGTTTGTTTATTAAAGGATATCATTTTAACTGAGTATATGAAGCTTGGGAGAGCAAAGCGTAACTTCGGGAAAAAAGTCTTTCCACAAATATGAAAATGCTAATAGTAGTGGTATATAGTGTTCTAAAATTTTGTTTTCAGAGTTACAGTGTACCAATATACAGAAGAAATGTTTATATAAACATAATTTTAATTCTTATTTTTAAATAATTTTTTTCACTTTTTTCAAGTGTCATTTCACCATAAGAAATTCTATGGCATTTGTCATGACAACATCACTTAAGTACAAAGCTGAAGTTCAATTAAAAAAAAATAAAGGTTTCTTTATATCCCAAATTCGTCCTTTATTTAGTGATTTCTAAGAATATCTTGTTATGTTCACATGTAAAAATATGACCAGATTTGTCTTCAAACAGTTTGGAGTTCTATAAGATAGTAAAGTTGGGCTGCTGATTTCTATTAAATGCCTTCTTGTCCTGTATAGGATTTTGGGAGCTAACAACAGTGTTGTGTAGCTACACATTATGTAGGCTCTGGCCTAGATTTCTGCCTCACCTGTTGTGAGGACATATAATCACTCAGTAATGTACTTTCTATTACTGTCTACTGAACTAGATAGTAAAGTAGAAAAACCCAGGTATATTCTTAAAAAGACTTGACGACAAGTGTGATTAACGTCACAGGAAGAAAAAAAAATTATTCTCTAAGTTTTATATTTGAAACATGGAAAACATTTATTTTGGTTCTCACCTTGCAAGTTTTCAGAAGAAGGAAAATTAAAATGTCAGAGATGAGCAAGTTGTGTGCGTAACTATTACTTTGTAGCCTGGATGACATTCTGATGAACATAAGGTTAGCTGAAATGAGGGAATGGCCTCTGTAGTACTTTGAAGTTTTCGAGCCCATGCCTCATTTTAGTGAGCTAAGGATTCCCTGCAGTAGCCTGAAATAGGAAGGGGTGTCCAGCATTTCATCAGTTGTTCATTTTGCCATTGCTTTGACAAGTGTAGTCTAAGTTAGCACACACATTAAACTTTTTGGCATCCTGAAATCTAAGCTAGTGGGAAAATAAATGAAATCTATTTCCCTTGCAATGGACATTGTTTCAAAACATTTCTTATTTTGAATGACAACTCAGAACTTCCACCCCATTTCTCATTCATATGAAATTGATGCAATCATACACAACTGAGATGAAAACACATCCTCATTGATATAATACAGTCATGGGAAGGACTTTTTAACCATAGTGTGTTGCTGGACATTGCTGTATGAAGCAAAGAGGTAAAAAAATAAAATAGGAATGTGCTTTTTTACCAGCATAAATGACAAATTTTGTTTTATTACTTTCCTTAGCATAATTAGATAATTTACAATTAATACTGATGCCTTAACTAATTTGAAATGGCAGAGGTCCTTATGGTCGCCATGCCTCATCTTGTTTATGTAAAGAAAAATAATTCATACTATGTTAAATCATGAAACCATCCACCCATGGAGACACTAATTACCATTTAAGAAAACATCTTTTGATGTTGAGGATATTATTTTTGTATCTATCTGTCTCCAGCAGGGCTGTAATTGTAACTCTCTGTCAGCATATGACTGACTTTAAAGCAAGATGTCACTAAAAGTTCAAACTGCTGATGAAATAGAAAGCAAGTGAGTCCTTACTCACTTCTGTGGAGTCAAGGGGTGGGGTAGAGAAGAAAAAAAAAAAAAAATCAAGTGACCACAATTCATTTTGGTTTCCTGCAGGCAGCTAAAAGGCTGAGATGATAACCCCTGATGACTCTCAATAAATGTGGCAAATTCATACTAGAACACCAGAGCAACCTGTGAAAGTAACCAAATACTACATAATTAGTACAGTCTGAGGTGGAGACCTATGAACACAAGGCAAATTACTGAAAAAAATGTCTTTGGCATCAATCTTGGTTTGCCAGTTTCAGTGTAAGCAACAAATTTAAGAACACAAAAAAAGGACATTAAGCCTTGAATACACTCTGTTTGCATACTGCTTGCCTTTAGTTCATTTGATTCCAGCATCTAATCTTGCAAGTTTTAACAGAGGCAATATTTTGATAGACCTACAATATTCAACTTCTGGACAGAAAATAAATGACAGAAAATACATGCTGTCTTGTTAAAACAATCACTTTTTATCTTGGGAATGGGCAGTGGCAGAAGTAAAGGCTCTTCCACCAGCCCTATTTGCAGACTGAATGTTCTATGGTCACTCTGCTTCAATGATTGCTTTCTTACCTCAGCACATCAACTTGTTTTCTAGTGTCTGTTTTTTCCAGACATTATCCTCAAGTAGTTGTTTTTATTCTGCTATGAGAACAAATAATTAGAGACACATCTAACATAAGCAAATATACAAAGCATTAAAAACTAAACATTTCGCTGCTTAAAAATGCACAGTTCCTCTGTCTATGTATGACATTGTACAAGCCATTGCAGGCTAACATGTCATTGTTTCCGCTAATGTTAACACTGTGAATAAGCTTACTTTCCTTAATGTTCTCATTAAGCCTTCTTTGCAACTACCACTTGAACACAGTAATATCCTTTAAAGCCAGGGAAACATTTGCACATACATTAGTTATCAAAAAAGCTTGCCTGCCAAGCAAACCCAAATATTGCCTATTACTTCATGATAAACAGTCACCATGTAGACATGCCAGTTTGCATTAGAAAATTGTAAAGAGGGAATTTCCACTTCAGTAATATTCTACAGTTACTAGGAACTTACTTCTTTCTCTTTCTGCTCTACACTGACATATGAGACGCATCACCGGCAGGTATGGAACTGCAAAGCCAGGTGGTTTAGGCTGCCAGCATGCCAGTCTTAGTTGCCATGATCCACTACTAAAATAACATTCAGCAGAATGGCAAATATGAGACATCTACTAAAGAGCACTAATACAAGAAATTTTTTTATGGCCAGATAATGTAAGGCCCAAGATGTGAATCTGTGCTCCATTCCCCCAGCAGGCAAGCAGCCATGTGGCAGCTTCCACAGCCAGCACATTTAAGTTTATTCCAATGGCAGCTTTGAAAGGACAACGGAAGCTGTCAGCTTCACACAACTAACAGCAGACTTAGAACAAGGGGGTCTTGAACACTGGAAGATATGCAGGGCTTTTTTTGGAAAAGTTTTTTAGATGATTAGCTGTTTTAGCACTCAAAATTATTTCCTCTTATTAGAGAGCAAGGTCTCATGAGTAGTTTGCACCCATTCTAATCCCATTCTCCCCAACGTAAAGGGGTTTTATTAATTGTTTGTTATGCAGTCATCTGAAGATTGGGCAATTCAAAGCTGCTAAATGCCAGCACTGTGCTCTTGTACACATTTTCATTGGAAGATGCGCTGTAAAAAATAGGAACAATAAAACATGTAACAGAGAAAAAGCATTAGACCAGAATATTAAACTAGCCTCCAGTCTAAATGAAATCCAACTCCAATGCAGCAGATACAGAAGAGGGAAAAAAGAAAAACCAAAACCAACCACAGAACTAAGGCAACAGAGACAAACCAAAAGCTTTTCAAGCAATAAGAAGAAACATACCCAGTACTTCTCTTTCAAGAAGAAAACAAACAAAACAAAACAACAAAAACCCCAAAAACCCAACCAACCCACAACTCAGAAAGCCATTACTTCTTTTAATTGACATTTTCATTTGTTTCTCTAAAAGTAATTTCCTCCCTTAGCACTTTGTCAAATGCAGGTAGTTTAGTACATTTCTATTAATAAACAGCTTTTTTTTTCCCCTCTAGGAGACCCATTAAAGTCTCATCCTATTTAAAATTACAGTGTTGTTATGTCAGTTTTGGGTAGCCAGTAATTCAAATATCCTTCTTTTAAATATATCCCTATTGTTCCTGAACATTGTTTAGAAAGGTATAGTGTTGTTAAAAAAAAAATACAATGATGTGGCCTTTTAAATGGACTGGTAATGGCATTATCTGTGTATATTCAAATCTTTCTCTCCCCTTTCCACATAAAAAAGGCACAAAAATGTAGGAAGGTTTCTCATACTGCTCTAAGGAACTGAGAGCAGCAATCCTACATATGGCAACCTGCCTGTCCAGAAATTTTCTGAATGTATTAACAGCACACCAGCTAGGCAAGCAATGACTTGTATTTGGATATATGTGAGACAAAGATAATATTACCACAGAAGAACATGGGTCTTCCAGCACACGGCAAGCACCGAAGCCAAGAGGGCGCTAACAGGACACAGAGCGTAAACACAATGAATCTTCAGTCTTTTTTTTTTTTTTACGAAGCCTGAGCTGAACTTAGTCTTATCCTTCTATTAATTCCAAGTCTTGGACTGTCCTAACCCATGAGGAGGAGATGGAGCCACCTTACCTCTTTACTTCAGCTGTGTAAAAGGTGGTGTTCCAGTCTGGTCAACTAGATTCCTTCCTGTATCTGGAGATATGTAACTCCAGCAGGTAATTCTTCCTATCCTGCAACTGATGTGTAAGCTAGATGGACTGAATTGTTCCTGAAGATGCCTCTACTGACTACTGCGATAATCTAGGTGATTCACTTACTTACTTTTAGACAAGATTCCTAACCTTCACTGAAGGTTAGGCTAACGCTGGAGGAGGCAGTGTCTACCTCCATCCATACCTAGCTCCTACTCTGCAAAGGCGGAAGGCCAAGGCGTTGCCTAGAAGCCATTGGGCATTGGAAGAGGTTGCACCAGATTTTTCTGAATCACCAAAATCCCTTTTTTGTAAGAAGATGGCTACCAAAGATAAATATAGGGACTAGCCATGCTCTGGGTGTCCAGGATAACCATTTAATAAACAAAACAAAACAGCTGGTTGCATGCCAATGTTACAGCTGCTTATGATTTGTGAAGGATTGTGGGACAAGTTTTTTTTAATCTGTAATTTATGCTTATGCAGCTATAAACTTCTACTTGAGTTCAAACCTTAGACATTTTATATGACTGTAACATTTACTTTAACCTCTTCCTCTGATCATTGCTCCCAATAGCTTGTATTGTCATTCCCAGCACCTGCTACCCTTCAGGAAACACCTACTTTTGCTAAGGCAACAAAATAAACTAATCCTAAAAAAAGAATCAGTATACCAGAAAAGGTAAAATAAACCAAAATAAGACAAAACTTAGGCCTACTACAAGTTATAATCTCTCTAAACAGTGTGGCTGTTCAAGTTGTTTAGATGATTTGTGGCAGGGGAAAAAAAAAAACACACATTCATGGGAATCTTAAACTGTTCAAAATAAGGGTCATGTTTGTTTGCATCCAACATCCCTGGGCTATCCTGGGTCATTAAAGGCAAAAGAATGCCCCAGACTTGAGCTTCTAGAACAGCTATGCTCACACCAAAGACGCTGAGGTGCCCTTTGGCAGCAGGCCTTCTACTGCTTACAGAAATTCACCTCAGAAACTGGCTGATAGAAACCATGCTAAAATATGTGTTTTACTTCATATTAGTTAACATTCTTACTCATGTTTTTTCACATTTAATATTTGCATTTCTCATTTTGAAACAAAACCTAAATATGCAGCAACACAAAGGTCTTCTTAGCCATTCAGCCCTATGCTGTAGTGACAGAAAATGCTGTTATGTGCAAAGAGGACAATTAAAGACGAAAAAAAGTCACAGATCTGTTTATACGCAACATCATAATCTAATATGCATCCAAATACTTATTATTGAGCCTGCTATATTTTATATCTTTGGAGTCTAAACAATGTCAGCATTACTCAATATCTTTGGGATGAAAGCACTTCCTCCCTCCCATACACAAATGTACCTTTTCCCAGATATCAGCTGTGTAGACAATTTGCAGCAACAGCTTTATTCGTAAGAAGCATGCAATAGGAGTAGTACACACACATTTGCACAGAAATGTAGAGTACCATGCATTAAACCCATTCCAGGTAGCGTAACTTTAATCCAGACACTAATTAAAGATGATAACGCCTCAGGTTCCTCACTTACGAGCACTCTGTGCCCTCCATTGGTCTAGCAATTAATTTACACCCCCTCTCCCCAGTGAGAGTGAAATAGAGATGAGATAGGAAGACTTCCCTACTATAGCCACTCCATTTGCCTCTTTCTCCTTCACTATTTCCAAGCTGCAGAAAGGAGTCACCATTCCCACCAGGTCTCATTCCAGCCCTCCACCACAGCAAGAGCAGGATAGGAGCTGATACAGACATCATATATATACTCAGACACTGTCTGTGAAGTTCCTCACTCCATTTTCACTGCCACCATCCCCCTTCAAGCTCTCCCACACGTGTGGACTTACTTCATAGTTATACATTACAATAGGATGGGTGAGACTCGGTGCAGTAAGGCTAAGGCAGAAGTCAACAGGTATGGGCCTGAGCTTTCATCCCATGAAGTCACTTTCTATCCAGCAGGATGTGAACTGGAAGACCTGTCAAAGAACATAAAGACATGGGGAAGAAATGAAACAGAATTGGGAAGCAACGCGTTATGTGCTACTGGCTACCTTCCTCAGCTGGAAGTTGGCACCATCCTCTCCCTGACACTCTTGAGGTGCACGGGGTGCTCCTGCGTGCTCTTTGACTAGTGCTCTGCTGGCAAATGGCCCGATCTGATCTATGGCATTTGTCAAACATGGATACCTGCAGCAATTCAACATCAAGAAATTTTCACTGTTAACAACGACATAAATACTGGTTAATATTATACATTATATATACCACACAGACAAGTTCCCCAACTGCCGTGATGTTCACTGTGTTCAAACCAGGGCAGAGTATCTCCTTACAGCTCCATAGATCCCTTTTAAGTGTGCACATACTTCAGTAAAAAAAGCAGGCTGATTCAAAGCATTCCTGCTTTGACTCACAAGGTAACAGCTATGACCCTCTATAACTCTACCCAACCTATTTAATTGTCAGAGCAATCTGAGATGTAACTGAAGTAATGTAGCATATGAGCTTTGTAGACCAGTATTTTCATCTCCCCCCACCTCCTTTTTTGAATAAAAAAGCATGTTTAGGAATATGATGACTGTAAAATAGTGTAAGATTAATCATTCTAATTTATTTCATTTTACCACAGTTCCATACAGAAGGTGAAATGTTCATTACCAAAAATAAATTCCAGCAGTAACTGGGATTGCTGTACTCATTCAGTGCATTTCAGCATATTCTGTTCAGACTGCAGATTTCTATATTCTTCAAGGTGTTTTACAATACAATACCATCAAAAACAGGGGTAAGGAAGAGGATCTAGCCTTCATGAAAAATATTATTTTTATGAGTACACTGCCTCAACGCAGTAATGATTAGAGTTTCAATCACCTTTTCAAGGAAGCGAGGAAAGAGAGAAGAGAGAAAGAAGGGAGAACGCTGTCTGTTACTGTGACCCAATTTGAGAGCTGAAATAGACCAATTACTGTTTAGAGAACAGCATTCCTTTTCACTGTGTAGCAATTTAACCCAGACAATAAATGCATATTTAAAATTCAATTGATTTCAAAACATAAATGCTGCCAATCTTCGCAATCAAAGGACTCTTCTTATCCCCTTCATTTGGTACACTGCCACAATAGGGCAACTGAGATGAAGTATTTCGTAAAGTGTATTTCTGAGCCCTGTTTTTAATAGAATTTTGTTTGCTGTGGGTAAATACAGGAGGTAGTATTTTATATGTGGGTCATTCAAATTCTAAACTTTACAGCCAGCACTTTTTATATAAATTAGTTTGCATTAAAATCAGACTTCAAGACAAACAAACGATTTGACAAAAACAGAGAAACATGGATACATATCAAAGGGCTGAGTCTAAACAGTTCAAAAGAGTGATGGGGCTGTGTTAAAATTCACCTTGCAATAAGCTTTTTAGTGAAAGGACTTTTACAAATTTATTTCTTTCACTGTTTTTCCTATCTGTGCATTAGGCCATATAGAAGTTTCCTATTTGTTTCTAGAAAAGCAGCTCATAGTGTTAGATTGTGTCTAAGCCCTCTATTATCAATGCAGATATCTAATGCCTCTCCTTATCCTCCTAAGAAATAATGCAGTCCTAATTTATTTCTCATTAAAGATGCATTGTACCACTAATCAGCTAAAGGTATTTTACTTGATGCTTCTGAAGTTTATTTTTAAGTCTTCAACATTTTAATTGCTTTGCTTTGCCCCTGGGCTCCTAGAAATTAAAAATAAACAGAAAACTTCCTGTAGAAGTAAAATATAACCCATGACATTTCCGTACTCTTAGACAACATTATAGCAACACAAATTTAAGCATTTACATTTATTGCTTACTATTTCCACTCGATTCCCTCTTCCTCGCTCCTCTCCTCTTCTTTAAAGCAGCAAAGTAAATAATTCTTCCCTTTGTTGACTTCAACTATTAGTTGCAACTGCTACGCTTCAGGACATTTACCTACTTCCTAGCTTTTGAGTATGCTTCTACTTCCCCCTGTCCTATAATTCACTCTCTGGGAAGAAAATCCAGTTGCACAGGCTGTAAGGGTAACAGATATGCCCTGGTTAGGGCAATCTGCCTAATCAAGGTCTCAGGACCTTGAAACAGGTATCTGCTATAATGCATAGATGTGATCTAATTTATTGCAAAGAAGGGCATTAAATTATTCAAGGTCCTTTTTATCTTTCTTACACATATTCATCAGTCTGAAGTCTTGCTGATATTTTATGTTTTGCAAATGTAGGAAGGGTATTTGTTACAGAATTCAATTATGTAACTCTTATACTGAGGTATTCAGAAACATACTATCCCTGAATGAACTTGCCACTATTCAGAAGTTTCAGTTGTAAGGAACGCTGGCACTGCAGACTCCAGGAGCATTATTTCAATGTTTCCCACAATGTTAGAAGGCAAAAGCCACTTAACTTTGGGACAGTGACTGCAGTCAAGGTCTTAAAAATCTCACAGTTACAGGAAGACCTGCTGATTAGCATTCCCAGTTTTAATTAAATCTGGTGTAGATACTGCCCTTGGGGACTGAAACATAGTGAAGCTATTGTTCTGAAACTAGGACATAGCCTGACAGAGCCTTAGCAGAAAATTGCAGCTGGCTGTAAACCAGGCAACATAGTCAAGACAGACTCAGAGATGTGACAGAGGTTCAGACTCCAGCTGTGCAACCAAATCTCAGTTAACCACGGCTGTAGTGTGGAGGATAAACATCGACCTCATTTTTTTAAGTGAAGTTACTAGCCAATATTGGAAGTAGTTGGCTCCTTTAGCAAGAACAATTGATTATTCAAGCCACGTATTTCTTTGCTGGAAAATTGTCTATTTACAATAGAAAGATCCCCAATTCTTCTGAGGAGATAATTCTTTGCATTACTACTGGTGACTTCTCTCATCCTGGCTGTCTTCACTTTCTGCCTCAAAGACGAGCAAAAATAGAGCTTCAAGCACACATTCAGCGCAAACCTTCATCTATCAGGTACAGTGTAAATTCTAACTTCCTCCCACACAGCTCACTGGTGGCTTCTTACCATTTCAACTACCACTACACAAAGCATATTTAATTATTCCTTCCATTAACCCTGAATGAATGACATCTTAAGTAACATCTGTTACTGAGACAGAGATCAAACTGATGCTTCATGGCAGCACTCAAAATTTTTCAGCACAATATTAAAAATGACAGGTCATAGTTCACTTGCAGTAGTAGTGTTAGTACACATTCATGATGTACTTCTAACACACTACAGACTAACTTATTACAAAATAATAAACATATTTAAAGGGAATGATTTGGCAAATATGATTGATTTTTAATTTTAATGAATCTTTAATTTAATGTATTTTAAGAGAAATAAATCTCATCTTACCCTGAAACCTACAGAAGATATCTAGGACTGTATCCCGGTGAGGAAAAACACAGTTCTGGAAGTGTCATTGAGTATACAAATCCTTAATGTAATACCTAATTAATGATAAGGTTTATTTCTTCCCTTCTGAACTTACAGCCTTACGGGCTGAGAGAAAAGCTTGCAATTTTCTTATAAAGTTCTTTATATACATTCAACAAGTGCAACATGAATTGCTGTAATTTACTTTGATCTCGCATACCTATTACTGGGGTGTCTCAATACACTGGTTTATAGCTTTCTTCTCAGATGTTTCTCTCTTTTTCCTCTTTATATCAATGCTAATGGAAAGCTGTAGAAATATTCCATTGCAAGAAGTTTCTGTATTAGTACAGCAAGGAATGTATTTGTAGAAATTACGCTAAACATTTAAGCGAAATATTTGTAAATGCTATTAGTAAAAAAAAAATCCAAAACTTGAGGCTTTTTTTACTTATTATTTTGACTGCATGGATGAATGCCAATTACATCTTTATTATTCCGCACTGACCGGTCAGCCCATCTGTGGCTTTAAATGTGAGCTGTCTTCTCTGTAGAAAAATACTGGAGTAGCCTGATACATTACAAGACCATAGGAAAGAGTTCGCCTAAACAAATCATAACCACTCCTTTTCTTAAAAAAATGCATGTCAGTGTTTGCCAGGTAAGGGGAAAAAAGGCTTCACTGTGAAGTCTCTCAGTTAGCAAGAACAGTCAAGGTAAAAGAAAAAAAAAAAAAAAAGGTGAAATCTGCATTCCTCAACACAATGAAAAACTAGCAAATACAGAGCACATCCATCAGTACCATTTATTTCTCAGCTGTGGAACTCAGACAACCTTTTCTTCAACATTTATGCTCATCTTTGACTCGTTACTTTAATGCTACCAGAAAACTAAATTACATCCAGCGTTTTCACTGCAGAAACTTAACAGGGCCTCCGACTGTGTGTATGATTTCTTGCAGTATGAGACACTGAAGCATTACAGAGGGAACAGGAAAAGCTGAGTTTCCAGGAGGCTCTCGTGAATTCAGACACAGATGGTGTCAACTTAGACTCAATAAAATTATTTTAAATTATCACCTATGCCCACAAATAGTCAGGGGACTTGTCCAGCCAGCTCTCCGTGTTCAGAGGCTTAATAAAGAAGAAAGAAGCAAGGACAGACTGGTAGATTTTTTTTCCACAGACTGAACTTCCCTTGACTGAACTCTCCCTGAAAACTGGTACCATGACAGCGAGTAATGTACTACTGACTATTCAAGTGCATTGCACCTTTTTATCACCTCAGCCCTGAGTAGCTAATATTTCAGTGATGAGTACTGAACAAGACATGTGACTAATGCATTTTAATGCACTTAGAAGAACTTGATAAAAATAACCATTTATCAAAGAGAGCTTTTTAGTAAAAAAGTCTTATGAGTTTGAATAGTCTTACAGCCTTTGCAAAGTAGAACCAAGTTCCACTCAAATTAAGACTCTAAAAGCCTTCAGAAACATTCTGACGTGCTGGAATTGTTAGCCACTTTCTAAGTGACATCAAAGGAGGAGGAAATTAAAATCTTAGTACTCCTCCAAAATATCCTAATTTGATTATTTGATCTGGTATCAAACTGTTTGGAAGGGTTGTATTCAGAAACCTCTGCTCCTGGACATTAAATTTCACTGAGCACAGTGTAAAAATAGCAAAGGAACTGGGAAAATGTAATACCTAATATTCAGCATCAACCAAAATATGTGGAAGTGATTTTATTTCCTTACCCTACTTGTAAATTAGGACATTACTACTCTGAACTAAGGCCAATCAAATGCTACATGAGTATTTTATTGAACACATTTCATAATATGCTTTGGACAAATTGCCGAATAAGTTATTTGCAGTGTCTTGCATATAGAGTAATACTACTTCACTTCAAAGTGAGGGTAATACATTCTTCAAATAATCATAATGTGAATTTTGCGGTGTCAACTAATTCATTCAAGCATTTTCACCCAGAATCGGTCAAAACCCATGACTGCTTCCTTTAGCCCATAGTTATGTAACTAGGTACCACCATTAGCCAAAATCTTCCAAGATACTTTGTTTGGCTGACAAGCAGCTAAGGTGCTAGCTTTTCGTAACAGCAGAAGCCATTCAAGCAGAAAAAATGTTCTAGTTCTAAGCTGAAAGTAGTGTGCCTAGGTCTGGGAAATTGGTTCCTCAGTCTTTGTATACTTCTGAAGTTTTCACCCACCGTACTATTTAGTGACAGTTGGGAAAATAAGGAATGGCCACCTCAAACCCAAGAACTAGAGTAAGACAGCAAGGCTATCTTATGTGAGCCACAGAACAGTGATAAAAGGATAATAACTTTATCCTTTGTAAAGGAGATATATATGTTTTTATATCCCTTCCTATATATCCTTTCTATCCTTCCCATATATCCTTTATAAACGGTATCAATATCCTTTTTATATATTTATGTATATATGTCTGGTTAGTGAATTAAATTGTTGAATTTCTAAAAGCTCTTGTGCTTGCTCTAAAGGAAGAGGAAACTAGTCAACATTTTGAATCCTCTGAAGTTCTGGTGTGTTTTTTATTAAAGGTCACTGAAAACAGAATCTATATAAGGTTAGATACAAAGGTGCATATTTTAAATTTATATTTGATTACAACAGGTCTTTGAATGCTGAACAAGTTTGAAAGTTTCTAGTTAGCTGTCAATAATCTTATAACATGTCATACTCAGTAAATGCATAATTAGAACTCCCCCTCATCTTTAGACATAAATTACACTGTGTGTTAACAAAGAGAAACTCCCAGTGAGGCATGCTTCAGATTGTAGAGTTGCACTCATCATATGCTTTTGACTTCACTCTCAGCAGCATGTTTTCCACTTTCTGCTGCATGATACTGTTTAAGGGAAATCGAAAGCAAGAAAGAAAAATACTGCTTTGAGATACTGAATACACTAGAGATCACCGTACTTTCTTCTACTTAAGCTAGAGCAGATGATCAGTTTGGTTCACAGGCTTACAATACTTCTTCTGAAAGACAAAGAAGTCCCTACCCTTCAACAGTGCTCCTACAGCTGACGTCAGTTGATAAAGCATGTTGATCATCTGCTTGGATTGTTAAGTGTGAGACTGATTACTGTTCCTCTATCACTGCCACACAACACAGAGCACTCTCTATCCTAAGACCAATGGACATTTCTTTTGAAAATGTATGCACATGGAGGAAGAAACTGTACATAAGTATGAAAAGGGCTTTTTTGCACAACAAACACATGCATTTTTCTAAACATACCAGTGTCTGCTTTAAGACACAGAGAGCCTCTTCAGTATTGCCATCTGGCACAACATAGACCAGAGACATCTCTATCAGCTATCACACTTCGAATGATCTTTGCAGAAAGGCCCAGCTGAAAGCTTCCACACTAGTATTGATTAAACTTGTCAATGAGCTACAAATTGTAAAAATCTTTACGAAGCTCTTTTCAACATTCGTCTCAAGAAAAGTAGATCTGATAATTCATCTCCAGCAGATAGCAATTTTCAGTAAACATCTCCTTTTCTTTCCATTCCAGGTGGTATAATACAACTAAAGAAATCTGGATGATTGAGTGAGTTGCAGAACAAAAGCATTTATTCAAAAGACTGAAACCCACAGTCAAAACGAGGCACAGATTTTAAAAGCAACAGGACGTGCTAACATTTCTCTGTTGCAGAGTACATCTTGATCATACAGAGGGATTGTACAAGCTTTGTTCCTATTTAAGAAAACCTATTTTTCACCACAATTGTGGAGATAAGAATTTGTAGCCTGATGCATTTATTTTCATGCCAATAGCCAATGTACTCTCGGTCTCTCTGCAATTCCATCCAGATGAAGGCTCAAGAGAGAAAATAAGGCAGCACCTCTGGAGGACAGTGGGATGGATGTATGGTTTCAGAAAGGACAGCAGAATAATTTGGCTGGTCCAGAACATCTGCACAAAATTTTTTCAAGTGCTGTGTCTGTCAGAGTATTTCTCAAACACACAAACATACATGTCCTCTACATCAGTTACCTAATGGAAGATTTTGGCAGGACCAATGGAAGAAGATGGTTTCCTATCTTAGGAAAAATGAGATTTGCCAAATATTTTTATAACTATTTTAAGAATTCCCATAACAAACACATGATTTCTTTTCATTCTGTTCCAGTGAATAACTGTCCAGGTTTTCAAATTCAGCTGAGCACCAGCTATCCTTACTAGTTTCTGTGATTCCATCGCATTTAAGTGTTTCAGTCAAAGCAGGACTCTTTGGGAAAAAGTCTTGGCAAACAATGATGGTGTTATACAACACAAAAAACTGAGCTATTGAACTACATATCCTAACATAGCCACGCTTGAAAAGCTACTGCAGGCTCAATGTTCTACTGTAAATACCAGGAGAGCTACAGTGTCAGAATAATGCCTTTTAAGATGGTCAATAACTATAACCACCATGTTGTGCTACAGAGCAAAGGAACAAGAATGAAAGTGATTAACCCCAGATTATTTTGTCTGATGATTACAGCTTACTTAAGTCCTACAATATAGTATCTGCAATTCTTTAAGATTGGTTATTTTTACATTGCAAGGAGAGAGAAGAAAATGGATCTGCGTATGAAAGGTGGCACTTCTGAAAGCAAATGCTGGCATAGAGACTTAGATGTTTCAAAAATATTTACACATTTCTGCTTTCAAATGCCCATCTTCAGACACTGTCGTTTTCATTTGAACAGAGAATGACCTGCAGTATCACTGAGTTCACGGAGAATTACAGCAGAACAACTCAGGGAAAAGTAATTTTGGCAACCATCCATTAGGATGAACCTAATCACTGCCCTCCAAATAGCTTTCTCCTTTGTATATACAAGAACTGTCAGTATATAGTGCTACCAGAACTAAAGATGGAAAAAAGATTAAGCCTAAGGGATGCAATAGGATACGCTAAATTGGATTAGAACTGAAGTTCCAGATTAAACACTACTTATGCTCACAACTAAATTACAGAATTTCTGGGAATTTTTACTACTTTGGATTCTGGAAAAATGAGGCTAGAATAATATTGCAAGGCCCTGTTTTGATATTATCTCATTGATTTGAACTATTCTTAATTTTAAATAATGACAATTTCTCTTGGCTTCTTGGACACTAAAATCAAACTGGATTACTTTCTTTGTTGTAACAATTATATGAAACATAGATTAAAGTGGACAAATTAACCTGTTTCAGACACACTAATAAATTTTTTAGATTCTACCTGCATATGCTAGATCATCATGTGGCTGTGCCTCTACAATGTTCCTCATTGACTGTGAAACCTCTTTCATGACAATCAATGAACACTTTTTTTCTTTTGTAAAATACAAACAAATTGTGTGTTATTTTTAGAGTCAGGTCAAGTTTTCACACCAACAGTGGTTGCAAATACAGTAAGCAAGAGCATAATACTGTATGTTAAACTTTCTATGCAACACATTAAATCCTGGTATCCTGTGGAGACATAATCACATTAGAGCTCTAAGCACATGTAATATTTCATTTATTGACGTGTTGGAGAAAAAGAAGTAACCTTATTTCATTGATATAAGTTCATACTAATATACCAACTAGAGAACTATGTCACATAGTGACTGGTTATACTGTCCTTCACATTGCTATTCAATAAAATATTCATATGCATACAAGTCTCAAGTAAGTAAAGGGGTTGTCAGTCACTTTCAGTTTGCTGAATCCCATTAGAAACAAAAAAAACACAACCACATCCTAAGACTTTCAGGCTCTAAGATGCCGACTCCTGTCCAAGATAAATGTCAATGAAACTTTTTACTCACATACTCTGTGACAAGCCCTTCATTAAGCAAGGGGTTTTAGGGGACATCAACTACCAAGGGAAAGTTCTATCAAAGCCCATCAGCAGGTTGAGCACAAGTGCCCAGGACTGTGTGTTTCTATAGTAGGGGATAATGAAGCAGATGAATGTCAGTAATACACTTGGTTAAACAGATACTGGACTGGGATGACCCTGAAAAGGCTAAATTAACAAATGAACGAAAGCCAGCACAACCTACCACAACTGTTGGGAACTATATCAAGGAGTGTGGCCTATGTGTGTCCTCTTTGGACCTCCATGAACTGTTCTCATATGTTAATGAGTTCTGATACATTAATGTGCAATTACAGAAGTATTCTGGAGGCAACAGAACATTCCCTAATATTTTACTATCATATTACTAAATGCTGGTTCTTTGCACTTGTGCATATTGTTGTCTGCAAAGGTATCAGAAACATGATTTCATTTGTTACATACATACAGACATGCTTTGTTGATACATCAAGCACCGAAACAGAGAAAATTTTATTTTGAAAGGGACCTTTGGCGGCCATCTACTCAAAGTATGTACTTAAGCCGAGATAAGCACATAACCTCTTCTCTCCTTGACACCCAGCATAAAATATTTATGAAAAATAAAATCTTATTTTGGCAACCTCTGATCACAGTTCCACTTACTGTTCCATTTTCAAAGAAAACACAATGATATTGAAAGGCCCACTAAACTGGTTTCACACTCTGGGCAGCCATGTTGTTTTGCAGGCATTTGCTTATTGGTCCTTAAGTTAGAAAACTGGAACAAGATGTCACAAAAACAACAGAAGTCCCAACATCTGCATAACCTGGAATTTTACTCTGAAACATCCATTCCACTTGAAAACAGAGCTTTAAGTCCTTTGTAACAAATGGGGACAAGGTTATTTTGTAAGAATCTACTTGTTAGCAAGTTATTTTTATTCATATCCTTAAAACCTGTCTTTCTTATGTGTTCAAAGAGAATACCAATCTGATCTACTGATCACAGCTTTTATATATCCATGGTTTTCAACTTTTAGAACGCATGAATCCATGCATTAAAAAAAGAGATGTGTTTTTGTATTTCATCTCCTAGAAGCCTAATATTGTAGACATACAAAATTTTGGCTGCCAAATCTTTTTTCAAGGTGAGGTTTTTGCAAAAAGCCATTTATATCTATTAAGTCACTACAACTAGAACCAGACTCCATTGAGTATATACCTTAAGCAAACCTTAAGAAATTCTGACTTGCTTTCTTCTCTAATAAATTTGCCTGAAACAAAACATACACATACAAAAAGAGAAATTAAAGAGCCCTGGGATTTTTTTTTATTTATTTATCTGTTTGCTTGTTTCACATAAACTACAGAGTCATGGAGAAGTCAGCCACAGGAAAATGGCATTATTCTACAGTGTGTCTGCCCACTTGTAGGGTACTACTAAAACTCCCTAATATCAACCCAATTTATAGCTGACATTCCAAGACCTTGCTCCCTGACACACTCTTCCCAGGGTAATTTTCATTCCCAGAGGTGCAAAACAAAACAAACAAAATTTTTTGGAAAATGTTTGAATACTATAACCTAGATGAAGAAACAATGTTAGCCTAAGTACGCTACCAAGGTGTAGGTTATAAAAGGAAAAAAATAAACCAATTAGTTGAGTGCCAGCCATTGCTAACCAATATACACATGTCAAGACCTGTGCTTTTGGGGGGGGTTCCTCAACATTTTTCTTTGTAGTAATTCAGTCGGCTTTTATTTTTTAAAGTTTCTAAACCCTGTATTGGCTGAAAATAACCTAAAATAACCTACAAAGATCTGTCTGCAGCACACTAGCTCATATCCCAAAAAAATAAAGAAAAAATACACCAAGAACATTCTTTAAAATGTTGAGTTGAGCACGATTTTGGGGTCCTGACTCATTTTAACATGTTTGGATTTGGCAATGTCAAGTAAGTTGCTTGCAAACACTCAGGCACACCATGTCAAATTTAATAGAAGCAGAAAGGATATTCTCATGCTCAATAATTTTCTAGTTCAATAAACATTTCTCACCTGCTGGATTTGCTGTCAAGGCATATCATACACTTACTCTCTTTAGATACTACTAATTGTATTTTTGGACTTCTCCCACTTCCGACTTCTGAAATCCAACATGATGGATAAATACTCCATAGCTGTTTTACTCAAGTCATAACTCCAGACATGCTTTCAAGATGCTTTTACAGTACCAACAGGTTTCACTTGGAAGATAAGCATCAACTGAATATTGGTTAAGATTTCTTCTGCGTAATCAAACTTGGTATCCTGAGATCTTTACTGAGAGGAATACATTGCTAATTAATTATGCAGTGCTATCCACACATTTTAAGTTTCTTTTGCCATGTCAAGCTCAGCCTATTTCTAATGTAGTACTTGTGCTATGTCTGTTCTTAGAAGCTGTGCGCTCAGAACTCAGTGAGCTTGAGGTATTTATTCAAATGAAGTATAATTAATACAGGAGTACTACAGCAACAAAAATTAGCTGCTGTGCAAACGTACAGAGTTAAAGAACACAAAAGCTATAGCACTGACAGCAGTACCAACTTCATGTACAAGTACTAACATATATAAAATTCCAAAATGTCTATAAAAATGTCTTTTTACTGAGCAAGAACACAAATACATTATTTCATAGTACTACATTTCAAAAACCTTAATTTCCTATCATCCCATTAAAGATAAAATATGTGGCCCAATAGATTTGAGATTGTTACTTTTAGATCTGAATTTCACTCTTTCCTATCTTTTCCATTTTACCCTGTTTCATTAACAATGGTCCTAAGGTCAATGCTCTCTTTTTACTACCAGGAATTCAAACAGAGTGAACTACAAAGCTTAAGAGTAATTTCAATATATATCCTTCTTGTCTTCTTTCCACTATCCTTATTAAACTCTTATAACAATCAATAAGCTACTTACTATTATAAGGTAACATATTCCTTAACGCTCTCCCAGCTAAATTCTTGCCTCAGATTGTAAACAAAGAGCTATAGTCCATACATTCATTAGTACAGTTTCTTAGGGCCTGCTTGCACACACTTGTAATATCAAGCCAGACTCTGCACAGTACTCCATAGATTTCACTCTGCATTGGCAAAGGCCCGTATCTATCTGTTAAGATCTATATTTGTTTTCTAGCATTTATTAGTCATAGCAAATGCTGCATATTTCACATAATAAAAGCATTTTTAAATTTTATGTAAATACTACATTTCTCCAAGTTAACAAACTTCTGGTAAACAACAGGGAAAAGACCTGAATTTTATTAGAACACCACATATTTCACAATTTCATTACTTTAGATATTTTTTTCAAGTTATAAGTGAGAACTTACTTTGGGGAATTTATGTAGTGATATTCAGTACTAACCAAAAACTTATCTGTCTGGAGAGTGCACACACATACAGATACATGAAGGCTCTTGTAAATAATAGCATTGTTTTCAAGAGCCTCAGACTAGGATGATGGTCCTGAAGATGAATATGAAGATCACATCAGGTATGTATGTATGTTTTGGAGCTACTAGTGCTACTAAGTACCAATAACTTTCAACTATAGCATTAGGCAATGATTTAACTGATCCCTTCTTGTAAGACAACAATGGTACTATAGGTTAAGCAAGCTCTGAAACAGTTGTCTATTAGACTGTGATACGAATATTGCGATAATAGTAATGGAGTGGTGTTCCTCTCAAAACAGAAGGCTTGAAAAGAGTTGCCTTTACTTTTTCCACATGATATGGATAACATGACAGTCTGGTGTGTAGCAGTCTGGACAGGGAGATGTCACATTAGTGCTGGCCTTTGAAAATTACTTCATTACAAATGGGTGACCAAAGCATCTATGTCCTTTGGTAGGCCTCTCCCAGCAACATAAATATCAATACTTGGAATTCTTGAAATCTGTAGCAAATCTATCATTGCAGTTCGTGCTCCATTTGCCACATGTAAATTTCAACTCACATCAGAAAAATCTCAGTTATATTTATTGCTTTTTGCTCTTCTCTCTGTCCTGGATTTCACTAGATTTCTTTTTAAGTCAATGCCCTTGCCATGGGCAATGCAAGTCCAGTACCATTACAAAATTATTACAAGCCAAGGACTTCTGTCAGTTTAAAGGCTCTTACCACTTTCTTAAGACCACAAGCTGCAGGGGACAACTGTCAGGATTAGGTTTAATAATTTACAGTACACCAGATTCTGATGACCGTATGATACTGATGTTAAACCTGGTTTCAGCTGCACTAGTGTGCTATCAGTGTGCTTTATTGTCTGCATGCTTTCTGGACATAGGAAGTACTTTTTTAAAGATTATATTGGGTTGATGCTGACTTTCTTTTACACTCCTAGATAATTCTCTTTCAACAACAGAAATAATTAACAACATCTGGAATACATACGCACCACAGTTTGCAAGGTCATCTTCGCAAATAATAGATTGGAAGAAGGATAGTCTATACACATTTTATGGACCCATCATTGAATGTTTCCATATTTCATCCATGTATAATTTTGGATAAAGTTTTTCAATACAAAGAACACTGAGTAGAAATGGAGGTAAAAAACATAATTTGTGTTATGGCAAGAGGTATCAAATCTGGAGGGAATTCTTTGAGGATGCTTCCCCGGAAGAAGCTATTTGAAAATGCAGCATTTGGGAAGGCATCAAACCAGTAATTGTCCCAGCAAGGAGATTCTACATAAGGCACAAGCCAGAAAACATCCCTTGTCAGTTATAACATTAGTTTATTCACAGTCCTACTTTTCACTGGCATAATATAATAAATATGCAAATTTAGTAGTTGTTAATGACAGCAGTTATTCCCCACTTTTGCTTTAAAACCCAACAGGAAAGAGTTACTGCTATATATGTGTCTGTTGTTTAGCAGGCACATTAAGACCCACCAGAAGATTACAAATATCCTGACTTTCCTGAACAACTTCATCTGGTTATGAATTTTTTTTCTTATAAATGAGTACCAAATCAGTGTCAAGGGATTCTTAACATAAGCACAGAAACAAAAATCAGGATCTACTTCTCTTCTGCAGGACTCCCCGAGGAACTACATCTGATGACTCAGACACTTTACTACTTGTTTATAGTGTTTGTATGCGTGGAGCTGTGGGAAATGATAAAACTGGTACCTGGGGGTAAAGGAAGAAGAAAATAGAAAGATGACTGATCAAAGCAAATGTTTCTGCCTGGCTGATTAATAAAAGGAACAGAAACAAAAAAAAAAAGTTCTAGGTCACTTGCAGCAACACTTATCAAGAGTGACTGAATGTTCATCATACAGCAAAGCAGTTTGCCCAAAGAATAGGCACTAGCCTATACCACCTTTCACACATACGCACCTAGGTCAAATCCTGTTCACCCCGTCTGCTGCAGTCAAAACTTGTCATCAAATTAACAGCTGCAGGTGGTCCCTTTTCACTTCAATGGAGAAAAACGTCAATGTGAAGTCTGCAGGTAATGCGAAGATCAGAATGGAATGATTCTCTCCCTACCCCCACACTGAGGCAGAGCTCACTTAGCTGTTATAGGCATATCCTACTATATGTGAAAGATGCTTTCCAGAAAAATGCAAAAAAGCCATTTTCCCCATAAGAATTTATGTAGCAGAGGGGGACTGCATGCAGATGCTTAAGAAAAACATAAGGACAGTACAGTGCAGCATAAGATTCTCCCATTCAATTCCTAATACCACTGCCATGAGAAGCAAGATATCAGTGGCACAAATGGAAAACAAAGGGATGCAACTGCATAGTCACCCAAAAAGATCTTCTGCGCATTTTTATTATTGGGGTTATGATCAACAACAGAACTCCGAAGGAATGGACAGAGAAATAACGAACAGCAGAGTGTTACTGTCTCTCTTCCCACACTGCAGGGTTTCATTATCCCCAGGTGGTGGATCTACACAACCAAATTAATTTAGCATACTCACCAGTTAAGCATGTACTGAAGTTGCATAAAAGAAATGTATCTTGCAGGAATATTTTCTCAGTACACTTCACCACAAAAATGTTACAAAATGCAAAATCTGAAAGGTCTATCACAGGCAGTAAGCAGTTTGGAAACTAAGACATGAAACACAATCCTCAAAGGATAACCAGACCTACTCAGATTTCTGTACAGCTAACAAGGCCTGGGGAAAAACCTATCAAAAAGTAATTCTTGTAATAATTTTTTTTTTAAACTGAAAGGAAATTCCTTGAGGGAGACACCTGATTTTTGTTACTTCACCTTAAAAGAAATTTGTAAGAGAACATGAAGTTTCTTGAGGACGAGATTCTTTTTTTAAAACCAGGAAAACCCAAGTAAGACTTTATATAAACTTGCAAGGCATTTAAAGACTATGGAAATATTGTTAAGAACACATCAAGAGTCTCCTTGACCCTATACTGTCCTGAGAACAACAGGAACTGTGAGACAGTCTGCCTTGTAGTATTAAACATACCAACATTTTGTTGTTACTAATGGGTCTCTGAAATGGTTGAAAACATTTTACAATATAACTGCTACACAGATGAATAAGCAAATCCGATTTGATATCTTAGTAGACTACAGTACAAAGCTTACTCTTAATTTGAATCCAGCAAGTGTCATGAAAAGCAAGGCAGCTGGAAAGGCGAAGGAATATGAGATAATAGAGATTTACATTCTACAATACATTCAAACAGACAAGAAGAGGATTAAACGTACATTTAGGAAATCAGGTTTAACGGGCATGGTGGTGTTAGGTTGATGGTTGGACTTGATGATCACAGAATCACTACGGTTGGAAAAGATCTGTAAGATCATCAAGTCCAACCATCAGGTCTTTTCCAACCGTAGTGATTCTGTGATTTTGTGATTTTCTTCCCTTTTTCCTTCCTTCTCCCCAGAAGCTAGACTTTGCATCACATATTCTCCCTTTACAAGTTTTGTTTGGCACGTCCAGTTTAATGTTTAGTTTGCTATTTACTGTTGAAGAACAAGTAGAGCGAGCTAATGGCAAGCCTGCTACCCTGTACAGTTCACAGTTTAGAAAACCTAATATTTGGAAGTGTGTACACATGTTAACAAAAAAAAACCACAACTCTGAAGACCTGAACTTATTTTATAAGAAATAATGCGTGAATATTTCTGTTCTGCAGCTTTATGACCAAATAATCTAAACAAGGTGTCCATTACCAACAGTGTCAGAATTAAATCAACATTAGCTATTCCAGAACTGCCTGGAAAATATTCCTAGTGTACGAAAAGACCAAAGTGACAAAGCACTGCAGAAACAGTACCTCAGAACTCCATAGAAGAGACAGAGAAGAGGAAGGAGAATCAAACCTCCTTTACAACTAAGCACAGCAAGAATGAAAAGTGTAAGAAATGCAAAGTCCAAAGGCTAACAACAGACATACTTGTGAAATCCCACTCACATTGACTCCAAACACATGGAAGATAAACCCTACAAGAGGATGAAAGTCTGGAGACTTCTTCAGTAAGAATCACCTCAATAACTGTAGCTAAAGAACCTGGAAAAACCACCAAATTTAATTACAATTCCTGGTCTCTGTGGTCTACTTACACCTTTCTTCTGATAGTAACAGACAAGGGACAGCAGGTCTGCTTCTATTTATGCCCTATCTTTTTGAAATTCATGCTAGGCAACTTTAGAACCAATTTGGAAAGTCACTCTGAAGGTATGAAATCATGCAAACCTGGGGTCCAGGCAATGATCCTGAATAGTGCTGTTGACTCAACAGCTTGGGAAATATCCATCAAGAGGCTATGATGCCTGCCCCGAATGTTTTACAGCACTGCTCTCCTTCCTTCCCACTGCAGCCAAAAGATCAAGTTGGGTCCTGTCATGAGGAAAAGAAAATGATGCTTCATTTTCAAACACTAAAGAAACCTCTGCAAGCTCTCAGAGAAACAGAAAAGTGGATTTTCTATGTATAGGAAGTGTGGAAATAAGAGGTGGAGCTGTGTCTTCTACAGAGGAGTCATCCCAGTGTCTCTAATTTAGCGATACAGAAGGAAAATCAGAGGGAAAAATTACCTTTCCATTATCTTTATAGGAAGGGCACAACCTTTATCTTCACACAGGAGAATGAGGAAGAAAACAAACATACAGTCCTGCGTTATTGTGAAGGAGGAGAGAGGACACAGCACTTCAAAGGTAGCAGTGATGTACCCAATAATTGCCCATGTTAAATATGTGCAGAACCCAATGATTAATGCTTGAATCCCTGAACTTCCCTATAGCGAACCTTCAAGAAACATGCACTGATCTACCTTCCTTCTTCTATTTAACCTTTACATCTTCTACTTTCACCAGGCTCATTCATCACCCGACAGCTTGGCAAAGATTCCTGGTTCTGCTAAAGAAAGCCATACACGCACACATTCAACACAAGCTTGCTCAGAGTCTGTTTTTTCCAAGCCCTCACAGCTCTGTGAAAGTCAGGAATGCAAACACCTACACTTCACAAGAGGCATAGCTATAATGATCCAAAACACTCGCAACCAATGTGTACAAATACATCCCATCAATACTCAATGAGAAAATATGGCCTGTGACTGACTCTGCTCCCTGAATCAGAATGGATGAATTATCCTCCCACATCTAAAAGCAAGAGAGACTAATACTGTATTCACTGTTAGTTTTGTGTGAGGATTATCTTCCTATCTGACTTTTCTGCATGCTCACCGTACTTTTTTCTTAACTAAAACAGCCATAGTTATCTTGCTGGTTAGCAGTCTGCCACTCACTAATTAGCACAGGAATGGGGGAGTCTCGTTTGTTTGTTTTGGTGTCGTTTTTTTTAAATCGTCACTATTAACATACACCAGGAACCGGAACCACACAGGATCTTCTTGCTCCACAGCTATTATGCTGCAGATCACCAGAAAACAACAAGCTATGAAAGACGTTCTTAGCCATTTTACTGCAGACACTGGAGCATTCTGTTCTCTAAAATCAGTTTGAGAACTAATTAACTCCTCATAGTCTGAACAGAGATTGTTTTTCATTCCCTTCACATTCAGAGGAATTCTGTTTTCCTTTTTCAAAGACAAAAGCTATCTAAAACCCTTCACAATGCAAGAAGGTCAGGGTCAGACTTCTCCCAGTATTTCTCCTATAGAAATTTACAGACCAAGCATACATTTACCTGTATCTGATGCATATTTCACTTGCCCCAGTAAAGAAACAGGTATACAAAAAATGACAACAGGATCAAAATTGCTTCCAGGGCTGTGTAAAAAATGATGTGCTTACATAATTATATAATTTCCTATTACCAGATAGCACTTTCCTTGCATATGACTGGGAAGCTAAAGACTTGGCTTATTTGTAGCCTTTTCCACTTATAACTTCCAACAAGTAACAGTGTCATCAGTCCACTGACTCACAGACATTGTAAATAAAGCAGGCTTCGCATGATAGGTTGTCATTCCTTTAAGAAATTATGCTTTGTCAACATCTTCCATAATACCTTACAATATGTCATGTAAACCTTGAATAAAAATACACTATCGTAATTTAGGAATAACAATACACTCTATTTTTGAGAACTTTATGACAACAGGGTTCAGTGGTTAGAGTGGAGGATTAGGAAATGGTATTCATAAATTCTTCTCCTTGCTCTACCAATGACTTCCTCTTTATCCACAGTGTTAGTGGGCTTATTTTGTAATGCTGATCTATATCCATACTCTTACTGCAGTCCCATCTGTCATACCAGGAAAGTCTGTTTGTCTTTCTCTATTCTATCAAAAGTTGAGTACAATTGTATTTACCAGCTTTATGCAGTGCTATACAATTAAATGAAACCACATACGACAGGTAGTCTGCGAGCAGATAGATCTAATTGGCTAAAGAATCATGAAGGGCTGTTACCTGAACTTGTGTCAAAAATGGTAACTGAATTGAATCCTGTCCCATACCACAAATCAAGTACTTTCTGAGGCCTGGAAAGTTCAGATACACAGTTGCAAACTTCATTTTAGATTAATTTGGTAGGCGAGTGCTGCTGAAGTAAAATAACAAGGGAGAAACAAAGACGCTCAAAGACAAAAGAGCATCCACTCTATAACATGGGCTGGATAGAAAGAAAAAGGACGAAGGTTTCTAGCTTAATTTTGAAGAGCTAAGAGGTTTGGATGGTTTCCAGGCTTTTTAAGCATTTCCATCAGTAGCACAAATACATACTTAAAAATGAGTAGTGACTCTAAGTTTCAAAAACTAATTCTGAAGTCAATTCAAGTATTTTGCTATGGCCTTTTGTAAGAAGTGAACCCTTTGCAAATGAGCTAATGACATTAATGATGAAAGCAGAGGACTCACCACAACTTAGGTACAAAGGGTAACTTTATCTTCCTGAGGTGGTGGAAACTGCAGGTTTCCTCCAGAACCTTCTGCCTCGCTAATTCTCGCATTAGAAGTCACAGGATTTTTCACAGGATTTCTGAGTAACTATACTACTTCCCTCAGTGACAAGTGTTGCAAGTTGAGTAAATACTAGCAAAAAAAATCATTTAACTTTTGACACCTCCTCCTCTATTAATTCACAAGTTCCTCCCTCATTTATTTTGCAAAGGAAGAATAAAAGAAGCAAGGCAACCATGAGGGAAATACCATAGAGGGTTGAGCAGTGAAGAGCCTCGTGGCATTATTTCCCAGTGAACAGACAGGCATTAAACGTCTGGTGCCTTTTTCCGAAGCCAAACAGCTGTCCACCCTGGCACGCCGGGGACAGGACACGCCATGCACTAACCAGCATCAGTTCGCTGCCTCCCAAAATGTGTTTTCCCACGTACAGCTCTATATGCCATGGTGGGGTCACCCTAAGGCAACACAAGAGCTAGGGCTAAAAGCCCTTTTTAAAGAAAAAATTCATAGCCAAGTCCCCCAGAGCAGAGGAGGCCCGGGAAGGAAAGCAGCGCGGGCAGCCCGCTGCGGCGAAGGCTCCGCTGCGGCCCGGGAGCGGGCTGAGCCCTCAGCGCCGCCCACAGACGGTTCTAGAAACCACCCGACTGACACCGCCCCGGCACAGCCGGCCGACACCGGGCGCTGGGAACACCCACTGTGAGAGAAACCCGGGCGCCCCCGGGACAGCACCGGACCATTTGTGAGAACAACCACCCGGGCACCGCTGGGATGACACCAGGCCGGTTGGGAGGGAAATGCCGGCACCCCCCCACACCCCCACGACTTCTGTGAGGCTCTGTGAGGAGGGAGCCTTGGAACGTGCTTGAAGCCATCTTTTCTGGAGGTACTCACACAGCAGACGCCACAGTCTCCGGCCTCTTCGGAGGCCGCCTGCTCTCCCCAGCTCCATTTGTAGCGTGGCACCTCCGGCCCTGCCGCCATTTGCGGTTAAGGCGGACGCGCCGGGATGGGGGCGGGCAGGGGGCACAGCTGGGTGTGGAAAATGCCGTCGGTCACTGTTAACTGCTGCAGGGTGGAGCAGGTATTCAACCTTGGCGGGGGGGAATCACTCCAGTTTTAATTAGAGAAGGTCGCTGGAGAAGGGAACGCCGCGGTAAGAAAGAATGGAAGATTTTAGATTGATGAATAAGGAAAGTTTCCACAGAAAC
Source organism: Gavia stellata (assembly GCF_030936135.1). Taxonomy (NCBI): domain Eukaryota; kingdom Metazoa; phylum Chordata; class Aves; order Gaviiformes; family Gaviidae; genus Gavia; species Gavia stellata. The sequence goes on along the minus strand of NC_082611.1, from coordinate 11,456,030 downwards.
TCTGATCAGCAGCCAGCGGTGGTGGCTGGGAGCTGAGGTGACCTTTCAGAGGAGAAAACCCCTCCGCTGCGAAGCAGGTGGCAGATGCTTTGTGCAGAGAGGAAAGCTTGTCGACAAAGCTTGAAACTGATTTCAGCTGGAAAAGAGTGGGTGAAGGGCACATGAGCCCCCTTACACCTGAGGGAGTGCTCGGCTGCCTGTGGGGACCAGGGCTGGAAGAGGCTCACCCATCTGTCCGTGCTCCCGACCTCACAGGACCCAGATGCCACCTGTGTCTGGGCAGAAATGCCTCAGAGCTCATCCTTTTGGATTTGCCTGAAAATACCGTCCCAGTGTTTTCTAATGAGCCACAGGATTGATAGATCTGTATTGCTGTTGCTGTATTGAGATTGCAGCCCTGCGTAATAACTATCTCCAGTGAGGCCGGGGTGATCGACAGGTATCTGAGAGGAGGTGAAATTCAGGAGGATGATGGAAAATATGTCAGGGAAACTGCCATTACTGATCACCCCTTATCATAGTGGCCTTTCCTTCTGTGCTGCGGAGATAACACATGCTCCTGCTGTTCAGAGAGACAACCACTCATGGTGTCTGTAATATTACACAGGTAACTGTTTCTTGGCTACAGTCAAAAGACTCTTCTCAGGTACCAATATCCTTGATCCAAAATACCTGTCAAAGATGATAGGAAAAATGTTGCAATCAATAACACTTTCAATTTCTCACCTTTCTATAATGCTGCCCTGCTGCAAATTGGCAGGGAAAAAAAACACCAAACACTATCCTTTTTTCTTGTTTGACCAGGCAATTTACAAAGTTCATCTTTAAATGCTGACTCCTGGACACTGCAGATAGCTAGGATAGCAAGATAATGTGAAGATTAAATTTTTGTTTATGAACGTTCAATTTGCTTTTCACAAGTAAAACCAATACTTGACGGGAACAAAACCCAAGGGCATCCGATACAAAGGGATATGTGATGTCTTGCAGTTGTCTGACGTTCCAGATCTGCAGAAAGCTAAGATGTGCATGAAATTAAAAACCCAAGCAAATATATACATTTTAATCATGTTTCACCAGTACCTCATCCCACCAACCTGTTACAACTAGGAAAGTACAATACTATGTGCTGGCTCTCAATATCGTCTTACAAGTACCATGCACAGACTTAACACCTACAGTAAATACGTCAGTGTCAGACTCTCATTGGTGTTTGCTTACCTGCGGATGTGAAAATGGTTTGAGAAAAATCAGGCACTCATAAAAATGCAAAATTTGTATGCAAGGTGTGGTGACTGGCTCAGGCTATCTGCAATGCTGCAGGTTTTTTGCTTGTCGAATCACATCTGTTTGTCTAAATTATGTGATGTTTCAAAAACTTTATGTTATTGGGGAACGCTCAGAAGAGATTCTAATTCTCAGAATTTGCCCCTTGCAAAGTTGCACTGTCAGCGTGAACCTTGACTGCTTGTTAACAGCAGTATTCATAGACTTTTGTTGTTGTTGTTTCCTAGACGACCACTCCAGGTTCCCCCCAGAGCTCTTGCTTTTGTGTTCCCTGATTAAGATGTACATGCTGCCTTTGGCTGATCTTATCTGTGGGAATAGTATTAATTTTTGTAGGTGCGATATTGATAGAACTTTTTATTTTCTCAAACAACACTAATTCCAGTATTTTGTAAAGGATGATAGGATTACATGAATTTTAACTTTGTTAAATTATAGCTTAAGCTCCCTAATGTGGAAGTTATTCTAATTTTTTTGCTCAAGGCAATTTTTAGTTTACACAACAGAGTGATTGAATTCTACAGTTCAGTTTTTCTGAATTTTTATGCAGACCAGCCATAATTATAACATGCTCCTCTTGTCCTGAGCATTCCTAGAGCTCTCTTTTGAGTCACTCAACTATGGCATTTTCTGAGTTTGTAACTCAAGCTGTAACTCGAATTTAAATGGCAGGGATGTGGCTCTTCCACTGTGGCTACTACTGCTACTTCCAGTACCTTGCAGAAGTTTTCCTGACAGCACAAAGGCCATCAAATCTACCATCTTGTCTTGCCTTGCCTTAGTTTTAGTCTTAGTCTTGCCTTAGTCTATGGGTAGACGATTAAATTTCAGCTGTGGCCAAATTTCATTCTACTCAGTGTAAAATCGAATTGTGGGTGAGGGAAGGAGAGGCAGAACCGCACTAACATGTGGGTCTAGGTGAACCTGGCTCATTAGCTGCTCTCTTACCACCTGGAAACAGATCCATTACTTCACTAGCCAGATAATCCCATACTGAAATGACTCAAAAATTTGGAGGAGGAACCATGCTTGGAAAAAAACCACGGAAGTGTTAACTTGAAGTTCAGGTTGAGTTTAACTTACCTTGCCTTCCTCCATAGGAAAGAAACTTAAGATTGTGCTTAATGGGCTACAAAATCAGGACCCCAAGGGGAGCTAAGATCTGGCCAGCAAGTGCAGTATCTCCATATCTTTGCCTACCAAAATTATATTCCTTTGTCTCTCCAAGCACTTGCTATATTAAAATACTAATACACACATTATGTTGCTTTAATAAAAATTAATTATAGATTGAGTCTTTATTGGCATGAAGCTAGAGTTCTTAATATGATTACAAAATCTTACATATTGGACAATATAGATCTGATTTGTATTTCATAATACATTAAACACTAAACAGTAAGTCATATTTTTCTTAGTGTATGTCTATTTTGTATTTTTACAACATGGACTTCTATTTTTGTGAGATGTTTGAATTTACACAACTGTTGAATGCATCTATTTTACTTGCTGAAAACTTGCCTCAGAATTATGTAGGCCATTTTGCTTAATATGAAGAGCAAAAAGTAGTGTTTCATGAAAATGCAAGATTCTCAAGCAGAAACCATATGTGCTTTTCAGCAACACCATAAGAAATAAATAATGGAGCTCATTGTTATAAATGTCCGTCAACAACTAGTACTGTGTTAATTGTATTTGTAAGGTGACCTGGGGAATACAAAAAAATGGATGAAAAGTGAGTGGAACTTTCTGATTTTATTTTTATATAGTTATTCGTGGGGAAAAGCATCCATTTCTCATGCTGAAGGAAAGTCTATTTTGCTTCATGCAGTTTATGAATGCTTTTGAGTATAACTCACTATCTGAGTGAATTCAGATATATAAGGATTCACAGCCTGAATAAGTTTTTTGGAGGGGTTTAATGTATCTTAAATGAGAAAGATTACTTCTTTAAGAATAGTGTGAGACAATGAAGTCCCACAGTTTTACTGCTTGACTAATTCTGGAGCATAAGCCCTTTAGTAAATATTGAACTAAATACACAACAGGTTTTCTGGTAGTATGCTGCTTTAATATTTTTTACAATACCCTTTACTTTTGCCTTGTTTTCTCATGTGGCTGTTTTTGGGGGAGCATTATACACAATCAGTCAGCTTTGTATGTTTCAGAATTGCTTCTGATGCCTTTCTTTCACACTTAAAAGCCTGTGCGAAGCCCAGTTTACAAATGGGAATGTCATACTATGTTCTTTATGTATATATGTAAATTGCTTTCATTTATTTATGCCAGTGGCCTCTACGCTCAAATTGCATGACTGCTGAATAAACAACTTTTCTCCCTGAATTACTTTCTTCATGCCATTCATGTCTGCTGCCATGCAGTACAAGGTGTATGTAACCACTCAAAATGAGGTGTGCTTAACCTCGGAACATGAGTTGGTTCCTAAAACTCCTTGGAAAAACCTTGGAATTCCTTTCTGCCTACTGGAGGAGAAATAGGTTTGCACAGATTTCACCAGTGAAAGTCTCAGTGCCTCTTTTTTCAGGCACAACTTTGTTGCAAAAAGAATAGTGAAAGTAGTTTGCTTTTATTTCCATCCTTCTCCTAATCAGCTATTATGAGATCTCTGATCTGCAAACAAGGGAACATCACATGAGCAACAACTGTGGCTCTCCATACACTCCCCATTTGCCATTTCCAATTAAATGTTCCTGGTATGTTCAGGCTTACTGTCAATTGTATTTCAATTTTCATTAGGTCAAAACTAGGCTCTTCTCTCCATCCATGAAAATCTGCTGTTTCCTTGAGAATAAGAGAAGTAAAACCAGCATATGGGTTCATAATGAACATACTCTTGAAGATATAGGGTTTGAATGACCTTATTTTATTAACCTTGGGCTATGTCATCTGTTCCATGACTTACCCATCCAATGTCCTTTCCCTCTTCCCTCCAAAACAATGCCTCCCCAACTGCGTATGTCCAGTTGTAGTCTATGGCAGTATCTCTCATACTCACTGTCCGTGTGTAAGCACATTTTTGCTTTCTTCCACTAGCACAAAAAGAGAGCACCACAAAAACATTTGTTTGATACCAGCCTTCCTTTCAAAGGATACAATAATAACAACCTTTTCTGTTTCATTCCCGAACAGGTATCCTTGAGATGATTTGCCAACTGCCAGACAGCAAGTACGCACTGCTGCTCAGCCAGTGAGCAGGCCAGACAAATTGCTTTCCAAGCCATGTAATGCAAGTCTGAAATAGAGGAAAATAGGAGTAAGGTAAGCACAAACCAGACATCGGAGGAAGAAAAGCGTCACACAATATCCAGTTCCAAAATGATCCATTGTCACCTATGTTTGCCAGACGTAGAGAAACAAGTCTAAAACATACATGGAAACATGAAAATAAATTTTGACTCTGGGAAACCTTTTGACACCAGAATAAAGGTAATCAATTGCAAAGCTTTTTTTTTTTTTTTTTTTTTTGTCTTTTTTCTTCAATTGAAAGTCCTTCTAAAGCTCTAACCTACAGGCAAAAGGAAGATAACAAATAGGAGACAGAGAACTCAGAGAGCAAGAGTCACAGCGGCCAAACAGTCACCTTGGGCTATGCTTTATACAAAGCTACTCTGGCTTTTTTTTGCTGTGAGGTTGCCTATGGGGAAGAGCTGTAGGCTCAGCCTATAGGTAGTGTTTCCTGTGTACTTGTCACCAGCATGTGGCACCTCTGGAGAAACTAAGTATTGGGAATCCTTCTCAATGTCTCTCAATATATGGTACAGTTAATCTATGGTGACATTGATCCCAAAATACTGTGTACTCCATTACAGCCTCAGCTAACCCACCTTTAATGGGAAAATGATTACTGTTTATCCCTTGTTTATAGCTAATAGAACATAATAACTTGAACTGTTCAAAGGATTACCATTTGTTATAATGTCAAACTCAACACCATTTACTGAAATCTAACAAAAGATGTAAAGCCACAAAGAAGCAATTTTTTTCTCTGTTCTCTTGTGCATTGGCAAAACTTTGTAATCTAGATTTACTAAAACTGCATCCTCCAGTGCAATGCAAAGAACTCAATAAATGCTAAACGCCATTATTATCAATGTAAATCAAAAGATGCAATTCTAAATGAGTGACAGAACCCAAAATTTCTCAGTAGATAATGTTATTACCAGCTAAGATCTTAATGGTCATATTAAACCATGTTTTCTACAGTGTGAAATCCTTTGGTTGAGGGAAGTCTTCGTATTTAAGCAAATGCCTCTCATATAGATGATGCTTTGTGAGTAATATGTAATGAGAGGCAAAGGAGAGAGAGAGAGCACCATTCCAACAATCACTAGAAGTTGAAGAGCCCTAAATTTTTAAAACAAATTGTACTGTAATCTAATAAACACAGCAGAGAGACTTGCTTTTATAAAAACACAAGCAGGTATGAAAAACTCCTTCAAAAAGAAGGACTTGCCTCCCACCATCCATTTCCATCATAGGTATTTATAGAAAACTGTAAAACAGTTCTATCACTTCCAACTATTTTAGCAAAGGCAGGTAAGGCACGTGAGAGATACACATACAAACACATAGCCTCAAGGAACTTCTAACTCACTCCTTCAGGAAAAAGAGAAGAATGAAGGAGTCTATGGAATTCATGCCTTCCATGTCTACATGAGAGAACTGATGGCATGGCAGATTTGATTCAGAGGGAAAATATTCTAGTTATCCTTAGCACTGGAAGCAAGAGAGCTGTGACGGGATGTCCCTGAGCTATACTGCTTTAGGGATCAAATTCAGATCTCTTGCCTGGTACTGTACTGGGCCATGTAGGGACATGATTAAATCACTGACTCCCCTTGTAACCTGGGACAGTTCATACCCTAATTCCCCAAATATAAAAAGGATCAATAAAATTTATTTCTTTCATCTAGAAATCTAGAGCGTGTAAGTTATAAACTCTCTAGTCCCCTGTGTATGATAACTGCATTAGTGGTAAGGATGGATCTTCTCTATACACACATATATACACATGCAGTCACACAAATTGTTTCAGTTTTTCAGTTTCAGTGTTGTTTCAGACATTCAGTTCTTTGATACAGATACAGAAAATACGCCTATATATGAGGGAACCTTCTTCTTGTCAGTTGAATAATATACTGACAATGGGTCAATACTGGATTTGGATGTCGTTTGGTATGTGCGTGTTACCTGATTTGTACTTCTCCTTTCTTTTCTAGTTTATACTTTGCTTAAAATAAACAACATTAATATTCACTGAGGAATGTTTTTATGTATCTGCACTAAGGAGGCATCTAAATCTCATGGAAGTGGAAGTAAAAGGAAAGCCTCACAGACTTCATAGCATACCTGACCTTTCCCTCACATCTGCTCTCCTCTTCCTATGCATGCATGTACACAGAGTCAAAAGATTTACAAAGTAGGAAAACAAGTGGAGTCATATGAGTCGTTCATACTGGGTCACATCCCTGCTTTGACAAGGTACAATTTAACCTCAGACTGAACCTGATTTTCATAGACCATGGGGAACAGTTATGTAACAATGAACAGTTGAAACACAAATGGACAAAGTTTTTACAAACCAAAGCAAAGGTAAATTATTAGCTGTTGCTTAAACAAATTAGTTTTCACACTAGCTTATCTTGAAATACTATAAAACTACAAACAGCATTAGTTCTCATCTTGAGCAGATATTTTTTGATATTTTATTGATGATCCTTATACTCGAAATAATTTATAAAGAATGAGTCTTGAGGAAAAGCTTCAGCCTTAAGAACACACTTCTGTAGTATGGCTTTAAACTGCTTTAGAACTGGATCCGTATGTGGTCAGCTTTTGCACAGTCGGATGATTCTCAAGTTTGACACTTCTCTGTGGGACACTGTTGCTATTTCTTCTTCTGAATGTCGCGGTTAAGGATTTTTCAAACTGTCCCTGATGACAGCTATAGTCAAATGTACTCCATAGTTTTTTACCTCTCTGAGTGAAAAACTTCTGTATGACAATTCTAGGATGCTATACATTGAAAACAACCTAAAAAACTAAAAACGTTAGATGTGCTCCCTCCTCTTCCCTTATTCAAATGCTTAAAATTCACTCACATTCCAGCTCAGTTACATCTAAATGGAACATTACATTCATGTTTAGCAATGTGTGCAATAAGATGATAATTCGTAATGCGAAATTCAATCCCAACTTAATGTGGTGGTAATAGAAAACTGCTTTTATTCCCTTCATTATATGCTATATGCCTTTACAGTGTTAGATGTGATGCAATTTTTCAGTTATAGATTAATACAAATTGAATAGAGAAGGATAATCAGAAAGGAGAAAAACTGTTACGGTCTATACGGCACTGAAGACTGACCTTGGTTATTCATGAGGTTTTTATAAAACTCCTCCCTGTAGAAGAAATCCAATGGCAGGAGGGATCTGATGTGAAATTCAGAAACAATAAAGAGCACAGAGAAGTTGAATAATCATTCTTCTATGTAACAGTGCTGGACTTGACGTAGCTTGCAGACCTTTTTCCCTATAATTTGACTCTCTTACTCATCTTACTCTATTTCAGTAAATCAAGAGATGACTCATAGAAAATCAGAATCCAGGCACAACAGAGATACCATATAACGAGTCATTTGTTTTATACTGGGAATGTTGGCAAACTTACGTGTATACAAGCTGGCTGCTCTCCTTAGTACTCAGTGAAGCTTTTGACTGCTGGATAATATCTTTTTACCTTAATCAATTGCACTGTGATATTAGATTTTAAAATAGGCTGTTTTTCTTCTGGTAATAATGCTGTACAGCTAACTCAAGAACAATTGTTAAGGCTAAAATTGTAATTGAAGATACATGCATATTGCCCAATTTACTTGTGCTTCTTAAGAACTATTTATTACTTGTTTAAGGAATGTTTTCAGACAGATTTAATTAAAAACACCATTTCTGTCTATGCCAGCCTTGTTAAAAAAAATAACAATTGCATTTCAGTTCTGAATCCAGTATTTGAGTTTCAGTATCAGATTTAAGCCTAAGCTGGGAGAGGCATTAAATAGAAAAAATTAAAATTGAGAGAGCTCAGTTATCACCTGACTGACATCTCCTAACCTCCATCAAGTGACCGCAAAGCTGAAATTGGTTTGGATTTCTTTTGCTGTTGGTTGTCTGGTCCTGCTCATATTTAACAGTGGCATTTATGAGCAGTAACCAAAAATGTATATTAAACAAGAAACCAGAGACACAGTGCAATATCCTATATGGTAAAAGGTAAAATGACTTTTGCTACTGCTATCCAGCATGATATATATTAGTAAGATATATTAGCATTAATATGAGTTTCATAGCATACAGTAAGTGAAAATTTCTTCACATTGCATTGTCCTCAAACCTGGCTGATGAGTTTACATAAATGCTAAAAGCTAGCCTCTCTCACTGTATGTCATGACATACAAAAGAGATCTTTGTGAAAGATGGCAGATGGGGTAATCTTTTGTTTTAAGCTGAATGTTTCATGTTCTCTCTCTCAACCCTCTCCTATCTTACGTCAAATAAATTTTCAAAATGCAATCTTGAACCTCTTATAGCCCAAGAACTTCAGATTAAAGACTGAAGGACTGGACTCCTTGAATGTTGTAAGTAATTGCTGGAAGTGGATCAAAAATTCAAAACCAATCTCTCTGGACTTTGTAACGCATGAATTCATTCTGTTTTGTTCTATACTTTTCTATTTCTATTCTGCTAAGCAAGTTCTTACCATTGGCCTTATCAATGTACTATCTGAGTACATTTCTGAATTGTGTTCTTTTCTTGTCCTGTTCCCCCAAAAGAAATTATCTGCACTGTAGCATTTTGTTTGGGGAGGGATTTGTTTTATCTTAGAAAGACGTGTTTGTACTTTGAGGTTCTACACTTAGATCAGAAACCATAGAGATTTGTGGTTTCACAGTCTTGGACTGGACTCCAAGAATTGTGGGTCTCTGTTCTCCCTAGAATTACGGGAGGAAGCGCTTAGCATCATATCCTTTGCTTTCGAGCTTGTACCCCAAGCAGTGATCTGATGCCCAACTTCTAGAATTGACTTCAACATTGCAGGTAACTTGTTCTCACCCCCCTCATCTTATTTTTATAGGATTGGGAATAAATCCCTTGTATCTGTCATCAAAACACCCTGTGGTGGTTTTTGCCACCCTATGGTGGACAGAAATAGAGCCAACTTCCTACATTGTCAAATACTTTTATATGGGCAGAGACTCCTTTCTTTTGAAATTGTTATAAAAACAACAACTTGTTTATAGAAACAGCCTCAGGCTGAAGGTTTCACAAAGAGTCCTTCTTCTGTGAGCACCTCAGAGGTGCAGTAAGAGAGCTGCCTCCACCCTACTGATCATATTATTGTATATATTAACACCTCCAACACCACTGCCTTCTCTGTTGGTGTTGCCTGCCCATTATACACAGACTGAAAGTGGGTCAAGAACACATTGAAGAATTTTACAAGTCAAATCAATGTTTGAGTCAAAGAAACAGTACTACTGCATAAAGTCATTTGACACAGTAAGTCACAGCCAATATATAAACAAATAAAGTGCCTAAGCGTGTAGCAGAATTTTGTGCTTTAGCACAAGCAGGCCAGGAGCAGAGGGTGAGTTCTAATTAAGAGCGAATTGCTATGGTAACCAAAGGTGGTCACACATAATTGGGTGTGAAACCACATGAGGCTTCATGACAGAGGTGTCTGCATATATTATCCATCACATTTTCTGTTTCTTAAATAGAATTACATTGTCAGGTCAGACAATATTTTCCATATTTTATGTGCCTCCTTTCTGGCAACCAAAAATGCATCTCTGTGGGCTTCAGTGACAATTTCAGCTCTTCAGCACCCTTCTTACAGCCAAGGCAGCAGAAGTCTAGATATGACTGCCTCATGAGCTAACAAGCAACAAGAGAGAATGACGTTTACAATGTATTTATATGAAACTCAGGGAGGGGTCTTTGTCCTTTAAATGATATCAGAACAGTCTATGTGCAAAGACAAGCTTGAAGTGAGGAAGCCCTAACTTACTCTTGATCATGGGTCAAGGACAAAGAGAGGTGTTGGACTATGCATTTCCTAACCCAGTTGAATCGGACAGAGAAGCAAGGTAATTCCCTGTATTGGTGAAGCAGAGCAATCAGGGACAAAGGTAACACTGCTCCTCAAAATGGGATTGTGCACACTGTCTAGCTCCTTGATACCATAGACTTGATACTATTGTGTCTTAGTTCAAACAGTTACTGTTTAAAGTTGGTGTGTTGTTACCACAATTAGTGGGAGAGAGGAAAGTGATAATCTTGAAGACTTAGTTATTCTGTGCAACCAAGACCAGTCTGGTAGGCGCAGAGGGGATACTTAAAACTCACACTGCATCAGCACAGTGACACCTGCAGCAGCATCCAGTTGTGATTAAACAAATTTATTTAAATTTATGAAAATTATTTACCAACTTAAGCACCTCCTACTTGAGAGTTCTGAGCATTATCTTAACTAATTAGGCTATGCATTATCTATGTAATGAATTATGTATTATCTGTGTAATGAATCCTAATGAAGATTAAAGGAAAAATCTCATTACTTCAAATAGTTGTTCTGGCACAAGATTTCTAAGATTTTTATTAAAACCCTTTCTTGAACATGTGGATAAGAATGAAAGGTCAGATCTTTGACTTACAAATCCCCATTTCTCCATACCAGCTGCACTTAAAGGGCACAGAGCTACTTCAATGCATCCAATATTTCTCTAGTTTGGAGGAATCGTGACATTCTCAGGACAGGATGGATTCAGAAATGGGGAGGATAAATAGATCAACTCCTGTGGACTTCCACTAGTACTGCAACTGAGAGGAGCTTTGAGACTAGATTTTGTTAGGAACTTCTTCAGGATCTTAAATTGCCCTTTCTCAATTTAGTTTATATTGGTGGTGATTCTCAAGGTGCATTGTATTTGACAGTTTCTCTGTATCCAAGGAGTCAATTAAGTTCTGACTTGAGACATTTTTACATTCCTGTTGTCTACAAGACAAGAACGTACCTGTTCTGCAACTTTAAATGAGGTAGTGGGCTATCATTAGTCTCTCTGCATATCCGAAAAGGCTGCTCATGCACTCTGAAAGTGCAGCCTGTATACACAGTAGGGCATTAAGGCAGACAGGAAAAGCATATCTAACTGAAAAATAGTCAAAGGTAAGCCAAAACTTTCAGTCAGCACAGTACTGCCAATCTAGCTGTGTTCTGCTGTTTCTGCACATCCAGATTTCCCATTAATTACATCTCAGCAGGAGTTCTGCATGAAGCGATGTGGTCAAGGAAATCTTTAATCACTAAGGGAAAGCACAGTATCATAGTCTACCTCTGTCATGCCAGGAGGAGAACCTTGCCCATGCTGATTAAGTACAGCAGTTGACAACAGATGTTATTTGTTAATTATTGACATATCCAAAGGGTCTGTGGCTTGACAGAATCCGTAACAGATACATTATCTACTTTGCTGTCTCTCAGATACATTATCTACTTTGTTCTATCTCATCATGGAACATATGGTGGCAGTTTGATGTAGTGCAATTTTAAAAAAAGTTTTTAATGTATTCCTACATTGAATTCCTCACTCCTTTTTCTGTTGCTTCTTGACGCATCAGAATGTGTGCTTTCTTTTGTTTTCCTTTTCTCTAGTATTCAATTACCTTCTATTTTCTGATAGAGTAGAACTACTCAGAGGTACTGATGTATCTTGTTGGCCAGTTCACACATATTTTTTTACCATTAAAAAATATCAACCAGATGGTTTCCAAAAATGCAAATTATACCTAATACATTGTTTGAAATCAAAGTATCGCAGCAAAATGCCTCACATCTTATTAACTACTTAAAGCTATATGTATCACTTTGGATGCGCCAAGAACAGTGTGTTCCATCACTGTATTAAACAAAAGGCTACTGAGAATGTGAGCTGCTTCAAGAGAAATCTCAGTGAATAGCTAAATTGTATGCTACAAAGTATTAATGTGTATCTATCTAATGCTCAGATCTGAAAAGCAGATCCTTCAAACTGTTGAACAGCTTAAATAGCACAGTATAAAGGACATACTCATTTTTTATTTAGTCTTACAGTTAAGAAATAGACTTGCTTGTGTACATCAATGGAGACAAGATACATGTTTCTGATGACAAATGTCTGAGGTCCTACCTGCTTTGACTTGCAGCTGGAAAGTTACTTAACTATATTAAACGATATTTCATTTCCTACTTCTCTATAAGTCTACATTCCCACTTTGGAAGGCACCTGGGGATCTCCACTACTGAAAATTAATTTTCTTATAACATATAAAATTGGGAACGTTAATAATCATAATTTAGTTTCCTAGTAGAAATTGAGATGTAGAAACTGTCACTGAACTTGACACATGTGCAAATGACTTAATTCATGGGTGAATTAGCACTTGAAAAAAAAAAGGGAACCAAGTGAGGAAAAAGGAAAAAAATTATTAAAATTAGGTATTTAAAAATCAGTATTAATCTGATCAACTCATTTCTTGCTATATTAATTTAACCTGTAAATATCTTTCACAGAGTAAAGCTATGTCATATGAATGTGCAATCTATTTTACAATAACAACAATTCCCAAAGAAAGGCCTTGTATTTGACAGCTCTGGCAGATGCTAGTTGGAATCGTGATAAAAAGGCTTATGTCATGCAAAGTTGATGACTTAGAACTCAGATACTGACTAAAACAAACCCTTGATATACCTCAGCTGTTTCTGAACAACAGGCAACACCAGGAATAAAATTAATTATGAAAATCATCTTAATAGGAAAATGAACTGGTTCAAGTCAGAGCTGAAGCACTATGTAAGGATGAATTTGCCAGACATATGAATTCTAGAAAACTGGGGGAGGGCAGGTCTTTGTGATCCAACAGAGACTCCAAAAATACCACAAGCTCAACACAAGAAGGTGTAAAGAGCAAAACTCGAAGTGCACAAAAGAGTAAATAAAGCTTCACATACAATGAACAAGCACAAACCACCGCATGCCTGGCATTTGGGAAAAAAACCGCTAAAAGTGCAGAGGCTCACCCTGTTCTCTAAGGGGCACTGCATGCACACAGCCAGGGCAGAACACAACAGTTTGCCCAGAGGAAAGCTCTACAGAAAGGACATCCAATGGTGCAGTTAATGAATGGCCTAAATGAATGAAACAATTACAAGCTGGATATGAGTAGGGATATAAGATCACTTTAAAAATAAAGACATACTTACTTAGCAATGACAAATACAATCTATTGGATGAGGTATATGCACTTGCTGAGCGACTTTAAAATACTGGAAAATTAAAAAATGTTGAAAATGGCATGGGTATCATTGAATTCGAAGTAAAAACAAAGTCATCACCGTGGTACTTAGAAACCACACGTAATAAAAGCCTGCTGTTACAATGCAGATCAAAAAAATGGCAAGAAAAAACACACACCATAGTTTGCATGATGATTTTCTAGAACAAAATCAAGCATGACTTACAATATATCAAAATATCAGTTATCTATTATTTTAATTTTGGGAATACAGTAAGTTCACTTACAATACTTAAAAGTTCATTCAGAAAGACCGAAGTGCAGTAGCAAAAACCTTATTTTAAACATTATCTTAAAAATATCTTTGCTCTTTCTTCTGACAGATTGTTTATACAAAGCTTTCTCCTTATTTCTTTAAAATTTCTGGGGAAAAAAAAGCAGTAAATCCTGCACAGGTCTTCTCCTGAAAAGAAAAAACCTTCAAATTCTGTAGGCCCACGTAGAAATTCCAAGCCACTACAACTCCCCAAATGCAACCTGAATCTTTGCCTGGATTCACAGAAAAATCAGTAGTCCCGTTAATTGATCTTGTTCTTCCTGGTATTTTGAAAGTGGTAATTAAACAGCAGCATCTCAGCATCTGGACAAGGCAGTCGGAAACAGTTAAATTCAGCCAGCTGCTGGTTTTGCTACACGGACATAAGGGTTATTGCATAAATCCTTTTCCTTCCAGCCTTCTCTGGCCCAGGTTTTTGCATCTTTCCCCTAATGATCAGATTTTACTCTTCACACAGCAGTTCAAAGGCTCAGACATGCTGGTAGACCAGGAAATAAAGTGCAAGTAGCCAAGAAACACCCATTCAGAACAGATGCTTGTTCTGCAGTGTTGAAACCCCTTACATCTGGTACAGTGAGATCTTTGACTTCATACAGTCCGAAGACAAGCCCCCATCAATAACCTGGGGCTATTTCTGGTCTAGTACCTCAGGCAGACAGAAATGGAAAAAAACTGTGGCTTGAAACTATTAATTAAAACTTTGTAAGCATAATTTTATATTTTATTCTTAAATAATTGAGATATGAAAAGCTTATACTCTAACTATTAGTAGCTAGTATCAGTATTGGAATTGTTCAAAAAGTCTTATCCACATTTGCTTAGAAACAACAAAATCCTATGGATTGCCAAGACAAATTACAAGTTCTGTCATCTAACTCCAATAAAGATACCTAACCTACCATGGGTTTTAAAAGATGCAGACACCTGAATATCACTATGAATTTTGCAGTAAGTGTCCTGTACAAACTTTTTTTTTTTTTTTTTAACATGAGCAGTTCAACTAATTAGATCTCTGTATAACGGTAGTGGCTTGAAAAATTTTAATTGAATTAATCAGCAGCCTATTCCGTGAGTACAAGGAATCTACTAACACTATGTTTTTAAAATTACAGTTTTGTCTGTTTGGTGGAAATTGATTAAATGTATACCACACTGCCAATTTAAACCTTTCCTTTCCAATGAAAGCATCCAAATCTAGCAGCTTGTTTTCACATTATATGGAAGCATCCAGTTATGAACTGGATATGAAAGTGTCAGTCTGAATATCCAAATGCCTCATATCTCAATAAAAGGAAATCAAACGTACACATGTGGACTCTGAATGTAAGAAAGCCAAACACCACAAAATAATACAAACATGTTAAATCAATGCTTGCAAAAAATCTAACTTACCACTCAAGGCATTTTTTTAGTGTCTTTTCCTACGAGCTTCTGGCTTGCAGCATGGGATACGGCTCATCGTACATGCGCAGAAACAACGGAGAAGCGGCACCCCCTGCTCTGCTCCAACAATGAATAGAAAGTAAGGGAAAAGTTATCCTCATAACTTTTTCCTAGTGAACACAGTGGCCATAAAAGTCACCCCTCTTCAAGCGGTTATCAGCTTGTATGCCTATCACAGACCTTCAGACAGACTTGAAAACAGCTTTGGAATGCTCGCTTTCTAAAAAAAGCAATAAAATCAGAGGGAGAGTGAAATTTCCAGAGCAAATCAGCATCACAGACTTGAAAACCGTACAGATCTCAGACTCCTGATCTGTATTGAAACACCAGTTATACTGAAATTATATGTATGCCATTTCATTCCCAGTAGATCCCATCTAAATTCAGTACAGATTTTTTGTAATAGCAACATGCAAGACAAACTTTCAGGGCATTGTTTTCCTTCTTGTTTGTGTGAGTGATTTATCTAATATGTGATTATAAACTGAAATGTTCAAGATTTCTTTTAATAAATACTACTTCTTATACGATGAAATAAGAAGACTTTAACAAATTAAAGTCTGATACCTACATATATCATTCTAGAAACACACTGAAAAAATGAGCATAAATCACAGAAGCAATTACAAAACAGCTGAAAAGAACAAATAAGGTATAAGCATGCTCTATTTCAAAGAAGAAAAGTGTTATTTTTTATTCTCGGTAAAGTAGGATATTTCAACCAGATTACAACAAAATTACCACAGGATATTAAAAAAAAATACAAGAAAGTATTTAGAAAATTATATCTACAAATTTGCTTAAAAATTCTATAATGTAAACATTAGCATAACAAGTTAAAATAATATTACAAACAGTTTATTAATACTTATGTGAATACTGTACATATAAATGTTTCAGAATTAATACTATCTTTCCTACAGTTTAACAGGAACAATAACAACAAAAAATCCCTCCCAAATCAAAAGGGAAATCCAGCTTCTTCAGTTGCCAACAGGTTTGGTCCCACATACAAGATACTTAGTTATTTATCTCACTGTTAAGCAAGAAAGGAAGCGCAGCCTATCAGAATTAGATTTTCAACCACATTTACATTTCTATAATTTTTAGTGTCTTAAATGATTAATACTCCACTCAAAAAAACAACGACCACAGTTCAACTTCTGTCATGGCATGGACAGAATTTTGGAGATCTTGTTAAAGAAACTGATTCCCTCTACACGGAAGTGCAATACGTTTGTTTTGATGCAACAAAAAAAGTATTTTTTTTAAGTCCAGATATTTGCAGCAATTTGTAAATCTGGAAAATTCATTCCTCTCTAAACATGTCAGTGCTGTTTTCTAGTATAAATTCATGCCATTATTAACCAAAAACTAAGCCATTCTTATTAATTAGAAGTATGCTCTGATTATTTTTTAAAAAGAAATTCTAGAAATAATCTAAATTATCTATAACTGCACCATAAAAGCACAGTTAGTGCAGAATAAGAAATGAATGAAATGTACAGTGTCAGACCACTGTGTAGAACAAGTGTTTTATCTTCCGTTCAATGTGTGAAATACAAAGCAGCTTAACTGATATTTTAAAACATATTCTATATTTCATATATATAATTTCATATATTAAAGTGATTCTTTCAATACATAATGCTAAGAAACTACTGAAATGGATAAATAATCATCAAATTAATATTCCATGTGATGGCAGGGTGCTGACTGAAATATCCTAACCTACAGAAATTGAAGGAGACAAATTCTTTGCTTTCTTGATTTGTTTAACCACTTTTCCCAAAGTGACTCAAGCTCCAATACAGAAGTATTATTATTGTTTCCAAGGAGAAAATTGTGTTCTCATGTTAAACATGTTTATTTTCATATATACTAGAGTTCCAGTGAGAAGAGCACAGTGCTGTTACCAAGATTTGCAAGGGCATATATATAGGAGCAGAATTTGGTGAAAAAGTCTTTTTCTTTCTTTTAAACAGCTGTTCCACAGGTTTCTCGAGTAATTTCAAGCAGGTAACTGTATTTCTATCCACAGGCATATGCTATCCGTTCTCAGAATTACAAGATATTAGATAAAAAATACTTTGGAGTGGGGGGTTTGAACCTTTGAAATGGCATGAAACTTATAGCAGAACTGAGATCCCTGTGTGCTTTGAAGCAAAAAGAATGACATCCATATTTGAAAGTACTAATAACTGATTCCTGTTAACAAAATACCATATTCTTAAATCATTAATATGTCCTGACAGACAGTATCATTAGTTCACTTGGGGCTCACCAAGTCTCATTTATTATTAGCTTGCTGCTCTGAGTCAGTCAACCCCATTTGTTAGTAGGTTCTTATTAATTAATTTGACAGCTACCATGCAGATACTGTTCTATACAATAAAACATTACTCTGTAACAAAAAAATTGACCTGTGCAATAGGTCACAGTTTTGAGCCAGTGATCTTTAATACCATTATGCCCTTTCTCTAAATACTTGCATTAATCCAATCACGATGGTTTATGACTTGCAGTAGGTTCTGTAAGATAGTATAGTTTGATTACAACTATCACATCAACAATATATTCCATAAAAAAGACTGGCTTTGAAATTATTAATCTTCCTAAGAGTATGTGACTTAATGGACGTATCAGTTTAAGCCTTCATAACTATGTCAATATCCTGTCTCATATAAACCTTGGAAATCTATTATTATTATTGAGAAACTCGATTTAATGCAAAAGCCAAGTCGATACAATGCATTCTCTATAGTGAATGACAGAATCTCTAAATAAATGAGATTCTGAAAAACCACAGTCGGTATGTAATGAATACTGATAGACAATCACATCTGCAAAAAAGATGGAAGAGTCTTGCCTGCCCTGTGTTTCTCAGGAAATTGTTCATTTTACATGTGATTGGAGAACAGCATTAAAAGAAAAGCAATGCCACTTATTTTTACCATTTATTTTGAATAGTCACTAGAGGTTCCAGATGAGCAGCCCTAGAGACCTAATACATCTAAAGATAAACCAGGAATGAAATGGAAACGATATTACAAATTCCTCTACGCTGCCTTGTACCAGGCCGTAGCCTGAGGCTTGCAGGAACAACTCCAGCCTGTCCCGAGTCCTCTATTCTGTGATCAGAGTGCTGTTCACAGGAGCCAACAAGCACTGGCTGAACCCATCAACTCATTGTGCACCGGCCACTGACCACATATAAGGGTTTAAGAGCTATCAGTCAGTACCAGAGGAAATTAGATTTGTACAAAAACTGTAACTACGTGCATGGAATTAGGTGACACAGGATAAACTGATAAAATCATTCCATTGATAGAATCATTGTTACGCTTACAGGTATTTTATAATAATAATATAACTATTTGAGATTCTTAATACCAGCTGGTCAACCTTCTTCAACAGTCTTTGCTGATTCTGGTAAATAAACAAAAGAAGTGGGATTTGTGACAGATACGTACAATTCTCTCAAAGATAGGGCATTTTAGAATGACTTCAGGTGCTAAAAATTTGGGCATTCATATCACTAGATATCTCCCTGCAGTCATGCAAGTACCTCACTGATCTTCAAAATACCCAGGTGTATCAAGCGTGAAGACAGGCTTTCATTTAATTATTTTCTGAGATTTTAGAGAAACCACAGATAAGCTTTTAAATGGATTAGTAATGCACCCATTATGGTTATCTTCTGTCACAAAGTGAACATTGTTTGCAGACTGTAATCTTAGGACCTGGTACACAATTCAGCTAAAGTTTACAAAGAACAATTTGTACACAGTAAACAAGTTTAGTATTTTTATGTGCTCTGCGTACATACATTAAAAATTACAAGAAGCAAGATAATCCGGAATGAAATAATTTTAGGAGCCAAATGTAGATACAAAAAATTCCTTCTAAACTAAAAAAAAAAAGTTACATTTAGTCTGCACTAAATGAGATTTCTTACCATTTGCAACTTTCTGAATAAGGAGTACTGTACTTTGTGAATTATTTCCTGAAAATGAATACAGCTTCATGTGACAAACAGATACATCACAACAGTTTCCACACAATGTCTTCTTTCAGATTTACTTGCAATTCAGTGTTAATAGATGTGTGTCATATTTCTAATAACCAAGTCTTCAGTTTCTGAAAAATGAATTTAGAATTGTTTCAAAGTGGGACCATCATTATAGCTACTTTTCTTTCCAACAAAGAGAAACTAAACTATCAGCAGTGTATCAGACTGAAGAGTTTGGAGAAGCATTAACTGACAAGCTACTCACTTTCCTTTCTTCTTAAACAGATGTCCCACTGTAGTTTACACAGAACACCAGCAGTAAGTAATCTTTTAATAAAAACAAATCAGCTAGCTCCCAGGCTGGCCTTTTGGATTTTCCTATTTATCTATCTATTTATTTTGTAAATGAGAGCTTTTACCAACTGAAAAATATTGTTTCATTTCTGTGACATGATTTTACTTGGTGGTATTTCATCTGCTGAAATTTCTGACCTGAAGAGTGAATTCCACTCCTCTTTGCCACATTTTGCAATAAGCTACATACTTCAGTGGTAGGAATCCAGCACTTGGGGCTCATACACAAGCACCAGCCCACTGATACTACTCACTGTGTGTAACGAACCCCATCTCACTCAAGAAGTGCCACTGAAAATAACTGGACCACTTACCTGACTAAACAATACACAATGGTCACAGATTTGCAGAACAGAAGTTCCAGTTTGCTAGCACTAGTAAAGCACTGAGGTAAAAGATCGGTTATTAATCATCAGCTTGTTTTTCTGCAGGGTAATATTAGATTTCAGTATCTACTGATGTGAGAATTTAATATAATGAATAGATAATAAAATGACAAGATACATTAAGTAACATTATTCAAAAAACTTCTGAGAAGAAAGATGTTCTTACACAAAGGAAAACCAGAATACAACTGATAGAAAATTTGAGTGTACACTGCTTAAACTTAATGAAGAGAAGAAGATAGCTAACATATAATTAACTGCCTACGGCAGTGCAGCTAATGGATAGTGAACTGGATTCCAGTTAATCCGTGTCAGGCCTTCCATCACTTGTAATAATTCTTGTCAATTTTTTTAGTTACTCTTACAATAGTACCATCACAAATTACTTTTCAGTAAGAGGTGATGGGTAACAGGCACTTTCATTACAGGCAATTTTTAAGTATCACCATGTGAAGGGTTTTACAAAATTAGAGTAAGAATTCCACCCTGCCCTGTTAATGATGGACTGTTCTGTAACATCAGCAACAAATTAATAACAAAATATAACCCAAGACTTGAAAACACTATTTTGTACCATGCTAATTTTGTGTATCCTTGTGGTGGTTTGTAGAAATCAATACTAGTGCACCCAGCCTTACATCAAGACTGAAACGTCACTAAAAAATTATTACATGCTCTGATTTTAAAGAATTACTTCCCACAAATGAAAGCTATTGAGAATATCTAACTAGAAATGTACAAAAGCTATTTTTTCCACCTGTAATGTTTTTCCCTTGTCATCTACTTGGTCAAGTTTTTTAAAAACTTTTGTGTGTGTCAGAGGTTTACAATAAAAAACCCCAGTCTTTCTATTTACAAAAGGTAATAAATTAGTGAGGTTCTTTTAAGCACATCTTTCTGACATCTTAAGTAGTGATAATCATAACTGTTCTTCTAAGGAAAAAAAATTGTCTTTACATGATACCCATGTCTCTCTGGAAAATGTACATGTAGAAGGGAGAGAACACAATACAAACAAGGAATTCATAGTATCAGAAGAACTTCAGAAGAACAAAGGAGAATATGTGCAATGCAGCTTTACAAAACAAAATGCCTATCATTTTGCCGAGGCCTTGTGAAGGGCCCTCATATTCCTTTGGGAAAGTGATTACTGCCTTCCAAAGTAGTTAATCAGGATATGACCCTTAGTAATGAATGTCTCTTTTCAGGATTTAAGTTGATGCAGCTGTAGTCTCTTCAGGAGCTTAAATTATAAATGTAGGCTAGGAAGGAATCACAGAACAACTTAAAAGTACGTGGTGCCAGTATTCACAATTATGAAAAAGGGTCAAAGATCACCACTCTGAGGTTCCAGGCTTCGTGGATCTCTTTGATGGCTGCGAGATAGTTTGGGGAAGCGTGTAGTCACTCTTGAGCGATTGCTTTTGCTTACTGGTTCTCCAGAAGGTGGAATATCACTAGGAAGACAAGAAATAAAGACAGAAGTAGCTAGTTTGTGTTATATGTAAATTATTCTGTAGTTACTCCAAACATGAAAAAAGCAGATGTTATGAGAGCCTGGCACATGACTGCAAAGTACAGCACACATCTTCAACCACACAGAACTGCATTCTTTCTACTGGTATCTCAAGTGTGAATTACAAATGGGCTCTTTCAAAAATGAGAACTAGTAGAACTTTCAATACTTTATGGAAGATTGCAAATTACAGGATAAAAGCGTATCTCTATGAGTTGCAGTTCAGAAATGGTGGGAAAAGCATTTTGAAGTGGTAAAAGTACAAGCAAAATAGACAAGAGCTTGGATGATGCTCTACTTAACAATCCTCTAATTATGAATGGATGTATCATTACATGATGAAGTACATTAGTAATACATCCCTGTTGGGAATTCTTCAGTCTCTTCTGACCCACAACAGACTACAGTCTTACATGAATGAGCCTTTTGGAAAAGACTCTGAGAAGAAGTACATTAAGTTCAACAACAAGCAGTAACAGAAAATTCCAGCTTACCTAGGTGAGATTCAGAGGCTATAGACTCCTCGGAAAACTACAGTATAAAGGGATAGCATTGTACTTTTGCCATTCTTTTAGAGGACTCCACATGGTTTTTAATTATACTGCTTACATACAGATCAATAAATAAAACTAGATTTTGCATTTTGCAACTCAGCTAGGCAATAAAATTACACAGTGTGCAAGGCCAAGCTTATTTTTATAAATTAAAAAAATCCTTACAATACCTATCTTCAGAGTGAGTTAACTAGTCTATAAGGGAGGAATTGCTCATCTACAGTTCTTTGCAGATTAAACAAATACAGATATATTTTAAAACAACCCCTGAGTTTACTCTATGTAGTTCCCTTTTTCCTGCAGAGTGACCTTCCTGCAGACGGCCCTGCAAAAGCCATAAGGACACTCAGGCTCCACTTGAGCATTTTAAGCACCCACATGGGAGAGATCTTAGCAAAGCAAAAACCTTTAAAAAGTCCTGGGACGGAGTGGGAAATTCACCTGCAGGAAGCAGAGCACTTCTGCAAGGTAAGGCAGCGGTATCACTGGTAGCCATTAGCTTTGTAACTACAATGCACACATTGGCTGTTACTCACTAAAATAATAATAAAAAAAACAGTATAGAAAAAGTGTGTCCAATTCAGATGCTAAACATTAACAGAAAATAAAATCATGGTTTTTAATGGCAGTGTATTTTAAGTGTCTAAATTTCTGAGCAGAACAGTCTAAAATAACCTTAGTTAAATAATAAAGGATTTTTCTAAATTAAGATTCACCGCACTCCTATTATAGCATTTAGACTTCCTAGGTAACTAGGAAGTTCTTCGCATGAAAAAATTGCATAAAATACCTGTGGTATACATCCTCCCCTTCTTTAATAACAAGATTAACAAGTTAAATCTTTAATTCCTTATTTTTCTTGTCACTAAAACTCTAAAAAATAATTTAGCATATGTTATTAATTCTTGGTAGCCAATGATAATTTGACTTCCAACCCTGGTCCTATGATTTCTTATTTTGACACTCAGCAATAATCTAAGTTGCTGTAGAGAATTCTGATCATGTGAATCCAATTTCAGCTGTGCTCATTAGCATGGATTCTTTTAGTAACATTAATATTATTACTCATTATTTTTATACTATTTATAAAATTGCAGCAATGCAGCGTTGATACTCTAATGCTCGTAAAATACAGTATGGGATATTAGCTTCAGAGGGTTGTGATTTTGTGTTAAATATGTATTTTTCAGAACATGTAAAACATAAAAGCATCCAAATATCAAATATACAATGGAATAAAATTAAGTTTTCACCTCATTGGGCTTTTCTCAATCTAAAATAGGTTGATTTACCAGCATGATGACCACTGCCGGTAGTACTTCAGCTTTACCAGGCAGACAGACAGCTACTTTACGGATACATGGTAGTTTACATTGCAGAAGAAAGGACAGCATTACGTGCTACTACTATAATTTGGTGATTGCTTTATTGAAAGTACATTTTAATACACAAGCTCCTCCTGCTGGCATGTCCACAAAATGACATTAGTGTCAGCCCAATGGAAAGTCACTTCTCCCTTCTGAGGAAAAATGCCATTCAAAGGAAAAAAGTGCAAAAGGTGCAAAATTAATTTTCCTAAAATGAAGAAATATGAATTAATACCAGTCTGTCCTGATAGGCATGGCTGAGGTAACAAGATCATCTTAGGATAATTACATGAACACCAATGTCTGTGAATGAAGGACAAAAATTGCAAGTAATTCTGCTAATTTGAATGATGCTACTCCAGAACGAGATATATCTAATAACAAAATTAGACATAATTTGTCTTAAATGTCTAAGCTAATTTTTATAATCACAATCCAAATTCTAAGACAAATAATTACATTATGTAGGTTTACAGAAACCAATTTATATCTCAGGAATTAGATCTTCATGCATCCAGCATGAAAAAGGAAACTGGAGCTGAAATTGAATTGATCAACTTCCATGGAAACAGATGTTGTATGGGGAAAAAAGTTTAGGGTATTATACAGCTACTCCAAGTCCCTGTGGTAAGCACTTACTCTTTAAGTCTACATCTGTCTGAGTTACACCTGTTCAGTTTTAATATAAAATTCTTCTTTTCATTCTATTACCTTCTTAGCCACTGAAGTTTTAACAGGGTTTAATTTCCTAGGCTGAGTCTGGCAGGCAGTGGGATGCTTGCCAGGCATTACCCTGTTCAGCAGTGGAATGTCCAAGTATTAAAGGCTCAAGTTCTTGTCTACATTCTCACCTTGTCCCATTCTGAAGAAAAAAAGCAACCCACTGAGGCAATCAATTCATTCTTCCCACCAGGTCATTGGTTAGCTTTTAAGCATTCTTGATTGATCTGCCCAGCATTTGTTTGGATACCAATTCACTTTCATTGATTTTGTCTTGGTGTCAAGTTCTGCCTGAGGTGCATCTATAGAAAAAAGCTTAAAATATCTGGACTTTTTAAGCAGCTTCTAGTTTATTCATACCCTTCATTTATTGCTCTCTGTGTATCAAAATGTAAACTGCATTTTGTGTATTTTTCTTTACATACTTAGCATATGGAACTGCAATATTCTCTTAGCTGATGTTGTGAACATTTACTTGAAGAAATTTATTTCCCATCTCATTGTCTACTCTTCAGGATAAAATTAGAGAGGGAGGTTTCTTATAAAAATACTATAACATGTCTGCAATTGGAAACACTTTTGTACCAGTCAGAGATCAGAGAACAGAAGTAATAAGCACATCCTGGGGGTGTAGTAAAGCTCAGGATCAGGTATTTCATATAGATATCACATGTAAATGCATCTCTCGAGACATTCATGATTCTAGTTTTGCTTGAGTTGTATTAAACATGCCTCATGAAGAAAGGCATTAGTTGGCTGATAAATTTGGTGACTTTTTTGCCAGTTTCTTGTGTGATTAATATTTTTGTTTGTCATGATAATAAACTAATTTCTGGTTATAACCCCAATATTTAATGTGGTAAACTTGATTCAGGCAGACAGCCTCCTGAAAAAGGTAGTATTAAACAATGCCTATACTATATTAAGAGATCCTTATCTCCTGATGACAACTAATTTTGACTTGCTAATACAACGTATCTCAGCATCTTCTTCTGCCAATTAAAATCAGCTAAAACACCTGTTTAGTGGCATTATTAACTAAGACTCTGACTTCATCAAATCATTTTATATACTCTAGTAACTCATGCTTTGCAGTGATCTAGGTAAAATCCTTGTTTCCAGTTGCTGAAGTGTAAAAATAATTGGACCCACATTCCTGCCATCACTCCCAATTTTATAGAAATGAAATATAATTATTAAATGAGAAACAGTGACCTTCATCTATTAATACAAATGACTGAGTTGGGATATTTAAATAGTCAACTATTAGCAGAAAAGATAGAAAGATAAGGGTAAGATAAACCCTCTATAGTACACTTCAACATTGAAAATCCTGAAGACACTATTAGAGCAAAGTTGTCAGCTTAAAAAACTGAATAGTCATTTCCTATCAAGATTAGATCTGAACTGATCAAGAATGAAAAACATTAATTCTAATATTCTCTCCAACTGTTTTATTAATATACAGCCCCTTCTACTTCTGCATACATACTTCTACAGCAGAATGACGTATTCAATCTCTTCTTGCTGTGAAATAATTACACATAATCATGCTTCCATTTGTTATAATTTGAATGATCCTAACTTGAATGTTCTCATGCTACAAGTCAGTTTCCATATCAGCATGAAGATTTTCTTCATAAACATCATCTGCATTGATATTTGAATTTTTCTGTAAACCATGACACTGTACCTAATTCTGATGATCAGATCTCTTTTTTCTTCCACTAAATTTACTTTGAAGTTGGTGTAACAAGATGGTTACTGTACAAGTAAATGTTTAGTATCCATTAGTTAGATCCTATAAAATGAATAATACCTACAATTAACTTTGGATGAAATACACTCTTTTTCATTCAGGAAATGCTCAGTACCCTGTAAAAATGACCTTTCATTAGCTAACGTCCGAGAAATACTTACACCCAGAGTCTCGTTGCTTGGCTTTCTAATGCATAATGACATCTGCCTTTGGGAATGGTTACTTTCCAATTTTTGTGGTACCCCAGCTAGAATAACACAATGCATAAATACGGTACTCACGCAAATGATCCCTTCACAACTAACTAGAAAGCCAGAAACCACTGAACCCACATATAAGAAAAAGTTAACCACAATACACTATTTATTTATAATTGATATAATTGTTTTGTGTATTTCAATGATTAGTCGAAAGGCAGTAAGTTTGGCTATTCCATCCATTTCCATTTAGAAATCACCAACATTCTACTCTGTTGGGGGTTAGCTGACTTTGTGTAAGCAGTATAATCTACTGCTTCTCAATGATAGGTAATTTAATGAACAAATGGTTGAGAAGCAGAACACGTTCCAAGGTTGTTAATATAATAACAAAATGTAGGATTTGCTTTCAGAAGAACAGTGTTCATTGAATACCTGGATTTATTTTTTCCTGCTAGTACTGTAATTATCATCTTTAAGGAAAGCAGAGACAGATCTAGGATACATTTTTATTGAAAATATTGAGGTAACTAAAAACAGAAGACATGCATCAGGATTCACAATGCATGATATATGTGAAAATAAAAGGAGTAAAACTCTTGTCTGATAAGTAGCAATTTCAATATGCTGAGACAGCAGTGCATTACAGTGACTAGCCAGGCACTTCCTCCTCCATATTCACAAGTTGTTTGCATGCAAAAATGACATGGAATGGAGACAACTTTAATTACCAAATTAGCTCTTAAACAGCCCATAATCAATACGATTGGCATTGGAAGTGACAACAGAAAGAGTTTACAGGAAGTGTGTCCTCAGAAACCAGCATATGAGAAGCCAGTAAAAGGAGTTATATATTAATACTTGCGAGCTACCCACCCCTAGTTTACACAGAACAAAAAATGCAAAAAGTCGAGCACCTTTCATGCCAAGCAGTGGGAAAAAAAAAGAAAGATTTACCATCTCCTCTAATTTGCCTAATTTTGCCAATATCACAGAGAAGAAAAATCTGAAAGCTTAAAACATTTCTTCCCACCTGTTCATCCCTATCATTTACCTGGTACTGAGCTCACTAATGTACTTAGTCAGACTAATTCCAATTAAAAACTTGTTGCATATTCCTGCCTTACTTCACCATGTCTGACTTTTAACCTTCGCCACCACATAATTCAGCTTCATGGGTAATGCAGCACAGTTATCCGTCTCCTATTCTGGAAATCTGCCACCTACATTTCCATTTGCTCAGGGAGCAAACAGCTGTTGGTGCTTTAGTTCTGAGCTGGGGGTCATGGTCCCAGTGTAGCTAGTCATCTGCTGTTTCCCTGTTGAGAGGCTTTGTCCCCTCCATGCTCCTTGACTCTGCTCCAAATTCAGCCAGGCAAAAATATTTGCCCACAAGCACTAGCATTTACGCTTTTCAACATAGTTTAAATAGTCTCCATGGGAATAATGCAACTTAGCTGTCTTTGCTTTGAGTTTTGCAAGTAAACTGCCCATCATAAAAAACAACCTGCACAATTACCATTATTACTTTATTTTTAATAACAAAACCCTTCTTTTAAAATTACCATAAAAGCAAATGGAATCATAAAGAAAAGTTGTGATCAAAACATGTTGTTTTGATCTTCCAAGCAAGTGCTTGAGTTTTAATTGCTCCATCAAGTTAAGAGGTATCAGCTGCTCCTCTCAAGTATCTTCATTTCTCATGAAGATTAGAGCATGATATTAACATATGCAACAAGGCAGAATAGAGCTGACATGACCATTCTCAGGGGCAGATCCAGATTTGAATGGATGTCATGCTAACAATAATAGCTATGAATGTGAAAAATGAACAAACTTTAAAACTGCTGCTAGAATGCTACAGAATCATAACTCTTTTCTGGAAAATATGTTAACAATAACACAAGTGAAGAACAGTGCTTTATAGCAATCACTCTTTCTGGGTTTTATTTTTAATTTTTAAATACTAAGGGCAACTTACTGCACTCCAACTATAAGCTTGATACTAACAGTGATCCGTGACCTAAAAATTCAAAAATATAGGTCTTAATGTCAACCTTTGGGAGCTTTGATTGTTCTTAATTTTAGCCTATTATTTTTAGTTTTCCTAAACTAAAAAAAAAATTTCAAATTGCACATAGACAGCACATAGAAAACAGTGCACCTGCACCTGGAAACATAAGCACAGAGAGGGAGTTGAGACTTGGCATAACGGAATTAGACTTGTACTCTCCAAGTAAACAAAGGTAATCAAGATGGGAAAATATGTAAATAAAGTACAGAATTGAGTACTGTCAACAGAATAACAAGGAAAATGCTGACTTTGTTCCCGGTAATGAAGACAAGGACTAATGTTTACATCTAATCCAACACAAAAAGGGAAGCT
Source organism: Gavia stellata (assembly GCF_030936135.1). NCBI lineage: Eukaryota > Metazoa > Chordata > Aves > Gaviiformes > Gaviidae > Gavia > Gavia stellata. The sequence continues at coordinate 11,427,361 of NC_082611.1, read as the reverse complement.
AATCAAAGAAGGTATGACATTGCCCGGTAAATGACTAAGGGAGCCACCTTGGGATGCAACATTCTTGATGGATTTAGACAGAAACTAAACAAGCATCAGGTTGGCCAGCAAAAGAAGACCACAGTAATCGGCATCCAAAATCACATTTTCTGATTAGTCAGATTTCAGTTATTTTCTCTGTAAGAAAGAAAATGGCAATGATAAATATAGGCTCATCCTTTTTTTAATTGCAACTCCAAATGAGGCTAACAGGAAGCAAAATTTGCTACCGACTCCAGTGGGAGTTAAATGCACAGTACATTGCCGGCCATGAGCTCCTGAAATTTGCGGTCAGTTCTCCAGGTATCATCTGATTCAGAATCTTTAAAAAGTGCATCATCTTGGTCCTTCTGTAATGCTGATGCAACTTTGCCAATGAGTTCAAAATAAAAACAAATAAAATTTGCAATAAACTTTCTCCTTGCCAGAATACTAAAGTTCTACGCTGATGCACTGTGAAGACTATGCCTTACATAGGTGCATAGGTAATATACATCAACTTGACTGCAATAACAACTCCTCTACAGTTAGACATGAAGCATTTTTAATTTTATACATACAGCTGCCCTGTGCTTAGAAAAAGCTGGGTACTGGATTTTCTTGGAGTCTTCAGGATTTAGATGCATTTGACTCAGCTGTAGCACTAACAGTAAAAATATGATAAAATATTCAGTCTGCCTGACAACGCAAGTCAGACCCATTTTATTTCCCTTTGGTCATACCTAGCTATTCTGAATAGCTAGTGCTTTGGGATTTATCTCTTTTAATATGTAAGAGTCTTCTACTGAAAGATTTTTAAAGGAACCAGACATTCAGAGCTGTTCAGTATATTTATGACTTACCCAGCGTATTAAGACTAGTAAATTAAATCTCTTATAAAGAATTAATTTATGAGTTCTTAAAGGTTAGAATAAAATTTCAGAAACAAGATTTCAGAGTTAAAATAGACACCGAATAGTAAGAAACAGTCTCTTTGGCTCATTTTGCAGTTGCAAAATTAAGCAATTTTATGTAAGCTGTTTACAAGGCACAGATTTCTAACACTTTCTACAGTGAACAGCAATCCCTGCAAACCCACATACTAGTGGTTCTGCTTCTTACCACATATCATGTGTTTTAATAAACTCCTAATGTTAAGTGTAATTGTGTTACACTTTTAAAATCTTAATCTAAAAATAAACCTTCATACTGCTGTTGGTATAATCAAACTCTGGGGCACTGTGTAATTAATATGTGAATATCTGAAGAAAAATTACTCTGGTCTGCTCTTGGAGACAGTGACAGCAGCCATCCCAGTAAAAATCCTTCCTGTAATTTCTGTCTAAAACTGGATTATTTTAGCAAGAGTAAACTGAAGAAGCCAGTTTCACTATAAAGCAGATCTGCATTAAGAAATCTGTAGCTATTCTGACTACATCATCATGACAAGAATAGCCTGATGTTATACTTAGACCTACGTTGTAAATATGCAAAGTACTCCAGTCATGTTATCCCTGGGTTAGGGCCATACTGAAACAGTAAGTGGAACAAGCGTGGAGAGGATATCTGTGCAATCTCTGCATGCTGCAGATGAACCAGAACTGTGTGATGAAGCTACCTCTATTACTTCTGCACAGACCTCAACAGTTCAGGTCATTTTGCATTTCTGAGCTGATATTTGGCCTAATGTGTCCTACAGAGAACATATTCGGAGACCTCTGAAGCAGTCTAAAGAATATTCCTAAAAAACTAGCAACAATCACTTTCTTTACTCATTTGTAATGAGGAAAAGTGATATGGCAGGGAAGTATGCATGCATACCATTAATCTTTGTTATTAATAGATGAGTGTCTATAATTACACCAAGTTAATTCTAGAATCCTTCAGCTAACTGTTCATGGATTCTGCTGTCACCACAGAAGCGCCAAACATATTAAAAATACACCACAAAAATAGCATCTGATATACAACAGAATTGAATGGACTATGTTTATAGCTGGCAGATTAACAAAGCCAAGGAACAAAGCTTCTGTAGGATGTTTTGAATTTCAGTGATGGCCTGTAGCTAATTCATGCTGTTTTCACATGAGAAACTGATGGCTGCTGAAATATTTTTCAATACAAGTTCAAATGAGGAAAAGAAATAACACACCTCCTTTTGAAAAACTGTGCAGCTAGGCATAAACAAACTTGTTATGGTCTGGATTAAAGCCAAGTACACGCACAAGTACAAAGACATCTCCCTTATGAAGATTATTTGCTTCATGTATTTGAATGGATGCATCCATTTATCCATTACTGTCAGTGTTGCACAGAAAGGAGCATGAATAAGCACTGGAAGACTGCAATGTAAGATGTATAGATAGATTTTTCTAAACCACATTTTCATGAGTATTCCTTACTGTTTCATATGCTAAGAGAAAAGAATTAAGCTTATATAGCCATCTCTCAGCAAAGCCTCTTTCACTCCTCAAAATCTTTTCCACTGTGGAAAAGTAATTAAACTTAATCTTTGGATTTATTCCCAGTGAAATAAGCATTACAGAATAGTTTTTCTTGCAATACTTCAAATCTAACAATTACACAAAGAGAAAAATTTTAAAGTCATTTTGTTTCACTAGCAAATTTTTATTTTTTTTTAAGTCTGCCATTCTAGTAATTATATAAAATTTACATATGGGAGTATATTTACACACGCGTGTTCTGATTTAAAGAACAGTGTATTTTCAATACTTACTCCCCCTTTTTTTTTCCTCCCTAACAGATTCCTCCAGGGCAACTGAACTGAGACACTGACATTTCAGGAGATCTGTAGCAAACGTCATAAACTCATGTTTGAGAGCTTGCTTGCGATATTTCTGACAATGGATTACATAAATGCACTACGTCAAAACTGTTTGCACACGTCACCTTTTGCCAAAAAAGTTTGCAAATGTCACAGAGAACCACCCAATATGAAAAGGACTCCTTCCTTAATCTAGAGTGATTACTTCTGCACAAAGGCCTGATCTACAAGCTACAGAACACAAACAGTGCTTGACTGATGCTTGCCGTGCCCCACTGTGACTCTCATCAGTAGGAAATGAAAGCATGCAGTGACTTACAGGAACTGTTTGTTGTTTTTTCTGCATCAGATATCTCGAAAAAAATCTCACTTTCCATTTCACAGAGTATCAGAAAGACAATTTGGCAATAAGACAATGGGTGTTTGGGAACTGAAGAGAGAACACAGGTCTATTGCCCTGACTAAAAGGAGATACAGCTAACCTATTAGGTCATGGTACTGAGAGCCTGGTTTCTACACAATAAATCCACTAAATCATACTCTCACTGGAGAGTGCTGCCTTTGTATATTGAATAGACACTTCCTGGTCTGTGATTTCTTCCGTATTTTAGAAAGTCTTGGATTAAAAGTGATTTTTTAGGTGCTCTGCGTTGTTGGCAAATATCTCATCAAGCTTCTCTCAATAGAATTCAAGCTGAAAATGGCAAGTCAAAGACCTTCTCTTGAACATACACTGAATTTAAGCCACTGTTGTTTGTACCTGACGTTATCTGTTATAAACTGTGTCTATCAGTTTCATGACTCTATATAATATTTTTCTAAGTAGAGATTTGAACTTCTCATGTATCTCCAGACTGAGTTTTGTTCAGGTCATGTCACCCAGGCCAGACTAGTGTAGTTTTAAGTGATATATTTTGCCACGCAGACTGGTTAAAGTAAGTCAGAAGCCCTCAAGTTCCTTTCAATACACTGAAGAAAGTCATGAGTGGAAATAACCTCACTCTTTGTTAGAATAGTATGGCTTCAAAAACCTCTTAAAGTGCCACAGTTGAATGGCATGCAACTTCCAAATGTAGTATAAATACAATACAAATACATTGTAAGATATTATTTGATTTGGTTTTTCCAGTTCCATTAATCAGTTTCTGTTCATTTTGTGAACGTATATTTAAATAAATACTTCCCTCTTCAGTTGTACATTTCAAATTCTAATTAAAAAAAATCACTAGAAGTGATTTGGGCTATGAGAACTTCTCAATAAAGAAAGTACACAATCCCATCTACTCAAAGCCTTCATGCTACACTACCTACCTGCAATCTGCTTTCAGATGTATGGAGTGTTTAACTTTGAAAATTTCTCTTCCTGGAAATTTCATGGGCTTTTCCAGCACTCTGCCATTCCAAAAAAGAGATCAGATTTTGGAGCATTCGAGCTGTCGCTGTACACAGTGGAATAATCCATCATCAAAAGGGGTCTCCTCTAAGGCATTGTTTTGAAGATCATGAATGGTAGCTAAGGGTTATGGATCCCAGAGCTCTCATATCCATCTGCACTTGCACATAGATTGCTCTGGCTGACCAGATGGCTTCTTACGAAACAACATGTTCATATGAATAGTTTCCAAAACTTTCTGGTGGTACACTTATTTTCTGTAAGAGACCTGCAGATGGTTCCCTTCCCCTACCTGTAAGTTCTCCAGAATATATCTCCTGAACTAGCTGTTATGCAATCTTCAGCTACATATGCTGATATTTGACTGTGAATATCTAAAGCTGGCAATTTTCTTAAAATAATCTCCCTAAAGAGAAACTTAACAAGCAATTATAGATCAGCTAGTTTAAGTGCAGCTGTAGAATAAATACTACAAACTATTTTGCAGGATTTAGTAGGCCAAAAAGTAAGCTTTGAAAGCCACAATTTCATTACAGGGAATTCATGCAGATTTGTGGTCTTGTTTAATGTGTATTCTTTGACAATACTACTGCCATGGCAAACAGCATAATTAAGTGGATTTAGGTTTATAATTGTCATGAAGTCTGATATGAGATTCTACTAACCAGGAGGTAATGTAACTTAGTGGCCAGGCAACTGGTTCAAGAAGGGCAAATTTTGTGAGAAGAACATTATTCAGACATGGCAGAGATATGTCAGGTGTACACATGTGACACATGAAGCAGTGAGGTACCTGAAACAGTCCTGAACAAACGTGCAATAAACTGCTCTTATCATCCACATTTACCACTCTGTATGCATTCTAGTAACTGTCACTGTAAAGACAATTTAATGTACTCTCACCTGCTGAGTAGCTTAAAAATTTCACTGAGAAAAAATTATCTTTGTATCAAATAAAAATATTCACTTCAATTTTTTTGGCTAGTCTGGTGCTCTTTGATGACTTAGATGCTACATAAAAATATGTATTAGGATGTAACATAATATTCTATATGTTTGTGGACCTTTTACATTGAAAATTCTGTGCCCATTTTAAAACATTATATTAATATTTAGAACTTTGATTGAAAAGGGACAGAAAGATACAGCTTTGGTAGTTTAAAGCATGAGAGCTCCCACGGGTTGGAAGGTAAACACCATCACACAGTAGGGACAGCAAAAACATTTAGGCATCTGCACTTGCTTACAATCCCAATGTTTTAGCACACTCTCAACTATTGATTGATTGAGTTGCAAACTTCTCTGTGCTCTCCTCCTCTGGAAAAGTCAGCTCCAGCAAAGTAATGGGGCAAATTGTTATGGACAGAGAGAATAACTAGGAAATAAAGTGTCCAGACATGTCTAGTCTCATTTACTAGAGAATTTAGGAAAATACAGAGAAAATAAACCCCTTTTTCTTAAATCAGGTATATTATCGGAGCAATTTTTTTAAAAGAACCCTACTCCAGTAATCATGCCAGAAACTTGTTTTACACTATAAAAAGAAATAACTAGACAATTGCAAGGAAGAGTATTAGACTTAGTTTCCTTTACAAATCATGTATACTTGTTAATGGACACAAAAAAATCTGAAAATTTGATAGTTACTGTTATTTGAAGGGAGGGAAGAAAGGAAATGCCCTGTAAGACTTCTTAGCTATTCAAGTAGAAATACATTCTACGTGCTTACAAGAAAAGTTTCTATCAATCCTCTAGATGTGTCAATCTCTTTCAAATGTCATTATTTTACAACTGTTAGTAGCCAGATGCAGACTAGGAGATTAATCGAAAGCAGTCTTATGTACATTGTTTTGTATTTTACTATTTTCGGTGTTATATTTTGCAACTCTTGATTATCATTTTGTATGAGAACTAAAACATGCATTTGTTTTATCCAAGATTTAAGTGTAACACTATGGCATTCCATCTGGAGACAAATAGCATCTTAACCCACTGCAGAGCCTCCTGAACTGAGAATACACCTATCTCAAGCTCTCAATGCGACTTAACTTAACAAAGAGAGACTGGTAAATTGAGTTGACAGGCAGACTTTGAGGCTCTGGGCAAGCCTGGCTGAGCTACACAACATGCATAGACTGAGCGGCGCACACAACTAAAAGACTAACAGAATGCTGCAATGAATCAGAGATACAAATAAGGTCATAATCAACCATAATACTGCATCTGGAAGCGTTGCTGGTTAGCTTACTTAGGCAAGTGTTTCAGTTTCCTAGAGAATGAGCACAGTACCCTGATGCAGATGATATCACAAATGTCTGTATTTTAAATCGTATTAAAATTGCCATCTAGATTTAATTTTGTGAGGATGCACATATGCCCCACACATGCACATTTCATAATTTTATACATCCACTTACAGTATATTGATACCAATAAACAGAGACCACAAAGTTTTAGAACTGTACAAGGGAAATGTTTTTTACTGAGGAAATATGGATACGGATTCTAAGGTTTCAGGATGAGTAGTGTATATATACTGCTGCATGGGAAAAAAAAATAAATCAACATATAAATTACCTTAGAATCTACTGAATGCTGACATGAGCAAAAATTTATTTAAAAGTATGCAGATGACGAAGTTACAGAAGATAGAAGACATTTGCTTGTGCATTTTCCAAGTTTCTAGTACTGAAAAAAAAAAAAGGAATTTTACATCTAGATATCCTGAATTACACAGCAGCATTTTGAAAATCTTAATTTTTAGTTAAATACAAAAGTATCTTCTCCATTAGAGGTAGACAAAACATTAAATAAAAAGAACTTCAAATAGTCCCAATAAAATTCCGTTCAACAGCTTGGCTTTTAGTTGCCCATTACTGGTGATGCTATAATCTCATTAACTCTCAGTTTGTATATTCAGGATACGTTTAACACCATTGGGAAAGAGTTAAAACTAGAGGTATGAAAGTTAAATGTGACTTAAGCCATGTTAGCTGCAATTGGTGAATATCATTTGGCCTGGCTGTTAACAAGGCTGATACTCTGAAAAAACAAGGATCATCCTTATAAAATTATCAACTTAAAAACCTGTTCATTCCTTAGTTAAAGGGAAGTTAAATTATTTGCTAGGTGAAGAAAAAAAGGCACTTCGCAAAAATATATTTAGGGTAAGAAAAGGAGAGAATGAGAGCTTATAGATCTGAGGATTAAAGGAAGACAGACAAAGTTTTGTCCCAGTACCCAGAGAACGGGCACACTGAATGACCACAAAGCTGGTCAGACTTACAAAATAGAGGAATCTCTTCTTGCCAGTCATTTAGTTTGCTCTATACATGGGGTAACAACTGAATGCAGAATATTCATTGCACCAGACCTTCTCATACCAAGATCCTAGGTGGAGTTGAATCTTTATACCCAATAAGAATCTTTCAAAATAGCAGAATCACCTATGTATATATTTTTTTCAAGGCTTATTTTCAAAGGAAAGACAAAATACCTTCTGCATAGTATTTAAGTAAAACTTCTATGCCTATGGTGAACCTCTTCTTTTTTTTTTTCCTATTTCAGCTACCATTGCCATTTCAATAAATGAAAGCAAATCCCAATCAATTCTAATGAAATGGCTTCTTTTCTGCATGCACAAAATCCAGTAAAGGAAAATAAATCCCATGTAAGAGAGTGTTTCCATGTTTCCTTCTTTTCATTCTTTCCCATCATCTTCCTTTTTCACCTCATTTTCACATACATTCTCTTCATTCAGTCCAAACTGTCCAATTCAGTCTCTTGCTTCTGTTACTTTTTATAGCGCTCCTCTACTCTTACTCTACTCATTTATTATCTTATTCCCCACCTTCTCCAGTTTTTCTTTCTTTATTAACTCACATCAACAGCCACAACACAGTTTATTACCCAGTACTTTCCCAGCTATTGTTTGCTTCTCTTCTCTTCATGCCTAGTTCTCTTAACAAACTCCTGCACTGAGTTGATTCTACATAGCTGAGTCAAACCTCTGTTGCCCAGAAGTCAAGTCATTCTCACAGCTCCCCATCTAAACCCATTCTCTCCTGCATTAACAACCTACACATCAAGCTATCTCTTTCAAATCAATTCACCTACTTCATGTTTCAGTTTGCCCTCATTACACATTTTGTTTATTTCAATATAGACCTCAACTCCCTGTAGACTCTCAGGTTTTCAGTCACCCAGTCCTCAATCACAGCACGACACTGGACTGCCTGAGCTTTGCGAGGAAATCCTACTGAGTCTTTGATACATTTTTATTCTACTGTTCTACCTTCCACAATACATTTTGTGAAAACTACCAGTTTAAGGCATTTTTAGTACGCTTCTCCAGGCTGTAAACCTCACTTGAAAGTTCTTTCTGGACAAGTCACTCCCGTTAAAAGAACTACTCTGGTGAACAACTGCCTACTGTTGCAATCTGGACTTTTCTGGTTTTATGCACTGTTGTTAAATTAATTTAAACTAGAACCTAGACACTGTGCTGTGCACCCTAACATATTGTGATAATGACATCTTCTTGGGTTAAAGTCTGTTCCTGTATGTCATTATATAAATTAACCAGTGCTGATAGACAGTAAAAAGAGGGTAAAGTGAGCACACTGGTACAAAACCACAATGCTTACAAGAAACATACATTAATTCTGTATTTGAATAGCAGGTAAAGCTAACTTATGGCTAGCCTGACAAGAACAACTTTATTCTTTTATTCACTTAGGAAAAGCATGCCACATTACAAAGAAAATGTTTCAAGACAGCTGTCAATGTTACTGAAAGCTAAAAAAAAAAAAAAGGTAAACTGATTGTTTGATACCTTATTCCATAGTAAAATGCTTTCATGCTATCAAGAATGAGGAAGGTACTTTGAAGTACTGCACTCAATTATATTAGCATTTCTAGTATTCCACTTTTGATAGCTAGGATGCAAAAAATTGTTCCAGATTCAAAACTGGCATAAGGAGCTTTACAGAATATTGCATCTATTGTTTATGAATTAGGTATGGACAAAATAGAAGCAGGATATTTTTGTGTGTGTTACAATTAGAAATAGTATATGATTTAGCTAACCAAATACACCTTGACAAATATTTGACAGTCAGGGGAATATGCAGTAAGTATACTGAAAGGAATGTGGTTTTTCTGATGAGCAACAGAAAATGAGTTTATTCACATTTAGACCCTAAATTATAGAACTCTGCAAATGGTTTTAGATATTCTCTCAGTGCAATGGCTGGATGTCTAAAAACTTACTAGGTACCTCCTTCTACTAAAATAACAAGTGATCTCCACATTTATTTTAAATATCTGTCTTGCTGTACAAATTGACTTTATATCTGTGTATGATATATTTGGGAATGGATGGTAGTTATAACTTACATTTTACAATTCATCGTCTTAAGCAGCATTATTCTCAGTTACCGGGCTAATGTTTGCTGTAAAAATCCCAGCAGAGAAAATGGACAGCTAATTGAGTTTTTCTACAACTGGACTTCAAAGGAGTGGGGCTCCTTTGTCACTGCTTCCACTAGAAATGGGGGGGGGGGGAGCAACCTGACCTTCAAGGAAGAACTAAACTTTCCAACCACAGGAAGCAGAAAGAAATCTCTCTCAAAAAAAAAGATACAAGCCACAGAAGCAACAATTTTCAAACACCGGGAAGGTGGTAGAGAATCTTATGAGTCACAGTCACTTGCAGAAGTGAGACACAAACAACTCCTTTTCTATTCCACAACATTTTTCCTATCTGTGACTACTCATTGCTGGATATCAAGAACTGGAGCTCAAGTGCATCAGTCTTCCAACTAACTTGTTTTTATTCAAGATAATTTACAATCTCAGTTGTTTTGATTTAATTCTGAAACATACTAAAGATTTGACTTTATTGGTGTAAGTTAACCTGTACTTTTGAGTACTCCACATTACACTTTGTTGTTATATTACTACGTCATTGACAGAAATGTGAATTTAAAATAAGAGCTGAGAACTGCAAGACGGAAAAAGAGGGATGGCAGAGATTAAAATTATATTTCTGCAAGTCTCTTTTCTGGTTTACTTTTACATTGCTTGCAAAGTAAAGAAGAGAATTACAAATGTATTCTCCCTGTTTTGCACAGCCTCAAAATTGAAACTTCCTTTACTGGCTCTAGAGCCCATTCTTTGCTACCAATTTCAGAAACACCTGCTGCAGTACAGAAATGCCTGAATATATAGAGAGTTCACTTTTTAACAAGGGAGTGCATGAAACTTGCTTGTTACCAGGGAAACAGGATCACTGCTGTAATGACACAGAACTTTAACTGGCTGTGTGTTCTTTTACGAGAAAAATCTTAACCTCTTCTTGCCCTGCTACAAGTTAAGCATGTTAGGGACATAAACTGCACAGTTTAGAAAACCTGTCTCTTGCTAAGGACTTGCTGAGTTATTTAGCAAACAGTAAAAGAGCAAGATGAAAAGGAAGAAGTAAACATTACTGAGAATGACAACTCTTCTCTCAGAATGATCTTTCATTACTAAACCTGTTAACTAGGAGGGAAAATAATAGAAAGTGATGATACAATTCCTGGGGTCCAATCAAAAAAACACTCAAAAGCATCTTGATCCAACCAATTCCTCAGTTAAACTAACCAGCATCCCATCTTGAGCCGAGTTTCCTAGACTAAGAAAAATGGTTATGCAAAATAATTGCCTTGTACAAACTGGGAAATATGCGTAATCAAGAGTAATGAAAGGTACTCGAAGTGACATTAAACTATTTCTGCATGTTATGAAGGTGTTAAATGAAAAAATATTATGTAAATTGATATTTTCATGGTGGGCAACTTGGCACTTTCACTAACTCTTAGAGCCATTTTTATTATTTGCAAAAGACAGATGAAAATAGATGCATCAGAAAATGCACAGCACAATTAAAAGCTCATTTTGTATAGCACTGAAGTTTGCTGTAACATTGAACATAGCTTTGTTCAACATAATCTCCATTTGTTTCACATCTTTAGAAGTTGTATGTTTATAAAGGAAACTGATATAAACCAATTAGCTACCAACAGCAACATATAAACTGCTTTTTGATTGTTACTGTCAATCTATTTGCTTTAAATTTTTGCCCCATTCTTTTAGACCATGCAATGGAGAACATTTCTTGTACATCTCTGCACATGTAAAAGAAATACCATACCATATCCTCTCCCTCATTTGTTTCAACAATTTTAGATGTAAAATATCAGCATTGCCTGTTTTAACATTCTTATTTTCTCAGGCAGCATTAAAGAAGAGTTTATTCTGAGGCAACTGTAAAAGATCACAAGGCCTCAAATGCTTCCAATGATGACTGGGGAGTATTCACTACTAGTACAGTATACACTAAATTATTCTTCTCATGAGCACTGTAAAGGTTACTTTGAATACAAAGAACCATGACAAAAATCTACTTGATGGAAATATGCTCACAAATACCTATTTGTGAGGCCTGTTGAACAATTCATAGCAATTAACTTTGCAGAGCAAGTCTCACTGTCTTTACTGGGATGGTAATCAGTGTAAGAATCATACTATTTGAAAAAGAAGTTGATTTTTTTTTTTAATGGCAAGACTCAATAATGAGGCAATACATACAATACATTAAAACCCTTCAGTATTATGGAGTTGCTATATGACATACCAGTTTTACTGAGATCACACCAAGGCAAACAAATGACATTTCTTTGCCGTGTCTTAGTCCTAGAACAATACAACACTGAAGTGTTTCATTAGGGTGAGTTTAGAAGGATGTGTTCTGTCATACTTTCACTAGTACCCACAATCTGCAGGAGAAAATGTTTTCCATTGTACTTATTCCATTGTACTGAATACTGAAACACTTCTGGCTCAGTACTGTCTTAAAAGTGAAAGACTGAGAAAATGCAAGTGAGAGCAAGAAAGTGTGAGCAAGAGCACGAAAACAGGAGGGCAGGAGTCAGAGACACGCACATAAACAGATTCTTTCACCTGAATAAAATCTATTTATTTACATTGGGCACTACTGGCAAATTTCTCTTAATAAGACCAACTGCTGGAAAAAGAAATACAACCTATAGAAATGCAGCTGAGAGGAATAAAGAACTAAGAAAACCAAACAGGCTTTCTAGTCCTTTTTACTTTAACAATTAAGATTAACAACTACAAAAATAGTTTTAAAAATAGGAAAACATATATTCTGACTCCAGATTTTCACTTTGCCTAAAATTTTTATCTGAACTGTAAAGGATTACAACATTTGTATGTAAAGAGATCTCGTTGATAATTTTATGTGCCTCCCATAAATCATTGGTAACTATGCATAATATTCTTCCTGATAAAAAATTGTCATTTAAGCTCTAGTGAGTGTTTGACTGCTAACTTCTGTAAAACTACTAACAGCAGAACCAAGTTGAAGTCAGCAGATATCTTGAGCGCTGATGGGTATTTGGAATATATCTCCATCTACAGCAACTGTCTGAAGACTGTGAAAGCTGCTAATAGTATTGCCATGATAACTATCCTGAAATTAGGACATCATGGACTGAAAACTCTTTGGCTGGAATGTGTATATATTAACTCAAAACGGTTATCAAAAGAAAATCGCACCTTGCAAAAAGGTTGATGTGGAGATGTCAATTCTGTCAAACATGAAATAGAGAATGCAACACTATAGGCAGGGCAGAGGTGTAGGGGAACACAGAGAACATGAACACAAATTTGGATATATCAGTGCTCTGATCACAAATCAGATTAAGGAGCTTTTCTCTCTACAATACTGTTAATGGCATCTCTGTACTGCAAACTGCCCCTTGGGATCAAAAGAGAAAAGAGCAAGTAAAATTTCTCGATAGTACAAATACATTATTCTTCACAGCATAGGTGGCATCTTCCGTAAGTATTTCAAGGGACTGTTCTTCCATACACATACTCTCAACTGACTTAAGTGTGCTGGAAAAATCCTCAAAGATAAACTAAGATCTGGTCAATTTTGTACTCAAGGTAAAACAGAGCTTCCTTAACTCTCCTGCAATGTCTTTCACACACAATAGAATAAAACTATGCTATAGTTTGCATTATGGAGTCAATCATCTTCCACAGATAATTGTTTTTTCCTAGCTCAATTTGCAAATTTTAGCATTTATTCAGACCATTTAAGACGACTAACCACTGGTAACAAATAATTTTGCAAACCTTAGGTCTGAACAAAATATGAGGATGCAGGACAGTTCTTTACCACATGGAAAGGAGCAGCGGAGTTGCAACAAATGCTATCTGACAGACTTGTCACACTTTTCCAGTGACTATGCAAGTTTTTAGTGTCCTATACTTTAAAGCCAGGATCAAAGTTTTAATTATTTCACAAAATCCCGTCAAATCCCAGACTGATCACTTGTAAAATCAAAAACTACAACCATAACATCATCTTCATTTGTCTGGATAAAACCAGCTTTATAAAGCCAAATGCTTCTAGTAATCCTAAAGTACCAGCATTTCTCAGTACTTCGTTACTATATTCAACCCATCTTCCTTTTAAGATTAAGCACCCTGTGCATCTCTTTCCCTGCTTATTCTTGCCCTCTTTATCACTGTTTCGACTTCTCCCGATACATTTTTTTCCTTCCTCATTTTCCTGTAACATTCATAAACCCTCTCAACTACTCAGAGCAGGGTAAGTAAAATTTAATGCAGTTGTAGAATGCCATGTAATACACGTCTTCAATGTTGACATGAGCCAAAACACAAAATAAAAGACAATGTAACATCATTATACAGTTCTTGCAGAAGGAAAAGAGATGAAAGTATGATTTCTCATATACTTTGACCAAACAATTTTTGCCCTACTTCTTCACATTTCAGTTAGATCAAACCAGGCATGATGCTTTTTTTAAGTTTGATGTCAAGCCTCATAGGTTATGAAAGACTAAAAACAAAACTGTCAATTACGAAGTGAGGAATGCAGAAACCAAGAATAACAGTGAGACAACTATATGTTTGTTAAGAACAATCCACTCCAATTAAAATATTTTAATTCTATCATCAGCAAAAATTCCACAGAAGAATAGTACATTTTTGCAATGGAACTTCCTGCATTTTCTGAACATGCTAATCAAATTTTAGATATCTAAGATATTTTTACTTCAACAATCATCAGTGCTTGGCAACACAGTTCTATTGAAAGATAAATATTGTGTAATGTCTCTACATAGTTTTATAAGTAGATCAATCAATTAACATACCAATAAATTAGTTTCATTAGCATGTTTCAGGCATTAGGAGGTGCTTTACTAATTAAAGCTCACACATTTAAGCAAATGCTATTCCCAGTTTGTTCATGTAAATTATATTCCTCTTTATCAGAGTGTGTGCTTACTGTTATAGAACATAACTGAGATGTGTTAAAAGAGATACTGAAGTCATTCAGTGCCAAGTTGATAACACAAGCTGACGCTTCAAAGGATGCAATCAGGTAAAAATCTGGCCACTAGCCACAATACTTTAGGATGCATTAGCTGAATACTGTCATTTATTCTATTAGAAGGCACATGAATGTACACTAACAGCTTTTAAAAATGTGATGCAATCACCAACTCATTTTTTGAGAAATTAACCTATTCAAAATTGCATTTAAAACTTCCTTACTTCGCATCGACATTGTTTTGCAGTATTTCAGGGATTGCTTGTTTGTTTGCTTTTAATCTTACTGTTTATCTGATAATGCACTAACAGCAGAATACTGGCACCGCATGCACTGTAAACTGAATGGACAGGACAATCTTGCTGTCTCATTTCCAATTGTTGCAAGAGATTCCTGTCTGCAACTGCAGACCCAACATGTGTTATAAAATGTGCAAAACAGAAATTCAGTATAAAAATCACATTATTAATATTTCCCAAAACACATATGTAACTAAACACCACATTATCCTACATACATAACTAACTAAATATATAACCATACCCTAACTACATGGATGTCAAAGGCATCACTCTATGAGTATTCAGCACTCAAGTATAAATAGTCATATCAATATGTGAAAATATTCCAAGCTAACTTTTTCTGCACAATGGAATTATAAAACCAAAACATTCACTGCTGGGTTGATATAGATGCATGTATGTATGTGTGTAGGCTTTTGCTTCTTTATGTCATATATAGATAGTATGGAATTAAAATAAGAATTATTTTGCTTTTTCAAAGAATCATCTTTTGTAGCTTTTCATCCAGAATAGTTAAGCAAGAGCTATACTGCTGCTATAAATACAGTACTATCAGTCTGGCTAAGCAAGTCCTAAAGGAAGGTATCATTAAAATATTTTAGAAACCTCTCTGTAGCTACAAAATTGATTTCTTATAAGTCATAAAATGAGGCAGAGAACATCAGAACATGACATGAGCAGAATAAGATTACAAAAACATTTTTCACCTTATTTGAGATTGAGATTTAAAGTCCTGCAAACGGAGAAATTTATAAACCTAAAATTCCTTTAAAATTTTTATTAGTTCATGAAAACCTCATCTCAATACTGTCATTAGCCAAGAACACAGTAAAAGCACTGTTTTAAAAGTTTTTCTCTTCTACCTTTATATGTAAATATATTAATATCTATGCATTCAAAGATCTTATTTAAAATAGTACCCCCACAAATGTTTCTGTGAAGAGGTTTTAGTTCATTCTTTACATTTAAACAGTGCCCGTATCTGCTGTGTAGTAAACTATCCCTTGTTGAGAGATGAAGCTATTGAATGAAATACAACTGATAGACTAGTTTGTAGTTAACTTTAAGTCTGAGCAAATGTTTTCATCCCTCTAAAATATTTTGAAAGTAGCTCTGAAATGGTCAATTTTCAATTTCTTTAGAATAAACTCAGAGATACAACATCCATAGAAATGTCACAGTAATTTTCTTAAAAGATTTATTTCATTTATGCTTGAAAGCAACATTTTAATATTAGCAATGGTATTGTATAGAAGTTAACGTTCTTTTTACCTCTCATACCTTTAATATACACATTTAAGTGTTCCCAGTGACACAGTGACAACCGCAACTGAAATAGAGATGATAAGAAAATCCCCCAAATCCAAAACAAACCAAAGTTCTTCAACCCACTAAGAACAAACATCTATTCTTCCACATTATTTTAACTTTGTGTTCTGCAAGACCAAAAGCAGATACTTGGCTTTACATACTGTTTAGTGCTAAATAAATCCTAGAGGACTATTTCCAGGGCAATTTTTTTTTTTTTTTGAGTGGCTGATTGGTTGGTACTGAAATTTGCATGTCAGTTGGTACCTGTATCTCTCTACCGTGCTTCTCATAACTTTACCCTCCAGGAGGGAGGAAGCATTTACAAAATGAGAAAGAGGTAGAAATAGTGAATTTTCTACTACAATTTATCTTGGTGACTCAAAGATAACTGACATAAAACACTTAAGTACACAACTTTTGCTATCAAATATGTTGCCAGCAAAGTCATCCAGTGAAATGAAGACAACATACTTTTTGAACATGACAATCCACTAATCACCACAGAACTGATGACTCCTCTGGTGTTCAAACACATCCTGCAGACAACAGTTTCTCAAAACCTGCTCTAGCCTCTTTTCTGATGATCGACTAAGCAGATTCTCTGCTTTCTTTAAAGAGTATATTTGAGCAGCTACCACAAGAGAACAAATGTCCAGCTCTGCAGCTCAGCAGAACATATAATTAATAGTTATCTAGAAACTGTTGTAACATGTAGGAGTGGCCTAGAAAACGAGATAAAAAAATACTCAGCACAGTAATCTGAAAATATTCCCAAAATTCTGTTTATACCATTCTTCATATATTTTAATCCAAATATTTGCACTGCCAAAGCAAAAGAGCCAATAAAGTGGCAGTATTCTTATTTGAATAGCATTGCACAGTTACAAAGTGGAGTACATGTTTTAGAAGTTTCACACTGTTTAGGCTTTTTTTGTTCACATACAACATCTGTTTGACCAGCTGTATATTTAGCTAACACGGCTTTCTACGGGATTTATGTAAAACACAACTCAAGTTAAAATAGCAGGTTGAGATTTTGGGGAATCATAGATTTATAGACTATTAGAGGTTGGAAGGCACCTCTGGAGATTGCGTAGCCAATTCCCCTGCACAAGTCTTCAGTATCTCCAAGGATGAAGTGTCAACAAACTCTGTGCAACCTGTTGGGAGTGTTCCATCACCCTTACAGTAAAAACAGTTTTTTCTTATTTTTCTAGTCTTTTACTTTGTGCCCATTATGAGGATGATGGGAAGAAAATCTTTATCTTCTAAAAAATGAGGACATTTGATACAGAAACCAGAGATAAAAGAATAGAACAACATTTTAGTGTTACTTTTCACAACTTTTTACAGCTTTTAGCTTTTTACATACTTGAAATCATATAACCTATTATGATGATTTATGTTGAAAGACTCGATTATATGGTCCAAAGAATTGTGATGCTTGTTGCCAAAGATCCCTCCTGTTCTTAGATATGTATTTACAAAGAGCTAATATGCGTGATATTTTTCAGATAGATTGATAAAAATGTGATTAACACACAAATGTACTTGTTATAACAAGTTTTATTTACCTGTAATGTACCATTCATGAGTGCAAATAAATGTTCATTTAAGTAAGTATTAACAGACAGGCCTTCACCAGCTAGCAGATGTAGCAATCTAATCCAGCAGTGCCAATTCTTGATTCAGGTTTTGCTCTGCATGGTCTGGAAAATTTAACTTGTGATGTCAATTTTATTATTACAAAGAATCTCTTTTTTTACATTAAGACATGAAAGTGTACTATAAAGGAAACTATTTGACCAAACCTGTGACTGAGCTAATGCAGCATTAAAATTGAAAAATATACAAACCAAGATTACAAATGAAAGAGACTGACAACAGAAAGAATACATTAATGACAGTTCACAGCATAAGGAATCAAAACAAATTACAATTCCATGATTAACCACTAGCATTTGATACAATAATGAAGACAAATGCTAGCAAACTGATTCACATTTTTTTACCACAAACCGTTAACTGTAATCTGAGTTGCAAAATAAAATTAATTAATTTCTTTGTAACAGTGGCAGGCTATTTGATACAGATCAATTAAAATGTTTTGCCTCATCAGATCTGTGCCTGATTGTATGAAACCACTGCCCTTGGAAGGGAGAAATCCCCAAAGGAACAAGCTCACAACAAAAATTTTAGGCAATATTCCTTCCAGCATTAAATAATCAGTGGATGCAGTCTTAGAGACATTAATCTTATTTTCTGTTCACCATAATCATATTCTAGGACCTAAATCAGATCTTAAAAGTGATTAATTAAAACTCACCCTTCTATCTATAGGATGCCTAATCAGACATAACCTTTATGGGATTTTTCATTTTCACACTGAAGTTTGGTCATTTAATTTTGAAGTGAGAAGAAACTCTTTAAGACCAGATAAATTTTTAGCTTCCTAATGGACAAATCTAATGCCCTAGAGACTTTTTATGCATATTAAGACTGTAATTTTTATTTCTAGACTGAGGTATCACTACTCTCTACAGCACAGTCCTGTGACTAATACTGAGTGTTTTATAACTGCTAGGTCTTTCATTAAAAAAGATGCAATCAGCAACTATACACACATTTGTGCTATAAAGCACAAATTAAATATATCAGAATTATTATACGTATTTACAGTGTTTTATATAAAAATATTATTAAACCAAAATATTATTAAACCTAACAGAATAGAAGAATTGCAGGTACGGTACAAAGGTTACAACTGAATAATGTAATAAACACTTCAAAGAGTCCAGCATGTTCAAGATCTCCTGTTGACGAAGCTCAAAATCCGTTAAGGAAGGACAATACCGGAGAAGTTGGCAATATGAAGTGGAACTGAAATGCATTTTCTTTTAGATGCTTTTTGTTACTCACCAACAGTGCGAGGTTATGACTCTCAGAAAATAAAGGACATTGAGAACTCAAATGACACTTTCTAAAATGTGCGCCTTCTATCATTGTCGGAAAGATCTTTACATTAATTTAATACTGCTACTCTAGCTGCAGAGGAAGAGTCTGATGTCTCAGTAGAAAAATGCATTAAAACCCTCTTTGTCTGCTGTACATGAGGTATATAGTTATTTTGCTCAACAGCTAAGTTTTTCCAGAATCCCACTAATATTCCCATGGAGAACTATCTACTCTAGCTAATGATGCACCTATTATTTGACAAAAAGCTCCAAGGAAATAATTCACAGATACATATATGAACAGAACCTTTTTGCCATAATGTCCAGATATCAAACAATATTCTTGATGCCACAATAGTCCATTGCTTCATGCGATGAGTTGAGAATTATGAAATTGCCAAATGCAAAAAAAACCTCTAAAAATAAACAGTCTTTTTGCAACCTATTGTATAGCTATACCCAAAAAAGGTTAGCATCAATGCAGTGCATCATATTGGTGTCTACAGATTGTTGACAAATGGTGTTGGCAAACTTCCTTGAGCAAATCTCCTTGAACAAATTTCCTTCCTTAGAGATAATTGCTTTATTTTGTATCACAATGTTTCACGAACTAAATTGTACCCATACTGAGAAAACAAGTTACTTACACATGCTGCCTTCTCAATAAAACTTTGTTCTTTCTGTGAAATTAATTGTATCCATCTCATTCAGCTCATTACAATTATTAGAAGAAACAGTGTTGGGTTTTTTGTTTGGTTTTGGGTTGTTTTTTTTTTTTTTTTAAAAGAGCAGAATAGGGTAATGGTGTTTATTCTGACCTGTGCATCACTGGTAGAACCCATTATGTGGGGTTGTGATTTTGAATCTTTTCCTGTGCAGGTCCTCATACCTGGCACAGTTTTAATAAACAAAAACATGAGATCTAAATTCTGTTTACACACTTATAAGAGAGATGATATTAACTATCAGAAAGCAAGTTAATTGTTTAGGGCTGAGGAATAAGAGGAAATTTGTTTTCCCTTCCTGTTTTTAACATAAGTGGCTAAGAGATTATAAACAAACTACTCCTTAAATGTCATTTCTCAAAGTAGAATAAAAAGATACTGTAATAAAATATTTCTGTAACAACAGTGCATTAAGATGAAAAAAACCACCTGAAAAGTAGTATCATTGCTTTTACATCAGTACCGTATCATCTCACAGTTATAATCTCACAGTATGGTCACTGTTGAATTGTACAAGTAATGATAGATTTTTTAAAAATGTGAAATTATAATAATTTAAATTAAATAAAAATCCGAAACCAAAACAATTTTGGTTAAAGCATGTCAATAATGCATCACAGTTCAAGTAATGAACTGCTACTATGAATATGTTTTCCATCGATTAAGGCCGAAGCTTCACATTAATATTCCTAAGTAGAGCATCCACAGTATTTCCTAACTAATAGCTTCTGGTTGAAACTGCTGTCCACGTTTGTCATATTTTAATATTAGTTGTGTTGCTATCTTTATCACTGTTTGATAATTACTACAGCAACTCAATGTACACCTGAAACCATAATAATTTATTAAAATATCTTATACCCCACAAAGCTTGTAACTGAATTTCTTTCACAAGCAAACTGGTAGAGGAGGAAAAAACAGCTAGCCTCGACTTACAGATGTTATTCTGCATTGCCACTTGTCTGTGTGGAAATCAGGATAATCAATTATAACAAGCCAATGAAAAGATAGGACTTTAAATAGCACACTGTTCAGCATTTATTTTCCTGCTCTACATTTAAAGCAGCAAGTTATGAAATGAAGTTGACAAGAAATTATCAGTTCACTATTTCACACAGCTATACTTAACCATCTTAAAATAAAGTATAATTGGACAGGAAGCGCAAAAATTATTTGAGTTGAAAATTCAATTGCAAATGTATTTTGTATTTGCCCCCCTCTTCTTTAAAAAACAAAATGAAGTACAACATGAAGGACAACTTCTTTAAAATTACTTTAAAAAAAACATGTATGAGCCCCTCAACTGGAAGTACTTGAAAGCATTTCAGACCTTACAGCCCTTGGTCAAATTCTTGACTTTTTAATTTGGTTAGTAAGTACCCTAGTAGTGCTCCACCCTCATCCCCCCAAATAAATCTTAAAACAAAAATATAAAACCCACACAAACAAAAGCAAAACAAAACTGAAAAAGACCAAATAAAAGAAATCGAAAACATGTAATGTTTGAAGAGTAGGTATGGATGCAGATTTCGTGGTCACTTAGATATTTCTGAAAGCTTTACACAGTTATTTTTGTTCAAAGTCACCGTTTAAATAAAACAAAAATTACTGTATGTGTCATATATTCCTTTGAATATATCAAAAGCTCTTATAATTTGAACAGGAGCCATCTATTTAAAAACCCACTGTTTTAAAGATTTTGGAGATGCTGGCATTATATTTTAAATTAAATTGTGATGGAAAAAGCTTAATATTTTCTTGATAACTTGACAGATACTTACACAAAAAAGGGCATCAGCTGAATAAGAGTCTCTTTCTTGGGATTGGCTGTGAATTCTGGCACAGTTTGAATAATTTTGTTCATTACATTCCTTAGGTAATTTTGTAGCTGCTTGCGTCGCTCTTCTACAAACTTTGCATCCTAAAAATAGAAAGGAAAAAATATAAATGGCGCAAAGAATAATGTAACTATACAGCCCTAATAAGCATCGAATTTGATCTTTTGATGATATATATTTATTATGTCTATAGAAATATGTTGGCAATATGCAAAAAACCCTTTACCCTATCCTTCTTAGAGATAAAGGAATATCCACTGACAGGATGCCGAATTCTCTCCTTGGGAGAATGTTTCTTCTATGGACCAGAATTCTTTTCCTAATAGTAGATCTCCATAAAACACTACAGTCTTAGAAAGGCAGTGCATAATAGCGGCATAGAGGCAGTGGCATAACAATTTATGTGATTCTTTTTGAGATCCAGAATTACCAGTCTTTGCAGGAGGAAATACTGACTTATTCCCACAATTTCTTCACAATTCATACTTTTCAGATGTTGGGTACACAAACTCCAGAATGGATTCATATTTCTCCAGCTTTTTTATTATTAAGAAATTATTATTTTGTGATGGAGTTTTCATACAGTAGATTGCTTTTTTAAAGACTATACCACAACTCTCATAAAATTGTTTTACTGAAGTTCCTATAGTATTTTACATCTCAAGATTCATACTATATTGGCCCTAATAAATAAAATAATTCTATAAACTCCACATTCTGCTGAGGGACTTACAAATTAAAAGGCTAACAACCAGCACAACGCCATGCATCCTGTAACTGACATCTAGCTTAAACTTCTTCCTGTGAGGGATCACAATTACAATGAACTATAATATAAAGTCTACACATTTCACACTAACATAAGACTATAATAGGGTTACAATGAAATCAGGTGCTGGCTGGTTTGTGCTACAGCCAGTATGCTGTATCTCAGAAATGCAGGCATTCTGATCACCTGGTTTAAATGTCAGAGTATGTTCTGTAGGCATAAAGCCAAAACTATTATTTGACAATTACAGCTCTCAAAGGAAAACTATTATCTATAAATGTGTCTATCCAACCTGTATTATTTATCTGTGTAAGAAAAGCTGTTGAAACAAATTCTTGTTTCTTGGGGGGGGGAGGGAGGGAAATGACAATCCACCACCAAAACACCATAAATATATTTGACAACACTGAATAAATCTATTGTATTAAAAAGGTTCAAGCCATGATGCCGTGCATGGGATGCAAATCTGAAGATTATTCCTTTCTTAGGTAAAACAGACAAACTCATCATCAAGGCAGGGGTGCTCCTTCAAATTCAGGAGGACTGCTGTAGAGTTCCTAGAACCTTTACTGACATTTTGTTCTGTTCTTATCTCTCATTAGGAGAAGTTACCAGGAACAGCAATATTTTTAGGAGACATAAGAAAATGAGAAAAGATTCTGAGTGACATTTCTCAAAGTAGTAATTTAAATTCATAGATTTATTAAAAAAAAAAAAAAAATCAACCAATGTTAAGGAAGGTACATTTGCAAATATTGGCAACTAATCCCGTATACTAAAAATAGCCTCATTTTTTATAATTTAAGGAAGTCTTTTCTGCTCATGTCTTTTATTTGCATGTGATTACTTGATAACATGTAATTGTAATTGCTGTAACATTTATAATTGCTGAACGCATTCATACTTACAGGCTTCAAAAACTTAGGCAGTGCTTGCATTGTTTAATTAAGTTCACAAAATTCCAAAATATATACAGATTCTTTTTTTTTTGTTTTCTAGATATGAACTTTCACAGATGTCCAGCCCTGTTTCACATTCCAGTTTTACATTAATACATGTAATAATCAAGATCAGTGTGAAAAATAAAAAAACCTATGTATTGTATGGTTTCTTCATCAGTCACATTGTTTTTCAGCAACATACACACACCACACACAAATTGTGTAGCAAGTGATTCTAGTGTTAACTGATTTACTGAGAAATGAAGAAATGAAGTCTGGAAACTCTGGAAACTGATACTTTATTAAAAAACAAAGCTGCATTGTTCACAGTTCATGCAATCCACTCTACAGAGTCACTCACCCAGTACTCCAAAACTGAGTACAGTTACTACTCAAACGGAACAGAGCAACAGCTTGCTCCATGCCCCGCTGCACTGACGAAGTCTGGACAAATGTGTGGAACAGAAGTCTATACAAGCTGTTGGGAAATGTTAAAGCAAAAATTTTAATACGTGGCAACACATAATACTAGAATAAAATGGAATGCTATTAATAAATGCGTAGTATAATACTAATTGAACAACATAAATTTTATTATTTTCCCTCTTTTCACTAAGATTTTTGTTCCTCCTGGATTCTTTGACTAGCTCAAGGAACAGCCTTGTTTTCAAATCTTTTCACTCAAAGGATTTGAAGTATCACATCATCACATTGGTAGGGACACTAATTTGCTACCACCAGCTGTGTGAGGCAGAAGACAAGGAAGTGTGGCACATAGGAGATGTCAGAGAAGAAAAAGTTTGTGGAACAGCTTTGGTTCTGAAAGCTTTAACCGTATGAGTAGTGGTGATGTTTGGCACGTGAGACCTATTTCAATTATGGAGCAATCCTCTCCCCCAGTCTTACCTGACTGTGCATAATGGAGGAAGGAGGAGCATTGCATTGCTTTGCTCTGCAAGCCTGCTCCTAGTGCAGACACAGCCCCAGCTTAGAGCCATTCCAAACAACTGGCCTCACCCCCACTACACTTGCTTGATTGTACTTTCATCATTTCTATCAACCATGTTTTCAAGCCCCCAAGAAAATGTCCATTTTTAAAGTACCACACTCACTAGCACTTTTTTAGTTCTTAAGTTTTTTTGGTCACAAATCCTCAACAACAGTATTTTCAGTGAAATAATTTCAATTATGTTAAAATTTGCTCTTAAGCAGAAGCCGCATTCTTTTAGTATCTTCTGTACTGCACATGTATTTAAATAAATACATCTTCTTTCACAGGCAGGACCACATTGTTACAAACACGGGAGCAAAATGCTGAATGTAGGTACTTTCCACCACTTATGTTATTGTAAAGAATCTCATTAACTACAGATAATAAATGCACAAAGGAGTTTTCTAATTAAGACTGCCAGAACATGCTTGGGGAATGCATTTTTGCTGTTTACAGCCGATCAAATTAGTGCTTATAATATAGCTATTTTTTTCTGCCATTTATTCAATCAAAATAAAGAAAATCTCAGAAATTAAACTCAGCCTGAAAACAGTTAAAAATGCTTTTTCAGCCTGATATAAATTTGATCTCTAAAACAACACTGAGCGATCTACCATGAAATCCTGTACCGTGTACTAAGGCCTATTGTTCTTACCAGAAGTAATGTAAACCAAGGTCAAAATGATTCAGTTGTAGGTCTATACTTTATCATTAAACGTGCATTTTGCAACAGCAGGTCAGCTACTCAGAGGAATTATTTTACCACACAGTTATTACTGCCAAGTTGTTGCAGTAATAAAGAGGTTTTTCCACAAAATAGTAAATAGAATAATTGGTAATAGAAAAACACAATTGGTTGAAAGCCTAGCCAATTTTTTCAGTCTCAAATTATAAAAACGTAACTGTTACCCTCTTTTCATTGGATCCAATTATCTACAACTGAAATCTAGTTAGTATTTTATATTCCAACTCCTAAATGATACTTTTATTTACAAGCAAAAAGTAAAGGGAAAGATTTTTATTTGGCTTTGTATCAGTGGAAAAAACCCCCATACTTTTAGTAGATATCTTTGGTGACTGTATGAGATTGTATCTGTCAATACAAATCTACACAGGAAACAGCAAAGATCTTCCCCTAAGGTTCAATATACAGATTTATGTATGCTTGATATGAAAGTACTGTGGGGACAAAGTAATTTTGTTAAAATTACAACTACATATACTTTTGCAAAAAAACTTACATTTTCACAGTATTAAAGGTTAGATTATACAATTTTATTTTTAGGAAAATGAATGCACGTATGGGAAGATAAAGTAACAGTACTAAATAAATGCACACTTTCAAGATCTCACTGAAAAGAGATTCTGCTAACATGGTTGAAAAAGGAGACCTGCTCTCAAAAATATGGACGGGTATTATTACAAAGATCAAAGGTATTTTCTGAAATTCAGGTAAGAAAAATGTATAGAAGAAATGGAATGGGTACGATGAATAAATAGCAGGGCTTGTCTCTAACAAGGAAAAAGAACTTGTGTCTTGAATCGTCAAGCCAGTCATTTGACCAGTTGGGATCTGATGCCTCATAAATGCCTCTTTTTATTTGCAGGAATGCTTTATGAATTTTACCTGCCTTTATTACATATTTTGTTTTTTTAAAAAAACAGCACTAGCAGGAGCTCTGGACAAAAACCAGTAAGTTCTTCCAAATCCAGCTATAAAAATAAATTTTGAATAACTGTGGCACTGATTTTTTTTTTCCAGAAGCACATACCAAAAATGGCACTATAATCAGCATTATACATATCTGGCTCCTATACTTTCAAGAGCTGTAACTGTTTATAGGACACAAATTATATATAATTTGAAATTATTACGGAAAAAACAGACTGTTCTATATTAAGTTTTTCTCCATTTTTATACAGAACATACTAGATCCTTCCATAACAAATTCAGGAGCACGTTTTTAGGCATTTTCCTGAGTCAGGCCCTAGATGCTGTTTCTACGAATCTTTCCATGAAGGTATTTGAAAAATTGGCTACAATCTTACTAACTTTAAAACCAAAAGGCAAGGCTAACTGACACTTTCAGTTCTTCTACCTGGGTCCAGCGATAGGTTGAACAATCCCACCAAACTTGAAGAAATTACTTGTAAAAAATTTCCTACTGTATCATGACAAGCCTAATCCCTAATCCCATGGCACTACAGGGAGCAAAACAGTACGTAAAGAAGGCAGGAGCTCTGCTTTCAAGATTTGAGATTTTGATTCTTTTCAATCAAAAAGATTTGATACTTTTCAGTTTGAAAGATAAACTCTTTGGAGCCATATATCCTCAGTGTGAGGGATTATTTAGAGACAGCTACTACTGCTCTTTGTAATGATGCTGAAATTACTTTACTGTACTTGAAAAGCAGCTCCAATCTGACCAAAAACAAAGCCTCACATATTCAGCACCATTTGATTAACAATCCGTGAAAGCATTCTGTGCATAGAAAAGGAACTAGTACGTGCAGGGATACGTTGCCTGTAACCATAATCCGTTGCCTTTCCTAATTGATTAAGAATCTCTCCTTCCCTGTTAGAAGAAAGAGTACTATACAGAGAGGGACTCAGTTACATAAAAAATATGGAGAGATTCTGATATACATCTGTAGGGCATCTTGGCCATGTTTACTACCAATTTATGCAAAGTAAACTTAACATTGTACACAAATTGTTAATTGAGACTTAACGTATCAGCATTCACCTTCAATTTGTAGGCATATGTTCTGAAAAATAAAGCTACTACTGTTTCTGTACTAACTACTGTCAAAGTTATTTCCTAGCTCACAGTTCAAGAGTATATGCTTTTGATTAAGAGTCCACAAAATATCAGTTAATAAGCAAAACTGCTTCAGATTGCAAAAGCATCAAAACACATCTGGGAAAATATTTTTAATCTGAAATTAATGTCTTCCAAAATATTTTATGAAATTCTTTTTGACTGAGAATTTCCCAAGTTTCTGCCCACAGCAAAATGCTAGTATCAAATTACAGATCTCTAAAAATGAGAATACATAATGGAAATCTTATAGACTCCCAACAGATAGTAGAAAATGATGTTAAGCTATAAAACTAAAAAGCAGAGTCTGACGTACCATATTTTATGTTACGCTGTTTTGCAGTTTTTCATTACAAGACAAGTTCATTCCAACTTGCAATTTAAATTGTTTCACACAACTGCTGGTCTTTCATATACACTGTTAGTATGTAACAGATGGCAAAACACTGATATTCTTCCTTATTAATGGAACAGCTCACTTAAGATGTTTCAAATATTTTCCATGAGCTGTTGGAAATGGTATGATTGCCATGGTTACATGCCATGATTTAGGGACAAATAACACACTTCTATATTCTGGGTTTGGTGCTGTTGCAATCAACATAAAATGCACTGCTTCTGATGTTCTAACCATTATTTATCATTTAACTAACCTCCTATTGTTAGCGCTGGGGAAAAAAAAAAAAACAAAACAAAACCAACAACAAAACAGCTGAGGGCTCAATCCAACTCAATTAAAATAAAAGGAAATACGGCTTTAGGACTTTAATGAGAGCTGTATCAGCCTCTGATACCACACAATGCATCCCATCCTAAATAAAGCTGACAATAGTGCTATTCAAAGATGAATCTGCAAATGCAGAAATAAACTCAGGTTATTCTAGTGTAGCCTAATATTTTTCACCATCTTGGTCAATCAGTCTTAGCAAAATTATCATATCAGTTTTTGTCTATTTACAAGACACCAAATCATTAACTTCAAAATGAAGCTGGAAATCAGAAGCTGAAATGGGAGCTAATTAAACATTCAATTATTGAGTTATTCTCACTCTTTTGTGATTAAAAAATAGTTAGATAGCAAGTATTAATTTTTACAGGCTAATTGACACCATTGCAAAGGTCACAAGAAAACATAACTTGAATACACCTGTCCTTCAGTAACTATTGCATCATGAAACAGTTTTACGGAGGTACAGTTTCCAACAGTAAATATACGAAATGCTGCTATATTATACAAAAATAATCTCAAAATTATTGAAACTACATGAGCTTAAAATTTCCATCCTACTTGTATTGCCAGTTTCTGTATGGCAGAATCAGGCTAGTGCTATACAAAAAAACAAGGGTATACAATACACGAAATTGCCATTTTTCCCATCCCACTGTGAGATTTTTTTGTATATTTACTGTTCAGTGGAACAAACAGGAATTTAAGAGGATGAGATACAAAGAAGAAATCAAGGAACTGTCAGTTTTGAAAAGAAATCTATCTTTCTTTAAACAGAGACTTACTACATAATTGTAATTATGACTCTGTCTTTCTCTACTAAAATAGTTGATTCATTTCCATCTTCAACTATGGATTTATTTCAATGATACCAGAAAGCAAATAATGCTTTTAGATAAAGTAATTTGAAAAAGGCATTGCTGCAAAACCACCCAGCAGCAGACATGCTAAGGGTGAACTACGTTCCTGTCAATGCCCTCAGTCTAGCACAAATTTGTGTGGACAATTGCAACATTTTCATTAGCATTTCTAAGTTTTTGAGACTTGAGGCATCTCCTGCAGTAGTATGCAGAGCTGCTCAGCACAGCCTACCTGTTCAGTAAGGAAATGGTTGCTCAGCAGCTGTGCCAGCCTTCTCAGGTCACCAGAAAAGCCCCAAGCTCAATCTATGCAAATAGGGTTTTTATCCAAATGCTTTTATTCAAATTTTTGAAAAAAGTCTTACCTTTTATTTTGAGTAAGAAGGTAGTTTATATATCACAGCATTATAGGTTTATAGTCATACTAAGGTTTTGCCCGTGCTTTCTTAGAATATAATGTTGCTGTATAGCATCCTCTAAGCAAGTCCAGAGCACAACCATGTTAACAGATACATAAAAGCATGTAGTCCCCACGCCCTATCAAAACAACAGACAATCCCATTTTGATAAATTCTTCGCCTGTGTAATAAATCTCAGTCAAACTATGTCTTGTACTTCTCCTAATTGGCTCAGGCATTTACAGAATCCTGGAACCAAGTATGTTTCTTAAGATACCTAGCATTTTCAAGCTAGCAATATCATCCATCCAAAAGGCTAAACTTTCTCAAAACCCTCTTTGAGAAAAAGTGTTAAAAATTAATAAATATATTAACTGAAAAAAAGAAAGCTTAAGAATAAAACTAAAACTGATTTCTTTTTAGTGTTGTGTTTAATGCAGTGTTAGAAAAAAGAACTCATTTGGTAATGTTATGCTAACAAAATCCAATGTCATCTCAATATTTTGTTATTTAAAGACCTAAATGCCAATTGTGTCAATTTGTCAACTGGTCAGGAATCAACTGTTCATTAAAAAGCATCAATAGAAAACTGCAACCTATAGCAAGACCCCTAGGGCTTATCTTTTGCTCAGCTATTGAACAGGGAAATTCTAGTTCTGTTTTCTCCTCAGACCAAGTATTATCAGTCTACTCTTTATTTTTATTCAGGAGATTCTGGAAACTACCAGAACAGTTCATGAAACTGAGATCCATTTTTTCACTAGCCTATATTACAGTAATAACTATCAACAATATTAGTTAAAATGTGTCTCAGTTCAGTGCTTCGCCCCAACACTGCAGTTTTCTTTCTTAATTTCTTTCTTTTATCAGGTTTGAAAATGCCCTGAAGACCAATAAAGGCAGACTCTAAATTTAAAACAACAACAAAAAACCAACCCCAAAACCCTTTAGAAACATGGTACATACACGGCTCACAGTGTACAAGCTTATATATAACATGATTACAGTGATGCCTTCCCTTAAAATAATAAATTAATTTAAAAAAACAACCACAAGAGCCAAACCCACAAACAGGTTAACAAAAAACTACAATTTCTCTTCCACTCTCTCAGCAAGTGAAAGAAATTTCTTTCAAAATTCCCCACAAAGATCAGCAACAATTGTTTTCCTACCACATTTCAGTAAGTATTTTCCCTTCCCAATAAAAACCTTCAAGCAGAACTTACGCCACTTGTCTGTGTTGGATGGTTCCAGCAAGTCAGGAGGGGGGATACTAAGAGAATATGGATGGGTGCAGACTGCCACAGAACTGCTGAAGGAGGATGGTTACAGAGAGCCACACAACAGCCCAGATACCACTCAGTCGGCTAACCTCTCCCCTGACAGATCTGGCTAAGATTACAGCAGTCTTGCTCAGTCTGCTGATAACCAGCGACATCCAAGACATCTAAAGGAGATCTGCAAGAAGGCTGCTGGCTTCTGGCTACTGTCTACACCTGTGGGCTAATGGTATCTAAATACGTTTATCTGAAATGTTTTAACTCTAGCAAGTAAAAGTATGATTTTGAGGGGGAAAAAAAAAAATTAATACAGCAGTTTACCATCCCAACTGCCTAACAGTAGCAGGATAGAAAATGGTCTTTGAACTCTACTCCAAATCAAAAGGTTAGATGCTCTTTTTAATAGAAATTTTATTTAGATACACTGATAGGATGATTCTGTTTTCTAAAATAAAAACTGAATGAATGAGGAATATTGATATCAAGTGCCCATTATTTATAGTGCCTTGATGTAAAGATACTTTACATGGTACAATGAGGAAAACCAGATTTTTCATGCAGGAAGTGTCTCCAGCATTTCACATGGTCTGAAGTATTCAATATTTAGTTTTCTCCACTTTTAAAAAAATTAACACTGAATATGTTTAGTACTAGCAATCGCCCAAAAAGCTGTAGAGCAATTAAGATTAGAATTTGTCTGTATTTATAGAACAATACATTTCAGGGGAAAAAAATATAACCAAGCATATTGATAGGTACAGAAAGACAGAAAAATGTGGGTAAAAGTTCAGATTCAGAGAAAGGAGGTTTTAGTTTTATTTCTGTAATCAGGTGTCCCTGCTAAGGTCTCTCTGAAAGGAAATCTATTAATTCAAGTAACTTGGTAATTTAGCATTCACCATCACAATAAGAAATAAATTTAGAAAATTATTTTTGTATTTCCATTTTATACCAGGAGGTTACTAGAATACCTAAATAATGCATGAGTTGTTATAAAACTGCAATATTTTTATCTAGCAGTTGTCCTAGCAGCATGTAAATTACATTACTTTCTTTTTTTCCCCCCCATAATGTCATGATGTAAAGTAACACCATCTGAACTGTTTCTATGGGCTGTATCTTCAATAATTTGTTAGGATAAATTGCTTCTCTTAACTGTAGGATTACAAGACAGGAAAAACCAGAAAACACCTCTTGACAGGCAAAATTTTGTTTTGTAGACCCTAATTATTCTGTGTTCCTTCTTCCTAAACTTCAACAGCAATTAATAGCAAATTTTTGTAACTTGAAAAGAAAAAAAACTCAATTCACTATTTTCATGAAATGTTACACTTGAGCACCAAATGAACACATTAATTCAGTGAAACATTCTGAAAGAGATGGAGAAGTATGAGTTGGCAAACCGTTTACCTTTTAAATTAAACCACCAAAAATGAAATATTCTGTTCTGCACTGTGCTAGCTTTAACCTTCATGCTGAGTTTCAGGTAACCCAGACATTTCATACCATAGAACTTGAAGTGTTTGCTATAAAGTATTTGTAATAGAAAAGCCAACAATTTCCTACTGACTTATTTCTGTTAGATAGTGATATGACAAAAAAATGGAAATTAAGAAGAACTACATGCTGTTTTCTAAGTGCTATATACATAAAACATCAACTGCAGTCTTTTCCAGTAGAAAACCCAGAGGATCTGGATTCAAAATCTGAAATATTCTGTAGTCCCCCTTAGTGTGCAGATGAGAGTGACAGAAAAGAGGTGTGCTGTGACTAGAAATCTTAGTAATTATGCCACGTGTGAAAATATTTTTATTTCTAGCTGTATGGTACTTGAAGTAAAGTTACCTGTTTGAAAACTAGATTGTATTAATTTAATCTCAATGGCTATTTAAAGCTCATAATTCTTTGAGAATTAAACTTTCCAGTTATGAAGTAACATGGTTAACTTAGAGGACAAATTTTCTTGTATGGCTTTAGAATGCCATAAAAAACAGTGTTATAGAATTAATGCATATGGCTATACATATAAGATTAATTTGAGTTTCTTTCCCAGTTTGAACACAATCCAAATGGATCCCTTTCTTTTCTTTTTAACCCCACTACAGCACAAGCTGTCAAATTTATATTAGCTACAGTTTATCCTAAAACCCACAAGGCAAAATAGTATATGAAAATAACTCAATACACTAGTTAAGTCCACTAAGAGGGTTGAAAATTAGTCTACTCACTTTGAAAATCAAGAATAATATAGATGCTCAAATTCTACATTACATAATCCAAAAATCAACTTAAGTAAGTGTGCTGGTTTTGGCTGGGGTAGAGTTAAATTTCTTCACAGTAGCTAGTATGGGGCTGTGTTTTGGATTTGTGCTGGCAACAGCGTTGATAATACAGGGATGTTTTCATTATTTCTGAGCAGTGCTTACACAGAGTCAAGGCTTTTTCGGCTTCTCACCCCACCCCACCAGCGAGTAGGCTGGGGGTGCACAAGAAGCTGGGAGAGGACACAGCCGGGACAGCTGACCCCAACTGACCAAAGGGATGTTCCATACCATATGACATCATGCTCAGCATATAAAGCTGAGGGAAGAAGAAGGAAGGGGGGGACACGTTCAGAGTGATGGCGTTTGTCTTCCCAAGCAACCGTTACGCGTGATGGAGCCCTGCTTTCCTGGAGATGGCTGAACACCTGCCTGCCGATGGGAAGTAGTGAACAAATTCCTTGTTTTGCTTTGCTTGCCTGCGCAGCTTTTGCTTTACCTATTAAACTGTCTTTGTTTCAACCCACGAGTTTTCTCACTTTTACTCCTCCAATTCTCTCCCCCATCCCACTGGGGGGAAAATGAGCAAGCGGCTGTGCGGTGCTTAGTTGCTGGCTGGGATTAAACCACGACAGTAAGCATTAATAAAGCAATCCCTAACTTCAAATTTTTAATATATAACTTAAGGATTTATATTTCCAGAGCTTTCCTCCTTTAATAAACATATTCCATTTCTGAAACATCAGGGAGTCAATTTTCTAATTCTACTTGAAGACATCGGATATCAAAGCTTAGCACTAAGAAATATTATTTAGCTCACTGCCCCAAAGGCATTAGCTAGAAGGTTTGCTTTCTTTTTTGCTTTCTAAGTCACAGATCCCTATAAGAGTAGGATTTTGACAACCTGATCTGATGAAGGATGGTTTCTATGAGCTCTAAACACCATAAAGTAGAAAAGCACATATATCTGGACTTCTGATTTTAATGCAAGTCAAACACATACCTAAATTTTAGGATGTCCTGAAGTGCTTTGCTGAATCAGGACACAAAAACACCCAAGCCTAAAATGAAATTACTTCCTTCCCTAAGATTCTTTCTGAATCATCCTCTTTCAAGCATTATATATTTCTTCTGTTATTGTCTAGGTACAAGTTAAACAGGAATTGGTACACTGCCTATTTTAAAATAGGTATTTCAAACACTGCCAGTACATTAAATATTAAAATCACATTTGCTATCATGGTAATAAAATGTACATTGTACATATGCATGCAACTTGTGAATTAATTCCTTTAAACGATGAACATGATTTTCTATGTTAGTCTAGAGTTACTGGTAATGTTTTTATTAATGTGATGGTCTAGGAAATTTATTGGAATAGTAATGAAGCTGGAAAAAGTATGAACACAGGACCTTCTCCAGATCTGAAAGATGCAGGAAGTTTTATTCCTTCTTTCTGTCAGTCCTGAATGCTCATCCATGAGTCAACAGCATCTCACAGTTTCACTGGATCACAATAGCAAAATACATACTGTGTTAATGTATGTATACAAACTATGTAATGTACTGTGTAATGTAGTGAGCATGGGAGAATAAACACTGAATTTTGAGCTCATATTCTGTGTTGTAAATGTGACTGATTATGGCAAACACATAGGGTCTTGCCTTGAGGAGGTAGAAATAGCTCTACTGAATATGTCAATAAACTGAAAAGAAAATTACGTAGTATCATGCTCTCTGAATAATACTAGTAAAACAAGTGGGTTTTTTCCCCAAACAGCTATCAAATCATTCATCTCTCCTCAGCCCAACTCAATAGCAGCTACCCCCCTCTTTCCCACAGAAAAATACTTCCACAAAAGTTAACACGAAAAGCTTAAACACCAGACCTGTATCTTAGATACCTGCATATATATGAACACTTCATGCCACAGAGACAGTAGAAAACAAGTAAAAAAGAGGAAGGAGAGGATCCACTACTGGAATCTCCATGGAAATGCATTGGTCTGGTGACCTCTGTCCCTAACCAAGAAAGGTTCCCTCAGGAGAACCTCAAGGGCAGCTTACCACTCAGCCACAAACTCTGAAACATAATACAGGACAGCACTGCTTCCTTGACCTGTTCATGATGAAAAGCCTTGCAGCTTTTTCCCTTGCTTCCTTCTGCCAAACTCAGGGGGAGGCTTCCTTAAAAAAACCATGCCCTTGTCATGCTCCTCCTCTTATCCCTTACCAGGGGGATTTTAGTACCTCCATCATGAGGTCTAAAAAGCAGCTTTAAAAGGGTACCTGTTCCTGAATAGACCGGTCCTGCTGACCCAAAATGGCAGATCAACTTACAGGAAAGACATACACATAAGAGGGGTTACACATCAGTGGCATAATGTGAAACCCTTAAGAGCAAAAATATGAAAATTCAAACTCTAATTTGAATGGCTTCAAATTACTTCACATATATACATATATACACACAGCCAGACAACTCTCTACCTGATAAACGTCTAAAAAACAATAAACATTATAAGACTCTACCTATATTCTGTTTTCTTTAATTTGCAATAAAACAACTTTTACCTTCTATACTTTTTAATCATAAAATAGTTATCCTGCAGACTGTCTTAAACTCTTCACTATCTTCAGCAACAGGCAAACAGACCAGACACTGATAAAAAAGTAGCTATGCTGGTAGGATTAAAAAAAAAAAAAAAAAAAAAAAGGAAGCCATCTGCACTGTTAGCACAAAGGCAGGATCTCCATGGACATAAATGGGAGAAAGATAAAGTCCCTGGTGAATAGAACTTGCAGAATTACAAGATACATTCCAGAAGCCAACTTCATATATATCCTAAATGCTGTCTTTGATGTTGTCATATGCGTACACACATGCGTATATGTATATACAAAGATACATACACATAATATTTACAAACTTTTAAAATAATTATATACACAAAATAATCTACAATTTAGCTTAGTCACTGATAGGCGAGAGGGACACATTTACTTTATGGAACTAACATTTAGGCATG
This sequence comes from Gavia stellata, assembly GCF_030936135.1. Classification (NCBI taxonomy): domain Eukaryota; kingdom Metazoa; phylum Chordata; class Aves; order Gaviiformes; family Gaviidae; genus Gavia; species Gavia stellata. Next base: position 11,391,525 of record NC_082611.1, on the reverse strand, counting down.
AAACAAGCTATAGCTAGAGAAACAGCTCACAGACTTCAGTTGCATGGGCTAAAAATGATGAATGATGTTGCCCTCAACATTTTCTCCTAGACAGAAAACTTATTTTAGATTTCTGTATTGTTTCTCCTATGCAGCTGAGGAGTCATGGCAAAGTCACTCTCTTCTAATCTCAGAAAAGTGCCGGGTATTCTTTCCATATGGGGTATCCAATGTTTTAAAGGAAAGCAAAGGATATCATGCAGTCAAGTCAGCACTCAGTGGAAAGCTACCTTATTCAACTTCTACACACTTAGACAATCCCTGAATTCACATCTTCAGTGCAAGCAAAGAACCATTTCTATTTTGATACGTCCTCTACTGGGACAATACCCTTGCAAGAGGATACTTAATCAGATGTTTACTCAGGTACTAAAATCCATTCTTTAAGTGTTACAATCTGCCCAATGCACAAGTAGCAACTGAGACTTTAAGGACATTGCAATATTAAAAAAATTAGAATAATAGGTCCAGTAAATACTCACGTATTATTACTTAACCATTTGTCTGAAAGCAACATTTCAAGAAGTGAAACACCAACGCAGCACCAACAAAGGTTCAGAAGCTAAATGTAAGGGCACATCTTACATGAAAAAAATTCAGCTATACTTCTATGCAAAAGCATACAGAGATCCCTCTGCAATCAAGTATTATGATCGCATGAAGCTTCTCTTCATGAGCTTCAAATAACTCAGCACACTCTAGACCTTTGGATGTTAGGAACCTGACAGGAAGGCAGTAGTCACAAAGACTTAAAAAAACCTTAAACTGTGATAATGGAAGTATGAATTAAAAAGCTGAAGGCTACCTGAAAGGCAAAAATCTATTTCATGCAAGAAAAACACAGATTGAAATTACAAGTCTTGGTATATATACCTACATATAAAATACTTAGCAAGCCACAAACCAGGCTGATACATGGGGAGCATGTTTTAAAATTACAAAAACAAATAGTTCAAATGTTAAAAATACAGTTCAAATTTGTAGGTTTTAAATCAATTTATCTGCAGTTTAAAAAAGTACAAAAATATACGATTAGTATCTGACATTTCTCTTATGCACACAATGAAAAACAAATATGTTTCTTGTTTTCACTCAAACAAAACATCAATAAACTGAAGGAAGAACACCTATTCTTGCAAGGACTACTTATAAAGATTTTGACAACCATTTGCTACCAGCACTGAAAGATCATTAGTAGAAAATATACAGCATGGGGACTAGTATACATGAAACTTAACACATGGAGTCTTGTAAGCATTATTGTTATATTTTCCTTCAGTAATTAAATTATTTGTTCTGACTTGATTCAAAGCAACATTGATAAATCAAATTATTCTTTTCATTGCTTTACATTAGTTCTAACAGTATATTCAGATGTTTAAACTGATACACTGAAAATAAGGTTACCAACCTGAAAGGCAAATACACACTCTTCTTCGTAATTGAAAAAAGGTTACTTGTCCAAAGCGGTATTCTTTCCTCTTCTCTGTTCATTTTCTACTAATTGGTTTTCTGTATGTTAAATTTATGATTCTTCAAGCATTAAAGCTAATTTCTAATCCTACATTCATAATTTGTTGAAAGATCATGAACATGAACTGTTAAGATAAATCGTACCAACTTAAAGCAAACAAGTGAAAGGCAAAAATACATTAAAAACATAATAATTAGAATTAATATTCGATTCTTAATCTATTGTTTTACAATTTTTAAATGTTTTCAGATTTCACTGCTACTTGATGACAATATGCATGCAATAATAAAGACTTGATTTTCTCACTTTTTAAAATCCTCATTCAGCTGAAATTCTGCTTTCTTTTTGCATTTTCCCTGTGTCAAACTCTGCAACTTTACATTTGAACCTGATCTCCCTGATTTCTATTGCAGTAAGCAGGAAAATTATGAATGAAAATTAGAAGTTCTCCATAGTTCTTTCTACATTACTCTCTTCTAGTCAAGTTCCCTCCTCAGAGCTCCAATATTTTGCATAGCAAAACAGTGGGTAGTATTTTGTGACTCTGCAGTAGTGGTTCTAGGTCATTCTGTAGAACATGGTGTCCTCTTGCTCTTGGAGGTTCCCTCAACCCAAGACATATAACTGAACACCAAATTTAGTGCTGTTATCAAGGGAGGTATCAATTACAGCAAAATCCTCTTTCAATGCCACTAACATTTAGAATAATCACATCACCTTCATTAGCCTCACAGTAGCAAACACAGTGTATTGAAGATATGCAATGATATGCATCATTCAGGTACAGACCTGAAGGATGTAAAAGCACACAACATCATTTTCCAAAAGCTGTAAAATGGTCAGTTTTAGCCATTTCCACATGGAGGACTACGTTTTAGTAATATGGTATTTGGGCGTCTAATAACACTGAGGATTTGAAAAGGATTAAAGGATATGAAAATCATAGATTGACATAAACTGAATAAAGATACTTTTGTTAGCAGAATTTAGCTACTGAAACTGCTCTTTAGGCACTGACTTAAGATTGTATTGATTAACCTAGAAATGGGAAGACAGCTGCAATTCTGCTCAAACAGTGTAATTAATATCAGAGAGGAAAAACTTTCTATTGAAATATAACAGCATATCTAAAAGGGAACATGCTTTGGTAGCCACTAAAGTTAAAAAAGCAATATTGGAAAAAGTAGTATTGACAGTATCTCTTCTCATGCTTATTACCAAACATTTGCATGTGTAAAATCCTGCACAAATCCCTCATCCTAAACTGAAAGTTCTACAGAATTCCAAGACAGACATTCCCACATGAATTAATTGATTTTACACTAAATTTTTAAACCTTCCAATTAGTTCAACTTGCTCTGTCATGGAAAGGAGGACCATCTCAAGGCCATTAACCCACCTCCATCAGTCTTACAGTGCAACGCGATCCAAGGGGCTACTATTTCTGCTGGACCTATAGGGTAATTGTTCCTGAAGCATGATCCACCATACTGCACAAAACCACGCAATATTCCTAAATACAATACATACTGTGACATGGTACAGAAAAAAGTACCACTAAAAGGACAAAATTTTGCCTACACAATGTGCTGTGGAAATAAGATCTTGTGTGATAAACTGAGGTAAGCTCTTGCAAAGCTGATGTGAAAGTGCCACTTTGCAACTTGCAAGCTATTTACAGTAGGTAGCCAGAAGAATAATCACTAATCAATCCCAATTATACAACTGGTTTATGTCTCATCCTAGGAGTCTTTCAGGAGTGCAATGGATGGCACCCATTTCTTACTGTAAAGAAAATATACTTTTTCTGAGATCTGATACGACAGAAAATTATTGTTTGTTTATGCATGATTAAGGTAGAATTTTGGTCCAAAGCTAAAGCACTGAAAGAATAAGCGATGCAAATTTTTAGTGAGTTGCTCAACTGATAATTTTGTATGCATCAATTGTGCAACTGAATTTGTAATTCAATTAGTATTTAAAGTAATTTAGGATGAAAGACTATCCAAAAATGCTTAAAAGAAGGCTTTCATAATTTACAGAAATGGCTGAAACTCCATTACTTCAAAAAAGGAGAATTAGTTATGTAACAAAGAAGAAAATACATTGTTTCTATTAGAAAACTATCAACTAAAACTAAAAATGCATGATCTTCTAACATATGAAAAAAAGCAGAAAAGCTCTCGTAAGTACTTTTATTTACTACATTAGTAGGCAACGAACAACTACATTAACTCTGGACTTTATGCCAAACACACAGACCTTCAGATTTTATTGATAAATTCCATATATATTTATATTACCACCACTTATTCCAGATTATGTGCATTACTACTCATTTCATATGACATGTGCCAAGCTTACCTACTCATTTTTACGGAACACCTGGGAAATCATTTGAAGTCAGATCAGAGCTACTATCTTTAAACATTCACAATCCACATTCACTGACATCTGAATGCCATTAAGGAATTTATAATTTTTTTTTTCTATTTGTTTTTGAAATTTTATATTACTTCATACAAATTAGCAAAGATTATGTTTTCTATCATAGACAAAGTTGCAACAGATATAATTAGACTGGCATTTTAGTAATACAAGTATTAATGTGGTCTTACGCCAAATAAAATGTCATTAAGATCTTTGAGTATTTTAGTCATTATGTCAGCTTTCTTTTGATGACTACACTGATCACTATGGTTGGTGCTTCTTAGACTTCTGATACAAGAACTCAGTGATACTAAGGAAAAAAAAAAGTAAGAGGAGAAAATCCCATATAAAAGCTAACAAATTTGATTAACAACAGGAATGCTGATTTAAGCACCCAGTGGTTTAGTATAGACGTTTTTAGCCACAAGCATGATCTAAATCTCAAATATTTTACTTGCGTTAAATAGTTAGTTAAATAAATAGTTAAATAAATTTTTCAGATCATTTCTACGCTGTAAAAAAAAAATTACTTTGATTACTTCTCTTCTCAATCCTTAGTGGATTTGTGATGTGTATTGCAATGTGTATTTAGGCTCTTGAACATTTTAAAGTTTTGGTGATTAAGCATTAAACTACATGATACTACATATTTACTACATACATACTACAGTATTTGCTGTATTTGTTGCAAAATCCCTATATGATAGGAAAACACAGAAATTCCAATTTTAAAATGGGAGAGTTAAGACACGAAGACACAGATTATGGGAATTAAGCATCCAAATGCCTTTAAAAAGCTGGTTCAAAGAATTTACAACAATTGGTGAACAACCCAGGAAATTTAAGTAATTTGGACTGATACTTTTTGAAATTTACAGAAATATTTAATGAATTACTGACCAGTGTTAATTGCTGGCATTTATTGAAAAGAATGGAGTAGAGATTGTATTTTACATATACAGCTGTCCAGTATAGTTTTGGGAGTTTGGTGCATTTGTCTACTGTGTATGTCATCAATATTTCGTTTAATAAAAACAGTTTTCAGTGAGTGGAAAAATCAATGCATTAACTACATTATCAGAGAATCTGCAAATGATGAGGGCAAAGTCTATATAAAATTAGCAGGTACTGTCTAGCAGGTGTAAAAAAAATTTATTATAGTCACCTCTTTTATTGTGTGTGTGGGGATAGGAAAGGTTTTTTCCCCAGCTCTTACTGATACTATGAGTTCTTTTAAGTACCTTGTTTCCAATGGCCTTTTTTGGTGGAAAGTTAAAAGTCCTTACTTGCTGGTACTTATTCTGTAATTTATGATGCAAGCTTCTGAACTCTGCATATCTTCGATAAACATTCCATTCATCATCCTTTATCCTAATATAAACCTGCAAAATACAGACATGGAAGGAAATAAATTGAAGAGAAACCATTGAACTAATGTATCTCCTTTACTCTTTAAAGCTTCATGGCTTAACACCTTTGCATTCATGATGCAATGGTACCAGAAGTTCCACGATTACTTATCCATAGATACATCTCTGACTGTACGTTTGCTGTTTGTGTTCTACTGGTCATCAATCTTATTCTCTCCCTTCTCTTTTTCTCATATTAATCAAGACAAACACAGCTTGCTCATTTTAACATGACTCTGGAGCAACCATGGTAGCACTTTTCGTTACCATGGTTTCCAGCATATTCTACTAGGCAGTGACCAAAGGAAAAATAATTTAATACCACTATAAAATTGATTTCTATGAACTCAGCATAGTTTTTCAACTTTGTAAATTAGCTTTGTAGCATCAGAATTGCAAAACATAATTTCACCCCAAGTATGAAATTTAATTTACTTTCTAAAAAAAATTACATTGAAAACTAAACTAGAAATTTTATTGTTTGGAAAATAAACACAGTTCATTCTTTCTGCCATATAGGACATTAAGTATAATTTAACACAGTTGTAGTTTTTGTGATTCTATTTTTGTTTGCCACTCAATTATTTCATGAGCATATTACCAATTACATGCTAAATATTCATATTCTGTAGGAAAATCTCATGCAGAAGTGAAATACACTTAGAGAAAGCTGAGATTTCATTCATTACTAGGTAATAACCTTTCCTCTACAGAAATGAGCCCACAGTTTAAAAGAATGCTGAAACAGCCCAAGTCAGAAACTATAAACCAAGCATCAAAACTCAAGATCCAGAGTGACCTTTTCCTTAGCTACTTCTGTAGAATCTGTGGCTCATTCATTCCCAGGTGTGTGTTAATAATCTCAGTATTTTGCATCACAAATTAAGCTGGAATAGTACTGATGACACTGCACTGCCTTGCTTCTCCAACAAAACCCAGTAATTTAGTAAGTTGTAAGGCAAGTATCAGGAGAATGCATATGTAAAAAAGCAACACCAACAACCATCACGTGAAGGGTGGGCAGTAATAACTGCATTTTTGTGAATACTAGGAAAAAATGAAATTTGGATTTTGATGTGGCCGATTCCAACTCTGAATTGCAGCTTTACCTGATGACTGAAAAATTAACATCATCCTTCTCCTCTAGATTTGCCAAGCCCTTAGGAAAAACAAAATTTTACTAAGGACTCATGGTATTTCAGAGATCCAGTGATGTCAGGTGAATGTCTTCTCCCACAAAAGCAGCTTATGCAGCCTTCCTTTCATATGGTCTTTAAGAAGTCCTCTTATCTCTACAGACACCTAGTTTCTCAAATTTATAGGAGGCTTCTGTCTTACAACAAAATACAACGTACCATGCAGATACCATGCAACTTCTGCCAAATTACAATATTTCACTGTAGGGAACATTCATATGTTCATAATATTGGATTCTACTGAATAACAAGCATATTTTTTGGTTACTATTGTACTTCATCACATTTCATGAGGATGACAAAAAATAAATACTGTAATTCCAAAATTAGCACATCTAAGAACACAAAAGATTCAGATTATTGTGTGAATTACAAATGCATATGTAAACAAAAATTCAACTAGTTTTGGTAACAAGAATTCAGATGGTGCAATTATGGAACCACTATAATAAGTCTGCAAGAAGTATTCAGATTTCTTTTTCATTTTGAAAATAAATCCAGGATAAAGATAATTAAAATACCTACAGGACCATTTGTTTTAACAGTTCAGTACACCTCTGAAGGAAAATTAAGGTAAATATGAAATGCAAATATTTTGCATAATTTCAATAAAATTCATTTAATGTAGTAAAAACTATATTAAATACTCTTTATACACCCAGCTCTAACCTCTCTCCCTGCCTATTCTTGCTTCAACCAGCATATTGTTTGAAATTTTGTAAACATTCGCAAGATTCATGTTTCAGCTTCCCTACGGGGGGGCGGGGACAACAAAAAGGCTTAACTTGCTTTTAACCATGTTATTTAATATGGAAATCCTAATTTAACCAAGCAGTTATCTTTGCACATGTGATTTCGTGAATCATGCAATTCAATATTACCTGTTAAGCTGTAACCTATAGTTAACTAATTAAGGAATCCAGTACACTATAACTGAAATTTTTAAGGACTGCAAAAACATAGATTGATTTCTTAGATAAAACTGTTAAAGAATTTCTTCCTATTCTTCTATGTACATGGATATTAATTTCTTTTAGACAGTAAGAAATGAAAATGCAACATTTGGAGCCCTGTGCCATATTGAATTTATCGACAATCATATAATAGCGTATGAAAGGCATGTTAAAGTTCATGATGTAGTACACATTTAAAGCTTTATCATCTCAACAGGTAATATTATTCACAAGCCAAGGTATTTCAAGACACAATGCAAATTCAGTTAGGAAATCAAACAGAGTGAATCCTAAATATAAAACTGCTTGGATAAACTTATTCTAGTCTAGTCATATAAGGCATATAGTTATCCTCATTTAAATGAAACACAGATCATACAACTTAAGCACAGGAATAATAGGGAACAATTATCTTTGTAGACAAAATTTTTAAATAATACCAAATCAAGCAACTTGAGATGCATGGTTTGAAATTGTCTTAAAAGTCATTAGGACTACTCCCATCATCTTCAATGTATCCACAATTTCATTCACTGTCTTTTAATAGGAAATGAATGAAATCTGTAGCTGCCAAATCCACTTTTGTGTATGTTTGTCCCAAATTATGATGCTGCACCCTATAGTGACACTACTTTCTACTACTGAAAATACCTTAACATACGACATATAATTACAGAACAGTATTTGAAGATCATGCTATAGAAAGTTGAAAGGACTACTTTTAGGCTCATTCTCTGATCAATTTAAAAATCAATTCCAAATCACTACATTTCCTTTCAAATGCCCACGTTTTCCTGAAATCATCCACTTCCTAACCTAATTAAGTAATTTTCAAGGTAACAAAAATTTACAGACCAAATCAAAATCACCTCTAGAATGCTTATTTGATTGTAGACAAAAGATTTTACTTTAATAATCTCTTGTATATAAAAAATTAAGTAGCTTTTGCTTGTAATTTAGGAGCACTTTCCAATTGGATTTCCTGTGTAAAAATTGATTGGTAACCTTTTTGTAGCTATGATTTACAGCAGCTGAAAGAAAAAATTCAGTTAGTATGTATATACAATGAATTGTCTGTTATCTTCTCATCACAAACATGTTTTAAGTCAAAGATTTGAAGATAAATAGCAAAACTAGTAGTAATTTAATATTTTGGGTTTCAGCCAACTACCTGCTAATTTAGTATTACACAAATGCCCAAAAACTTCTGAGAACTGATTTGAAAGCACTAGTTTAATGATTGTATACTGAAATTAATAAACCCTACTCCCATGGTACCGGTTTTTGAGGCAAAAGTTTCTTTAATATGTTAAGGAATCTTTAAGCAGTTCTGAGCAAAAAATGCTGTTAACAAATATTCGTAACAGACTAGTTAACTATTGACATAGTTCATCACTACTTATGTATAAAAGCCTGAGGAGAAGAAAGAACAAAGGCCAAAATTCCAACTTGCTCTATTTCCAGTGCACCTTCACAGATTAAATGCCTATGATCAACACTCATTCTTCAGGTCTGCAGAAGTCTAAAGTGGGTGTTTTTCTTTTTGGATGAAAAATATAGATTGGTATATTTGGGATTCACTTTTTGGCTCTCTCTCAAGCACTGTAGGTAGAAAGAGATACTGAATGAGATATTAGAGAATCTTCTTCTGTTGCAATGACAGTCACAGGTTATAGAAATAGCAGATCAAGCATCAGGAAGGAACTTCCCTAAAGCAAGTTACTCGTCAATCTTCCCTACAAATACAGCTCACATTTCCTGGTAGGATGATCTGACACAAAGAAAAATAAATTCCAGCCAGAGAACTGTGTGGATGGGAGCTCCACAAATACAAACCTGCTGAAGTTAAAGTCCCTGTAAGTCCATGTCCCATTCCAGAGACAAGAAAAACATCAGAAAGGGAGAGAATAATGCTAATGGAAGGTGAGCAGTGAAACTCTACTAAACCACATAGAAAATTCAATGGCACAAGATACAAGAGAACTCAGAACATTTCAGCAGCAGAACACTTCAAAGGACATAACGAATACTGAGAAAGTTTGTAAAGAATCAGTCCTATTCTGCACAAGGTCATAGTTTTTCTCACAAGCATGAAAAAAAAAAATTATGGGCAGTATACGGAATGCAAAAGAGACTGATCTACACTAAGGAAGCTACTGTGACATTTGCCATCGGGGGGGATGGAAGAAAAAAAAAATGGGGTGATAAAAACACTATTATTTCTGCATTACTGTGTTTCTACTGTATTACTGTATTTGTAACTTCCTTTTCCTCACTAATAAAAAAGGGTTTTCTGGAGATCCTCTTGTTTGTTACATATGCCTTTCAAATCAATGTCCAAGCATGTGACAACAAAAAGAAAAATTAGCGACTGGTTTGGTAGAGACAACCCAATCACCATGAATACAAAAACATAACATGCAAATTGGCACCATTATTTTTTAAATGTTAACTCAGCTAAGCTTGACTGGTGAAAGTTTTCTTTACATTTGCTTTTAAATAACACTAAATAATTTTGGAGTACCATTGGTCCATAGTTTTACCTTTACACTTCAGTACAGCAAGAAAAAGCAAAGTAGACATGAACTAGGAGAGACGCTTTAATTTTTTGCTAGAGTTTCATTCTTGGTAAAGAAGCTATAAAATGTTTCTGTAAGATGCGAATATTTGCTTCAGATACAGGAATATCTGCTTAGATAGAACAGATTAAGATTATAAAGGATGAGAAGATTTATCAAACCTGCTTATGCTAATAGAACATATGTATCTTAAGAAGCGTATTGCTAGCAATCAGCAGGATAAACCAATGAATGAATGACAGTTCTTAAATGGACTTGATGCATTGTCTAAGACTGGCAATTTGAACACTGGGCGGGGGAGGATGGGAGAAGAGATTGTACAGGGAGGGAGACGTTATGTGCTTAACTTTGCCTCTTTTTTTTCCCCCTAGACAGGACAAAGTAAGCTTAGAACAAATAAAAAATTAAATAGAACAGACTGCTCCTCCAACTACCTGTGCTGATACACCTGTTCTAACACACTTTGTTGGGTTAGAAAAGCCAACAAAAAACAGTCAAAGAGATTATACGGATGAAGCTCAAACTGCAGGCATTTCAGCTTTTCCCCTTCTTGCAGAATCTACCAACAAAGTCTTGCATCTCCTTTACCTCTTGCATTTGAAATAGTAAATTTAAATAATTATATACTGTATTACACAATCATAGTCTTGGCAGGGGGGGTGGAATTAGACGATCTTTAAGGTCCCTTCCAACCCAAAACATTCTGTGATACAATTCTATGATAAAAGAATCATAATTTCATTCCATGTCCAAACTGCAACACTTGTAATGTCCCCAAATTATCTTCTAAACTACTAAAATTATCTTCTAAAATACTTTAATCTGACTGTGATCCATGTTATCTTTTATCACTCTTAACAGTAAAGATAATTTCTTTTTTATTCTTACAAAAAGTAATCTATTAAACAGCATAAAAAGACATCCTCTTCTGCTACAACTACAGAGAGAGAACACCAAGCACAAGACAGGGACTTCTTAAAGTCCAGTTCAGTATTACTGATGAAGAGCTGGAAGTAGTAAGAGGAGGCAAGATCTCATCTGCATTAGAAGTTCTCCTCAGCTACCTAACCCAGTTTATCGTTTTCACTGCCTCCACTGTAAGTTTCCCATACAGAAAAAAAAGAAACCTCAAAAACCACCTGTTAAAGAATGTCTGTTAAATTTCTTCATGATAAAAAGGGAAGAAGAAATGAAGATAAACAATTTCAGTGCTCTGAACTATAAAGCAAAACTTGTTAATATCAATAAAATTTATCTACTGATTCTCTACGTTTATTGAGTTTGGTGTTACAGACATCATGGAAGCCTGGAAAATTCATTGCAACAACTCCCAAGTAATTATTAACTTCACATTTGGTTAAACAAATCTTATAACCTGTTGTATTTCTATAAACCAAAACTGCCAGTACTTTTCTGGAGTATTGCTAACAATAATCTAAGAAAAATGACTGAGTAGTCTTTCTGTGGAAAAAGGAACATTCATCCATTTTAATCAGAGGTGCAGACTTGTTCTGGGATGAGCTTCTGTAACTACTACTTGTTCTGTTTCTCAAATACTGGTTTATAATGATACTAAAGTTTAAAAAAAAAATCTTAAAACTAACTCAACTTTAATGTATATCTTAAATTATTCAGAAACACTAAATTAAAAATATTTTTATCAAAATTTACAATTTAAGAAATAATTGTTTTCAGGGGATTGGAACTACCTTGTCTTCCTATTTCATAGTTGTGTTTTTCTGAGAGGAGTGATGTATTTCAATCTATTTAGGAAGCTTTTATCAAAATTATTTCTGCACTCAAAACATATAGAAGTAGTAAAAGGTATGAATCCAAAGGGGAAGTATATAGCAAAAAAGGAAGAACCAGTTACATTTCTTGACTTTACTTCAGGACAATGGGGTTCTGTTTAGAATATAAAGTCAAGCTGAATTCTCCAAAGTTACCTTCTAAGTGTGAGAAATGAATACAAATGCAAGTTACATTTTGACACAGCTGCAGGCCTGCATTTATGGTTAAGTTCCCTCTTTGAAAATGATCCAATTTAAGAATTTCTGCATAATGAAAAACAAATGGAACAAACAAATGTTTCAGCTGTGATATCAGCGGCTTTTTGTGTGCCTTTCTACATGCAGAGACGTAACAGGAATTAAAGTGAACAAGCTTTTATCGCAATAAGACCATTTTATCTACTTGCACAAAGACTACAAATACGATAATATATCTTGTTATGTTAGATCTTAAACTTTCTGATAGGTAGTTCATAAAAATGAATGATACAGTGTCAAATATGTGAGAGAATGCACAAAGAATGAACTTTAAAAACAGACAATATTGTTCTACTAAGCAGAAAAACGTCATGCGTTTTAGGCCTATCCACTCAATTACATACATGCAGAATTATATTCACCGTGTTTCTGTAGTCACAGTTCTGTTTCTAATCACCAAAACAGGACTAAAGCGACTGGGCCCCAAAGAACACAAGCAGCATGCCTACACTTTTGCTGGATGGAATCAGTACATTTTTTATTTTTAATACAAATAAAATCAGCAAAGAAGTTTTCACTCAATAACATAATTAGCTCCTTTTGACAGTGAAATATTACTTATAATACCCAAAAATAATTCTCACCATTTCACAAACACGCACTTTGAACTGATACAGTCATTCCAATGCATGACAACCACTCTAGTGAAAGAAGTTTCTGCAGAAGACAATGTAAGTAAAATGACAGAACTGCTGGCTTTTTCTCCAAATAGAATATTTTGGGTGCTCTGGCCAGGGAAAGGAAGCTATCTCACCAATCAGTTTGTAAATAAGATAACTATTATTTAGTCTAGATATTTATTGGATATAAATATTTTTCTTCTTTCTGTAGTAGGTATAAAATAATTTGAAAATTTAAATTCTACTTTTATTTTCCTAGTATTTTTTGCATCCAGATTAGCATTTCTATAAGCATATCAATGTATTAAGTTGTATTATGGTTTCCTTTAGAAAAATAAGTAATTATAAAAGTCTCCAAGGAATGACCTCATCTTTGTATACTCCCCCAACCAAGCTATTTAAAAATTTTTCTCCTTTACCTACTCTTAGGCTTCTCTGACACCTCCTCAGGTCCCATTACGGAAAAAGTGGGATACTCACCTTTTTGACTTATGTGCTCTCAAACCACTCTCTTTCAGAATGCCATGAGCCATACCTTTCTCTCAAATTCTCCCAATCACTCTAGGCCATTTTCTTCTCTACCTGCCCTGAGCTGCTCCAAGATAGAATATGATCAGAATTAGTAATCCAATTCCTCATATATCAGTGAAATGAAATTCAACTTTGGGTTTAATTTTTGCAATTTGTTGCCTACTTTTCAACTATTCTGTCAATCCATTGTCTTCCATTGTTAAGACATTTGATGAAAGGCTATGCAGGCTCATGTATAAATTAAAGGTCAACAGTCACATCTGGCAGATCCCGAACTGTGCCTTTATTGTTTCATGTCTCACCCAAAGAATTTGCTGGGCGCTCTCCCCCTCAAAAACTCCTGAGTATCAGATACTGTCCTCCTCAGTCTCTTTTAAGTTGTTTTTCTGTGAATATTTTTCCCTCTCTTTAAGCAGGAGCATTCAGGTACCCTGAACAGCCCCTTAATATGACGGTATACCGCTCTTCCTTCAGAGAGGAAGTGGAGAGGAAAAACAAAACATCATTTAAAGTAATATAAAAAGAAATATTTAAGAGAAAATATATCATTCAATATTAAACAGTAAGACTCAAAAGAGTCAAAGGAATGAAGAAGTTGTAAGAAACGAATGTTTGTTGATGATAATCTTAGGGGGGTCCTATTCATATGCAAATACCAACAATCTTGTCTGATTAGCATGTTTATCTTTAATCTTATTTGGTATAATCTAAAGTGTTTACTACTCTGCAAACAAGGCAGATTTGCAAGTAGTCATTTAAATATTGGTATCACTTTAAGAATCACAAAATCTTGGTTTCATTATCTTAAGTGTCAGCCATTGGTAATTATAGCAACAAAAGGCATGACTAATGGCATTTGCTGTACACTTCACAGGAAAGTGGAATCCAAATGTATGCAGAAAATAACAAGATACTCTACAGTTGAGAAATATGATAAAATAATATTATTGCAATAATCACCTTGCTTGACAGGCACTAAAGAAACTGCAACTAACTATCACCATCTAGAGGTAAAATGCAAATGCAAATTTTTTTTTTTATTCTGATCCAGATTCTGTCATTATCCCAGTGAATATACTAAACATGACATTACTTTCTAATGGTAGGCTGAGCAACATCTGCCTCACAAAAAAGATTCACAAAAAAATGGGCATCAAACTGCACAGATCACAGAGTCATCAGAAAGCAACTAGTTAACTAGAGAAGACAGGATGTTTATAAGAGAAGAGTAGACTTTTGCCAGCATGACCCTGATTTTACAAAGCTGCCTAATATTTAAATTGTCTGTTTAAAGGACTAGGCTTTCTTAACTGTTACTTTGTACAAAATACATTATCTTCTTCATATGTGACTAGGTCCTTTAATGCTTATAACTAATCAGTTTACCACTTACTAATAGCCATCACAAACTTTGTAAGAGAATAAACCTCTGAAGTTTCTTTTGGTCTCAAAGTGGACAACTCTAATTGTTCTAATGTTCCTGCTAGAGATATTGTTATGACAATCTAGTCTGAGCTCCTGTCACAGCCCAATAACGTCTAAATAATCCTTATGATTTGTTGATTCATAATAAGGACATCAACTGGTCATCTAATTAAACCTTCTACTCAGGTGCAAAATTAATTATACTAGTAATCTATCAGCACTAATGAATGGCAAGACAGTAGTCAAGATATAAACCTGAAACAAAACGAAGCTGAGCAAAGTATAAAGAGAGAGGATGTGCTTCTGAAAACATTAGAATGAGCTTGCCATGCATAGAAGATAAACACTAGTGGAAGGAAAGAGATTTCCTAATCATACCTATTATTTCCATTTTAGGACTAAATTAGTCATTCTTAGCATAGCATTACAAGGGCAACTCATGCTTAGTTAATCCTATGCCATGACCTCCAGGTTTCTTCCACTGTACTGTTACTGCAAGGCATACTGATTTCAACAGTTCAGAAAATTCTTTGGTGAATTACGAAATTTATTTTATTCGGTACACTTAAATATGAACACAAGCTATAGTGATATTTATCCATAAGAGTTGCCTATCTTCCAAAATATTGCTACCCAGGGATTTCCTGAGAAAGAAGTCACGTCTTCATGTTTGGACTGATTTTTCTTCAATTTAATTAGCTCAATTATTTTCTAGACCCATGTAAACTTCCAGTATTCACAAGCTCTGCGGCAAGATGTCTTGCACCCCAGCTGTATGCTGTGGAGAAAACCACTGTCACAGACTTGTTTTGAAACTGCAAGCTAGTAGTTTCAATGGATGCTCCAATCTGCATTTTGAAACAGTTAAAAATCTCTCCATGTCTTTCATGATTTGAAAGACTGCTATTGTATTCCTCTCTCAGTTGTCTTTCTTGCAGGCTGAGAATTTCCAATATGCTCCTCAAATGAAAAAGCTTCATTCTTCACCCATATTCTTTGGAGAGGACTAGAACTGCACAGATAAGCAAGAGATTATACATGGCATAATAGAGTCTTCTGTTTTTCTATCCCTTTCCTAATGATTTCTAACAACTTAGTTTTTAGACCTTCCTAAACGCTTTTAAAAAATGTGTCAGATTAGATACTTTAAAATCTTCTGGTACCCAAGCTAGAAGCTATTTAACAGTCAGTTTTCAGCTATTTCACCCTTGAATTCCTGGTGAACTGCATGTGGAGATTTATTCTTTATTTGTTCAATAAGATCTTCTCCTGGTACTTCATTTAAAACAGACAATCTGCTAATTCTCCACAAAGAATAATCCAGAATGGGAATACCCCATAACAACTCCATGGTGGACTGAGATTTTAAAATATGCATTTTTCTGTTACTATTTTATGTTCTGAGACCTTCTTCTTCTTCAGCTTCAGTATTTGTCCCACTGACTTTAGCAAGTGGTCTCTTCCTGACCTGTACAAGAGACCATTAAGATTTTATGCCTTTTAAGAGGCCTATAACACTGTATTTCTACTTTTTTCCTCCAGAATGTGTACATTCATCTATTTTTCTTTGGAGATGACTTAATTTCTTTAATTTTTTACAATGTATTTATTTACTTCTAATAACTTCCCTTATTCTGCTGCCTAGCCATTCTTCTCTTGTTTTTCCTCTTTTTTTGAATACGTTATGCATTTCCTTTGAGCAATATCCAAGTTTTTAAATAGTCTCCATTATGCCTGCAAACCATCTTAGCTGTCCCTTCTAGTCTTTTTTTAACCAGCTTCCTCATTTTTTCCTCATTCTCTTTTTTATAGTTAAATATTACAGTAGTGAATTTTTGCTTTTGTTGTTCCTTTTACAAATGTTTAAATTAATTAATTTTATTTAAACTCCTATTCCCAACCCAAGCATGTGTTGTTCTTTACATGTAAACCTTCCTCTACTTTTCAGTTTATAA
Organism: Gavia stellata; assembly: GCF_030936135.1. Classification (NCBI taxonomy): domain Eukaryota; kingdom Metazoa; phylum Chordata; class Aves; order Gaviiformes; family Gaviidae; genus Gavia; species Gavia stellata. Next base: position 11,374,866 of record NC_082611.1, on the reverse strand, counting down.
GTTTTATGATCTTCGAGTGCCAGTAACTGAATCCTGCATTTAAAATCATCTCTTCTGTGAAAACTCCCTTTATTCCAGAAACATATCCAAATCCTAATGAAGCCAAACCCTTTATTTTTCCAACATTTTTTCATTCATGCAGCAAAATACTAGATCTCCACCTATCTGAAGTCTCCATACGCTCCTTTACTCTGTATCACTGGAAACCAAACAGAACATTACCTTGCACACCATGGCTTAGGAGCTCATCTAGAAACATCAAAGTCTTCCCATCTTTCTACTCAGCAGGTAAAGTCCCATATAATACCCTACGGAATGACAAAATTGAACTCCCCAACACTTACAGCCACCTCTTCTCAGAAGGGATTGTTGTCCTCAGAGAAATATTCTCAGTGCAAGAGAAAACAAAGCCCTAAATGGCTATTTAATTTTAAAAGCCCTGTATCACAACATTTATTTCTTTATTTATTGTAGTCACCATTTATTTATTTATTATAGTAATCTGAAAGTTCATCAGTTATTCTGAAATGGTGATATTTCAGAAAACGAGTGAAAAATATTTTTAATTAAACTTAATAACTGCACTTAAATGCACATCCAATTCTAAATAGCTTTTTTACTAAAATTTATACACCATCTGATTGTTGTAACATCCACAGTTGAATAAGTCTATGGCCCTGTTAACTTTTAAGGCAGTATTAGATAGTGCTAAGCTGCGAGCACTGATCTATCTGCTGCTCACAATTGTCCCCTTGAACTCAGTCATTCAAATTGAGCATAAAAGTTGGCTATGTTTCTAGACCTTGTTTTTAAATTCTTAAGATTCATAACCAGTAAATGCTGCCAGTTAAACATAACTGCAAGAGTACGATGTAACTCTACAAATACAGAGGTCTGATTAAAATTTCCACATCTAATAGGATTCATTAGAAAATGTTGCTTGCTTTCGGAGTTCACAACCTTATTTCTGAGCTTGTCCAGAAACCTTAATCCTTAACAGAAATTAAAGAAACTATTTGATGATTGAAACTATGTGACAAGTATGCTGGAGCTGGAAACTTTTCCTTCTATATTCACTGAAGGATAACATCTGGGTCTTTTTTAAGGATGGAAGATGTACTGATTTTGAACATGACATCTGAAACACACCAAAATACTAACATGACACAGAAAGAAGTACTTTGAAATGCCCTTCAAAACAGCATTACAAATCTGCATTAAAAAAATAATTAAAAAAGCAAGCACTGTCATGAAACTCCTGCCAGAGTCTATTCTTATCCTGTCCAGGTCAGGCCCTCCTGATATGCAAATTGACACGTCATTAATTTCTTTTCCTGGTTTAAGAAGCATGAATGTAAAACTGGCATTGATTTCAAAGAGACACAGCTACCCAGATTTATTTCTCCTAATTCTTATATTCTTAAAAAGCATTTGTAAGTCCAGGAAAAAAGATGACAGATACTATGGAACTGATAGGTTCATACTTCTCCAAACTATTTGAGGTGCTCTGCAATTCTTTCCAATTCAAATCAGCATTTCACAATTTCAAATCAGCAAAGGTTAACAAGCTGGCTCATAACAGGAAGGGAGAAAAGGACAATCTTTCTAATAACAAAAAATGCATAAGAAATCAAGCCATGTTAGAAATACATTTACATGAACTGCATTTGAAAAAGCAATGGTAAAGGTCCATGCCCTTTTGTGACATCTTCATTTGGCAGCAACATCTTACCTTAATAGTATTACCCACACAATCTAATTTTCGGGCAGGCTAAGCATCTTAAGGCTAATTTCCAATTAGCTTTAAGTACAGTCATAAGTATTTAACATATCTAAAAATTATGCTTACCCAAATCCAAAGTTTCAACGTTGCCTGTTCCAGTTTGCACACTTTAGCTTTCTCCAAAGTTCCTTTGACATCTTTTTCTCAGAATTAACCAGCACAACCAAGAGTCAGTTTTTACATCTCAAGTTATGGTTACTCAAGCACTTAGAGAGAAATCTGAACTCCAAAAGATGTTGGAATGATCTCCATAATATCAACATTCTGCAATATTGCTACCTTTCTTTACATTGATATACTACAAGAAATCTCTCATATAGCTGATATAAAGAGTTATACATGCATTTTAATTTTCTGCCATTAGTGAAATAAATTATAAAGCAGCAAAAATAATGTTTATTATGAGTAAGAGGACTCTCAGAAATAAGCTCAGTCATTTATCCTAATTGTCACTCCCAGTCCTTGCCTGTTCATTATATACTAGTAGCCTGGTAAATACCCTCTTCCACAATTTCAACATTGAATCAAATTCCCTGTAATCAGGAGCACATGTTTTGGCAGAGATTTAACAAGATAAATGCACAGTGCTGTTATTGAGGCTATTCTGAAGTTTTATAAATTAATGCTTTCCTGGTAGCTATAAAGTGCAGAATATATATTCAGCAAGCACATGACTACATATTTGATCAAAGATGTGGCAATCACTTCAAGTGTTTCATCATAGTGTGTTATGCTACAGAGTGTATGTCTATTTAGGAAAATTTCTTTTTTTCACATGCACAGTGGCAGAAAACAAAGTTATTTGCTAGACAGATACTCTTCCCAGTTATACTCATATTACTGACATCAAAAACTGGTAGGAATGCCATTAATGTATTCTTCCATAAGGAAAGATCTCAGCAGGTATTAAGATCAAAGTTTAATAAGAAATATAGAAATATTAGGTCACTTCTACTGGTCATTCTTGCTCGCTTTTTTTTAAATATTGAAAGACAAAGTTGAGCAAATACACAACTGTTCACCAGAGGAATTCTATGATATTCTGTGCTGTTCTGTAATTAAAAACAACCTAGTCTGACCACAGGCATTCTATATTTATTCTAGATAGATGTTTCTAACTTTCCACATTACGTACGTCCCATAAATTGCTAGTGTGAATAGATAATGAACAGAGCATATTCAGAAGAACTTGTACATTTTTCACATACATATACAAATGAACAGAACTTTGCACACTATGGATGCCCAACATTACCAGTATATATTGTAGACATAAATAACTTAATAAAATTATCAAAATTGTCTTTTTGTAAATCTAGAATTTTCAGTCTTTTAGAATCTTGCAATGATATTTTGCTTCCTTTTTTCCTTTTCTCAAGAGGCTTAGCCTTCAATCACACATTCTTTGTTTTTCATTGATGATGAGTAATGGATGAAGTCTATTAAAACCCACTCTGTACCAGCACAACATATTTTCTAAAATGTCATGCCAATGATAAATAGAAATAAGGTGCAAAAGCATGATAAAAAACCTAAATTTTGTTCAAGTAACTGTAGTTCGGCCCTTAACCAAAGTAAACTGAGAGCAACATCTAACCCTCTACCCACTTCAGCAGATTTTGGATAAAGCCCTGAACCTCTTGGGTAGCTTAGTTTATCTCAATATTTTTCCTATTGAAAAAAACGTGCAGACTGTCTACAGTATATATGAATTCTGCATACTTTCCAGGCTGTCGTGATGCCATTTAGTCAAGTACAGTCAAAGTGCATGAAAAGTATTAAACTCTTCAGTAACTAAGTTTGATATCAAGTTACAAGTAAAATTAAAAATAAAGTCTTCAAAGAATTAATGTTTTTTAATCCAGTTCTAATATACCTTAATGAAAAGCACTTTATTACTTACTTAAAATGTTAGATTTGGCATATTAGATAGCAACTTTATAAATAAATTGTTTCTGGTTCACACCTTAGTAGCAATGACACTAACAAAACTCAAAATACAAAAGCAAGTTTAATAATAAATAATTATTCTTTCTTCCCATTCAACCAAAGAGAATGCAACTGAAAAAGCAAATAATAAAATTACTGATAAAAATGGAACTATTTGCAATACATGCAAATTCTCCATGACTCTTCTTCAAACAGACATGTGCTTATGTGCTTTTCTTTCATTTCATCTTGCATTTTTTTCTGTCCATTTAACCACTCGAGACCTCTAAATTGGCAGCTTTTTTTAAAAAAAAAAAAAACAAAATGGCCTCCCTGTGCAGTAAGAATCATAGAACAGTTTGGGTTGGAAGGGACCTTAAAGATCATCTAGTTCCAACCCCCCTGCCATGGGCAGGGACACCTTCCAGGTGGCTTAAAGCCCCGTCCCACCTGGCCTTGAACACTTCCAGGGTTGGGACATCCACAACTTCTCTGGGCAACCTGTTCCAGTGCCTCACCACCCTCATGGTGAAGAATTTCTTCCTAATATCTAATCTAAAATCCACCCTCTTTCAGCTTAAAGCCATTACAACCCTTGTCCTATCACTACAGGCCCTTGTAAAAAGTCCCTCTCCAGCTTTCTTGTAGGCCCCTCCAGGTACTGGAAGGCTGCTATGAGGTCTATAATGTTACTATTGAACTTCAGAAACTTTAATAGTATAGTTTTCCTCCCATTCCTTCATCTATCACAGCATCTCCTCTTACTGAAGAGCTGCCTATAGCTAAACTCTCTGCTCATCCACAAGCAGTTGCAACAATTGTTTTGTTTCTACTTGTCACTAACCAACCAAATGAGGAGGAAAACCTGTGTGAGCAACAGACCATTAGTAAACACACCTGAGAAAGCCATAGTTTAAGTTTACTTCTTATTCACAACTTACACGGAAAAGGTTTTAAACTGCTTTTCTTTGCAGTAAGTCTCCCACTGCAACAATTCATGCCCGTGATTTGATAATTAGAAATTATGTTAACTCTTCACATAAATATGAAAGAAACATGGAACTGTGTTCATCCACATAAGCCTTCCTGAGTATCAGGAAAAGATAAGATCAACTATTGGGTCATATTCCCCCTCTCCTGTCTTTCACATAACAGCAGATAGCAGTAACATTAAAAAGACATAAAATGAATGCTATACAGACAGTACTGTTACATGTCATTTCTCACCATCATTAATAAGTGTGCCAAGCCTAAACAGTCAGAAATGCACTTAAAAATTAAAGGAATATTCACTGGGTGCCTTCACTTCAATCTGTACTGCAGATATAACTAAAAAAAAAAAAGTCAGAAAATGTAAAAATTCAAGTTGTTGCATGTTGTCATGTTCTTGCAAACACAAAAGACGTCGTTGTTCACATACCAAGTATTTTTCTGGAATTATCTTATTTTGTAGTTATCTGCCAGGAACTCAAAATTTCTATGCAACTTCAGAAAAAAAAAAAAAACACAAAGAAGAAAATTCTGGGGTACATCACATTGCAGCTTTTGCTTGATCAACAGTCTAGACATAAAAATGCTTAAGGAAAGACTGAACTTTGACAACTCAAAGCTTTTTAAACAGTACGTGATAGGTACCCCTTAATATTACCCTTTGCTACTCATCCACACAGGCAGCAACATTAATTCCAGAGAAGACTACTACCAAATCAAGGGCGACTAAACAGCACCGGGGACAAGGATGAAGTGCATAGGGGCCCAGCTGGTCTTCTAGATCCTGCCAGTGAGGGAAAAGGCTTGTGAAGGAGCAGGTGACTCCTGTGGATCAATACCTGGTTGCACAGCAGGTGTCACTGACAGATTTGGCTTTTATGATCATGGCACTGTCTCTAATGATCAAGGACTGCTAGGAAAGATGAAATCCACCTGACAGACTGGGACAAGATCACCTTTGCCAACAGGCTGGTAAGGACCAGCCAACAACCTGGTGAGGAAATGGTGGATAGGGTGGAAAGCAAATGGTGCATGGTGATAGGAACAAGAGAAACCTAAGAAATGACAAAGCAGGATGAAAAGAATAAAACAAAGCAACCTATGAAACAAGCAGGAGAAACCAGAGCTCCTCTAGTGGTCACAGAACTGCAAGATCATTAGAGTAACAGAGATGTGGTGGGGTGGGATATTGATGCTTCTAAGAATTTCTGCATTAGCAGAATGGTGTCTCGGTTTGAGAATGTGTAGCCAGTGACAGCAGAGTGGAGGAATATGTGAGAGCTAAAAATACAAACATAATCACACTTGTCAACAAGTTAGGTTCCACAAACACTTGCGTACCTGAATTTGACTGATTATTCAATGCTTTTGAACAAATTACTAACTGTTCAGTATTGTTAGCTTTTCTTTCCATTAGCTGAAGTCTTATTTTTCATTGTCTTTTACTGGCCAAAAGGTTGGTGTTTTCCTGTAGTTTTCTACTATCTGCCAACACTTTATAAATGACTCAAAATTCTACAAAAATCATCATTCAGAGTGAGAGGAATGTTAAAAAGCTTCAGAAGTCTCATTCAGAGCTAAGTACATGTGGCTGAAAAAAAAGTGGAAAAATTTTGCAGCTGCTAATAATCCACAAATAAAGAAATACAAACATCCTGGGACAGCATATTAAAGAGGGTTTAAAGTTTGCCCTGCCGTTCTATCCATGGCGGGTATAATTGTTCTGAAACCGACAATCCAGGAATCAAGGAACAGAATGAGATTTCAGTGCTTCAACTACAAGGCAGGCTAGAGCGCAAACCCCTAAATTCAGACCCGGCTGAAGCAGAACACTCATAGTCCAATGACACATAATGAAGGCTTGTTGCACCATTCAAAATGTTTTTGAGTGAACTACTACAGTAAGCCACATCTGTCTGTCTGTCAAGCAACATTTCTGGTCATTGATACCCTCAAAACTGAAATAGAATATGTACATGCATACTGAATAAGCCATTACTGATTAATACTGAATTGTTGTACTCCCTCGCCAATGCAGTCATCTTATTAGCATGCTTTTAAAGTATTAAATTATTAACAGCCAACCCTCAAATTATGCTATTTGAATAATCAACACAATCCTATGGATGAATATATACGAAGTTACTGCTGCTGTTCATTAACTGATCTCTAATGAAATTATACTGAGATCTTTAAACTATTAAGGTGTGCCACTTCAGTCAGAAACCTTCACAGAGCATCTGTGTTAAGATGTATCACTTACCTGATAAACATGGAATGCATTAGCTGCTTTTCCACGGAGAAAGACTGAGGGAATCCAAACATTAATAAGAGCACGATTCGATCTGAGGTGAAGAGAGAAAAACTTAAAATAGGAAATCATATTTATGTATAAGAATTGCAAAGTAACTACCTCCAGTGATTTAGATAATGATCAAAGTGATCAACAAAGCAACCTAACATTTCAAATGGTGTATCAGAAAAATTGTAGTTCTGCCGGAACCTTTTATACCTGCTGTATCTAAAAAAGTGTTCCCTAAAATTAACATAACTGAAAAAGAGCACTGAAACAATTCACTTTGCGGATTTTTTGGGAGGTTTTTTTGGTTTTTTTGTTTTGGTTTGGTTTGGGGTTTTGTTGTGTTTTTGTGGTTTTTTTCAGCATGCATTTGACAACATTTGATTATACGCATGAAACAGAAACTATTCATTTTTTCAACAAACCATTCTATCCACAAAGCCATTTCTATCCACTCTTCATAATTCATCTCCAAATTTCTATGATTCAAAGTCATCAGCTATATTTTCACCCCCTCATCCACAAAAAGCTAGATTCATCAGTCTGACTAATAAAGGCAAAACTCCAAATCACAACACTCTAGAATGATCTGGTATGACCAGCTGGGTTGTTGGGGGGGGGGGGGTGGTGGTGGTGGTTTGTAGTACTATTTGTATGCTTTGATTAGGAGTTATTCTGTAAAAATGAGAAAGTCCATCACATTATGAATAGCATCTAGCATCTATCAAACCCAAAGCAACAGAAAACAGTAACTTCTTGGTGCTTTGTTAGAATACCAAGACCTAGAGCACTGAAAGAGTACTCCAAGAGAATCTTCATAAATCTAAACTTTTTGCATCCAACATTATTAAAAACTACTCTAGGGCATGGACTACGCAGCTCTCCATACTTTTTAACAATGGAATACCACAGCTGAGAATTCAGTTATTGGAAATAATACAGGAAAACCAAATTATTGAATCTGTTTGCTTATTCTTCTTTCCCATAAAGACAGTATGAAGAAAAAAAAAAGTGTATTATGAAACTTACATTTCAAAATCTGACAAACTCTGATCTTCAGATGTTTGACTCAAATCTCCAGGGACCTATATTTACAAAACAGAAATAATTCCCACACACTGGTTATTATGCTTTCTATTAAGAAAGCATAATATTATAAGGAAATTACAATTCAACATTCAATTTTTTAAATGCCAATAAAAACTATTACTGAGAAACAATAAAAGAAAAATAAACAATCGTGCAACGGGATTATGAACACATCACCCTTGTGAGTTCTTCATGTTAGAATTTGCTATAGTTTTGTAAAGAAACAAATTGGAGTTTGTAAAAGCATGTAATTTTGAAAGGTATAGAAAACCCAGAAAAAAGCATCATTATTAGGCCTTTATAAGCAAAGTATGCTAAAACAAAATACATTGTGTGTATAAACACTTTATGGGAAGAGATGAAGCATATAAAACCTCGTCATCACTTTTCTTTTATAACCAGCATGCCATTAAGAGAAAGATGCATAATCATTTTATTTTAGCTGTGTTCTTACAAAACATTATATAGCTACAAGAGTTCATAAAAAATGCAATGATGGACTAGGACCTGCAGAATCCAAAGAAGTAGCAGTTGTGAGAAAAGAAGATTGAAAGAGCATTTAGAACTGAAACAGCAATAGCTTTCTACCTTAAAGCTAGTTAAACATAAAAGGATATCTTCTTATCTTTAAATACTGTAAAATGTAAAGCATAATCCAGAATAGTTACTGTGTATTGATGAACAAAAACAGCTGAAAGTTGTGAACTTCCAGAGCCAGCTTTTACATTAGTTAAACATTGGTTCAGTGTAATGTTACTGTTTTTCAGAATATTTGCTGCCCAAGAAACTTAAATATATATTATTGCTTATTGTAAAGCAATACATTTATTGCAAAGCAATATAAAATTTCAAAGGGGACTAAAGAAAATCTGCTTCCCAGATGTTTTGACAGACCAGCTCAAGACCTCACAATACACAAGACAAAACTGAATTTTGCTTTCCCAAGATTAAAGGGATATGGCTCAGCAAAAACTAAGTCATTACTGACAGAGAAAGGAAAAGAGGAAAAGAATTGCGCAGAGCCAAGACATCTCCACTGCATATATACAGGGCATATATACAGAGTCCTGAACACCTCTGCTGCCCTTTTTTGGAGGAACAAGGTGGGAAGGGCCAGTATAACCCCTCTCTCAATTACCACCATCAGCTGTTGTCTGTTCACAGTCCAGTCCACCCTCCAGTGGCATCACACAGCCTGGCTTTCCAGGGCTCTTGTGCCAGAGAACAGACGTTCTTCTACCTTGCCTACAACCTGCGCCCTCTCTGCCTATATCTGAAGTGGCAAATCCTACCACCAGATACATACAGTTATTTTAATTAACTTCAGTAAAAGTTTTGCATAAAAACCTCAAAAAGAGTGTGTGGGCATTCAAAATAAGAAAAAGGATAACATTAATGAGTTCCAGTGCTTGCACATCAATGTTGAAACAGATTGGTTACTGATTTTGAGACAGTAATTGAAGCGTTGTTCATTGTAACGCAAAACTCAGTGATGGAGACATTACATCAGTGTACTTCCTCATACCCTTGAAAGCACATACTTTTTGCTTTAGTATGCCTCTGTTGCAGAAGTTCTGAAACCCAGTAACTAGAAATTTGGAAAGATCACTGTGAACAATTGATTTATAAATTACAGCCATTAAAACTGATTATCAGCATTAAAAGGAAAGGACAAGACAGTGAAGAATCATGGAAGCTATTTTTATAACAAACTGTAAATTATATACTGTTTTAATAATAAAAAGTTTAGAACTTGGCTGATATTTTCGGACAAGACAGTGAAGAATCATGGAAGCTATTTTTATAAAGTATATACTGTTTTAATAATAAAAAGTTTAGAACTTGGCTGATATTTTCAAACAAGTCAAAGGGGGATCAAATATTCATATCCCACAATTTCTGGCAGTTACACACTTTACCAACTTTGAAAGTTCTAATTAAAGTCTACTAAGTAACAGACTATCAGCACAGAGTTTTAGTTACGAATATAGAATTAAAATGTATACACTTCTTACGATAATGCAAAAGTCTGTATTCAATTCACACTTTCATTGTGGACAACAGCAACTAATAACAACTAGCATTTAGCTAGCCCTTAAAAATACAGTACCACTTTCACTTCTTAAAAAGATCTAGGAATCAGTTTTCTCTCAGCACCTCATATATTAAAATATAGTATCAATATCTAACTACCGTATTAGGATATGGAGATACATGGTTAAAACCAAAATCTCTGAACAGGGACATACAGCCCAAAATCTCCGAGTAAGAAAGTACATCTATAATACGCATGTGATTTATCATTTGTCATCTCTTAACACAACAATGTGATTCTTTCCATCTAAAAGGCTAAAAATTATAGGCGAAATCCTGCTTCACTAATGCACACAGAACTGTCATCACACAGAACTGTTATCAGCCACTTCAAATAAATGTTATGATAAAATAGGCATGAATGCTTCCCGTGCAAACAAAAAAAGTAATGAGCAATACCACATAATCATATGAACAAAAACTATCAAAATATGTTGCCCTCAGAAGACGGACAACTATTAGGAACATTCTTGACTCCTTCTGTTTCCTCCATGTTAATTTGCAAATTTCAACCCAATCTTTTCTTTTAACACAAAAAGCCAAAGCGAAGCAATAGTTAGTAGAAAACAATCTTATTTTCTGAATATATCTATTTTACATTCAATTCTGCTAAAGAGAATCAAGCACTATCAAAAATGCGAAGTAAGGTGTTCTTGACAGATGTGTTATTAGCTGTTATTTCTTACAAGCTAACATATATTTTATTTTATCACAAGTAATGGTTTTGAGCTTATTCCAGAGTGGTATTCTACATTGTAATAAACAAACACTTACTGGCCCTCTCAAATCAATTAGTTCTTGTCTCATCTGGGACACAAGAGCTTCTTTAGCCATCAGAGCACGGTGCAGCCTCTCATTGAATTCAATCAGTTCCCCATGCATTTCAGCTACCTGAAAAAACAAAGCCAAGAGATAATTGTGTTCTAAACTGAAAAAACGCACACTATGTAATTTCTTAAATGTGTATCAACTTTTGTTTATATTTATCATCTTACCATACTCTCCAAGTAGTGCATCTCATTGCTAATGCATTAGTTTGAACTGACCATTAAGAACAGACACTGTTATAACAATTTTGACTCCTGCCTTGGAACGTAGGGTTTGATATCGAATTCAACAGGACAAAATACAACTCTATATCCAATTTTATTCCTATCAGAGGAGATCCTATGGCAACTGATTCTAATAAAACACCTATTAACTTTTGATCTCAGTTTAATTCTTTGATGAACACAGCACTCAACAGTTAGAAACCAATCGCAATATTCTGAACTGGGAATAATGCAAAATGCACAAACTCCATTAAACTTTGTCAATAATTCATGAGTAGTATATTCTGCACTCTTACTTGGGAGTTTTAACAGGATTGGAGCTAGAAGTCCACTCATCCCAGGCAAATCTGTGAGGTGTCAAAGGAGCATAAAAACCACAGTTACACTGTGGCACAAGTTGTTGTGCATAGGTAAATACTGTGGCCTCAAGCATGGCCTCTTTGGACATGAAGTCTAGCTATGTCTGTGCTCTCCATTTCTGAGTCAAAGTGTCAAGAAAGCACCAATAGATGCAGGATGTTTATGAAGGTGAACAGGGCTGGATGAATGGCAAGGATGAAAAGTATACCAATTTACAGAGCAAACTATGTTTAAGTTGGTTCCCTGCCAAGAGAAGCAAGAAACAGTAAAACTCAAATCAAGATTAAAGATGATCTTGAATTTTCCTTACACGGAAGTAAAGTGTAAGCCTACAGCTCAAGGGGGAAAAAACTCCAAAAGGACAAGGGTTCCCTAATAGCAAAGGTCTAAATAGTAGCAGTAACATTTTATCATCAAAAGAATGTGATGGGGAAACTAGCAGAAACAGGGAGCAAGGTTAAAAGAAACTTCAAATCTGTGTTCAGCAAGATTTTTAGCTACTCCTATCAGAACCATTATACTATAAAATTGAATTAAATAAAGTTTCAATTATAATGGATGACCCATCAGTATATAATATAGCTGGCAAGGGAGTTGTCTTGAACTGATAACGTCACATGTAGCCTCAGAGCAAAGAAATTTGAGCCAAAAAGGGTTTGTAGAATTATTTTCAAGGGAAAAGAAAGACTCTTCAGAAAACCCCACTGTTTGAAGTTTCCAAGTAAATCCGCCCTGTATGACTCCTGCATTAAAGAAAAGGAATACTGATGAGGGCCACTATCAGAGGTGGAGTACCAGAAGAGCCGTCCCAGGGCAGAGCAAGAAAAGCTGCAATTTTAACAGGCGTAGTTAGATGAAAACAGCAGCAGTGACTGGTTAGCCCCTCAGGTGGGGAGAGCAGGCTACCACAACCATAACATTAAACATGTTTTTCAGGTTACAGCAACTCTTGAAATGCCTCCTCATACGGCCATCCAAAGTTAGGAGAATAGTAGAGGCAATGAGGTAACATTATGAAAGCACAACTGAGTAAGATGATTATCAATCAATCACCTTCAATGACAGCACAGGGACTTGGACTATTGCCAAATCTCTTAAGAGTTCATAGTTTCCCTGCTGGAAGTAGTTCAATGCTACCTATGAACTTCATGTTTTCCTTTTCTTGAATTACCACTCTGCATTATCCCTCTCTTCCCCAAGGAAGTTCCCCAAGATAAAGCAGTTTAATTCAATTTGTTTAATTTAGTGCTTGCTTTTAATTTAGTGCTTTGTTCCAGACAACCTATATCCTTCACATAATCAAAGCAAACAGAAAAAACAGCTTCAATCTGACAAGCCAGGAGCTGACATCATTGATTAAAAATAAAAAATAAAAATAATTATACCTGAGTTGAACTTCAAGTACTCTTTTACAATTTCTTTTTATATTAGAGGGAGTCCTTCAAATCCAGTAGTTCATCAGTGTGGCATATAGGCAAAAAGAGCTAAACTAAGCCCAGATATGATTTGTCTAGACTGATATCTCTCATTAAATCTGAATTTACAAACTATTCTGACATGCTTAGCAAATTACGAGCTAAAAACCAGTAACAGTAATTGAACTGACAACAAACTTTCCTTGTAATGGGACTATCAGGAAGTACAAAAGCTAAAGATTCCACAGAGTCATTATTTAAATCCAAACAGGCAAACATTTTTATTTGTTTGCCTGATTATGTAAGCAGTTTTAGATTAATATTGATGCTTTATCTTACATATCACAACACAAAAAGCTTGCAACATGTCTGAGTTACCATTTAGTTTTACTCCTCACTTTCTGAAGTGCAAAGGTTTAATGCAGTATTAATATAGTTTCAACAATCAAAATATTATTACTATTACCATTTATAGTGTACTAAAGCAGCTTTACTGCTTTTGGTTTTGTTCTTGTCAGGCATTTCTGTTGCACTTGAACCCATTAGAAAAACTAACTTCCCAGCCTCATAATTAGAGTCTTTTCTGACTCCTCCTGATAAAAATCAGAACATTAAGACTTCCATGTTATCAATTTATGACACTATGTATTCATATCTCAATTGTTTATTCAACATCAGCCTTGATAAAAAAGGTTTTTTGACTTAAAACACTTCTTAGTAATTAGTAAGCTCATTTTGTGAAAACAAAAGATATCTAAATCCATATGAATTTCTGCATTATGACTAACGTAGTAGGTGCCACTTAGCAACCAGGTTTGCTTCATAAATTACAAACATTTATGCAAACAAGATTGCCAACTTTACCAGATGAAGTAATAACATAATCTCATTAACTCTGGGTAAATTATTTTCCATACTAGCTTAACCACTCATTCCAATTCAAAGTGAGTGGTGTAATATTTAAGAATATCATAAGCCCCTCTCTGATTCTGGTTAATTTTAGCAGGTCATTGTTAATTAGAGAAAGCCTGGCTTGGGAGGCAGAACTTCCTTGTATTTTGCATACAAAAAGATGCAGTGTGCTACTAGTTGCAAAAGCACAGAGAAAACCCATAGCACTGATAGTTGGCTGATTGGTTATCAGAAGTAATATTCAAATTTATGAATGGATGCAAAACTCAGTAATTTACATATTTGAAGTCATGTTTGATTTTTCAGTGCCTGTCTCTATCAGAACAAAATCCAAACCATCTGATGTAATATCTGACTGTTTTCTCTCCCTCTAATTTGGATGTCCTGGAAATAACTTTCTACTTGCAGAGTCAATTAATATGTAAATTCAACAGCTCTCTCAACACACTGGAAGTAATACAAAAATTTCTAAGTGTCCCTAGCAAAGTTAAATAATAAAAAGAAAATTCAACAGCAAATAAAACAGCGAATCACTTGTTATATATTATCAAAAGGACAAATTGGCAGGTATGTTACCTGTGAAAATCACTTTTATTAGTAATTAAGTTACTTCAATACTTTTTCTTGTCAAAAAAAAATGTATTACCATCACAGCAAACCAAAATGAACAATAATATCTACTTCTGAATAACAATATTAATTTAGGTTCCTCTAATTTTTCCTGCATCAAGGTCTGCTAAAAACAATTAAGAGGTCTCCTTATAATTATATCCTTTCAGTTACATTTTATGTCACCACATCTTCCTTTCTTCATTCCACACTGAAGCTTAAGCAATAATTTTCCTTACTGGGACTTCAACCATCTTCGCAGTTGTTTTTCTCCATGACAATATGTTTAAGCAGAAAATCAAAGCACAAATAAGCTAAGCTTTCCATTGACCAGATGATCATTCAGATTTGGTCCTGGTCATATCAGAAAGCATGCTTAAATAGCCCAATCCTTATCACGAAGGGGAAGTGAGGCTAACATAAAATATTTAGACTCCACACTAACAAAACTCTAAAGACCTGTTGTCAAAAGAAAATCTGAAGTCCACCCCTACTGCCTGACAGCACTGCAGCTATAGTGTCCAGCATGACCACATTTAAGAGCAGTCTCCAGAGAAATGACAAAGGTAAACACCACTTAATGTTCCACAGCAAAGGACTAAGCTGTTAACTTAAAACATGGTAGGAATGTTTCACTAAGCATATGAATAATACAATCTGTCTTAGAAGGACATGTGCAACAAGAAAAAAAAAATAAGGTTTTTTAAAAGGGTGTTTTAGTGGAACTCAGATTTATTTATTTTTTTTAATATAATTTGCAGCTAAAATTCATTAAAGTTTTTGCACGAGCCACATCTGAATTAATGACTTTTTGCCAGGTATAGGCATTTTTTCCCCTGATTGTCACAAAATGCAAAATAATGTATTTCCCAAGAAACTCTAGACAGAACTGGAAGTTACTTCCTTTTGCTCTCAGTGGAAGCAAGGGTGTACTTTTCCCACGAGAGGATGCCTTTTTCAAAAATCAACATTCTTCTACATTTTCCCCCAACAGAAATAAAGGCAAAGGTCTTCAAAAAAAAAGCAGGTATCCTACTAAACATTAATAATTTTGGGTTTTTACAAGTGAAAAACAGTAAAACTCAAAATGGCAGACAGTTCAGACAAATCTATTGATATGATATAGCCATAAAATGCTCAGTCATTGCTTTCTTTTTCAAAACTTCTATTTTGTATTCTTGACATTTCCATCTGCAAGCAATTTATTTGGTTCAAGGCAGACTGAAAGATCCATTTAAGAATAGAGCTGGGGTTTGGTTGTTTTGGTTTCGTTTTTTTAATTTTGTTTTGTGGTGTGGGGTTTTGTTTGTTTACTATAGCTACATAAGGTAAGCACAAGTCACAATTCATCAAAACCAACAAGAAGAAAATAAGCTGTAACTTTCAAGTCAAAACACGCTGGGAACTGTACATGTTAGATGAACTACATATTAATGCTTGCTATATTTCACAGTCTTTGTCAACTGTGTACAGTACTACCAGTGTTTACCAAGATTAATCCTGACATAAAAAAGAGCACTAACACATTGAACAGGAAAAACACTACTATGGCAAGACCTGTGCCTGGCCAGGGAAAATGAAAGAAACCAGCAAAAGCAAAATCAGATACACAGGATAATGAGTTTAATAAGAGGGATAAAGTAAGTGTTAATAAGACAGGTTAATTGTCATGTCTCTAGCTGCTGCATCCTTCCATGTATCCTCATAGCAAAAGCCAAAGCCCAAGACGAAAGATCTGAACAATAAAGATCTAAACAAATCTTTAAACACCACCATTATTACCTTTCCCTAGATCCTTTTAACTTCTCATTTCACACCTGGAGGCAGGTTTCACCTTATCTGCTATGCTGAGATAGCTATTCTGAATTGCAACCCATTATCCCTTTACTACGATTATCTTCATGAGCTAACACAAAACACTTCAAATGTACAACCAACATTCATAAGCATAATCTGACATAAGCGATGAAGTACAGAGACACAGTTACTATCAGGAGACAACTTCTTATAAAAATTCCATAGCCCGCCTCCAAGAGAACAAGACTTGGAACTAAATTAATATTATTATTGGATACTAAAAATCATAGACTCAAAAAAAGTAATTTCACATGCCACAAAACATTGTCTAGTGTAAATCAAACATTGTCTAGTGTAAATCACTTTGATGATTTAAATTTTTTCCAAAAAAAAGCTGACACACTAATTTTTACCTATCAGGCTTCACACTAGACCAGGTATTAACTGTCCTCCCATAACTTGCACAGATACAACAAAACCACAGATTGGCACAAGTTTTATATTTTATACTTTAACCACAATTGCATTTGTGTAGCTACATACATAATCCAAATCAATTGGTGAGCTCAGATGACTTGACAGTGTACGGTTGCAGTATTTATTAATATCTGTGGAACCATATAAGCATAATAGAAATGTTTCTTTTCTTGCTTATCACAGTTTTCTCATTGTTATCCACCATATGCCATGTTTGGACCACAACAATAAAAAGACTTCCCACACCATGAGCCACACTTTTTGGGCCCCAGTAGTCCCTCTTGGGAGAAGGCTGCTTAAAGTTACATCAGTCTGTGGTTTCACTATTCCAGAGATATTCATTTGCTGTCACTTACACACTTGCTAGTACCTATCTGTTCCTAAGCTGCTTACTTTCCTTTTTTCATTTAAATCACAATAGATTAACGTAGTTAGGTAATATGATCAGCAGCTGTTGCCATCCTTTAAATGCACTTTGATGTTTGCTGTGTCCAGGGTTTTACAATAAGGAAAACTTCAGCAGCAATCACAAAATACTGCTGCTCTTCCTGTTCATTCATTTTCATCTACACTATCTGCAGGACTGTCAATCCAATGAGGAAAGTGATCTGAATGAAAATACCTCAAAAATATTTTTTAAGCCGATCCAGGTTCTCAACCAAGTTTGCACCATGGATATAGAAACTACTGTTCCATTACAACTGTGGTAGGCGCCCTGTGATACAGAAGCAGGATTCAAGCAATAGATTGGCTGCTTAAATTGATATTGCCCCCAAAGATGGAACATAAACCATAGCATGCATTTAACCTGAAGAACTTTGTCCATGTCTTCCCCAAGTATGTGATTTGATGTAACAAAAGATACTACCTCTTCCTGAAATCTTGCCTTGATAACAGTTACCTGTAACAGTTAAAATACAGTGGGTAAGATAAGAAGTAGCCATGGTTCACCATAAATGCTACACTGTTTTTTCCTTGAAGAACTTGCAGAAAGGACAGCTTAACACTTACCACAGTTATTTACCATTAACTGAACATAAACAGCAGTGACTCAGAAATAAGTTTGTTTGTAAAGAAAATTAAAAAACTTGACCAGTGTGCACATTAACAAATGGATCACTGATTAAGTGATTCATGGGTGCATCATTCTTGCCTCAGAAAACTGTTCATCTTACTCAGCCAGGACTAGTCTGTCAATGAGAGAGACACTATACAGATCATTCAGAGAACTATACATCATATTTCAAGAGTTGCACAAAAAATAGTTCTTGCCAGTTCACTTCTAGTACTATTGCACTTAGTAACGTAAACTGCATTGCACACCCTTGGGAGTGAACAGCTTATCCAATTTTTTTTTTTTTTTGACATAAATTCTTACTGAGAAAATAAATGTACACATATATAAAAGCATATTTCAAAATTCTTATAAGATAAATTCTTTTAAGGACTGCAAAAAAAAGTCTACCATTGTGTCAAAATGCACTGACCAGATGAAATTACATCTCACTGTATTTCAGTAATAGTTTAACTGACAAAAGCTACAGAAGGCCTTGTGATATCACAGAAAAGTGCTGACCAATTTACTAATTTAAGACATGTTTTCTATACTGACTTCAATCACAACTAAGATTTAATAGCAAGGCTGCATGCCATGCTAAGACCTTTAAATAAGAAAATTAACAATTTCCAAAAGTATCACTGTCCACTGACGAACTGATCTCATTTGCCTGCTGAATGCAATCTCATGCTGAATGCAAGACGCTAATAAAGTAGCTGTCAGTAAATGATATGACTGACAGAAGAGATACAAAACAGAAGAGTTCAAACTTGCACTGTTTATTCAATGCTAACAAGAGCCAAAGATTTTTTTGTTTCACAAAAGGCTGTTTTTCAATTCTCTCCTATGATAAAATGTTAAATCTAAGCAAACAAGTGCTATTATTTAATAATTGTATTTGTACACATTTTAATATCTAGGAGGGAAAAAAAAAATCCATGTCTTTACAGAATCCTGTCAAAGAATACAGAACCCATCTTCATTGATTTCCAATAAAATGGGTCATGTAGTTCAATGAAATGGTACTCAGAGAAGTTTTCAACTAAGTTGTTGAATACTTCAGAGTTTATTTCTTAAAGACAGGTTTCTTTTTACTCTTGTCTTAGAATGTCATTAACAGGTAAGAGCACATAATGTTAATACAGTGAAAGGTTTTAGGTTTACCAATAGTTTGTAGAATCACTTAAAGATCAAAAGTAATAAAAGAACAAATCAAAATAATTTTTAGAAGAAAAGTATGGGAAAAAAATTGGCAAGCAGTCAAACAATTCTTTGTAGTCAGAGTTGGGTTTTTTAAGCAGGTAACTAAGTTGCTCTGTGGCTGTCACAGCCTTTCCACATAATCATCTCATGTTAAAGAATAAGTAGCACTTTAAGCAGACATTACCAAAATTGCTGTATCATCAAAATTCCCCACTTCAGGATCTCAAATCAGGACATAGTAAAGAAATTCATTACAGTGTACCATTACCTGTTATGCTAAACTGAGAGACAATTCTACAAAGATGCTGAGACCTTTTGGCAAAGCTTTTAGTGACTTAAGATATCTTCCCTGACCAGATAGCTTACTATGCAAGAAAGGATTTTGTAACAAAAAACCCAAACAAAACTCATGTATTGCATCAGGAACAAAGCCATATTCTCACATTTGAAAATCTTCCTATATTTAGAAACTTTAATTATCTGATAGTATACAACTGAAAAATTCTTAGTAAAAAATGAATCTGAGCAAAATAAACTACTATATCTCCAGATTTTTTAAGACTGAAAGGCTATCTTTTGAACTTCCATTTACTAACAATGACAGCAACATAAAGAACCTTAAAGAAAGTCACAGCTGCTTTTCACATGATACCATACTATTTTCTTACTCCATTACAAAATTTAAAAAAAAAAAATCAAAAGCTCAAATGTTTAAAAGCGTTTAAAAAAAGCCAGCTACCCAACCACAGTGAGACATACCATAATTTGTTCTTTTTGTGTAATTTCTGCCTCAGAAAACCCCTCAATACAGCTTAAAGTCACATTTCAGCACTTTGAAATGAAATTGAGGAGATTAAAGTTAAAAACGTAGAAGGTAGTTTGAGTAAAAATAATCAGCAGCATGTTTTTGAGGCCTCAAGATGCAACTGGCTGACAAATTACTTGTTCAACAAGAACAAACAGAAGGCATGAAAATTCACAAAGTGAAACTCTCCAGAATGGTGAAAGCTGGGCTTAATATCCAAAATCCTTTCATAGATACTGTTTCACATGTTTGAAACAATTCAAGTTTTCAGAAGAGCTGCATAATTTGTCAGGAATTTAAAAAACATTAACCTTTTTGACAGATGTCAGATCTCATGAATATCCAATATCCAGAAATAAACTCTCAACTCTAATCTACTGGGGTACTTATTTGAACAAGGTGATTCACATCTTGAGTTCACGTGATCAGCATATGCACCTTCCGTGTCAGAAAAACAGTTTCCCAGCCTCACATACCAAATACTCAGAGATCAATTTGTCAGGCATAAAAATACAATAGTACACTTAATATTTAAGTCTATGAGCTTTAGGAAAAGGTACAAGAGTTATTTTCAAGTTCATTAAAAGGCAAACTGCAGGTTGCTACTGTCGTGGTTTAAGCCCAGCCGGACTAATCACCACACAGCTGCTCACTCACTCCCCTTCCTCAGCTGGACAGGAGAGAGAAAATACGAAGAAAAGGCTCGTAGGTCGAGATAAGGACATAGGGAGATCACTCACCAATTACCATCATGGGCAAAACAGACTTAACTTGGGGAAATTAGTTTAATTTATTACCAATCAAAATCAGAGTAGGATAATGAGAAGTAAAACCAAATCTTAAAAAAACAACACCTTCCCCCCACCCCTCCCTTCTTCCCGGGCTCAACTTCACTCCCGATTTTCTACCTCTCCCCCCGAGCGGCGCAGGGGGACGGGGAATGGGGGTTGCGGTCAGTTCATCACACATTGTTTCTGCCGCTCCTTCCTCCTCACACTCTTCCCCTGCTCCAGCGTGGGGTCCCTCCCACAGGAGACAGTTCTCCACGAACTTCTCCAACGTGGGTTCTTCCCACGGGCTGCAGTTCTTCACAAACTGCTCCAGCGTGGGTCCGTTCCACGGGGTGCAGTCCTTCAGGAACAGACTGCTCCAATGTGGGTCCCCCGTGGGATCGCAAGTCCTGCCAGCAAACCTGCTCCAGCGTGGGCTCCTCTCTCCACGGCTCCACAGGTCCTGCCAGGAGCCTGCTCCAGCATGGGCTTCCCACAGGATCACAGCCTCCTTCAGGCATCCACCTGCTCCAGCGTGGGGTCCTCCACGGGCTGCAGGTGGATATCTGCTCCACCGTGGACCTCCATGGGCTGCAGGGGGACAACCTGCTTCACCATGGTCTTCACCACGGGCTGCAGGGGAATCTCTGCTCCAGCGCCTGGAGCCTCTCCTCCCCCTCCTTCTTCACCGACCTTGGTGTCTGCAGAGTTGTTTCTCTCACATATTCTCACTCCTCTCTTCTCCGGCTGCCGCTTCCCGGTTTTTCCCCCCTTCTTAAATATGTTATCGCAGAGGCGCAACCACTGTTGCTGATTAGCTCAGCCTTAGCCAGTGGCAGATCCGTCTTGGAGTCGGCTGGCATTGGCTCTATCAGACATAGGAGAAGCTTCTAGCAGCTTCTCACAGAAGCCACCCCTGTAGCCCCCCCTGCTACCGAAGCGCTGCCACGCAAACCCAATACAGCTACGAAACTTTACTTGAAAAACTGTGCAATTCCTAGTTAATTTATGTAGAAAAATTCTGACTCCTAGAAATGTTTCCTGTACAGGTTTCCACAAGGAAAGCCTTAGAGAGTTGGAAAGGATTTTTGTTTTAATTAACTGTTTGGTTTGTCTCCAACGTTCCTGTAAAATGAGCGTTTCTGCAGAACAATAAGGGATTAATATATTGTGATTCAAGTTGCAGTACATCAAAAGTCTGTTATTCCAGCAGAGGAGCTAGTCTCCTCATTCCCTAGTCTGACAGGAATAGTCTATGCCAGGAAACCGAAAATTCAATGTCATTTATTGAGCCTTTAACAGAACTCTCTCATAATACAATTTAGTACATCATGAGCATAACCTATGATTTAACCTTGATGAAATGCAGGTTAAAGTCCACCAATAAAATTACACTTAGAGTACAAAATTCTCAAAGGCTGAAACTGCAAAGAAAGTTGAAGTCATGTTCTCTCTAATTAGATCTGTTTACTAGTTTATTACTAGTCTACAGTCACAAAGAGAAAGAATAGACCAACTGGAAACAATGTCTTACTGATAACAATCTGACCACAGGTCTTTTAAAGATGTACAAACACCCCAATTGTTTTAGCTTTTTTGTTTGTTTTGCTTCATTTTGAATCCTTAGCAATATCAGGTCTGACATGTCAGCAAGTCTTCAGTAATTGTTTATTTTGAGCTTATTTGCAATGCAAACTATGAAGAGTTTGTCTCTCCCTCAGCTGTAACACAAGAAAACTTCTGGTGATAGTACTCTGACAAACCTTACATAAGCAGGACAAAGCAAATGAAACATACTTTTACCTTACATACAGCAAACTTATGCTTACAATGCATAGCAACGGCCCAAAACATATTTTACGATAGTTTTAAACACACTTTATCATTCAGGTCTTGAGAGTTGTATAAATCGACCTACTTTCTCTTCTAAAACAAAATAGCATTCTAGTCCCAAAGCATATGACATTGGAAAACATACAGGAATTGCGAGAGGTATCCAAAGACCTATCAATATCCCAACAGGCTTCCAATTGGGGGTTTAGAAGAAATTGTGGTAACTAGATAGCTGTTTCACTACTATTTCTAAGGAAATACACCATTAAAAAAAATTATGCAGAATTTTTACAAAATTTTCTTTCACACTACTTTAAGCATAACATTCAGTAAGAAGTTTCTTTACTCCTTCAGAATTTTCAGTTACAACTTTTCTCTATCCACTTGGTTAAATCAACCTATTTACAGATAATGATTAAAGAACTTTGATAAATACAAACTCTTTTACAAATATGGTAAGAAACTGAAAATTTCTTCAATATATTATTAGGAATGAAATAATTTCCAATGGAAAAAAAGAAGAAAAATCTCTGATTACTCAGCAGAACCATTCTTTTTATTCTCTCAACAGCTAGTCATTTCTCTGTGGGGAGACTTGAATATCCTGATCAGCTACCAAGAAATTCAAGGGAATCTCTGTCTTC
Source organism: Gavia stellata (assembly GCF_030936135.1). Classification (NCBI taxonomy): domain Eukaryota; kingdom Metazoa; phylum Chordata; class Aves; order Gaviiformes; family Gaviidae; genus Gavia; species Gavia stellata. Next base: position 11,351,748 of record NC_082611.1, on the reverse strand, counting down.
AGTTGAAACAGTCTACTAGGCACAAAATAATAGTTACTAAAACTGCTTAAGTCTGAACATTTTTCAGACCCAGTTCTAGATGAACGGAACTGTCAGAAGAGCATTCAGGAGTGGTTTCTATCCTAGTCCTCAATTTGGAACACAACACAGGCTAACCTTTAAAAATAAGACTTCACATCTTTCATTTGTGGAGAGAAAAAGGACTTTTGGTAAATACATCCGGATTGTTACAGGGGTTACATCCTATTTTGAGTATGTGAAGATACTGTTACAGACTAGTGAGACTTAGATGCAGACTTCCTCTTCTGGATGTGATTTTCAATAAGGTTTTCCAGTGGTGACATCCACTGCTGTGTTATCAGTGCTACTGCTAACGCTGCCTTCCACAAACTCAGAAGCGTTAGCAACAAATTCCTGAACATGCAGAACAAACTTAGTAGAACTAAGGAGGATGCTTTTAAAGCTGAAAGATATTTTACCTGTGTTCTTAATTAAAGATATTCTTTTGAAAGGTACAGAACAGAGGAAAGGAGTCAGAAAAACCCAACCAAAGGTATGCGTTAGTGAGAGAATTAGATGCACATGGTCCTATGAGAAAAGGATAACCAAATATGAATGTTTTAGAAGAACCGTATTAATGTCTCTGATGCATGACCTGCGTTTTTAGTCATCTTCATGTTAATCAGTTAACATGAGTATCCAATTTCAGAGTATTTTGGGCAAGAGAAAGACATAGAGAATTGTTGTACTTTTTATAAAAATGTTCATTTAATATTTAATAGGAGATATGGGTATTAGATATTAAATTTCATTACTTTTGTCTGGAAAATCATTTGTATTTAAATTTAGGATGAAACCCTAATCTTTCTTTTTTTTCTTTAATGAATTTTACATTAGTCTTAAAAGTGAATCTTGCATTAAGAACTTCTTTTAACTTGGTCATATCAACAGAACTAGTAGCTTCCATAATCTGTTTCCATACTGCAGTATTCAATAAGCTACATGGTAAAGCAATACAAAAATGAAACACAGTTTGGCCGTCAGAACACAGTATGAAAGCACAGAAGCAGCTACAGATTTCAGTATGTTCTCATTTTAAAGCTCAACTGACAAAACAGTAATGCCTGTAATTATGTACTGTAACTTATACAATGCCTGAAACCTATTGTCTGTGATGCTTTCAACTTTACCACCATCAGTTATAACCTTAAGGAACTTGTTTATTTATTAAAACCTTCATTTTAATATCAAAGTATAAATGTGTACCCTTGTTAGGAAAAGTACTTTTATTTATCTGAATTGCTTTAAATATGCTTTGAAGTTGAATAAACAAATTTGTATTTTAACCACAGAAGCCTGAAAATTAAATATTTCATTTTTTTCTTTTTAAAGCAAAAATCAGAATTTTCTTTTACACTAATGGGGGAAAAATAACATCTAAGCAAAGAAACTATTTACAGCTTCAAATGTTATGTTACAATTATGAATGCATAAAATTTGTGCAGTAGAAACTTTACCTCAATCAATTTTCTTTCATAAGAGCTGGCTAGTTCCTCGTTGTTTTCTACTTGCTTTTGCTCTGGAATAGTAAATTCACCATCAGTGCTCCAAATGTTTGGCAGAACTAAAACAAAGAGATACCTCAAATTAAAATGTTAAATTACATAAACATCTAAGACAACCTGTTTAGAAGTAATAGCTCTAAAAGAAACAGTTATTAGAAGTATCAAAACAGGATGTAATATTAAACAGTATTACATGTACTAAAATAGAAATGCTGCAGGGAACTTTCTTGTGAGCAACATTTAGACAGGTACTCTCAACAGAAAAAAATGCAAACTAAAAGCATTTGGCTGTTCTGTGACTACAGCTATCTAATATATGTAGGTAGTAACTGCAATTCCTACCCAAAGCCTTTGAAAACTAAGTCTATGCTTCCCTTTTAGGTCTTTTTTCTACTTCTTTTCCAAAACATCATTTCATATTACTTGCACAGACTACTTACATGTCATAGACATTACAGAAAACAGGGCTGAGAATGAACATTCCATACTTCACCTAGTATTTCATGTTTTTGCATAAAGCAGAATAAGCTTTAGTTATTTCATTCTTAACAGTTAATTGTCTAATTTATTCCTAGAAACCTCTAATAATGGAGAATTCATGCTTCCCTGCACAATCTATTTAAATTTAAGTATTCTCAGAAAGATTTTCTCGGTAGCTAATCAAACTTCCTTCACCTGCCATTTAAGCCCATTACTTCTTTTCTTATCCACAGTGAATGAAAAATACAGTTTATTCTACTCCTGTTCCTAGCTATCATTTATGTATCTGATGATCAGTTTAAGGCCTGTTCTAAGTAAGTCTCCTCTTCTCCAAGTTACACAAAGTCCAGTCTCACAGATCATGAATTTTTAAAAAAACAAGTTAGCACATATAAAGTGAACAAGCCCTAATAAAAGAGATATTTAACAAATGCTTTCACCATTTTCAAAATCTAAACTACATATACAACCACTATAAGGTAGACAGAAGACACCATAATTCATCTGACTAAATACTCTCGAGCCTGGGAACGGATTATTGCTTCAAGGAAGAATATATACTTTTAAGTTAATTTTGAAAGCTATTTTAAGAGCTATTTCTTATAAATCTTTCTTGAAGTTCTTCAGCCAGAAACTTCTAAGATCAGTATTTTCATATACATAATATTATTGTATCTAAGCAGGTTTGAAAAATGGTACATATCCAACTCCTGCTGATGGCTGAGAAATCATTTATTAACTATTTAAATACCAATATGAAACTGCTCAGTCTACTGCAGTGATCACTCATTTTGAAAACTGGTATGATATTCTGAACTTGACACAGTTCTGATTCTTGCGCAGTTTATTTATAATCACATTTGCTAAGGTTTTTTTTTTGTTTTTTTTTTTAAGTCACCGCAAGGCAAAGTATTATGCTGAGTTTCATTTATTATTTTAGAAAACTATTTAAAAGCAATATTCAATAGCATCTGATCTGATTATTACAGCAAACATGTAGATCCTTCTCTATTTATAGTCATGAAAATAACAGCAGAAGCTCAATTTATTTTGACTCTTTCAAAAGAGTTTCAAAGAAAGTCTAAACACATAGTGTTCTAAAATCTAAAACACCTTTGAGACTTTTGTTTTTATACCATTTGGAAGAAGATTAATCATCATTGAAATTAGTCATTACGATAGCATAGGGCAGCAGTGAAATCAGTTGTATGCAAGTTTATGGCTCCTTTATGAAGACAATTTCCTAATGTTACAGCAAAAGAGGACAGCTAGGAGTTTTCCAAGTTTAAACAGATCAGAATTCTATGTCCCTGTCTTCATGTAAGGCTAGTTAGAATTCAAGAACCTTAACCTATGAGTGTGTAAATTAATATATTAGAAACCAACAAGAATTTTAACTTAAAATTACAAAAGCAGAGAAAACAGTAGTTTCTTCATCCTATATTCGTCACAAAATTGTCACAATCTCAGAACACAGTAACAAAACAGGTCTTGTAAATATACTCTCTAATCCTTTTAGGCATGTAAGCTAATTAAGAACACAATGACTTGAGACAAGTTGTTACGGTCACTTTAAATTATACCACAATTGGAATTCAGTAATTTATCTTAAGATACACAATGACTTATGTACTGAAAAGTACAAACAGCTCTTTCTAATAATGCAAATATTCTTAATTACAAAGGCTTACATCTGAAAAATATGAATGCCTACAATGAGATACTGCAAGTTATATCTATAAACCATGGGTGCAATAGTTTCTATAACTCTGGTAAAAGAAAAACACTTTTCTTTGTTTCACTCTCCTTTTTTGAAGTGTATCTAAACATATTAGCTCTCAGGGATCATTTACATGCTTAAGTACTTTTTTGAGTCAGAGGCCCCAGTACTACCAAAAATTTCAAATAAGTCTCCAATGGCAGCTAAGAAAAAAAAAATATTTCATTTCATAAAAATATGCAAAGTTAGAATATAAGAAAAATTATTACAAATAGTGCACGTAGCTGAAATTTATTCTGGTCACTAATGATAAATATTACAGAAAATTACTGTGGATTGATTAAATATCCTTTGTGCATAAAGCATACATGTATTCATTTTTAGAAATGTTGGTACTGTTCCATCCCCCTTTTTCATCTATAAAATCTGACCATCCTACTCAGTTTCTATTCTTATCATTCACTAATTTGCATAATTTTAACATGGCAGAATATAGCTAGCCTAGGAATTTTTTTTTTCTTTTCCTATAATTACACTCATCATGGAAACTGTCAGTATCTAATGAAGGATAATTTCTGCTATTATAAGAAGCTTAAGCGATGGGTTTTGTGAATAATTCTTAATATGAATCACTACACTCCAGCAAAGTCAGAAGTAAAAACATGTGTTCTCACTAACAAAAATCCTTTTAAGGATGAATGAAGTTTTTAAACTACAGATAAGTATAGTGACTAGCCCTTAAGAGCAGAATTAATGTAGTATTCATTCATACAGCCACTTATATGACCACAATATTGACAGTTAAAAAAAAAAAAAAAGACACAGATGGTGCCAATTTCTGAAAAGCCACCTCATCTCTCAAAACACCTTCTGTAGTCAGTGGGTCCCACCAGAAGATGACTGAGAATCAAGACTCCAATTCATTCTGTCATGGACACTTCTATCACCACTGACCACTAAAGAAAAACAGGTAACAGTACTGATAACTTAACTCGTTACCTTTCAGATATAGAATCTGCTCATTAGAGTCAGAGCAACTTAAAAAAGAAAGTGAAATGTCTGGTCTTAATAGAGAGTCTATTTCAAACAGTCTGCAAATACTGATCTCCAAAACAATACTAACAGTATAATCTAGACAAACTAAATTTTCTCTCCTCAAAATAATTATTCTTCTATTCCAACATCACAGTAACAGATTATTTTTTAAATTAAATTTTCATCTGACAGCTTTTTCTGGAAAGTTTCTTAACGAAAAAAAAGATCATTTCATCTACCAGAAAACACTCTGTAAAAGTAAGTACAAAAATCTACATCGGTATTTTTCTCAAAAGGAAAGAGATATCAAATATGTTATTTTCACTATTGGGAGATATTACTCTACCATGGTTGGAAGAGATGAATAGGGTTTATAATTATCTCTTGCTAACCCTACTTTCATGTAAATTATTTCATTTGTTTTGGCAAAGACTCAGCAAGGAAAGCAAAGACTTCTTGATTGTTTCTACTCAGCAGTAATTTGATAGTATGTAATCACATAACATTCTTTTTGTTTGCTATCAATCTGGATTACAAAACTGTTCACACAACAGCAAATAGCCTAGTCAGAGATGCATCAGGGACAGTTCTCATAGAATCAGAACTGTCATCTTTTCAGATGCTGGTATTTTCCAACAGGAGGGCTGATGTCATACTGGGTAGCATGTGGAAGCATGAACCATGTCCCCAGCCACACTAGGATTGTTTTGTGTGGCTGAAGTGTCGATTATGGACCAGGGTTTGCATTGGATTGGGTGGCTGGTTATCTACAGAGATCCATTCCAGGATCAATCAGGAAAAAAAAAATGCAGATTCTTGTAAACTAGAGACATGGCTGTTCACAGGTTATTCTTTCATTGTCATTTTTTATGTAAGTCCAGGAGTCACTTCCATCATTCAGCTACTATAACTATACCTCAAATAAACTCTGTCTCAATGGTAGCATCACAGAAAAACAAACCCTGTGCATGGATTTTTTTTTTTCCCCCCTTCATTTTATCCTCACCTTCCACTGTTTGACCTTCTCTTCTGAGCATCTGGACAGCTCCTACATACTTCTTAAGTTGCACTTTTAGCACCTCATTTTCTCTGTTGATAAAAAGAACAGAATAAATAAATAAGTATTATTGTTTTCTCAAAACAGAGGAAATCCCATTTCAATGGAAGCAAACATACTATTTGTAATAATAAGCTTTATCTAACTTGTGTCATCAAGACGAAAAAAAATATTACTTGCACATTAAATAATACATCAACAGCAGAGTACTAGGAAAACTAGCGTTCCAGGGCCACATAAACACATCAGTGAAACAGATTATATCATAATCAAAAACTTTGCATTAATTGTTTAATTTAGGTTTTTCTATACTATGCTACATTGATGGCAGAAAAATTATACAGTCTATCTAAATCAACAGCCAATTAAAAAAATAAGGATGTGATAATAGACAAGGAAATTCAGAATGGCCAGTATAAAATTAGATAATCATTTTGCTAGTTGTCCAAGTATTTAAAGTCAAGCAAATAAGAATCCAGCTTTAGAAACAGATTTTATAATTTAAGAAAATGCCAGCACTTCAGCAACAATATTCACGGTAAAATTTTTCCACATTACCATTCCTAAATGAAAACCATAGAAGAAGAAATTAAGTTAACCCCTTTGACTGTTATATTTCAGTGCCTGTGACTGTCTCATTTTCTTTGGAAGGTAGAAGTATTCAAAACAGGTACTATCATAGCTCCACCTAACAACATTAATCACTTTAGTTTATATTTGGGGGGAAATAAAAACAATTCTAACCGACTGAATTTTAAACAAATCTGACAGATCGCATGTCTGAAAATTAACTCAGTTAACCAAGTATGACGAATTGTTTCTACGGAAGAAACATAACTAACGTGTGTTGCAAGAGAGTGAATTAAGACAACTTTTACTCTTCTTTAAGAAAATATAAGGGGAGAAATACATAGGTGCCACAGGTGCAGCACATAACATCACACACAGGAAACCCACAACTGGTTAGACAGAAGAGAGAACATGGGCAGGTCAAAATCATGCCAGAGGAATGATGAAACCCTTGATATGTGACAGATTACAGGAAGGTATGTAAACAGATTATACACAAAAAGGTAGGCATTTTTTTTATGGGAATTTATTTAAGAATGAGAAGTAGTCAGAAACACATGCAAATATGTTTGATGGTCCTTATCATACTATAAACATACACACACACACAAATAAACTGCTGTTGTGAGTGAGCAATGCCGTATTTATATATAAAAACTCTAGACTGATACTACATTCATATTTCTGAGGATTTCAAATCAGTTTTCTGAGCTATGTAACCTCAATTTTATTCAGACCTTTAGTAGGAGGTTACTAAATAATTGAGAAGAAACTATTGATTGCCCAACTACGAAATTTTAACAGAGTCCTTGATGATTTTTTGCATTTTATAATATTTTGAATTTCCTAGACTAAAAAGAACAAGTCCGTATTTCCACCAGAGATGGACGCGATAATCAGATGAAGAAAAAAATAAATCAGAAACACAGTTTAATTCTATACTATATTAAAACAAATCTAAATAATCTATTCATAAAACAAAATTATATGACAGCTAGACAAAAAGATTTCTCACCAGAAGTGTAAATATGTCTGCATGGAAATAACTGTATATAATTACAATTTATTAAGTTTTAAGGATTCTCATGAAATAATCATGCACCATCTCGTTCCTACATTTGAGAATAGACTCAGTGCCCTCTGTCTGTACTGAGACAGTATTAAAAAAAAAAATCTCCATTTTTTATTATTGTGCCTATTGACTTAAAATTGATACAGTACAGATGAACTTCAGAAAGACTTTAATTCACTTAAGGTTTTTGATACAAGACTGAAATTCAAAGCAGGATACCATGGCCTGGTCACAATTTTCTAATATGCCTCTTTATCATCTTATTACTTCTCATTCTTTGACATCTCTTTCTCATTACTACTATTTAGCTAGCTTCCAAAGAGGGCCCATCCTGATATATATTAATTTATATAGCTCTTTTTAATAGAGCATGTTTTAAAAAAAAAAAAAAAAAATTAGCAAGCACTCACTAAGAAGTGCTTAATGACTTCCAGAGGCTTTATATCAGATATTCATAGCAAGTATTTTATAGGAGGAAAAACTCCTGTATGGGAGTTAAGAGTCAGATTTGCAGAAATTCTTGTCCAGCTGACCTAACAGTATTACCTATTGTTAAGGATGTTAAATACTTCTGTGTGAAGGCCCCAGCTTTATTTTTGCAACTTTTCCAAACTTTACCATCTAACCTGAAGCAAAACTGCTAGCCTGTTAGGACACTAGTGATAAACACAAAAAACACAAAAACAGCATCTTTTGAAGTGCTCCAAACAATTCCACATTCTGTGCTGAAGAATAAGTGACAAGACTGTAAGTACAAGTTGAAGGGGATAGAGAAAAAAAAGAAAGAAAAAAAAAAATCAGGCTGAAACATATGGGAGAACAAAAATGGAAAACTATGCCACTAAAAGCACACCCATCTCCAAAACCTCAATTATAACAAATTTCCCTGCCTGATCACTTCTCCCATGTTAGTAAGTAGCTGAAAGGCAAAGTGATGTCATTTTACCCTGTATCAGCTCAATGATAGAGGATGACAATCCAGTATTCCTACAAATTACTCTTTTTGATCAAATGGCAGAGGTCTAGTGTGCATTGTTGATTAAGCTTTATACCATTGGTGATTACTCATGCAGAACAATGATACAAGACATACTTTTCTTTGGTTGTTTGATTATAAAACTGGAAAACTGCACATTAAGAGCTACATTGAAAAAATACTAAAGTTTGAAATTCAATCACACAAAAAAATGGATTTAAAGCATCCTACGAAACCAGAATTTAACTCCTCCCCAGGTCTCTATGATTTATTAATATTTGGGTACATATAAGAAGCAGATTAGCAGAACATCTTTGAAGCTTTAAGTCTTTAAGACAAAGAAAAAACCATATGGATGTCCCCACTTTTTTCCCTTAAGACAAAGTTAGTTTCTGACAGAGCAGATTTATCTCCAAAATCTCTCCAAAAGTATGACTAGAGAAATACAAACACATTTAAATACAGAAACTTATCCTGCTGTTATAGATGTGTGGCATTTATAAATTTTATTCCATCTGAAGCTTTTTCAAGCAACTGTAAGAGTTTCTCCATAGTCCTGTGACTATTCTCCAAAGAAAACCAGATAAAGATATTTTCAGGTTCCAATAAACACTCTATTTATAAGCTAATGCAGTAAGGATCCACCTTTTTTAGCAGAATATATTTTATTCTATAGCACTTTTATTCAGTGAAATTACTTAAGACGCAATTAAACTCTGTAGTTAGCTTTTTGCTTTAGTACTTTTCCTGACGATAAATCAGAATATTACAAAATTATGTGTATCTACTGTCAGATATTAACAGTGTCTTTGCTTAAGAGGAAAAATACAATACTAATCATGGTAATGAATCAGTACATAATAACAACTGTAAGCAAAGAGAAGAGGAATGTAAGTATCAAAAAAAAACTTTGATGGTGATACATGAGTAACTTTTATCCATTTTCTAAAATGGAAGATACCACCTCATAAAAATCCCTAAAATTCTAAGTATTTCTATTGTTACACATACTTGAAAATTCACCAGAAACCACTGTATGTATTCACAAATTATAAGACAAATCTTAAGGATCCTACTAAATTACTGTACTGAAACCAAAGTCAGAAAAAGGAAAAACATTAAGTAAATTTCTTTCGAGAATATGCATATGGTCAGGGCTTGTTTATACAGCAATACTTGACGGGCATTACTAGTGTAAGGTATCCTTTTCATCAAAGCTATGAAATAAAACATTAATAGTGAAGGATTTACTTTTCAATAGCAATATTTAGTGACATTGATCATACTAATACAGAAACAAATTTTCCTGAAAAGAAATTTTCTTTAAATATTCATGAATGGTACACAGCCACAGAACACCTCAGCAACAACAAACTTACTATCTTTTTTTTGAAAACTATCTGGAATGACAAGGAACGATCAATTATATAATAAATGTAAGTTATCCAGTACCTTCAATTCCTTGCCTAATTTTGAAGCAAAAATAATTACACTTCCTCTCAATTTTATTACTTAAAAATTAGCATTTAAGGAAAACCTGCCTAAAAGAAAAATCAAAACTACTGTAAGAATGATATTTTTTTAGCAGCATAAAACAAGTTCACATTTTGTGAAATTATACCTGACTTTTATGTATATAATGAATGAAAAGATACTATGCAATATTACTGATAAATGCATATCCTCACAAACAAGTTAATTCATGCCAGAAAAAGTAGCAACTGTTCCCTAAGGACTCTCATATTGAGAGGATGAATGTAACAGGATAACACGCACCACATTCTCACATCAAAGGGAGGACAGCATGGAAGCGTGATGCTATTCATCTGGAACACAGCAGTGGATCAGCCTTCCTGCTGGGACTTCTGCTGTATTCTTGGAGAAGGACCAAGGCCCTGCAGGTGAAATCTCCCCCACCTTCCTTGTGCTATAGCATCCCTTTTGAAAAAACTATCATTATGGGGGGACAAGGGGAGTTGAAGGAGGTTGGTTATTTTCCAGTAACATCCACAAAGTTTCTGTGACAGATAGATATGCTTATTAAAGCATGTATGCATACATGAAGCACAGTTAAAGTCTACTGTGCAAGTCAACTTAGATGCATCTGGCTGCTTAGATTTCTGGCTGTTAATACAAATGCAAACCAGTAAGGAAGTGTTTTATAAAAGCTGACTTCTAAAACTTTTATTAAAAGGTTAAAGAACAGTATACCTTTATGTTATTATTTTTGTTGCAGAGGAAGAGGCCTTATAGGACTTATTTTCCTAAACCTTAACAGGAAAAAACAAAAACAAAACAAATAAAAAAAATAACCCACACAACTGCTTCTTGAAAAAGATAGAAAAATTCCTCTAGGGCTTCTGTAAACTGAGCATGGTAAGAAAAGAATTTGAAAAAGAGTAGTTTCTCGTGTATCTCAACTACAGTGGCCTGAAGAATACTGTAATTAAGTTTCTGGCACAAACATCAGATACTAACAAGTGCTTTCTGGGGAGCTTACTCCTAAAAGATGTCTTATTTCTAAATTCAGGCTTACAAAATAAAAAAAAAAAATCCAACAGATGTCTAAGTCTTGATAAAAACTTAAGTGTTTTAGAAAACACTATAAAGGTACCAAATCTCCAAATAATAAAAAAATTGCACAAATCTTGAGAATGAATTGAAATAAGCAGCGTACTGCAAGAATATGTAGAATCTATACACAGAGGTTGGGCTAGATGACTTCCAGAGATGCCTTCCAACGTGAATTATGCTATGATCCTACTATTACGAGGTGCAAGATCACAATCAATTATAATCATCTATACCCTAAACGAAATACAAAAAATGAGAACTATTACTCATAGAAGGAGAAGTTGAACTATATACAATATAATGAGATTATAGCATAAAACCAATCTCTGAAAAAAACTTTAATGAGGAATAACGTGATAAACTTAACTGCTTGTCATGAAAGACAAACATCATATGCATGATAAACTGAAAACTATTCTCATGATAGCTACAAAACATAGACTGTGTTCAAATCTAAATTATGAAAGGGCTCTATCTTAGCATCGATATCACATCTGAAAAAGCAAAAATGGCTTTGTGGATAAAAAAATACAAGGAAGTAGTTTACCTTATGAAATAACAGATCTCACTCTTTTTATAAAATGTTTTTGTAACTTATGACATGTCAACTAAGCAGGAAAAAAAAAAATCATTGAATATAGGAATTAGTTTTCACAACCAGGAACAAGAGACATTTTTTCCTCACTCTAAGCTGCTGCTTATGGTAAGTGATGCAATCATTTCAAGATGCAAAACACATCATTTCACCCATCACTGAAGCACTACGGCTCTGAATGAAATGTTGTAAAACAGATTAATATAAAATGCCAAATCCAAAAGCAATGTGGCTTAAATAATACAGACACTAGATAAAAGGAGGCATATTAAGTTACAGAATGTACAGTAAACAGAAGGTACATAAAAGTGTAAGATAAAGCACAGTCAAATTCTCATCCCCCATTTCCCTATACAGTGCATTATCATCTCTTTCTATCTGCTTTTCTTGCTACAAAGCCTGCCCTTTGTAAAATGCTTTCCTCCAACATTTCTGAATATAGTCTGAGAATCTGAGATTATCCAGTTTCACAGTCAACTTCCATAAATTTCTTTGCCTCACAAAGGGATGTAATAGTATTCCATACAGAAAAAAGAATCTCAATTAAAAAACTTTAGCATTGCCAAGAAGCCACTGGCACAGTGTGTCCATGCACTCTGAGAAAAGTTCATTGATGAGGAGAAAAGAAAAAAAAAAAGACAAAAAAAACAGCTTACAAAATTATACTAGAGAATCTATTTAGTCTATTCTTTTGCAAGGCTAGGAAATAGGTTGAATGCTAAGACTATTCTTTTTGAAACAATATCATAACTGTTATGAAAGAGCTATTCAAATACTTCACATGGAAGAATGAGATTACCACTACTTGAAACCAAAATGACCTAAGAATTTTTTCAAAGAGAACTTAGGTAACTCAGGAAAATTTCTCTAAGCAAGCTAGCATTTTGTCTAGGAGACCAGAAACTCTTCAGAGAGTCTAGGAGACCAGCTGAATAAATCAATTTTGCAGATATCCAGAAGTAATCATTTCAACACTGACAGAGGGCTGGAGCACCTCTCCTATGAAGACAGGCTGAAAGAGTTGGGGTTGTTCAGCCTGGAGAAGAGAAGGCTCCGGGGAGACCTTATAGCAGCCTTCCAGTACCTGAAGGGGCTTAAAAAGAAAGTTGGAGAAGGACTTTTTACAAGGGCATGTAGTGATAGGACAAGGGGTAATGGCTTTAAACTGAAAGAGGGTAGATTTAGATTAGATGTTAGGGAGAAATTCTTCACCACGAGGGTGGTGAGGCACTGGAACAGGTTTCCCAGAGAAGTTGTGGATGCCCCAACCCTGGAAGTGTTCAAGGCCAGATGGGACGGGGCTTTGAGCCACCTGGTCTAGTGGAAGGTGTCCCTGCCCATGGCAGGGGGGTTAGAACTAGATGACCTTTAAGGTCCCTTCCAACCCAAACCATTCTATGATTCTATGACATGTCACTGAAATTTGTGTTCTCAAAGCCTTCAGGAAGATATTTACGTCAAATTGTTCACAGGAGCTTTGGGGACACACATAAATATCAGTTCTCATAATCTGAAGCATATTTGTTCATCAAATTACAATAGTTGGATTGTTGCTGAATGATTTTCCTTGCCTTAAGATGTTCAGAGTATTACAGTTGAAATTTTTCTACTCTAGTCACGTGATCAATTGGTTTCAAGGTAAATAGTACAAAATTATCTGAAACCTAGTTTCCTCTCACTCACCTAGTGTATTATGCAGCACTTAACAAAAATTTTGGAAATACTTTGTATTTCAAATTTTTCAAATTATTCAGCTTGCCCAAATTCCTGGTTTAAAATAATATTTATGTAAAAAATTTACTGTTCTTACTATTGCAGCAGCATCATCTACAGTGTGCAAATTGAACCAACAAAAGAATTTAGAAGAAAAACCTATATTCCAAAATAACTATATGCAAAGTTTCTTATGTGCTAGAAAATTAGTTGCAATGAATCATTAAAGAAACGCATCCAAAGTCCAAAATAAGCAGTGACACAAGAATTTGTTGTACCTAAGCAGCTCCTGACACTTTTTATCACGTGACAAGGTAAACTGACTTTCAGAAGAACAATGAACACAACATACCCAGTTTCCATAGCAATAAGAGAAATTCAATAAACTTGTTTAAAAATATAAATTAGCCTAAGTAAGCACCTCTTTAGATCTTGTTATAAAAGCTCCTTATCTATTCTTTAAAAAGGTATGTGTATGACAAATATCTGATTCACCCATGTGTCACTGCAAATTCTAAAATTGTGGGGGAGGTGAGTCAAAGAAATATGAATATACAATTCCTATAACCTGAAACATGAATATTAAATGATAAAGTATTTGCATTGTCTCAATTGCCCTACATCACATGAATGTCAAACCCACTTACACATATCTCTCCTTCCCTCAAAGTGAGTAGGTTCGGTTTAATGTGTTATCAAAAGCAGAAATAGTAACTTTCTAAATACTTTTTTTTTTTTTTAAAGAAAGCTTTATAATTTTCAGATACTAGTTCTGCTATGCAATAAAAAGCTTATAGGAATCTCAGCTGTGGTACTTGCGCGTGCAGAAAACAAACACTTCTCTCTGTGATAAGGCACAGATTACTAATCTTACTTAACATTTGGGATAGGTTTGTTGTTTACTATACATGTGAATCATCCCCAAGATCTTAGGCATCATAGGTTACTCTAGAGCTTATTTAGAATTGTAAGAAGAAAATCACACTATCACAGCAGCATTTACCTTCACAAGTCTTTCTTAAGCTAAATCACATTTAGACAAGGGGAGGGTTAAAATTCTTTTCTTTCAGCATAGCTGTGGCACAAAGTCAAGCTGAAGGCAAGTCATTACTGGAGCCAGTGTTGTTTAATACCTTCATTAATTACCTGGATGCTGGGACAGAGTGCATCCTCAGCAAGTTCACAGACAATACAAAACTGCAGAGCATCTGATAAGCTGGATGGTTGTGCTGCCATTCAGAGGGACCTGGACAGGCTGGAGAATTGGACTCAGATGAATCCCTTGAAGTTCAACAAGGGGAAATGCAAAGTCCTGCATCTGGAGAGGAATAGCTGTAGTCACCCATGCATGCTGGGGGCTAGAAAGCAGCTCTGCAGGAAAGGATCTGGGAGCCCTGGTGGACAACAAGCTGACCAGGAGTCAGCAATGCACGCTTCGCAGCAAAGAAGGCCAACAGCATCTTGCACCACATTAGGAAGAGCATTGCCAATGAGTCACTGCCAACAACATTGCCCAGAGGATTGTGGAGTCTCCATCTGTGCAGATACTCAATACCTGACTGGAAATGGCCCTGAGCAACCTGTTCCAGCTGACCTTCCTTGAGCTACGGGGAAGCAGTTGCACCACTTCAGAAATTGGTACTGTTGATACTTATATACCATTGATACAACCACTTATGATACAGTGGTTCATAAAGTGGTCAGCCACAAAAACCTGACAAGAGAACAGGAAAAAAAACATTGGTCCAAGGAAAACAAAGTGGTGCTTAAATAATCAGATAGAAGGAAGACAGATTGCATGGAAACGTCACTAAAAAGGCTGGGTAATCCATTCTTTACTGCTTACATACGTGAGGGTACGTACAGAAGGGTTTCTGTGTCAGCAGCAGCTGACACTGACACAATCTATATAACTGAAAGCAATAAATAAAGACACAAATATTCCGACGTAACTTAACTGACACTAGGACCACTCAACACAATTCCTACTGACTGAAGCAAGAACTTGCTGGGAGGAGAGGGGTCCCCATATTAATCTCAATGTGGAACTATAAGACATCTACCAGAGGAAACACTGTGGCGTAATATTAAAATGAAATAGTCTCCAAAACAAGTCCTCGCTGGCTGCAGATTCGAGAGCTAGAATGCCAACAATCTAGCTTGTGTATTTTTGAAAAAAAAAAGATATGTTCTACACATGGACCAAAGCAGCCATTTCCACTACTAGAATAAGCATTTCATTATTCTAGGACAGCAACAAGTCTGTTCACAATAAACATTGACATGGTGTTTCTGTTCCCCTTCCCACCCCCTTATATTTAAAAGCTGTATCAGATTTGAGGTTTGGAAAATACTGTTTGTAGACAGTGCTAGGTACTTCAACAACATTAAGAATATTATATATCCAACAGAAGGAAAAAACACAGGACCTTGAGATTGCCATTTGTTCCGGATTGGGCAGACAGCTACACCAAGAATGTCCCAAATATCAAGTAAAGTAAAAATTAATTTAAAAAAAAGGGAGGGGGGTTAGAACTGGACAAAACAGATATATGAAGAGAGAAGTCTTCTTACATTTACCTTACACCTACGTGTATTCCTTTGCATCTAGTCTCATTATCTAACTGCCGTTATTTTCACGGCTTATATTTCTTAATATTAGTTTGATTACTTTTTAAAATTAAAATCGATGTTGTCATAAGTTCAGCTCACTAATATTCTTTCCTCTGGAGCTGTAACGGTGGTTTTACTAATATTTTCACTTACTCTCACAATAACTCTCACTTACTGTTAACACTTAAGAAAACAAAAATCACAAGGCCACTAAATCTGTCAGAAAATCTTCCAAAGGTTTTTTCAGCTTAAATTCAACTAAAGTCCATGGGGTTTTTAGTCCTAAATCACTTATGTTCTTCTGAAAACTAAAACTACTTGAAAATTATTTTTTCTTGTATGCAGAATTTTTTATTCCGTTGTTCCACTGCTGTTACTTTTTATGACACTTTCAGCACTTCTTACCGTGCCAAGGCTTGGACTTTTGTGGCATGTCGCTCTTCCTGTTCCGCTACCTTCCTTCTCCAGTTGTCCATTTCCTGCCTTAGTGCTGCAGAATGCTCCATCTCTCCATCAAGCAGATTTCTCAGAGATCTGGAAGAAGGCAGCAGCTTCTGTTAGAACACTGCAAACACTACCTAGTAATTAGAGGATACCCTATGAATCACGGAGTAGGTTGCCTGAATGATACCATTAATGTCACCCTAAAATTTCATTATTCAATGTAACAAATTCACCTGATTTGATTACACGAAGATATGAAAAGCTACAAGGAGAAAAGGACCCAATCAAAACAGTTCTAAGTGCTTACTATTAACTTGTATTACAATCTCATCAACATACCCAAAGCACAACCTACTATGCTATCTACTATATCACCGTGCAGAAAGAATTTATTATAGAAAACAGCTTATAATCTGGTTTCAGTGCTTCAGTGCAAGTCCATACATCTCAGGAATAATGTATAAGCAATGTATTTACTAGCAAGAGCAGGACACAGGTAGGGGTCTTGTCTCTACTGAGAGCACTGCCCTAGATCTCTGAGTAAAACCTTTGATAAGATAGCAAAGGTCAGCATGATGCATAATGGTAAAACCCAAAGCATCCTCGTCCTTCTGCCAAAAAGCGCAAAGCTGAATGAGGCAATAACTTGCAATTATGGGAGTGGGGAAGATAAGAGGCAGGAAAATGGGATCAGTTGGTAGTCTCAACCTTAAAAATAAAAATTAAAATATCTATAGAAAAATGTAAATTACCAAAATAGCCCTATGACAGCATAACAACAGTATGTCTTGAATACATTTGTATTTTCCTTCATCTAATGACGTGTTCCAATAGACTAAATAAATACAAAGTAGGTTTGATAGCATTCTAAATAAGCAACTTGTAATTTTACATCTACATCATCATTTTGCCCCAAGTGAACATAAAGACACCCACAAATGACAGCCGCTTTCAGCCTAACATTGTTAGCCATCCTACATCACTTCTGCACCAGAAGGGGAAAAAAGGAAATTTTCCAAATATTTGTATAAGGACAAACTTTTACTCCTTTGGAAAGCTATCTTAAGAATCTTTTGTCTGTAAGTTTTGGTTTTGAAAAAAACACAACTTGGCAAAAGGTCCCAAGATAGGAGGAGTTATATATGATTCGAATTCAAAGGAAAAAGTTGACCTGCAAACATTACTTCTCAGTATCAACAGTTGAATATTGAAGTGTTAAGCTTACTTTTCAGAGAAAAATAACATATACATCAAAAAGTTTACACAAAGATTATGCATAGCTTTACACAAAGGACAGCTTGTATTAGAGAACAGATTTTAAAAAGTTATAGTGCCTCTTGACTAGAAAAAGAAAACTACCTATTCTGTTCTTCCAGTTCATCCTTTCTATTCATCATGGCCACGATAGCTTGACGAAGTTCATCTAAAGAGAAGGGACAAAAAAGATGAATTTCTGTGTGTATTTTTGCTCATTTCAGATCTAAAAGTCATGGACATTTTGGCACTAATTCAGCAACATGCTTAAGATGATGCCAACATCATTTGCTATTCAGCAAAGCACATAAAAATGCTCTTAATCTCATCACTAATTTGAGCAATCTTTCAAAAAAGGAATTATTTAACACAGTATGAGAAGTACTGATCAAATCAAATTGGTCTGCATCTGGCTTTAATACAAATGTTTACAAGTTTCCCTGTGGCTGCAGCTGTTTTGTTTTAATCACAGACGTATGGGGACGATGCACCTTTTCGCTACATGCATATTAATGAGATACATTGTTACTTGTTTAATTTCTTCAAATTGCTTGTTTTCCTTGCTATAAATTCTGACACAGGAAATATAACTATTGCAGTGAGACCGGAGTAGAGATAATGCCATTGCTTCTTCATGGCATTTCTTCTCAAGCTTGTCTTAAAGACAATGGGATTTCTGAATCTTGTTATGTCCTATAAAAACCTTTTTATTTCCTCTAAATACCTTAAAAATACTTTCTGTCATTATATCAAGAATAAAAATTTAAAAATAAAAGACAGAATTTTAGGATTTTTAAAGACTTCTTTGGGGTTAGGTTTAACAGTGATACCAGAGTAGCTGATTACCCTACAGAGAAGTGTCAGCTCAAAGCACTGCATCACCTGGAGTCCTTCTGCTATTATAAAGGTTTTACCATATAACTGTACAGCTGTACTATTACTATTTACTACAAATTTACAGAAAAATATTAGGACTTAATCATCTGATCTAAAACAGATTCTGACTTCCAGATCTTGCATGAATATATGAAATACAACAGGTCTTCAAAGATTTTAATGGCTTCTAGCAAACATCAGGATGGATACATGTCCTAAACTACATTTTTTTAAAAATTTCATTAATAATTTCATATATGTTAATCAATAATTTTATGAGAGCTTCTGCAGGGACACAATTATATTAAAACATCCCTCACAACAGCTAAATGAAATGCTCTTATGTTTATATATAATAAATCAGCCAATTCTGTCCTGCAAGTATTCAAAGCAGACGTCAGCAAATTTTTTGTGCTTTTACTGAAAACATACTAACAGAACTGGTATTACCTAATTTCTTCAAGTAAGCAAAGCCATTGGACAACTTTTTTCCCCTTTACATTCAGTTCACTGATTTACCTGTATCTTTCTTAGTATCTTCTATGGTTACAGAAATTTTTGCTAGTTCAAGAAAAAAAAAAAAAAAACTTAACACTGTCCCGTGGACCAGATTAAGTCTGCCAAACTCTAGTAGTGGACAAAACGTGAAAGTTTTTACTGTGTCAATCAAATGTATCAGTCAGTGCAGATACCACAATTCTAGTCTGGCATTGGTAATCCGCTGGTAAATCCTCCCTTGCAGGATTCAGCAGGGTTCTCATATCACTTGAAATCAGCCAATCCAATTTCTTCATGCTAGATTTCTTCCAAAACATTTCTGCTTCTTTGGCCAGGGAGAAAGTAGACAATTATTTTCCTACCCATTCCACATTACAGCTTGAGAACTAATTGACATTAGCACGAAACATTTCAGTAGGCCATTAGAGGGATTTTGCACTCCATTAATTCAGCACAGAAGGAATAATTATTTTTCTACAGTAACTTAGCATCTTTATATGAGTGCTCTATATAGCTATCAAAAAAAAAAAAATCCAAATCTTGAGGAAAAGCCGAAAGTTAAATTCGTGGGTATTAAATACTAACATTAATAAAAAAATAATAACAACTGGAGACTTCTGCTTTCTCCCTTGATAACATTACTCACATTCAAAACCAAAGCTGTGATTACATGGCTACTTTCATCAGTCTTCCTAAGTCTGTGCTTTCAGCAAAAAGGACATTCCAGCTTGCCTACCCACCATTGCTACCACCTCCCTTGTTTGGCACTGGTGTTTATACACGGACAGTGTCCTAGCAGGAACTGAGCCAGCTCAAAACTGGTTTGGTTTTGTTTTTCTGCTGGGCTACTTTTCAGACAAGCAGTTGCCAAGTGACCTTACTGTTGAGTTTAATACTGTTGCTGGCACAAGGGACATAGCAGAAAGCTATCAGGGCAGAACAGAACACCTTTTTAGTCAGTAAGAATGAGAAATAAAAGGTGGAACACCCTTTTTGGCAAAAGTAAAGTTCATATTGCATTGAAGTGACCAGGTAACCCCTGCAATTTACATAGCAATTGTAGAAAAAGTTAGAATGGAAAGATTATATATGACAAAATATACTGTGCTCCATTGTTTTCATGACTATTTTTCGAAAGATGGTCTATAATAGCTTCTATTGACTAGCATTTATTCCAGGAGAAAAAAAAACCCACCAAAAAAAATGACCAAACCCTACATTCTGAGATTTAAGTATCATATTTAGCTATACAATATCTAACTTGGTGATTATGACACTCAACACACTTTTAGTATTCTTTTGGTCATCATGAAACACTACCACTTTGAAGGCAGATTGGAAAGGTTGGGGCTTTTGAGGTTTTTTCGTTTCAATTATTTTGTGGTTTGTTGGTGGGCTTTTTGGGCAGTGGAAAATTGGTAGGTTGTAATAATCCTGAAAAAAATAATATGTAATGTTGTCAAAATGGACCACAATCCACCAGCCTGTCTGTGAAATAAAAAACTGCTCTAAGGATGAGGAAAATAGAATAATCCAATAAGTGTTCAAGCATTCTACAAGTGTGCAACACAGGAAAAAACATCCACAGTAAGCTTTCAGTACAGTAACACTCTGTAACAAAATAAAGATCTTTAACTATAAAGTTGAATCCAGAATCCTCCTCAAGAAAGCATCAAGCCAATGACATTTTAAATATTTCAAGAGTGTCATTAAACTATCATAATGCGCAACCTGAGTTAGTTGCTATTATTTCTCTGACTGAATAAATTAAAGCCATTGCTACTCAAGTTATTGTAGTGCTGGCTCTGCACTTATGCTGGGGTGACTACTCTACAGTAATTGCCTGTATGCATACTCAGTCTGTTTACATGTGTACTGATTTATTAACATTTAAACAGTGAAGCTATTATAAATTGTCTCAATTTTTTCCAATTTTACCAGCCTATTCAAATTGTAACCTTAACTTGCCTAATAACTTAATCTTTTTTCCCTTATTCCACCCAGAATCTTCTGCATGAGTACAAAGTTGAAATCCCAACTTCTCTCACTCCCCTCTCCAACACACACATAAGTAAGCAGAGCATGAAAGCAAAATTAAAGAACATGGTTCTGTTAAAGAACATGGTTTGCATAAAAGGAGAAGAAAAAAGCCTCTTGAAATAAAAGATGTTAAAATGCTTTTTATTTCCATTTGCCTCATTTTTTCCTCAGAGTTATGGAATTAACAATACTGCAGAAACACAGCAAAGCAGAAACTCTAAATTTCATTATCACATATAGGACAAAAATCAATGCTTAATTTAGGACCACAAAAGCAAAACACACTTCATACTCAGTATTTCTTGCTAATTTAGTTCAACTATGGACAGCAGCGGAGATGTGGAAGAAAGCATCAACACAAACAACTAGTTTGGACTAAGAGCCCATGATTCCAAGAAGGTTTCTACAGCCTGTGCTTACCCTAGCAGCAATATCGCTTCATTGCTATACCTATGTTATTTCTTCTTGAAGTTATGAGTATTAAGGAGTCATATTTTCTATCAATTACTCAAAACAAACAGAAGAACTATACAGTTTATCATCAACACTACTTTAACCTCTCCAACCACAGTAAATATAAAGGAGTCAAATATTCACTAGTGCAATTAAATAAATAAAAAGTGATCAAGAAAAAAAAAAATCAGAAACTTTAATTTCATGATCTTTTGATGCAAGTAACTGAATAGAACTAAAAGGACACCATCTTATTTAATTCAGGCATAACAGTCAAAACTTTCAAAAATCATCATTTTTTATTCTCGCTTATGCTTCTTGAAAAATTTTAGCAGCATGTCAGAACAGTCAGCTGAATGCAAAGTAAATCCAGTATCATACACTGCAGTAGGTTCACTTCAAATCTGCCAGAACATCCACAGTTCATAAGCTTTTGTCTGTGTGTTACGCTTGCCTCTGAGATCAGTGCATGATCATAAACTAATTTTTTTAGCAGACTTACGTCTCATTCATTGTGTGGGTTAGAAAAAGGATTTTCCTACTTCTGGACTTTGCAACCTCAATCTTTCTCCCTCTCTTTTTTTTTTTTTTTTTTAAATAAAAACAGTGGGAGGATAGCCAAGTATACCCACTTCAGAAAATTGATGTTAGAGTTTATATCCTACTTCTGAATTGTTCTGTGCTTGATACGTCAGTTACATTCTGTAAAGTAATATTAATGGAAAGAGATACATTACTGTTATTAAGGATCAGCATTCAACACCAACATATCTAAAATTCAAGTGAAAATCAGAGTTTCATAAAGGCAGATATAATAAGGTAACTAGTGAAGTCTTTCAAATTATGTAATCTTAAAGAGATATTTTGCAACAACTTCTTAAAAAAAAAGGATTCCCACGTGCAAATGAATAATTCCAAATTAGGTCTTTCTTCATTAGTAAGATAACATAAAAATCAAGGAATGTGCTAATTAAAAATTTTACATACTAAAACTCACTTTATAAAACACCAAAAATTCTCCTTTATTGTTGAAATTAATCTGTAGTGCCCCATTACTAATAAAGTCAATATTTGCTTTAAAACATTTTTTAATTCACTTGCATACTACATGCAAAATCTAGCTTCTATAAAGTTTTTATAAGGTCACATTCAGAGCATGAAATAAAAAAGTGCCACACTTCAAGAAACACCTGTCAATTTCCCAGCAACCTCCAGAAAAGTCATAAGTTTCACAACTCTTCTGCTGTTTAGCCAAAGATTGGATAAGTATGATTTGCAATCACTTGTTATGAAGAATGAGCTGTAAGTGAAATCATCTCTCAGTGTACACAAGGTCATGCAGCACTCCTCTGCAATCCTGCAGATAGAATATCAGGGTGGGCTGGGAGCAGTCTACAGGAACGATTTTTTTTTTATTTTCCTGAGTGCAAATTTACACAGATATTTTCAGAGACAAATAAAACTTCCAGCACACTATTTACATCTTAAATCAGAAGTCTGACCTTTAAAGACATACTCCCAAAGCTGCCTGTATGAACATTGTCGATTAAGCTTTTGTTTAGTGCTCCAAAATCTTGTAAATATTATCCTGTCATGTCACTATTAATAGGGCAGATTTTAGTAGGAAACAAATTAGACAATACCGTGTTGTCCTTCTACTGTATAGAAGGGTCCTGACCAAAAAAGTCCGTAAGATGAACTACAGCTTTTTTCTCCATGATGAAATTTATACATCCTCTTTCACAGCTGTGCCTTCAGACAAGTCACAAGAATTTAGCACCTGTCAGTGACTGGTGGCAACCAAGTTACAGAACAGGTCAGAAGCTATTTAGAGGATGCAGAAAGTACAAAAACATACACCTTATTTACTTACATAGCCAGCATTAAAATACAATATGTAGGTTTGATTAGTGACTAAAGTTCTTCAGTGATCATGAAAAACTGGGGGCTTTCTCAAGAATATGTGAAAAAATATGGAATAATGTACAATACTACAACCTTTGCTAATCCTTGTGGTTAAGCCCAACTTTAAAAACTGAGGAAAATTATAGTGGAAAAACTAAGTTCCCAATTATTTACTAGAAACAGCACTATAATCAAAAAACCTTGTAAAGAAGGACACAAGTAGCATCCTTCTAAAATGAAAGTTTTGGAACTTCCTTTTTTCCCACTGCAAAAACAAAGTGGGGACACTTGTGCCGGTAGGACAGATTTTCCTGGTGTAAAACAATGCTGAAAATACAATCTTCCAATGGCAATAACTGGAGCAGACATAAAATTGTTTGTGATTCAAATATGACAAGATAAATACAAATTTCTAAAAAATGGAAAAAAAAAATCACATAATGGAATAGGCGCATAAATATAAAACTTCTGACAAACTCACTGCTTTATAAAATTGGTTATAAAACATAATGATCTGTAAAGTAGGGCAAGTTTTCAAATGTTGTCTAACATACACAGCGACACTCTAACTCTATGGATTAGGATTTCTCTTGTGCGGTATTAGTATTTTTTTGAGATGTACCTGCTGCTAAGTTAACCTATACCTTAGAAATGCATGGGACATAAATTCAGGAAAATAATTCAAAATGGCAGAAATTTTAAATTACAGCTTCTCATAACATAATTTTCTAGCCTGCATATCAAAAGAACCAAGAAAAGGTTAGTACTATATTAGTAAATTGGAAAGGAAGCAGGAAAAGAATAGATTAAAAAAAAATTATCATTTCAGACTTTGTCTTTAGAAGTAAGAAGCATAAAAATCCAGTCACTGGAGACCTCACAGCTTTTCTCACTGCGCTATTGCATTCCATTTTTTTTGTCTGATGTGTTAGAATTAGTTGCTATGCAACCAAGCTATAAGCCTCACCGTTTAATAATTCTTCTGCTAATTGCAATAGAGAAAAAGCGCTTCAGTGTCTGGCTTTGTCATAGCACTGAATTCTTCCTGTATGGAGAATCTATGACCAGTAACAACGAACTTGAAAAAAGTGTTTTCTTTGAATGTATCTGGGATCAGCTATTATCAAGGTATTAACTTATATGTATAGTCAGCTGAATTTTGATTGTAATGATAATTAGATTATTTACTAAGTGTTCTGACTGGCTTTATAGATTGTTTTCACATGCTTCCACCCTTCCTTCCACCAAAACCTTCTCTAGAATGGAAAACTAATGATAGCATGTATGCTTCTGTTGATCCTGTCGTTCATTTCATTTACAAATTGCTAAGTACAAGAATTGAAAAATCCCAAGATTTACTTTCTATTTTATAGCTGTCTTAACTACACATAAGAACTAACTGAGCAACTGAGGGAGACCAATTGCGGCCCCTGCTGGTACCTAATACACCTACAAAACAATAAAATCAGTAGAGTGCAATAAAATCAGAAACTTTCCCATTAAAATTCTATTACTGAAAAATAAAATAAAAATGTAAGAATGAAAGGATATTGTAGTAATAACATGAGCAGAGAATATCCAGTGACCAAAGATTCGCAGTAACTATCAACAGTAACTCCATCTACGCCTTCAATTATGTCACTTAAAAGTCTCAAATTAGTTTCCCATTTCATAAAGAACTTCGTAAGAAAGGATTTTACAGCTTTATAAAGCTCAGTCAGCAGACCCATGCCAGAGCCTGAAACAGTACCCACTGAAAATGCCTGGTCTACCTCCTTTAACATATGCTGACACAGATATCATTTGAACATAGGAGACTAGGATATCTTAAGGGTGCATTCATTTTGATGATTTCATAAATCAGTTTCAGAAAAGAATCTTGGCTGCATCACTTCTAACTTCCCAAATGTCATAATTTAAAATTTGTACGTACTTAAATTTATAAAAAGAAACAGACAAACACATACCCCAGAGCTTTAGAAACAAAGCCATATCCACCAGTTCAGTTACAAAACTTTCTGTACAGTGAGGAAAATAAAACCATACTGGCTTACATGTTTAGTCAGCTCATCAGTTTAAAAACTAAGTCTTTGTTCTACAAGTTTATGTGAAGAAAAATGATTAAAGATGGAGTAAACAAACTTCCTGCACTTCTACTAATCTCTTTCTACAGCAAAGGCTATTTTATCCTGTCCAGCTCAACTCTTAACACCACTGCAAGTATGACTGTCCTCCACCTTAATCTTAACTAAAGTTTTTGCTTATGAAAGCCATATTTATGTTTGGAGCAGATTTCCATATCAAAACCATAGACTGAGTGTACATAGAAAGAGTTCCGGGTTTGTTTGGGGTTTTTTCCAACTAGGCATTAATGAAAGCAGGCAAAATAAGTAAGATCACATCAGAACCAACCATTAGTGTTTTCAGAGCTTGCAGAGATTTGAAGATGTTAATCAAATTAAATCATTATTGTTCATTTAACTACTTAAGCCACATCTAGTACAAGGATGACATCAGCTTGCCTGTGAAAAGTGAAGCTAATGTCATACCAGTTGCAATGAACCATAACCTGGGATCTGCCAATACAAAAATCATTTTAGAGCAGTCATTTCTAATGTGGTCAGCGTATCAGTAATGAAGTGCTGTATGCTTCTCTTAACAGATCTTACTGAAATAAAAATAGAAATGAAGAGTTACAGGGCTTTCGAAGTTATTTCCATCAATCTAGATACATGAAGGAAGTACTTACTAATTGTCATGGATTCTGGCACAGTGGCTGAAGGCAACATATTGTTTAATGTATTCACTTGAGCTGGAGGACTGACTTCCACTCTAGACATAAAAGCACAGTATCATCAATAAAAGAGAACAAAATCCTGAACTCAAAACTTAACAAAAAAGCATTCCAGAAACTAGAATTGTCATCATATTCACCCATATTCAATCAACTTATGTTTAACTATCCTTTAATGTATCAGCTGTGAGTCTGATTTAAGAATGCATACAAAAAGATCCAAATCAACAGGCCATGGAGAACACAGTAAAAAATAACATAAAAATCAACATAAAACCTATTTTCAAAATCAGGAGGCTAAGTCTGCCTGTTATTTGAAATGACTACATGACTCCTTCAAGATAATCAGGAAAAGTTCAATATATGAAACTATGCAAAAAGGGAAGTGTAGACTTTTGCATTTGTCTTTCCAAACATTTGCAAAAGTACCCTGATGAATAGTTTGTTTTCCAGTACTGAGTAGCTATTTATTAGGTAACAATAATATGTTGGAGCTACAGGATGAAGATTTTTTTCCTTTAAGAAAAACATACTTGACACGTACCTGTAAGGAAGATCAGATCTTCTTGGAACCAGTTCTACTGCATGGACAACATGTTCATGCCCCTCTCCATTCTCCAAGTTATCTAAAGTAGAATGCACAAGCATTAGCTTTCTTCAGTTAACAGTACTTAAAAAATAAAACAAAATAAAAACAAAACCAGAATGAAAGTAGTTACATTTTTAACTAGAAATACTCATCTTTAGTAAAGCTTTTAAACACTTTAAATTCTTTCTCCAAGGCTGGCTTCTGCACGTTCACTCTGAATGCCAGCAGGATTGTAAAGTCCCTTAGGAACACAGTCACCCGTTTAGAAAAAAATTAGTATTGCACAATTCCTAAATTATAGTTTAGATGTACATTTTACATTGATAACAGTGTTGTAAAGCTATGAAGTGACTTCTTACTGAAGTTATTTTTCCAAGCCCGAGGAGTTTTAACCACCACATGGCATCTGATACTCATTACAAATCTGTTTGTGACTTGCAGGAAAAGAATTTGTGGTTAGTCCCCAGTACATGAAACCTTGCAAAGACACCAGTCCTTTATGCATTCCCAACAGAGCACCATGGCTTTTCTCTGGCTCCTTCTGCCTATGTACCAAACATTAGGAATCAGACAGATGAGATACTTTCGAAAGCATGGATAATACGCATCTGTCCACAGATCCACAACTGTCAGGATCAAAATATACACATCACTGGGCCTGTCATTAAGGTAGTTCATGTGGAAAGCAGCAATAAAAAAAAAAAAAGGCACATTTTATTGATGTTTTCTACATCTCACTGTGTAAGGGTTACAAAGTTACCATAAAACAATCCTAAAATCATGAGCTAAAATAGCACAGAATTTAAAAAGCAAGAATTCTAGCAAAAAAGTTAATGGGAATTAGAGTTATGTCAGAATGACTACAGAGGAGAAAGTTCATTTTTTAAGCTGTAGAGTTTACTGAAGCTCAGTTCCTAAAACGCATACTCCATTTTTGTTCCAAGCAACTGAATTTTGACTCAGGCTTTCTCATCTCTAGGTACATGGAGATATGATACATCCTGACACATCCCTGAAGCACTGCAACAGACTAAAACTGTAAACACTGACATTAACATATAACACTATAGATTATGCTGTAATCTATTTCAAATATATATGTCTTGTTATTTATCTGTATTAAGACGTATTTTACAAGAACTCATTACACATGTTTCAGCAAAAATGTTGTCATAATAATAATAAACTTGCCAGTTACCAGGCTGAACTGCCCTCTGAAAAACATTCCCTCTGATATGATTCATCTAGCAAAAGTATAACTTCCCAAGTCAAGCAAAAAACTGCCTAAGGCAGCTTTCAATCTCATCAAATTGTCATTACGGGTGGGGAGAGGGTGACTGTACTCATGTGTATCACTCTCCCTAACTGGCTGACATTCGGGTTGCATGATGGGCCTTTTAGTGAAGACTGCCTGCATACTCTGTCAGTTCAGGACTGCTCAGAAGGGCCCAGTGACAGCATGGAAAGTTGAAATCAGGAAATCAGACAGCAGAATCTGTGTTACTGTTTCCTATAACTGATGAAGATTCCTTTCACCAGCCAAATGCTGTATCATTCTGGCTTGCATGCTGGACCATAGGGTTTACCACAAAGAGTGGCAGCAGGAGAACTGGAAATATCGGTATACTGTGCGAGAACAGATCTGAATGGGCCTGTTGTCGACCATCTCTAGTAGTCTGAGCATTGTCTTCAAAACAGTTCTGAGATGAAGCAAGATGAAACAAAAGTCTTTGGCATCTCCTCAATAAAAGTAAGACCCTGTCCTCTCTGGTCATCTGTCTCTAGTACTAAGTCTTGGCTTAGTCTCCTGACTTTTGATTTCATCTACAGCCCCCTAGCTCTAGCTTCTGATACCTTGTGACATCTGACTGGCTACTAACTCCCCCAGCTCAACTGCAAACTCCTATTCCACACTGCCACCCCCACCCCATCCCACCATAAACAGGAATGTTTACTTGTATTCCAGATTTCAATCTGTTGCAGTCAGCTAACACTTATAAATCTATGGACCTTTTTCTAACAGTTTCTGTATAAAATTGAAGACAACACTATGCCATAAACTACATTATGTTTTCTAAATCCATTCCTTCATAAATTGAAAAATGCAGGAGCACAAGAAAAAAAATGAAAATGTGCTTTCTTTTTTTTTTTGAACCACTGGCATTTCTTAAGAGGTACATGTCTTAAAATACAGCAGAGGGCAGTACAACATTATTTTACAATTCACATTACTTTTATCACCAAACTTACAGAACTGAGTTATACTTTTTCACAGGTCTTCAATTAATGGTCCATTTAAACTCTTGGCACATATAATGTATATGCAAAATATATTAAATATTTTACAATTAAAACATTATTTGAGCACCACTGAGAAGTTTTTAAGTGGCCACTGAAATGAGAATACATACCCAAAGTTTTATAAAAGCAATGTTTTATAAATAGCTAGCAAAATATTAACTCAGGGGTTGGAAGTTTTCTGTTTGTTTTTGGAACCCATACAGATACTGGAAAAGTACCAGATCTTCTTTTCCATACCTTTGACCATTTTCATTGCTTGCTTCAAGATCTTCTCCAAATGGTCCACATCATTCTTGAAGTGCAGTACCCCAAACTGCATACAATACTGCAGCTGAGGCCACATCAGAGCCAACTGAGCATAAATTTACAAAGGACACTTTTATTTATGCATGTCCGTATGAAGTGTGCTTTTACTGCAGAAGCACGGCACTGCTAATTCACTATGAGCTTGTGACCCACCATAGTGGGTCTCCTGCAGAAAACGACTTGAGGATAGTGGCGAATGAAAAATTAGATATGAGCCAACAATTGGTGCTCACAGCCCAGAAAGCCAATCTTATCCTGGGCTGCATAAAATGAAGCATGGCAAACAGGTTGAGGGAGGTGATTCTCTCCTTCTATTTCACTTGCATGAGACCCCACCTTGAGTACTGTATCCAGCTTTGGGTAGGGTCCACAGTACAAGAAAGGCATGGACCTGTTAGAGTGGATCCAGAGGAGGGCCTCAAAAATGATCAGAGGGCTGGAACACCTCTCCTATGAAGAAAGGCTGAGAGAGTTGGGATTGTTCAGCCTAGAGAAGAGAAGGCTCTGGGGAGACCTTATGCAGCCTTTCAATATATAAAGAGGGCTTACAAGAAAGATGGAGAGATGGCCCGCAGTGACAGGAAACAGGGCAATGGTTTTAAATCGAAAGAGGGTAGATTTAGATTAGATATAAGGAAGAATGTTGGGGGTTTTGGGTGTGGTGGTTTTTTTGGTTTTGTTTGTGTGTTTTTTTACAATAAGGGTGGTAAGACACTGGAACAGGTTGCACAGAGAAGTTGCGGATACCCTATCACTGGAAGTATTCAAGGTCAGGCTGGTTGGGGCTTTGAGCAACCTGATCTAGTGAAAGATGTCCCTCCCCATGGCAGGGGGGTTGGACTAGATGATCTTTGAAGACCCCTTCCAACCCAAACCATTCTATGATTCCCATATCCTTTTCTGAAGACATATTTCCTAGCCAATCATTCCTCATTCTGTATATAAACAGGTAACAGCTTCTCTTGAACTGCATCCAATATTTGATACTTTCTCCAATATATCAAGATTAATTTGAATTCAAATTCTCAAACACACTTGCAGCTTCTTCCAGCTTAGTGATATCTAGAAAATAAATAAGGGTACTTCCTATTCAACCATCCTAAACATTAATAAAATACAAGACCACAGCTTAATCCCAACAAAACTCTGGTTTATTTTGACATTGATAAATCCTCCTCAACTAAATATCTACTCAAATGGAAAACTCTGATTCAGATCTAGAATAAATTTTAACTGAACCTCCCATCCCAGTTGTGCAATATCTCCTACGTCCTTACAATCCCATTATTTCTTACCATTGTCCCATGTTAGAAATTCTGTTATAAAGCTTGCTGGAATTCCATAAATTAAAATACCTGCCTGTTTGGGAGTAAGAGCCAACGGCATTGACAGGAAATAGAACATCCGAGTCATCGTTCAGGACCTGCAGAGGAGTCCAACTGCATATCTGAGAATTGCATGCACCTATTTCATGAGGCCTAGATTTAAAACAAACAAAACAACCTATTAATGCAGTCAATATTCATGTTCACAATGCTTATATTTCTTTCAGAGGTATCACTGCAAGAAAAATCTTTATTTCAATCTGCCTGCCAATTTCTTGGTTCAGACATACATAAATTCGTTAAAGATCAGACCATTCCAAAGCAGATGAGACAAGCAGTGCTTGCCTCTTTTTCTCCAAAGGGACTTTTGTGTCAGAAATAAAAAGGGCATATTAGTATCTAAAATTATTCTTTTTCCTCTCAGTTTTGTCTTGTTTAACTATCTACTCTGATGATAACAGGCTTACTCTGTTTAAAATATGTGTTTTTACCATGAAGCCAAGATAGAGCTGATATCATACTAAGAATAAGGAAACTTCAAATAGGCCAGAATTATAGCCTGGCTAAATCATGCAACAATTTCAACAACTGAGAACTTCAAGGAGAACAAGTCTGAAATCTTGACATTTTGGTTTTCAGTGGAAGGTAGAAGCAAAAGACCATCACCACAGTAGCACAAATGGTTTAAACAATAGAAAACAAACAAAAGGGCAGGGGGAAGGGGAGGGGAAGAGAAAAAAGGAAAAAGAGAAAACCTATAGTTCAGTCAGTTACGTAAATTTGCCAGCACCCATGAAGAAAGGGGGGGGGGGGAGGGGCGCAGGCAGGGAAAGCATTGAAAATTTACTATGGGCTCCTGCAACGTTACTTACTTTTCAGAAGCTTCAGTTTCACCTTCTGTGCCTTTATTTCCTAACGTTTTACCATATAGCTCATCCTCATCTGCATCTTCATCATCTATGCTCTTCACATCTAGTTTCTGATATTCATACTCTCCATTCATGAATATGGAATTGCTCTTCCACGAATGGTTACTTTCGTTCCCATTCAAATTTTTTCTGAGAGTGCTTTCAGATGAGGGTAATACAAAAACTGAAGATCTGTCTACACTGTCCTCTGAACTTTCTCCCGTAATCAGAGTCTTCGTGAAATCCCCTGAATTTTGCTCATCTTCCTCTTCGTCAAATGAGATAATATTTGTCACTCTCTTCTTCTTTTTTCGATCTTTTTTATATTTCAAATCTAGTAGCAACATAAAGGTTTACATAGTTTAGAAAAAAGAAATTATGTAATACACTTGTTTTTTTCTTAAAAGAACTCATGTACTAAATGAGTTTAGTAAAGAAAAAAACCACTTGGATCTACAAGGCATTTCATTATCTTTCCATACACATGAGCTTTTAAATCTTTAACTACCATCTTTATTTTATATGCCTTACATAATTCAGATTTTAAAAGATATTTTGGAGGTGCATTCAAAACAGTATTCAACTGGAACTGGAAAAAAAAGTTCAACAAACTTATAAAATGAAATTTAAAATAAAAAGTTAGCCCTCCCGTCACTTTCTCCCATGGAATATGGCTAGCGTATATTGCAGAGTATGTCTACACAACAGAGAAAACATGAAAGACTTCTGGGGAGAAAAAATAAAAAAGAACAAACTCAAACAAAATCCACAAAATCCACAACTTGAAATCAAACATAGTTTTGTCTATATTGTGGAAATCAAGCAGTCAGTTTTCAGAAAAAGAAATTAAACTTGCTCCCTCCCTCAGCTAATTTGCTCTTGGTCTAGAAATAGACTGAAATCCTTTCCTATTACATCACATCTATGCTGTGACAGCACTTATTTTTAAATTATTACCTATTCTCACTGATTCCAATGTGCACATGAGGCTAAATGATCTTGCAAAGTTGAAGGAGTTTAAGAAATATCAGAAATTTATTCACCAAGACAACTGTACACACAATGTACATGATGTTGTAGAGTCATGTGCAGCATATGGTCAATTATTCTGTTATTTCATCTTGCAAGCCTGTTCTATACTAACAAAGTTATCCTAAATCAAGTATCACCTATGATTTTAATCTCATTTAAAGTGCTAAACAACAAAAGCTTTACCACAAGTTTTTTTTGAAAACCGTGTTTTGAGACAAAGTCTATTTTAAATGCCAATAAAAAATAGGGTTTTTTTCTCAACTTCTATTCCTACCAGATAGCATTCACATGTGGGGTTTTTTCCCTTTTTCTCATAACCAAAACAATTTAAAGCCTAAACTCAAACCTCGTTTCTTAATTGAAAAACACATAAATCCCAGAATCTTCCTGCAGTTTTGTACCTTTAGAAAGCAAAACATTCTTTCAGCTCAACTGAAAGATGATAAAATATTCCTTGCTATTTGTGGAACTAAAAATATATAATGAATATTACATTTTGCTTGATTAATTTCAAATTATCAGAGATTAAGACTTTGGGTCTTTGTTAGTAGCTAACATCCTACAAACTGGTTGCAACACTAACACATTTAAAGGTAAAAAGAGCGTATGAGTAAATTTTTATTTGTGGTAATTACCTATTTCATATAGGAATTCACACTGTAAACATAGGCACTGCTTGAAGAAGATTACAAGCTAAGATTTTTATCTGATATATAACAGTGTAATTCTGACTGATAAAGTGTCAAAAGAAAACATATTAAAAATGAAAACTCATTACATCAGAAACTGCAAGGCATAATTTTATGAATTAGAAATTGAAATTCAGGTGGCAAGCAAAGCACTTTACCAGTAAGATAGTTTAGCTTCCCTCTCACAGTGATACAAGAAAGCTAAAATATGCATTCATCATTCAGTATTCAGATCAGTATTTCTAAAAAATTTCATACTTTTTATTTCACACTCAACTAGTTTGTATGTGTAGTGCACTTATTTTTAAGGTTTTTGTTCCATAATAGTGCATTAAATTTAATTGAAAAAGTTATTTAAAGACACTTGAATATTTTCTAAGTTTCTGATTGACATCAACATTGCAAAAATCCTTACCAGCATTTACATTCTTTGAGAGAACAGGAAGTGGGTCAGTGTCTTGATCAGGTTTTATTAGAATTGAGACAGCAGATGATGCAGTTATCTCTCTAAGAAGGCTGCTAACACCCTGAGTGGATTCTTTCAATAATGAGGTTACGTTTTGCGTTGATTCCTTTAACAAATCAGACACGGTGGGTGTGCATTTGCTCTGCCCATTTAAATCCTTATTATCAATGTTGATTGCAAAAAGAATGGAGTTCAGACCTTCAGATAAAAGAGAGGGGAAAAGAAGACCAGAAACCCACTATATACCTCATACAAAAGTTACAAAGATAGAACCTAAGGATTAACAAAGCTATGACATGTAAAACATTTTTCCCCCAAAATTTCCCACAGTTACCCATGCACGAATTCTTATTCTTTCATGTACCATTCATTCTTTTTTAGACGATATTCAAGCTGATGCAATCAGTTCTGAATTTATCTTGATGGCTGTTCATTAAATAAGCAGTAAGTACTGTGAACTTGTTTATTTATAACCTTTTATTTAAACCCATTTCACCACAACTTTAATATTTGTTCGTTCCTATATTAACAAAAACTCCTGTGAATCCTATCTTGCAGAACAAAGCATGTGACCATGTATCTGAGAAAAGGGGTGTAAAAGGTAATAATACATCACTTCGTGGTCAAACTCTAGAAAAGTAAATTATCTGTTATCATTCCTTACTCTTACTCTCCTTCCACGTATTCATCTATAATTTGGGTCTTACTATAGAAGTCTAACATTGCTCTTTTCTAGTCAGGAATAACCCATTTTGTTTTCTCTAAATTGCACTAGTTTTTAAAAAAAAGTTAGCCTTGACTGATGAAGAGTTAGAAAATTTATGTGAAAGACTTTTGAACTGTAGGAAGGCCAGATCCAGTGTTTTAACAGTTCATCAATACTGGCATAATACCTTGACTATTCACCCAGAATGTGCATCTGACATAGATGGTCCACATAAGCAAAGAGTGTGTTAGAGAAGCTCCTCGCAACCAGAAACAGATACAACATCCCAAAATGAAATAGTTTTCCAAGAACAGTAACATTTAAGAGAAAATCTTACCAGCTGCCATCGTAGGGATCATACTAGAACGTTCTTCATCCATCATAAAAGACCAGTCTTCATAGAAGACACTACAATTTGAAAGGAAAAAAAAAAGGAAAAAAAAGAATATGCAGTCCTATATTAACATATATTCCACTTCTAAAAGACATGAAAACTCTGAAAAATTAGTACACCAATGGATCAAATTATATGTCACAGTAAGTCCCTGAAGCCCTGAAATATATAGAACTGTCTGAACAGTTACCAAAAGACATGCTAAATACTATTTTATTTTTAGTTTTAGCTCTGCATTTTTTTTAGGGGAAAAAAGCCACTCAGGGCAAGGAGGTTCACACTACGTTACCAGCCACAATATTTCTCTACACCTATTGCTATACTGCATATATAAGTTTTTAAATAACTGTAGTTGGCCATAATTACCAAGCCATTTTATAAAATACTAGAATGCATGAATACAAACAAAAAGATCCACTTCATCTTGAGCAACCTGATCTAGAGAAAGATGTCCCTGCAGCAGGGGGGTTGGACTAGATGATCTTTACAGGTCCCTTCTAATCCAAACCATTCTATTATTCTATGATTCGATGACCTGTTTCAATATCCAAAACCACAGCAGTTACCCTAAATAACTAGAGTCAACTAGGAATTTGGATGTAAGAAAAAAAAAGTTAACATGAATTTCACTGTGAACACATGAATTTAGTTGTTCAGTAGAATCATGCTGTATTTTTCCTATCAGCATTCACTTAACTAAACGTAAAAACAGATAGCAAGAAAACCCTCAATCTATATTAAACAATTTTGACAGATTCATTTAAAAGTTTCCAAAACAGATAAGAACTGGGGATGCAAACTGATTCTGTAAATCCCACCTGAATTTGGATAACATTTAAATCTTAAATATTCTGGAATAAGCCTTTTCAGAAATAAAATTTCACATACAATGCAGAGAGTGCTGATAATCCTGATACTGCACAAGTATTGTTACAAGCATGAGAGTAATTAGTGACATAGCAATCCAAGTTATTAATGTCCTCACAACGGTTTTCAGATTTTTTTTTCCTTTGTTGTTTCATTCATTTTTATCTGATTTCATATCAAAATCTGTCTTGCAAGAAAGCTACAAAGAACTGGAACAGACTAAAAATGGAGGTACTAACAAGCTCAGTTCTGGAAATAATCTTATCTAGTACATCCATTAATTGATGCAAATGGAAAGAATGCCTTTTTGCTGAATCCACTGGACTTGATCAAGCTCAACAGTTATTAATAAAAAAGGAAAATAGGCCAAATTTTCAAAAAGAAAGGGAGCTGAAGATGTATGAGGAAAAAGGTAGGACTCAGTTAAGTATGACCTTCCATGCATTTTGCACATCCAAAGTACCTCAGGATTTCACAATGCATAGTAAGTTATTCTCAGTAACTCTGTAACAAGACAGTTCACAAACTGGTACAAAGCCACTTCCAAGTGATCTCTAGTAGTAGCTACCTATTGCTTGACTGCTGGAGCTTTCCAGTTACAGGACAAGCATCTCCAAAAGGCAAGAGGCAATTATCACTGATGAATTGATAAGATCAAGGCTGCAATTGTGTACTATGTTAATGGAATGAGAGGGGCACCTCAAAGCACGGTGTCAAGGTCTCAGTGAGGAAAACTGTTGAAAGAATAGGGAAGGGAGTTAGGAAAGAGGACGGAAATGAAGATGAGGATAGAAGCGTATATTCTCACATGCTAGAATGAAGCCAGTTTCAGGTCACATGTTGATATAGGCACAAGCCACTATCTTAATGGCTGCCAAAATTTCAAAAATGAACAAAACGAAAGTGTGAGGTTAAGTGGCTTCACTAGCATAGCAATTAACATGGTATATTATTACAGCTGTGGTTTTGGTTGGTTGGCGTTTGTTTTTTTTTAATCTCAGTACTTCATTTGTCAATACATTTCCTGCATTACAAAGATATCAAATACAGTACCTAAGTCGATTCTTATCTGCAAGCAGCATATGAACATATCTTTCCAGGGAATGTTCATTTAATGCACAGCGCAACCAAGCCCGGCCTCTACCAATATCTGTAGTAATTGTCTTCAGGGAGTAAAAGCGCTGCAGTTCATGTTTATTCAGAACTTCTTTCACATAGTACCAAAACACTGGCTCTGGAATAAAAAAAAAAATAAAAATAAAAACAATTAAAAACTCACCAAAAAAAGCTAAGCTCATATCTGAATGCATTTACATGCAATTTTATAAAACAAAGAGGTAATGGTGTATAACTTTGAACAAAGGTGAATCATTCACCATCTTCGTATAACTCTCCCGTTAAATAGGTTATTTATTTCTACAGAACTTGGGATATTTAAGCACTTAGAACTTTTCACTTCACTGAAAAAGCCAAACACATACATTAAAGGATTCTATCTTACATTTTTAAATAAAATTCACATTTAAAAGCACATTTAAGCTAGTATTTCATCCATAGAACAGCTTCACATGTTCAGCTGGGAATATATTATGCAAAGGAAAAAAATTCTTTAGAACTCTATTTTACTGCTGATTGTGAAATGTTAGTAGCTAGGTCCAAAGGAATGCGTAGTTCCAGAATTTGCAGACATGCAAACGACAAATTCATGTCACTTTAAAAAACAAAAGTATTACATTTAAAAGGCAACAACACCCCTTTCCACTAAAATACTTTCCTTGCCCTGTCCCCGAATATTGATAAAAATTTTTTTTGCAGTTGCCTCAAATTTCTCAACTGGAGGTAACAAAAATCTACATCAGTAATTGTAAATGCACAATAAAACACCTAATATTTTACATATGCCTGTTTCTTAACTGAATAAGAACATATTTTAAGGACATATTTATTACAATTCACCTCTTACCATTTTCTCAGCTTGAAAAGAACAACCAAACATCAGATAATTCATCTGTAAGACTTGAATTGTTAATATATGGTACAGTCTGGCAATCATTAGTCATTAATGTTGTGTCAAATACATACTGCTTGAAAGTATTTTAAAATATAACATTAACAATAACGTTCACGTGGCTTTGATTTGTTAGAAATAGAATCGCTTGAATAACTAGAACAGTTTGAAAGCTGTTCGTCTATACAGATATTAACATATTAAGAGACTGAATTTAAGGCAAATAGGATATTTTTAAGATCAAAAAACCTGAGAAATCCAAGCATCACACAAAAATTTAAAACACATCAATCTCTCAAGTAAGACATGCAGGTAGTCCTTTTGACAGTTTAATGAATGTCTTTGCTCAACATTTTTTTTAAGCTAACAAAAAAGGGTAAATAATTTTATTGCACAAGTGAATGATGATCACCTCAAATATTATGCTGACTTTTGATCATAATCTCAATGTAGGCAGCATAAAGCAAATGTTTAAAGACGGGTAAAAAATTTCCTGAAAGACAGAAAAAAAATTTGCACAAGACAGAAAACAGATTGATCCTGCCACTCCTTGCTTATCCCTTTCCTAAATTTTTCGTAATGTAGCAAGAATTTTAAGAAAAGGCCATCCATGTTGCTTCTCTCTCTGCTAAATAAAGAGCATGCAGTCAGATTTTGAACAGGTTTTCACTACAGCTTATGACTTCTTTTGGTGAAATACACTCATTTGAGGGTATGGGTTTTTTTATTAATCTCCTGAAAGCCAAATACAGCATTAGATTAGCAAAGTTTGTAATATCATTTTAGAAACCTAAACACATAACAAGCAGGTTAGACTCATTAACTAAAAGTTTTGCCAAATAGGTCTGACAGCTATGCAAGAATAACCCAGAGCTCTTCTAAATTAGACAAACGTGCAAAACACAGGAACCATTAAATTGATAATGTAGGATGGAAAACTAAAGGTATATTTTGCTGAACTAGAACCTCACAGGCACATTAACATGCAAACAATAAGGACGTCCACGGAACATAAAAGAGCATTCAAATATCATATGACCTACTCCTTTGGCTTCAACTTATTTGATCTGCATTTCAATAACACACACGTATATGTAAAAAAAGCATTCCTTAAAATGCCAGATTTGTATCAAGATGATAGTGATGTAATGATTTCATTGCTTCTTGTGACTAATAAAATTCATTCTTCCGTCTTGCTAAAGCTCAAAACAATACTAGAG
The DNA here is from genome assembly GCF_030936135.1 of Gavia stellata. NCBI lineage: Eukaryota > Metazoa > Chordata > Aves > Gaviiformes > Gaviidae > Gavia > Gavia stellata. The sequence goes on along the minus strand of NC_082611.1, from coordinate 11,312,703 downwards.
TAGGAAGTGAAAACATTACAGGAATAGAGAAAATAAGCAGATTTCCCCTTATGCTGAGAGTGAAATTCAGTGTTTCTTGGCATTCTGATTATTTACAGATATCATGAATTTTGAAAAGCTTCAAAATTTGGATTATCATCATTTTTTAATCAAAATCTATCCAATGGAAATAAAGTAAGAGCACTCCATACTCTAAGTTCCTCCACGACATACTTTATAAAAACAGTAATGTAAGTGGCATTTTCAAATGACTAAGGTATCTTCTTTGATAGTAGCGTTAAATAAAAATCTGAGTCCTAACTGTTGATATTATTTTTCTATAGCAAATAATCCAATACTTGTTTTAATTTCAGTAAAATACAATTTGTACAATTGTACTGTAGGCAGAGAAGACACTGATGTTATGCAATTCAGTGATATATTAATCACTTTGTGAAAACAGTTCATTTAATTTTAATAATATCACAGTTCCAGTAACTGCAATACCACCAATCCTTAATCAGCACCAAACAGTCATCATGTCTCAAGCTGAGAGCAGAAAGATCAGTCTGAAGCCAGGTTCAGTGCCTTCTTATGCCAAAAAAACCAAGTGCAGCCATTGTGCATTTCAGTGTCTGTTCTGTCAAGTAATTAAAGAACAGTTTCATATCTGTCACGAGTGTCTCACAGTAGAATATTCTTTGCTATAGTTGGAAATATTAGCTTTTTCACTTTTAATTGAATCATTAAATTAAGTTTATATTCCAGAAGCCTTAGTCTATCACTCATTTCTAACCACAGCAACTAATAATCTTCACAGAATCATTAAGGTTGGAAAAGACCTGTAAGATCATCAAGTCCAACCATCAACCCAACACCACCATGCCCACTAAACCATGTTCCACAATGCCACGTCCACACGTTCCTTGAACACCTTCAGTGATGGTGACTCACAGAATCACAGAATCACTAAGGTTGGAAAAGACCTGTAAGATCATCAAGTCCAACCATCAACACCACCATGCCCATTAAACCATGTCCCACAGTGCCACGTCCACATGTTCCTTGAACACTTCTAGTGATGGTGACTCCACCACTTCCCTGGGCAGCCTGTTCCAGTGTTTCACCACTCCCTCAGTAAAGAAATTTTTCCTAATATCCACCTATTCCTAATTTCCACCACCTCCCCTGGTGCAACTTGAGGCCATTTCCTCTTGTCCTGTCGCTAGTCACTTGGGAGAAGAGACCAACACCCACCTCTCTGCAACCCCATTTCAGGTAGCTGTAGAGAGCGATAAGGTCTCCCCTCAGCCTCCTCTTCTGCAGTCTTACCGTATTAGCCCTCAGCATTACTCTACAATGTCCTACTATTCATAAGCAAGGTATGGTATGCAAGCTAGTAAAACTATAAACATATTGTGCCTTAGTGACAATTTCAAAATACATTCCCATTTTTTGGTACTGACATGCCATGGGGCTGTGAACAAGCCACATCTGTATTTCTGCCATGGTTTACCTATCTGTAAACAGATAATACTATCCTATAGTTACAGCATCCAAGCATATACATTAATCTATAGCAATATGCAGCACCAGAACTACTAAAAAAAAAAGGAACAAAGACAAAATTTTGCTTCAGCCTGGAGAAGAGAAGGCTCAGTGGGAGGGCTGACACCTAATAGCAGCCCTCTGGTACCTACGAGGAAGTCATCAAGAAGACTGATTTAGGGTCTTCACATCAGTACATAGCATGAGGACAGCAGACAACAGGCATAAGTTAAAACAAGAGAGGCTCAGACAGGATATAAGGAAAAACACTTTCACCATGAGGACAGTCAAGTGTTGGAACATGGTTGACCAAAGAGACTGTGCAGTATGTGGAGGTTTTCAAGTCCCAAATGGATAAAGCCCCAAGCAACCTCGTTTAACCTCACAGATGATCTTTGTAGGACTGCAGACCTCTTGAGGACCCTTCCAACTTGAATTAGTCTATTATCCTCTGATCTGAGTGCAGAAAAAACACTGCTATGAACTATTACTGCTATTACTGACAGAAAGGTTTCAACAAGTCTGGAACCTCTAATAAAACACTAGAAAGAGTAGGCAGAGGCAATGGAAGAGTTGATCTATTTAGAATCTGTCAACAATATTGTCCTAATAATTTTTAGTGAATACTGCATCAGCTACAGTATTCTCACATAACCATAACTGGAGTTAAATGAAGAGACCCTCATATTGTTACCAACTAAAGAAAGAATACAGTTTTATAGTTTGCTGGTTTTGTTTAGATTGCTTAGTGTAAGATTAAAGGAGCTGCATATGCCTATAATGACCATGCCATCAACTGATACAAATCACACTGATGTTAGGAATTTGCTTACTTGAATATGTATTTTAAAAATGAAAATATTTTAAATAGGATTTTTAAGTCATAGTTCCAAAGAACTACTACTGGAGTTTGTTTTTCTTAAATGAAAAGAAAAGTTTTAAATAAAAAGTAATACACTGAAGCTCTTGGATGCAAAATGATGCTACTTTGCTTACAGCCATTTGAAAGTACAGTTTGTCATGAAGTATCTGTAAATTTCAAATAAAAAACACTGCTGAACAATTTTATTTTTCAGTTGTCAAAGCCTGAATGTATAGCCTAAACAGCAGTATTCCACTATATCAGTTGACACCTGTGATTATGTTAGAACAGAATATAAATCGTATCAGACTCATTTGCCTGAAAGTGATAAAAATACATAAGTAATTTGCAACTGCTTTCAGAAAAAAAAAAACAACACTGTAATTCGCAAAAATAAATGCAGTGGAACCCAGTAATTTTCATTAAAAAAAAAGCTTTTTTTCTTAGTCACTGTACAGCATTCAATTTGCTGAAAACCAGCCACATTTTGGTTCTTGAACTTCCATACATTGCTTAAGTTTCTTAAGGATGTTTTCTTCCTTCTTCCATTCCCCAACCATCGATAACTTTCCCAACTTTCTCCTCTTCCTCCACATCATCTCACTCACAAGCCCCCAAATAAGACAGACATACACACAAACATATAGCTAAATTGTTACTAAGATCCCAAGTATCAGAGATTCACCTTTGTACATCTGACCACTACAAGACAGGACCAAAAAATTCATACACCCTTGACATTACTAACAGATGAGAAAAATCAGAAGAATTATATGTAATGTCTTCACACTTAAAGAGACAGAACTTGCATAAATTAGAGAGAGCGTAACAGGGGAGAATATTCTCTGCACCAAAGCGTAAGACTCTCAATTGCAAGCTGAGGGGATAAAAAGCAGATAACCAAATCACTACCCATTAAAGAGATGGAAACTACCCAGAGGCTGAAAGAGACGACAGAGTATCTAATCCCCAATTACAAACACACACAAGTGAGGAAAAAAAGCATACAGAAGAGCTGAAAAATCTGTAAAGATTGTGTAAACAGCTGAATTTTTCTTACTTGTTCATTTAGAGTCCGCAAAGCGGTGCGTCTTGCCCATTACTAAGCAAAAGAGGCAAACATGGGAAACTCACCAACTTCTGTAAAAGCATAACTATTTTAGCTCCCCAAAAAAGCTAAGTATGGAAGCTCTAACCCATTAGCAGGAAAGTCAGCACACAAGACCCAGCGTTTCACCCTATTATCCACAGGAAACAAGTCCGTTCTTACAGCAATTTAAAAACAGGGTTATATCAAACTACACATTTTGGGTTAATGTAATATTCATTATATGCAGTTGTCTGGTGTAACTGGAAGTTATGGCTGGAGATCAAAATGTATTAACAATTCTAGTACCACTGAATATATTTAACAAAAACCAAAAAAAACCAAAACCAAAACAAAACAAAACCCCACTATGTGTTACATGTTACTTGACAGAGTTTCAAAAGCCAAAAAGATATATATATATTTATATTATGTGTACCCTGTTCAAGAGAAAAAGATACTGTACATCAAACTTCACAAGAAAAAATATGAAGATTACCACCTTCATATACTTTTAATAAAAAAATCAAGGGAAACTTCAAGGTGAAGAGAAGGCAACAAAAATAAAGGAATCTTTTCTTCAAATGTGGAGAAAATAATAAAAACCAACCTAACCAATATAAGTAACATAAGTTTTGTTTTTAAAATTACATCAATACTTAGAAGTTAAACATATCTGATGCTATACAATATGGCAATTAAAGAACAGAGTTAAGACAAGGTTTAGAATGAAAATGTAGTAAAAACTTAACAGCCCAATTACAAAATGTTTATCCCTACTAGAATTCAAAAGAAATCTGCCAATGATACAATTCATTATGGAACTGTAGGAAGTGCAGATTTCCAAACACCAAAATTCCTAGAGAACTTAGTATGAAAGTTAAGCTAGATTAAGAAAGCAATAACCATTTTCACTGCTTAATGAGAGTCCAAGTATGCTACCAACAGCCTGCATTTTTGTGCATTGCTTAAAACTTCCATTAGAAATTATATCACTTGCTTGCACTTATCAACTGTTTAAAATAGAATAGTTATGATTAACAAATTACCTGTTTCAGTTTTACTGGAGAAACCTGCTGCCTGTTTGATCGCTGCTGCTGTTAATGCTAATCCTCGGCTCCTCCTCAGACCATGCTGTAACACAGCTTCAAACTGAGCACACAAACAAGTGACTCTGCAACAGAAATTTCAAAGAAATCATGTGAAACTAACAGTCAACTATGTTTCTGTGGAGCAGGTTTATTCCAAATCTCTGAATAGAGAATGTAAAGGTGAACCATTAACTTATATGTAGTCAAAGGCCCCTTGTATGCACTAATCTCATTATTTGCAAACAGTATAATCTACTTATACCCACAATCTCATCATGAATATCCAAAGCTGGGGCACAAATTACATTCAGAAGAATTGGTAATCAATTTGAGAAATCATCCTCACCTGCTACAGTGGTTGTTAGTCATGTTATTTCAGCTTCAGATTACCTACTTTTCATGTAATGCAATTACATTTTCATAAATATACTTTGTATTACACAGGCAATGAATGATTTTCTGAAAATATGCTATAACTTCCTACACAATTAACAGACATTTGGTTAATTTACGTTAGCCCACTATAACTCAAGCCTAGGAAAACAATTAAACATACATTTGAATGTCCTTCAGAAATCCTAGACATGGGAAAATAAGAAAGATTTTTCTGGAGATGTGTTGAATCTTCAGTTTTTGATGTTGTTCTCTACAATATTATTTATAAATTTCCTGATTTTTTTTAAACATAACCCAGTTAATAAATCAATTTTCACACAGGTAGAAACACTGTAAAACCAGCAAAGTTTTAAAATTCAGCCTGCCAAAGAAAGGAATAGTACACCTACGGGGAACAGTAAGGCTTAAGGTATAACAGACATGAATGCAATCTGTTTGTTTGAAATCTTATTTTCTCTAAGTTTTATTTTTGCCATTAAATAAACAATACTTAAACTTTGAGAAAGTTGTCACCTGGCTGCCAAAGCTGATTACTAAAAGGAAGGACAGATATTTTAACTAATTCAAGCAAATAAATATAAACAGTTGACAAAGTGGCTCAGGACTCTGCTGCGGCATTCCAGAAGCAGAGAGTTCTATTCAGGGTCACAAAAAAGGGCAAGATCTCAGGAGGAGCACTGACAGAAAAAGAGGTATATTTACCATTATTGCCCTGGACAGAAGAGCTTTTAACAGGTAATGCTTTCCAGTACATCTATGTTAGGAAAACTTTACTTTGTTAGGAAAACTTTATTAATAAAGCAGAATATAATTCAAACAATACTCAAGATGATTGTGGAGCAGTTGTGATTAATTTTTGCTAAGAAGACTGCTGCTGTTAAAAATGGAAATTCCAGCAGATACATGAACCCCCAGGAAAAAAAAAAAAAAAAAAATCTACTTGACTTTTTCAATTCAGAAAAAGCGGAACAGAAACTAGGTTCTGCGAAAAAGCTCATATTATTAAAAATCCATGTGCACTGAGAATCAAAACAAGAAAACTGTGCAGCATTTTACAGGAAAATCTAGCCACTGGTAAAACAAAATAAATTTTTTTAAAAATCAGGTATTCTACAACGCCCAATCTAAGTAGTGTATTTACTAGATAGCATCACGAGGGTACATTAAATAAACAAATACAGAAAAACATGGAGAAGTCTAGTGTACATAGACATAGCAGAACTCTGAACAATTATAATCTTAAAGACAAATAAGAGCACTGGGAGAACAAAACTTAGAGAATCATCAATTTTACTAGATTTTGATCTAAATTCTCAGACTATTCCCATTTTCAAAATTATCTCATAATATTTAGCATAGTAACAACCTCAAACACTATGGAATTTAGAAAAAAAAAAATCTATTAAAGTAATTTCCACTTCCTTTTAAATCCTGGAACTGCCTAGCTATAACCCATTATTCAGCATGTCTGATAAATATTCTCCTTATAATTCAGAAGTAAAATTTGGCCAGCATTGTATCTTTGGAATCCTAACTCTCACTGTTTATCAGAAGACAAATACTAAAGGTCATCATTCAAATTATTAAACAACTGCAGCAAAGCAGTTGCGCAAGCAAACTGAGCAACAAAGCAGAAGTTTTAGATCCGGAGAATTTGCTCTACATACAAGGTACTTCCTTCTAGCCAAGTTTACACTACCACTACAAAGACAATCATCATCAATATATTGTCTTGCATAAACTAAACAGTAAAGATTAAATAACTATCTCTAGTTGATGCTTCTGTGCCAATAGCTATAGCTGCACAGCCAGTCCAACTGCTAGGTGCTTCAGCTCCACCATCCCTTTATCCCACCTGCACCTTCTTGCTTCCTCCCTCACACCAGCTTCTGTCCAACAAACCCTGTGATGAACAGACCCGGTACTGAACTATTTCCACGATGCTAGCCCAAAAGAACACTATTTCTCTGTTTCCCGAAAACACCATAGGCTGAAACAGTCAAGGGCAGGACCGGATAACAATAGTAGCCAAAACTCAGACAGGCTTAGGCTGCCATGGAGTAGCATTAGCCTGGAGTTTCACGCACAGGTAATGCACAGGAGCTGCGTTACAAGCTGCTCCTGAAACGAGATGGGTTTGCCCTCTCATCCCTTGTTGTTTTTCCTCCTCTTCTGCATTTCCCATTGCTTCTAGCTGTGTGATCTTCCCCTCCTTGCAGCAACTCTAGCATTCACCAGATGTTTTACTGATTTAACTCACTAAAATGGCAGAAAGTTATCCTTTTGCATTATTTCTTCTTTTATTAAATTAATTCAGAGGGGACTGGATGATCATCAGGCATCGCTTAAAAAGGTGGTGGAAGGGAGCTGTACTGAAGTCAAGAACCTTGAGGAGATACATGAACCCTCCCCACTCCTTCAGTAGCAATGAATTGTTATGTTGGCTTTCCAGAAGTTATGAAACCACACCCTTAGACATGTTCTTAAATACTGAACTGGGAGGGGATTGGAGAGAATTTTATGCATCATTTATAGTCAACAGATAATTAACTTCTTCCCTAAAGGCAGAGTCAAACTTCAACAATTCTTCAATAGGACAGATTTTGAGAGAGATTCAGTAGGATACAAAAAGCACTGCAATTTCTGTCTGCCAGTCATCTTCTTAAAAGCCTTAGAAACCAATATGCCACATCCAGCAATAAATGCAACTAATAGGAATTAAATGACATTTTTTGACTTACATTAATAAAAAGGAACAACTTCTCATACAGAAAAAGAAGAAAAACAAGTTTAAAACATTTCAGGAATAAGAAAAAATAAAAGTGAAAGTTTTCTTAATGACTATGTGTTAAACACACTTGACACTTAAGTGTCCAGTTTCACAAAACACAGGTGTATTGGTAATATATGCATTCATTTTAAAGAGGTTTTAAGGAACGTAAGTTCTCCCAATCTCATGTTCAGATCTCAGAATTCAGTGCTTTGTCATGAACTCTGCAGCCACTTAAACACTTGTAACTTCATAGAGAAGAACACTCTGTTAAACTGTCAAATTTGTAACAAGATGAAAAATTCAAAGTCCCATGTCAGTCTTTGTATAAAAAAAAAGGAACTGCGGTTTTTTTGAGCGTGTCAAGTATTTTGTACCATATGTTTTATGTCATTATGATACATAATCTAAGCATGTTAAAAGTTTCTTAAATTATTTACCTGCTGTCAGAGTCTGAAGCAATTTCTTTTCTTCCTCCAAACCGTATTTGACACTGCAATAAACAGATTTTTTAAAAAATTTGTTACACTAACAAACTCAATACTCTGAAACACTTCCATGTAAGAAACAAAGTCATAACAAGAAAGAAAGCAGTACAAAATAAAGCATTGGCAAATACAGCCTGCAACCAAAAAGTGTTTTACAGCATCATGTTCCACTAACGGGCTACTCCTGCAGTTCAAATATATTCTTGCTAGCCAGAACACCACACATGCAGGTCCTTCAATAAATTTAAAATTGAGTAAAAATTACTACTTTTGAGTTTTAAATGCACACCCACAAAACCCAACACTGCTCCTATTCAGCTCAGTGCTACAATTACGGAAGAATCATGCTTTACAAAATATATCATTGGCTTACTTTTGAGGCATTCTTTTGCCTCCCAAGCTCTCCTAAATTGAATCCAGTCTATGAAATTCTACTTGCTGAACTTCATGTTGATGCAAAACACGCACATACATAAATAAATCCCATCTTTACCTGTATTTTAACCATTCACTAAAATCCTAGTGTAAAGGAAAAAAGCTGCTACTGTAAAATATTAAACAATTTAGCCTTTGCAGTACACTACAATTTAGTTCAGTCATATAAGTATTACAAATATATATTTGTTATATATATTTATAATATATATAAATGTTACAAATATAATCTGTCAAGAACAAGAATTTTAAACAAATACTGCATAATTGTTGTTTGCTAGTAGACACAAAAACTCAGTAGTACTGTGTGAAAGACAAGATTTGTTCTTCGTCTGGTAAAGAGAAGAAAAAAGGGCAAAGACAGTTCCTGCTAGTACTGACAACTCAGAGTAAGTATACTGTAGAAATATGTATCGGATTTCTCACCTGTTTAACTGCATCCAGTAGCCGTTCTAGTAGAAACTGTCTTTTAGTGTCATTGTTCTGTGAACCTGAAATTCAACAAAATTATATCATTTTAAAATAAATATCTTTTTAAGAAAAATACATTCGGGCCAACACCAGGGCCCTGAAAACTTTCTTCCCATGCCAATTATTCCATTAAATTCATTAATGTATTTTCTCTAAGTAAAATGATGCAGTATAACTCTGTGTTTTGAGGTTTCAAGCAGCCTTTCTCTAACATGCAGGAATACTGTTTGAAATATTACGTAGAGTCTTATTTTAGTAAGATTTTGGTTTCATGATATAAGACATATTGCAGCAATACCAAATATACTAGAATTGTGCACAATCAGCACCACCTGCCCCTAGCTTCTTAGCACAACCACTTGTGGGGCCATATTGCAAGCCTGGAACTGATCTAGTTTAAAATTTTTTAACTTTTTTTTTTTTCCCAGTTGGTTGGATTAGGTGTATGATAGAGCTCACACTGCAACCCCTTAAACGTTCATACTGGGACAACTACCAGGGTAGTATATCATCACAGCACAAGAAAAGAATGGAAAATGAGAAAGAGACAGCAGGAATATCTTCTTCCTGTCAAATAACTCTACTGCAGAAAGAGTTTTAAGTCAGGTGAACAGAGAGCAATTGTTACAATAAATCCCTTAAAATTTAACTATCAGCATAGTTCTTCCTGATTAACACCTACAAAATCTAGTTTCTTACTACACAAGCAACTACGCAAGACAATCTTTAACTTCTCAATCATTTCAATAACAAATAGCACAATACTTTGCTTGTCGGAACATGCTTTATAAACTCCCAGGAGTATGTGTAAAATTTATTGTTTAATTAACCTACATGACCTCTATAATTTCTTTATTCTGAGCTTAAATTCAAAATATCCTTCAAAAGCCTCTGTGACCTCTCTGGAATTAAAGTCATTCTCTTCTTCTTTTCCTCTCAAATAACATACAACTAATATATGCATAGACTGAAAGCCAGTTATCAAAATTCTGCATGACCAAGTTCCTCCAGATACTGAAAATCAAACACCACACAATAAGCCCTCTAGTAAACAGAGATGACATCAAAGATATGAGTCTATTCCTCTTGCTGTCCAACATTGCAAGAACCCAATCCCAGAATTTCCTGTCTTCACAATCCCATTCAAAGTAGTTTGCTCCTAAACAAGCAGGAGGGGACAGAATATATCCTACCAAAATTATTCTGCCTTTGTTTCATCTTAAATACGGAACTAGGAGAAGAAAAACCCCACAGTAAGTCTATAATACACAATGCCAGAATAACGAAAACAATAGAAAAAACATGCAAATGCAGCTGCTAGCTAACTAAACTTCACAATGCTTATTTAGCTGATTACAGTGGATTTTCAAGAAGTTCTACTTCCGATTTTGAACTCTGACTCAAACTGTGCAGACATGTGATGTATGAGGTTTGGTTCTGTTAGTCAAATGCTCCGATGCGTGCAAACTCAGGTGAAGATGCAAACAATGTTCAATGCTAGTCAAGGACTCTAGAAACAAACCCCATACCAAGTAGGTTTTAACTTCCAAACAACTATGCCAGTCATGCCACTATGAAGATAAGGTTAAATTCATATAATCCCTACTACTCCACTTCGTGCTCCTTCAGACATTAGAATTTTATTAAATTATATTCAGTGTTCTTACCATGCACGCATTGCCAAAAACAGAGACACATGCCTATATATCTAAATGCCTTATAATAAATCACGTAATTGTAAAATAAGTAAAACAATTAAATCCCAACTTTTAGTACAACCCCTCATGCACAGTAACACTGCATATACACAAACCTGCAGATTTTCTCTCCTGTTTCAAAACTCATTACTTCTACAGTCTTACACTATCCACATACCTGTGAGAATAGGCATAATAAAATATTTCTCTTTATATTAACAGTTAGAGACTACTTCAGGACAAATGCATGTAATTAATAATTTCGCGACCTGAAAAACATCTGTCAAATGAAAACACCAAGTATGTGGGTTAAGTTTGTCTTCCAAATGTAATACGTGTTAGTTTTTCAATTCACATCTCTTTGGCATCTTTGTATCTATTTGGTAACACAGAAATGGTTTGCAACTAGATACCAGACTCTGAACAATATAAAAAAAATGCATAAATACAGAAAACCTACAGATGATCATTATGTTAACTGATGTTCTAAAAGACTAAAGCATGTGATATCAAACCACCTTAAATTTGCACAGACTGAGTGCAGTGTAATCTGTATTTCGTCTTAATTTTACTTGTAAATTTGTACTGATAACAATTATGACTACACGTGATTACAACCAATAATTTCCATAGGCAGTTCAGATCACCTTCACCATTAACAGGGCTATGAGGCCATATAATGTCTATACTGAGGGCTGGCCGAGGTTTCTGCTCAATGCATGTCTTCAGAATTCTCCTATTGCTGTGCTTAACATAGAAATTTTGCAGGTAGAAGAAAAAGAATATTCACAAAGTCTAACATTTTTTAAAAACTGAAGGACTAAGTTGTGAGTTTTTTCAAGCAGAGGATATATTTTTCTTTGTAATAAGCCTAGAAAATGTAGTCCTATTTAGCAATGTTTCTGTTTTAAGTAGTTGGAAGGTAAAAATAAATCTCTACCAATTCTATTTAAGATTTTCCTCTTTAACAGTCTTCATTTTCTAAACTAAGTCTTTAAAAACAAACCAAAAAAAGCGTATTTTCAGACAAGAGCACCAATTAAGCATGATCAACTCTAGTTGATTTAAAGACTAACAGTGCACTACAAACTGACCAAAATACCCTTCTACTAATTCAGGATAGTGGTAAAAACTGCAGTAACACACATCAAAATACAAAACATAGAATACATAAAAACAACATTACTCAGAAAAAAGGCTATATTTAGACTATTGCAATAAAAAAAGGAAGTTCATACATGAGTTTAAAAATAAATGTGAAAACATAAGTGTAAGGTTGCAAAAACTAAGAAACTTAAAGAGACTCCTCCCATCAACATCTACTCAGTCAAAAACGGTTAAAAATAGGCTCAGGTACTGCACCTGCCTCTGTGACCCTTGTCATTTTTTGTTGTTCAAGGTCATGCTTTCCTATTTTTAAAACAAACTTCTCTCCATACCTTGACAGAAATATCCACACCTACCTACAGCAGAAGAAAACTGACTACGCAAGTAAAGGAAAACAGGATTTTCATCCAATTCTTTATAGGTACAGCTCTCTTCAGCACTACATGTAGCAAATAGGTTAAAAGAAAATAAATTGCAGATTATTCTTACATACTTCTTGAAGTCTTGTATGCAAAATTTCAGACTGCAATTCCTTTTGCTTGGTCTAGTACAGGTTCTGAGGGTAGAAGTTTAAGATAAAACAAACACAGACCTAATTTAAATACTACCTTGTACTACATTATTATGATTCTACTGCCTCATCCTGAATTAGTCGCATTTTTATATGTTTTTTGAAACTGTCATTAAACAAGCAACAACAGCCCTAATTCTTGACAAGTACATAAATCCAGTATCCTTGTGTTATTGGGCTTTAAAGTTTAGCCTATTCAACATTTTCCAATAAAATATGATTATGTAATTAGTAAGTAGCATTAATAATATTAAAGTAATGCTCAAATCAACAGGGAGTTACCTTCACATGCACTAGAAACACACTGTAGCTAAAAAAATATATGTTAAAAATAATTATAGCCATTAGGGAAAGAGTTTCTATCGGTATTTTACAAACAGCCCTTTTACTTTTAAGGGCTAAAATTGGGCAGAGAAATAAGTGTACACAATGCTGTTACAGCCACTAAAAAAAGGACATGGTTAAATTTGATGATGTCAACATTAGCTACCTCCTTTATGTGAAACAAGCATGATAATGATACACATCTCTGTCCTGATCTGTTCCACTCTACATTATTCTGGAAAAATACTGGACAGTACTGTATAACAGTAATGTCTGTCAAAGTGCAAAATTGGTGTCCTTTTCATTATCAAAATTGTTGGAAAAGTCGTATAGGTCTTGGTAAGGGCTACACATGGGTAGATTAACCATGCAATTGAACTACTAGCCTTAATGTCACCTTAGGCATTAGTCTAGTTTAAGTAATTAAATGTTTTCTCTCCTTACAAACCTGTATCTCTTTGCTGTTTAAAAAAAAAAAAAAGAAGTTTAAAGGTATTAAAAATAACTACATGATGAGGCTGTATGCTACAAGCGGTGCCATCTTGCCTTTTAAGTCACAGAATTCCAAGAGAGCTCCCAAAGATGAGTCTCTGGAAGATTTAGGCTCTGATTTGCACAAATTTGCACAAGGCTAGTCCAAGCCTGAATTCATCATTGAAGGGCTGAGGTTTTCCATACAAAAATGCTGATTCTTAAAAACTTCAGAATTAGGATTTAGTGTATATCGTGTCAAGAACTTAAATACTGAGAAACTTTCTTTCTCCATGGTTTGAAAGATTTGACTGCAACTTGCATTTTTCACAATGCTAATTAACAGTTTTCCCCACAATAATTTTTTTCATCATCTCTTCTTCCATAAAAATCTTTTGTTTTCTTCTTACCACAAAGGTGAGAAGAAAACAGAGAAAAATACAACCAAACTGTTTACATTTTTCATTTTTGGTTCCATTTTCAGAAATGACTGCTATCCATAAAACATGTAGCATTTAGTTACTCCAGTTAACTCTTCAATTTTTTTCTTACTATCTTTGGCAACAGATCTCACCATGTATTAAATCAGAGTGGGAGAGAAACACAACCTAATTTTCAGGTGCAGAGTGCTGTCTGTAACTTCCATTACTGAAGCTGTATAAGCAGACCCATGAAAGCATTTACTAAAGCAGCTCCCTTCTTAAAAAAAACCCAAACAAACCCTTGCCAATGTGTTTTAAGACATTTACAGGAAAAATCTATTAAAATTTCTGCCTCCATCCTACCTAATAACTCTCCATGCTGGCCCATTCAAGTGGCTATGCATCCTCCAATCCTAAAGTTCATGGGTCCCACTTCTCACGCAAAGCTTTTAAATATTTACCCCCACAAACACCTCAAAAACCTCAGGATTTAGCACACCCACACACCCTGCTTCACCGTAACACGGAGGCCAGAAATGAACATGTCCACAAACAACGCATCCTCATCACAGCTGAGTTAGAGAAACAGCAACAATACACCCTAAATACTGGAAGGGACCACTTTTTTCACTAGTCATGCTTCTCACTTCTCTCAGCAACGGCACGTTAGTAAGTTCGTATCTTATTATTTTCTCTTGGTCATTTATTTTTTCGGAAATATTTCCTGTGATTTTGCACAGTTGAGACAACGGAGATCCCCGAGACTAGCATCACTTGCGCTGCGAGCCAGCGCCACGCTCAAGGGCAGGCTTTAGGATTTAAAAGGAGGTAAAACACCACTTCTGTGGCGCTTGGGGAGCCAAAACGAGCAGGGTGTGCTGATGCAGGCAAGGGCTGAGCCCTACCCCGCACTGCGGGGCCAGAGGGGACAAAGTCTCCTGTGCCTCACCACACCACAGCCCCCAGCCCCACCGGGGAGAAGCAAGAGGGGAGAAAGGGGCCTCGGCCGGCGGGGGACAGGGCCACGCCTGACCGAGCAGGCAGCGGAGCGGCGCGGACCCCCCGAGCAAGCTCTGCCCGCGCCAGCCCGACAGTGCCCCAGAGACCCGGCGGCCCCACCGAGCTCGCCCTGGCAGCGGAGAGGGCCGCGCTCGAGCCCTCCACTCACCACTCATCGTGGCCGCGGAGCTCGCACCCTCCGTCCACCGGACCCTGTCCCTCCTCCCGCACAGCCCAAAGCCGGGCCGGCCAGCGCACACACTCCACCCCGGAACTCCGCCCCGCCGCCCCGGAAGATAAACAGGGCTCCGCGCCGAGCCGTGCGGCAGAGAGCAGCGCCGCGCCCGCAGCTTCGTCCCGAGCGAGCCCTCACAGTGTCACCTTCCCTCACAGGCGCTGAGGGCGGGCTCCTGCGCGGCGCGCGGCTGCCGTCGCCGCGTGCTGCTCCTGGGAAACCGGCGCGAAGCTGTTCGCCTCCTTCCGCGGGCGGCTCTGGCGCTGGCTGCAGCCCGCTCCTCCCTCAGGCGGCAAACCTGTGTGCTCGGCCGCGGCGGGAAGGCCTGTGGCAGTCCCTTCGCTTCGCAGAAAGCCCCGCGGTCCGGCCCGAGCGGTGATTCCTCGGGGAAGTGAAGAAACACCGGGCAAATGGGAGATGAGGAAAATGGAGATGCAGTGTTCTGTACTGTCACATGTGCTGCGTAACCTAGAAGTCCTGAAAGGTTCATGTTTCAAAAAACGGGTACAGAAATTGTGAAACCTCTAACACAAAACAAGGGCAGAGTAATGAAGTAATTTTCTTAAATGCCGTAGACTCGTTTTAAGGCGGCATCTTGCTGGTTTGCATTTGCACGCTGTCTCAATACAGTGCTGTGTATTTGCCACGTAGGGCTCTGCGCTGTGTGGAGCGACAGAGCATAACCTGTTTCTTTAAGAGTTCCTAGATAAAGTAATAATAAGAAATTTAATAGCTCTGTAGGTCTATTTCAGAGTTTTTGGCTATGTGTGGGCAGACCTACCCAGCTAACTCATACTGGCCCAAACTTTGTGGTCAGCCTTCTAAAGATGCTGTAATAGTGATCGTTCATAAATTTTGTGCAATAATTTACTAGTCTTAAAACATTTTAATTCGTCATTCCTGCAAGAACCTGAAATAGAAAGTTATCTACAAATAAAAAGGTGGTTGTTGCTTCTGTTGTTGTCGCAGTTTTCCAGGAATAAAACTGGCCTAATACTAGGAAAATAACATTAATGCTTGGGAGACAAGGTGACAAAAGTATATTCCTAATTTTCGGCCACACAGTAGGCTAGCATGCCTATATCTAATCAGCAGTCCTTGTACATATAACAAGGGTAAGTAAAAAAATCAGTAAAATAGAAAGAAATCTTTATAGAATACAGTCTGAAAAATGCTTGGCATTCAAAGGAAAGACTGCACCATTAGGAAATACATTGGGATCACAGGCATGATGCTCCGCAGCACCGCAACGTCCCTTAGTGTGCCCAGAGATAGTATCTGAACTGGAAGGGACTCCATACCCTACAAAGGTATTCATCATTTGAACAGTCCTATTTCAAGCATCATAGGGGCTATTTGAAATTACAAGACTGGGGAACATTCCTTGTGTACCATCAAGCAATTTTTGGCACAAGATCTGAGTTTAACATAAAATACATATTTGCAAGCTTGTTTATTGATGGGTTTCTATATATCCGGCGTAAGTAGATACAATCTCTAAAGGCATAAAAAGCCATCCTACATAGGGACTTTCAGAAATTAAAAATTCCAGTAACTAGTTTAGTACCCAAGAATAATGTAGAAATACTTGACCAGAGATACTAGAATTAGAAATAATATGACAATATTAATGAAAGCTCAATAGACGATCTATAAGGATGATATACTAGCATTCTCCACCGACTGCAAGTATTAAGATTAATAGCTATACTGGAATAATTAATTTATTGTTATGCAGTAAAAACACTTCTCTCATAGTCACCCAGCACCCAGAATATAGTTGCAATAATCAAAAGATTTTGTGGTAACTAGAACAGTAGCTCCTTCTTCTGTAGCTGGTAATGGAAATGAAGTTTCACAGCCAGTCTGAGGTTTTACCAAGCCACAGTCACTGCAAGTGCATTCTTCCACTGAGTACATCAATGTTTCACTTTGAAGTGAGTGTCTAATTCCTTCTGTGTTCACACTGCTTTCAGTATTAGCCTTGAAAATATTATTCAGCTCCACAGAAGAGTCTGCAAATATACAGAAGTTAATTTAGTACATACATCATGCTATGCCAGACAGTTATTAAAGATCCAAATTTCATTATGTTCCAACTATGTTCCTAACCTTAGTAAAAGTTTTAAGTTACAGTGAAAGTATTAAGATGTAGTTATATATAATAATTTTTATTCTATGACAATATGCCCCTGTATACTTCAGGATAAGCATTTAAGTAATCTAACACATATTTTCTAATCAGTTATTATTTATTGGCTGAACACTCCACAAATACTAGTATTTGTAATATGTAAAAATAGTTTTTTTCACATGCCCAAAATATACCACATACGCTTCTCACAGGCTAGGATATTAAGTAAAATTATTTCATGTCTTGTAAGATGGAAAGCTAATATTGAATGTGTATTCTCCACCTGGGTAGAATTCCTTTTGCATTCAATGAGAAGAGGATGAAACCCTTATAAAGATCTTTTGCCACTGAGGGTTCATAAATTATTTCTCAAACACCAGCAAGTAACCTGGATAAGAATATGCAACAAAACAATCCTGACATGATCCAGAACCAACAAAGAGAGACTGCTGCTTTTACAAGTTACTATCTGGATATTTTATACAAAACAATCCAACAAAGATAGTTATCAGAATTTGGAATATAAATTATATGCAAAATTTATATATAGTAAGAGTAGCTAAAATGTACAATGATCTAAAATTATTTGATAAAGAATCTTGTTTATTCACCTGTGGTTTTCAGTTTTTCTTTTAGTTGCTTTAGGTGCTTCCATTTAAACAAGACCATTAAGGTGAACAGAGTGAGCATTAAAATTACTCCTAAGCCCAAACAAATCCAAAGAACTCCACTTGAATCAGTACCTTATGAAAGAAAAGAGATGCATTAAATTAATTGTAAACAATAACCCATGAACAGTAAACATGTCCAACACATAGAACTTCTCCAATATCAAAGGACCAATTTCTATTTCTATTGAGTGACAGCTCAAGTAAAGCTTGAGAGCTTTAAAAATTTACTCTTCTTAACACACTCATACAGGACACACTGCATACATCTTTAATATTTTTGAGCCCATATATTATTCTGATAAGCTCTTTCCAGGTTTTAGATTTAAGTTTTTATGTTTACAATACTATGTAAAATACAACATGAAAATGCCCAGCATAGCCACAAAGTATTGCTGAAATATTACTTACTCTTATCACAGTAGTTTTCACACGAAGGTGGCGGTGTACTAGAACATCGAAGATGACAAGGCTTACAAGAGAGCAGTAAATTATCAAAGTATTCATTTTTGGGGCAGTGTGCCATCAGGATCAATAATGTACTGGAAAGCCACAGAAATTGTAAAAGAGTGAGGATCATCTACAAAGGGCTTTTCGGTTCTCAGTTTTAGCAAATCTAAGAACAGCTAGCAATAATAGCTAGACTTCAAATCACAGCTCCGCTACATAGTATCATGTTAAACAAAAAGGATTTAACTCTGAGGCCCCCAAGGAATTACTGTTCCTTATTTGGCAATTCACAATTGTAGAAAAACTGAACAGCTGCACCAAGATAATTTTCAATGTAAATATTGTCTGAAACAGAAAATGGTTATTTATAGAAGACATTTCTTGAACAGGTGCTAAGCATTACAAACTCTAGAAAAGCAAGATCATCTCCAAACAGGAGTTCATAGTAATTGTTCTTGTCTTTAGAATTTTGTGGGTTTTTTCTTGGTGATGAGCTGCAGTAATTATGTTTTCCTGTAATATACAAACTATGTAATGCTTACTTTTTGTTCTTTTTGTCCCAGTCCAAGGAGCATAAGGTGAAAAAAGTAAGAGGCAGGAGGCATAGCAGTAACAAGATACAACCAGTTCAGTTTCTAGGTTTGCCACTGACTCATAGAGTCATAGAATTGTTTAGATTGGAAAAGACCTTTAAGATCATCGAGTCCAACCGTAAACCTAACACTGCTAAGTCGTCCACTAAACCATCTCCCTAAGCGCCTCATCCACACATCTTTTAAATACCTCCAGGGATGGTGACGCAACCACCTCCCTGGGCAGCCTGTTCCAATGCTTGACAACCCTTTCAGTGAAGAAATTTTTCCTAATATCCAGTCTAAACTTCCCCTGGCACAACTTATGGCCATTTCCTCTTGTCCTATCACCTGTCACTTGGGAGAAGAGACCAGCACTCACCTCTCTACAACCTCCTTTCAGGGAGTTGTAGAGAGCGATCAGGTCTCCCCTCAGCCTCCTCTTCTCCAGACTGAACAACCCCAGCTCCCTCAGCCGCTCCTCATCAGACTTGTGCTCCAGACCCCTCACCAGCTTTGTCACCCTTCTCTGGACACACTCCAGCACCTCAATGTCTTTCTTGTAGTGAGGGGCCCAAAACTGAACACAGTATTCGAGGTGCGGCCTCACCAGCGCCGAGTACAGGGTCACAATCACTTCCCTAGTCCTGCTGCCACACTGTTTCCAATACAGGCCAGGATGCCGTCGGCCACCTTGGCCACCTGGGCACACTGCTGGCTCATATTCAGCCGGCTGTTGATCAACACCCCCAGGTCCTTTTCTGCAGGGGAGCTTTCCAGCCACTTTTCCCCAAGCCTGTAGTGTTGCATGGGGCTGTTGTGACCGAAGCGTAGGACTTGGGACTTGGCCTTGTTGAACCACATACAATTGGCCTCGGCCCATTGATTCAGCCTGTTCAGATCCCTCTGCAGAGCCTTCCGACCCTCGAGCAGATCAACACACCCACCCAACTTGGTGTCATCTGCAAACTTACAGCAACTGCAAACATTCCGCAACTTCAGACAACTTCCTTTGTACCTGTTTCCCTGGATGCACAATAGTATTTAGAACGCATAGATGATGAAAGAATTACTTTTTGCAAATGAATGGGTTTCTCATTTTGAATGAGATACTGTTGAAGTACAAGTTCAACAACTACTTCATAACTGTGTTGTACAAAATACATCTAAGACCTTCAGTTATAACAGAAATACAAAATCTAGAGATTCAGTCACTGGGATATTGCTCCTCAATTCCAAATTAGTCTCATTTATCTAGTCTATTAGGTTTTGGTTGGCTTTTTTGTTTGGTTCATTTTTGGGGTTTTAACTGTGTTTTTGCTTATAACCATAGTTATATGAGAAATTTAATAAGATCACATTCTAATCATGAAAGAAGAGCTATATGAATATTTTACAATCATTGTGGCGTAACCAGCCAAAACCAGCACAACAATTTTGATTCAAAACATTATCCGCATTTTTTCCTTCATTTTTCCATAATGCAAGCCTGTCACTGTACTAAAACTGTGGTACCCAGCATGGAAAAATATGGGGGCCATAGATTTCATTCTTGTTGTAGAGTGTATACGACACCTCCTTCCCAGCCAGGTGATGGGGCACATTGAGCATGCATAGATTTGTCTGTGTATATGCAGTGAGTGTAACATTTCTGAAAATGCATTTGGTCTTCTCCCAGGAAAAAAAACCTTCGATAACAGACTGCCACAATGAAAATAATTTACACAGCTTACTTGTATCTTGACTTTTTAATCTAATAGAATTTATTTTAAATACAAAATTAACCAGTAATATCTAGCAAGTTGCAATAACTGCTTCTATCCAGTATCACTGCCACAGATAGATTAGAATTACAGGCTTATTTATACTTAAGTTTCTTCTTGACATAATTAAATTAAATGCCTTTTTGACTACAGAAAGAGAAAAGAAAAATATTGTATAAGGAATTGTAATTTCATACCACATTACCATGTATGAGACTTATTTTCCCATGAAATGCACCATGTGGGAATACACAAACTGTTTTTAGTGGAATAGGCTAACAAAGCAATCTGTGTTCTAGTCTCTAGCAGATGGAACTGCCTATTATGGCTCCGCGCTTGCTTCTGTAGGCCAGGTGCACAGCTATAGGCCTTCTATTATGGGCTTTTCTCCCTGTTCAAGATAAGTGGATAAACAGGAATTGACAAAATCTGATTCAGGTGTGACAAAAGAAAATATGGATACAGACCGTGGGCGATGCCAAAAATTTCACCAGGAAGTCAACGCTGGTGCTGAAGTCATAAAACTGGTTCTGACTTGCTTCATACATTCACACTGTAGGGGAAGAAACCGAAGTTACCACTAGGATATCATTCCTATTTCTGATGAAGCATCATTTGGTAGCTTATGCATAGAGTGATTTGAGTTTTTGCTTTTAAAATGCTGTTTAACCTTTTCAATCATGGAGAGGACAATCACATTCTCAACTGTGATCTGAAGGCAGCAGATATTCGTGAAAGTATCTTCATGGTATCCACACATATGTAAGTGAGTTTCAGGACAGACAAGCTGGGTCCAATGCTTTACTCTTTTATCAATATAATTCCATTGACTTCAGTGAAATGCTCTCCTATTTTACATAAATAGAATATTTTCCTGTGCTGCAACTTCCCACTGTTCTTGCATTTTTATATTCATATCTGTAACTTGTACTAAGACCCCTTATTATTTTAGAAAGGAACCAGCTGACTCATTCTATAGTTGTTTTCTGCAGCTGGTTCCAACACTACACATTTACTGTAGTAAAATTCCTTTTGAAATCAACAGCTGTCAAATTCCAAAACTTTCAAACTATATCACAGCTGCTGAACGCTTCTGACATTATTTTAGTCTAGGGTAGTCACATGTGCACCGTAACAGAAGAATGAACCAGTACCTTAATCAGTTTCACACTTTTTTCCCAGTTGTACTAGGGGTGTGGGGAAGGACTGTCTTTGTTTCAGCTGCTTTTATTACAGCTTTCTTGCCTCATTTTTTTATGGACAATAATGATGCTGGGCTTTTATTTTATTTTGACTTTTGACTGAATTGTGTAGGTATATTTATTTCAAACACTAGCTTTCTTCAACAAAGTAGTTCTGCGAAATACGTAAGTTAATAGCGTTTTGGTATTAATTCACAGCTTCATAAAGAAGAGAAAGACGTTCAGATTGACAGTGGTATTTTTGCTGTGAGATAGCAAAATGCTGTTGCTAAATAGCATGTAGAAATCCCAAGTAGGCAACACAGACAATACTAAGCTTGGAAAATGATAATTGATAAAATCCTTAAAGTTCAGTGTTGTTACGATGAAGAAGGAAACCTTGAAATGCTTGCTAGCAATTGGTTCTGTTAAACAGAACACCTTTATGTGCCGCTTCAGGTCTTCTTCAGAATTTAATGGAAGAGGGATTCTATTGAGATGTGTCTTGTGGCTTCTTCCATATGCACCCACATTCTGTATCACTGACCAAAGAGTAAAAAACAATGCTTAGCACTCCAGAAGTCAACACACATAGTTCCTTTACTGTTTAAAAAAAGAAAAAAAACAGAAAAACAACAGGCCTAAAACAAAAATGCACACAGATACTTACAAGGTATCTTCAAAATGTTATCAGCTGAAGAAGGTAGCTTTCTTTGGAAAATGTTGGTCTAACTTTCCTGCATGCCTGCATGGGTAATATTTATCTACTTCACAGGAACAATACAAAGTAATTTTATTAAAATTCACCAAGTGCAGTCAATGAAAATTATTAAACCCATGCAAAGTATGGATTCGTAGAATCATAGAATACCAGGTTGGAAGGGACCTCAAAGATCATCTGGTCCAACCTTTCTTGGCAAAAGCACGGTCTAGACAAGATGGCCCAGCACCCTGTCCAGCCAAATCTTAAGTGTCTAATGTTGGGGAATCCACCACTTCCCTGAGGAGATTATTCCAATGGCTGATTGTTCTCATTCTGAAAAAATTTCATCTTGTGTCCAAATAGGAACTTGTACCCATTACCCCTCATCTTTTCCATGTGACTCTTTGTAAAAAGGGAGTCTCCATCTTCTTTGTAGCCACCCTTTACATACTGGAACATGGTGATAAGGTATCCCCTAAGCCTTCTTTTCTCAAGGCTGAACAAACCCAGTTCTCTCAGTCTTTCCTCATATGGCAGGCTTCCCAATCCTTTGATCATCTTTGTGGGCCTTCTCCAGGCCCTCTCCAGCCTGTCCACATCTTTTTTGTATAGCAGGGACCAAAACTGAAGACAGTATTCCAGCTGTGGCCTGACAAGCGCTGAGTAGAGTAGGATAATGACTTCTTTACCTCTGCTGATGATGCCCCTATTGATGCAACCCAGCATCCTGTTGGCTTTCTTTGCCACAGCAGCACACTGTTCACTCATACTGAGCTTGTTGTCCAAAGGGACCCCCAGGTCCCTTTCCACAGAGCTACTCCCCAACCGGATAGATCCCAGCCTGTGCTGCACTCCTGGATTTCTCAAGTTTTCTCAAGTGCAAGACCTTACGTTTGTCTTTGTTGAACTTTATTACGCACTCCTGCTCTACTTATTACTGTAATGTATCCTACAACTGAGACATAGTTGATATGATATGGTACTATTCATAAAAACTGTGAAGAATGGGCTTAAAGAGAGAAATGTTGATCTAAGAGCAACAAAAGAAATAATAAGATATGTCTAGAATGGGTATACATACTGCTTGTAACATTGTTTCTCTATGCCCACTGTTGCTATACCGAAGTATGATTTCTAAATTCCAGGGAAAATGTACTGAAGTCATCGACACAACAACCATTTAAATTAACGCTTGACAGTAAAAATACTTTCTCTGGTGCAGTTGATGCAGACATGATTTCATCCCTGAAACTTACAAATTTCACTTCTGAAATGTGAAGTGACACCCTTCAAGGTTTTATAGCTCAGACTCTTCTGAGGTTCAAAAGGAAGCCTGAAATCAAACTTCAGGCTTCAGTGCTCCACTAAAGCAAAGAAAAATACATCATTGATAATTTACAGGTAAGATACATTCCAAAAGCTATTATGCAACAGATGTGATGAATCTTTTCTAGAAAACCAGATGGCTCTCAACACACTGCTCAAGACATTTTCAAACAACTGTCTTAAATAACTCACATAAGTCTAAGGTAGCCTGCACTGGTCTGAATCTGTTTAGGATGGCCTGATTAAACAAAGAGTTATAAGTTCATGATGTGGACTGGACCTATGCTTTCCTTTCCCGATCATAGTATCTTTCTGGATGAGCTAAGAAAAAAAAAAAAAAAACCCACCAAAAAACAACACCATTTCAGTGAGGTGTAAGATACACATTCTAGTTCCAAGTCTGAAACTCATGTGATTAAATCAACATTGCTTTTCTGAAGCAGATTAAGAAGCTAACATTTGTGGAAAAGTAACTGAACTCTTGATGTGTTCAGTAAAAAGAACCCATAGCTGCTGCTCTTACTGAGGGTGTCACTGGTAATACAAAGCAGTTCAGAGGGGTAGTGGAAGCAAGTAGATGACTAACTGTACAGTTTTATGTTCTGCAGGCAATGCACATTCTTCCCCTTTCCATAACCCTCTACACATGTTTTGACAGAGCAACACTGACAGTAGTTTGGAAGAAATTGTAGAGACCAGATAATAATATTTTAAAAAAACCCAACCAAACAAACAGATATTCACAAGGCATACTGTAAACTCAGTGCTGTTATGTGGAACATTTTTAAGATGATCTATTGATGCTACACAAATAGCTTCACTTTGAGGCAGAAACGCTTCCCAATAGATGTAACCCAAATGTAGGGCTTCTGCGAAAAATAGTGGAGAGGAGTGTAAGATTTTACATTACTTTGTGAGACAATTAACAATGAAAGGAACTACAGGATATAACTCATACCGTAGGTAGTATTATTAGAGTCTTCACAACTACTTTACTTTTTGCTATGAAATTATTTCCTCTGTTTTCCTAGTCCAGAAGAAGCGCATCTGTTTTTACTTATTGGCAATGGCTTTTCCTGTGTATGCAAAATACCTCTCTCTCCAAAACAGCATGCTGTCATTGTACTTTAATACATCTGCTTTATGATATGCAGAAGTGTTAATACTGTGATTCCTACAATATTTTGTCACTCAAATGTAATGAGATATATTCTAAATCATACTATTTTGGCACAAAGACAATTCATGTCTAATTAGTAAGACTGGTCTGTAGGTCACCAAAGATGTAGTTAGATTATATACAGCTAAGCTGATTAAATGTCTTAGTGTTAGTGAAAGGGATAGTCCTGCTCTTCACTCTACAGTATTCTGAAGCACAAGGAAGGGCTCTACGCTTACCTGACTACATGGCAAGCAGCTTTCATCTGTTAATCCAGTCAGTTCATAGAGTTTTACTCCCTAGGGCATGGAAAAAAGGCCAGAAACAGAACTGAAAAAAATATAAACAGTTAATTACCTAGTGGGGACGTGAAACAAAGTCCACCACAGAAGTACAAATTTGGGAAACTAATGCACCAATGTCTTCATTTTTAAAAAGTCCTGTCAAACTCTAAGCACAACAGAAATTAGTGTCTAATTATTTGATATTGTGTACATGGGATCAGAAGATATTGTGGCAGATATGCTTACGCTCTCTATAACCAGTTGGCCGGAAACAGTTTTCCTATGTGGTTAATTAGAGTTCAAACACATTTATCATAAGACACACAAGTAAATACAAAGAAGTCTCATCTTTTCAATCAAACTCTAGGAAACCTCCCCTCAAGTAAAAGGCTAAATACAGCTCATTTCATCAGAGCTCTGGAGAATACTTCTGTCTCTTACAGGGATAATTTTCCTCCTACGGTCGGACTACTATTTCCCAAAGCTTACAGCCTTTAGAGATAAATGAATTTTTTAAATAGATGCGCCTCAAAACACAAATGCTTGATTATTAAGCAATCTATTTTTCACACATAGGAAACTGGGGAGCAATGATAGTAAAGGGTCTCTAATGTGTCATTCATACAAACAACCACCATACAAGTCACAGTCTTTTCTCCTTAGCTATATATAGTTTTATTGATGTATTTAATGACAAAACTGAGCTGACAAATGTTAGAAAAACTATGAGGAATTACAGTTGTCATGGCTTGTTGCCTTTGTTTTCTGCACATCCTAACATTCAAAAGTCCTACTTCTCAAGGGTCTGAAAGCAGGCATATAATCAGAAGATCTTGATAAGCAATAATTCCCAGTGTCAGACCTTGCTACATATCTAAAACACATTATTTCAAAATCTATGCCCTGTGGTTCACCTGCTGTTTTCACTGACTACATGAGATTCCCCAGAACTTCTGAAGACAAGTATCTATAGAGCAGTTTTGAAATTACATTTTGGGGGACCATTTCTTATCTGCCCATGCCTCTAAAAAGCATACTACAAATATTTATTCTCAAAGCACAGATTAATCTAACATATCTGTTTCTCAATTCAGTAAAACACTGTTTTGTTCACTCTCAAAAAGAAGTGTCAAACTGTGCTAGAAAAAGCTAACTCATTCAACAGAGGATTATTTGGCACAGCACACAGAAAATTTATTTGACAGTTATTATGTAGATGGGTGATGGCACTTGCAATAAAACAGATTTGGGGAAATGATGTGCTACAGGAGTAAGGAAGACATTTTCTATCTTAAGATTCTTGTGCAAACTTCATTTTTGAGTAATTTTGATAGAAGGAAGTTAATATTAAAAAAAAAAAACACCCCACAACTTAAAGCACTTTGTTGGGAGAAATGTGCTATACCAACTGGCTTTAATATGAGAGATGTAATACCTGAATTCAGAAGCTGTTTATAAAGTAGAATATTGGATTCAGCCAACCAATGAAACAAAAAACAGAAGCATTAAGAATAAATTCATTAAGTGACATTAAGATAAGGATATTGTTACTTAGAAACTGTAGCTATGTTATGTTAATAATTTATCCACTTCCTTATATAATACACATTAAATCCTCTAAGCAGCACACTATTTTGTTATATGTAGATGGTGCACACACACACAAAAAAAAGTCTGAGATGACAGGATACTGATGGTTCTCCTACAGTGATATTTACCTTTAGGGAATAATAAATATATGGCTTATTTACCAGTGAAGTTACATTTCAGCTTTTTTTCAGTTACGGGATTTACAGGGCTTGCACTGGCTTTCCACATAGAGTTACATGTTGATACTAATAAATACTTTCTCCTTATCACTTGATTTTGCTCCAAAAGGATGACAGAAATTAGTAGAGTTGTACAAAATAAGAAAGGATTTATCAAATATAATAATTGGTCATTTAACTGTAAATCCACAAAGTGTTGCCAGGAAGGTATTTCTGCAGTTACATTACTGTAACTTAAGTTCGAAAACTCTCCAATATATCCTCTAAGAATAATACAATTCAGACAAGTTTAGCTGGCCTGCTGGAGTTGACATCATTACAGAGAGTAATGGGACATAAATTTAAAGAAGAGAAGCATCAACTGCAGAAACAACAGAAAAAAGAAAAGGAAAAACAATTCTCAGATTTGCTTCTAAAATGTTTCAGTCTGACTCAAGAGTGACACCCAGGGACAATTTATAAAGACCAGTATGAAATATACTTCTTTGGTCTCCTAATGTGATTATCGACCACTGACAACTCCTCTCTGAACTTCAAATCTACATCTGGAAGCATTAAAGCATCTATTTGTTGTTTAGAAGAATAACTTTAGCATACTGTCAATTCAGCTCAGGTATCAAACTACTGAAGTGGATTTCAAGAAATCAAATAATTTTTACTGGTGAAGGGAGTACAGGTAGGTCACAGCACAGACCAGAAGGTAGTATTTTGCAGCTCTACACACACACACACTAGATTTACAACCTTCTATCACGTGAGCCGAAGACCTAGAGTTACATGCCGCTTTGGCAGAATACAGGCATACCAAGCACTGAGCATCCAGCCAGAGCATTTCCTGCCATGAACCCAAATTTGACTGTTGGTTTCCTTAAACACCTGGAGAAGCCTAAGACTTCCAGAAATCCTTGTCAGTGCCCATTTTTAACATGTGTTAAATTGGTATTAGTTATGTGACAGAAATCAGTCCCCTGAAAAAGATAAGAATTTTATCTTTCACTATTTAATGTGAAAAAAGCTATTGTGAGTTTCAACACTGAAATAATAAAATGAAAAGTCTGAATGGAAAACCAAAGAAAGTAATACTATTATGTCAATAATTAAACATAAAGACTGAAATTCATCTCTCTCAGATCAGTAGCTTAAGGTCTATTTACCACACATAACTTCAACAACAAAACTTTGTTTTGACACTGCTTTGGGGTTTCTCTGTTCATGCTTGTGCCAGCTTTTTTGCCTGACTGTACTTCAGAAATTCTGCTGGCATAATTACATAGCACTTATCAAGAGAAAGAGGGGTTTCTGCTAAGACTATTACATTCCCTTCACAAACAACATTAGCTGGGCTGACAAAGTAATTCTTCTGTCTGTATAGTTGCTTCTACATTGGTCGTTTTGTGCTGGCACAGCTCTTCTGGATAGCACATGTAATTTGTAATTGAGATCGATGTACATACAAAAAACCCACCACTTTTTCTTCCCAAAAGTCACTGCTCTTCAAGGAACAGCAGTCTTACAGTTATCTCCTAAAAAAGCGTTAAAACTTTCTGAAACAGTTATTTTCAGAAATCCATATTTTGTTAAGTGTACGCTCAAACTGTGAGGCTGGGAGGAGATAAGCTGTTCTAGGAATGGGGTACACACTGCTAATGAACAAAAAGATGGGGTTATTAAAGGATTCATTGTGTTCATTAACTTTTACAAGCTGCACAGAACAATGCTCTTTTTAGGCACAATATTGTTTAATGTCATTTGGGCACAGTGCAAAATCAAGAACAATGTGGATTTTGCTTGTTTGGTTCAGCACATTTTACGTAGACCGCTGCTTTGAAAAGAGTGATGTTGCTGTTGCTACATCTGGTATTTCCAAAAAGATTAAAGAACAAAACAACTGAAGAGAAAAATGTTCCTTAAAAATAGTAATTAAAATAACAATAGTATAAACATTGTCAACTAAATCTCACACAACTTCTGTATCCCTTACTACATTCAAAGGTTACTTAGGTAGGAACAAAGTTATGGAAAAGATTAACTGCATAGCACAGAAAAGCAGTGTTAATAGACTATAAACCCTTTGGGCAAAGACGATACCTTTTCATTTGTCTGATGTTCCGCATGTGCCAACATAGTTATGTAACTACTAAGGACAATGCATAAAACCATATTTGCGCAAGCAAGTTTGGATTAAGCTAATACTTGTTAGAATGCCAGTGACATTTTTATGTTGATGCAATAGTTTTTACAGAATGTAAACTTAATTTTGTTCTTCATTTCTTAATGTAAGCACTCATATTTTGTGTTGGAAAAATAATCTCCCACATGCTACTATTTTAGTCACTTTGCAGATGGACAAAACAAACTAAAACTAATCAGTGCTATAATGCCAACAGGAATAATGGAGTTACAACAAAAATAAATGTGCATGAACACTTACGAATGACGTGAAGTTCTTGGCATACACTAAAGTCTAACAAGAATTTTTCTTCTGATAATTTCAACCAAATTCTCTAGCCATTCAGTGTTTGTGGACAAGTTTAGGGAACGCACAATTACTTTATTTCAAATTCCTATGTACAGCATCTCAGTGCTAATATGTGCTCTCTCTTAAGACAGGAGGGAAATTGTAATTGATTCAGCCATCCCTATTCCAGAATAATTCCCCATACAAATTGCCTTCTCTGGAATAAAAATACTGGCACAGAATCATTCTGGAGTAATTAGTCCTATTTAGAAACAAACTCACTATTTCATTCTCACAATTTCATAATGAAATAATTATTTTCTACAACAATGTTAACATGTTAACTACCTATAGAACAGCTTTAAAAATCCCATGACACTGTTATTCTTTCTTCATAACAATAATGCCATTTTGCTTTAGTCATTACCGAAACTAAAATCTTAAGGGATCTCTAATGGACAAAATGCTCCCTCAACTGGAATTCTGGAGAATTAAGAAAGGAAAAAGAAAGCACATGAAAATCCCACATGGAATTAGTTTTCTATTCCCACCCCTCTGGAGACAGACAGCCAGCACGTAAAACTTTGCATATGAGACAGAAGTGTTACAAAACTCTTACCACATGTATGAGGCAGGAGATCTGGCCGAGAGATGTTATGGAACCCAACAGTGGACATGGCAACTCTGAGCTTCGTATCAGGTAGTCACTGCAATAAAAAAGGGTGTGAATAAACAGCATGTTACATACCCTGCATTAACACCCTGTATTGATATTTTCAGTGCTAAGTTCAATGTTTTAATTATCTCACAAAAACTTTTTTATTAACACAGTCTGTAAAAATTATATGAGGTACAGCTGAATTCTGTTTGATAGTGGGGACTTGCCTTGTGCATCTGTGTTAGATTGTAAGCCCCGCTTTAAATGCTAACCACCTTTTCTGCATTTTTTTACATCTCTATCAAGCTACAAGACTGACAATTGATAGTATCCAGAATTGCAAATTCTCTCTATTACTTGTCTCCTACTAGAAAAATACTAGCTTACAGCCAGTGGAAGAAGATCTCCTAAGGACCTCACACTTAAAAATTATCATCGTTGCTCAGTCAACTCAGCATCCCAGCCCCTGAGATTCTCAAATTTATCTCAGGTCACAGGGAGCAAAAATATCCTCTGTTTCCATTTATCACTTACAGAGTCTATGTATCACAGGCTTGTAATATTTACTCTCCACATCCAACAGATTTATAGGTGAAAACAAATTTACTCTAACGAAGCAGAAGGTTAATTTTCTAATCAAGATGAAAGCATAAGAACAGTTGAACAGAGGTCTGGATTGCACTTAACAGGATTTATTTTCAGCTGCTTCAGTATCTTAACTAACATGATGCCTCCTCCCACCAATCCTACACCTGACTTTCAGAGTTCTAAAACCAGACAGTCGCTGCCTTTCTTCAAAACAGATTCCCTCCTGTTTCTAACCTTTCCAATCCTAACTCAGTCACTGTATACATCATTAAAGTGATCTCATTCTTTCTTTCCTTGGATGCGCGTTCTTTGCTCAGCACATTCCTTCCACATTAAGCAATTCTTCTGCTGTATACAACATTTTCAACTGTCATAAGGTTTATGAACTATGTTTAGATTCTTCACGATGTGCACACCTAAACCCCCATCTTTGTTTATTTTGAGCTTTGACAACAAAAAACCCCAAACATAACAAACAGTTTTGATAGCAAAACTACTTACTTAAACTACCCTCCCCCTAGCATTCATCAGTCTAGAGGCTCATGGTATCAAAAACACAGAAGAAATTCTGTCTAAGGAGTAAACTGCAGTAACTGTACATTCAAAGAGCGGCACCTTGAACAAAGAACTAGCTAGCACCCAACTTACATATTTTTCAAATCTGAACAACAGGCTAACTAAGCAATATGTCACACAGCTGAGAATTCTGAGCCTCCAATTACAGTCACCTGAAAAAAAGGGATGCCACTTGTGAAAAAAAAAAAAGACCTTTCAGTCTTTATTTCTAGAGATATACAAGCAAGGGAAAGAAAAGTTGGGTATGTGTACAAAAGCAAGAGACACATGACTACCTTGGAAAATAATGAGCAGAGCATATGAAGTATTTGAGAGGTAAGGATATGGACACAGAGAATTATAAACTGGTATTTTGGTGTATGGGTCCACGTATGTCTTTTGCTATCTAAAGTAAAAATAATTAATTTTATGCCCTTTTTTAAGCCTGCAGTATGTGCTTTAATTGCTCTAAAATAAAGGCTTTAACTCTAGATTGGAGACCTCAAAAAGAAGAATCCAGTTCAGTAGTACTCATCACTAACCCACAATGAAACGTGTAAGAGTTAAGTTGCTAAATTCCTTTGAGGATGCCCCATTGCAAGCTTAGAGTAATTCTACAGCTGGACTGTGGAAGAGAGCGTATGCTAATGGTGCTACATATGGAAAACCAAAGAAGACTTTTTTTATTTGAATCTCTTCCAATCAAATAGCTTAAAATACGTTAATGTAAGACAACGCAATTACAGCAATTATGTGAGTGTCCAGCAGAGGGAGAGTAGTAAGTCAGAAACAGCTTTTGTTAAATAGCAGGGTTAGAGCAAACAAATCAGTGAAAAAATGTTTCCAAGTCAAGATATCTTAGTTTGGATTATACGTGGTCTTGTGCAAATATAAAAGCATCGTTATTATTCACTTGCGCTTCCAGGAACACCAGCAAAGCTTAGGATAGACTTGGCTCTTGAAAAAGCCATCATGCTGAAACATAGTGTGTTTTTTGTTCTCTAGTTCTCTGCTACATCTCCACAAGCTACCTGGAAAGACAATTTGCCAGAGTTTAAGAATATTAATTGATAATGCCCTGGCATCTAATCAAACTTAAACTAGTTCAGTATTTTCAGTTCTGTGTCAGGCCTCATTAATATTATGAAAGGTATTTAGAAAAACTCTTACACAGCGTTCCTTCAAGAGAGGTATATCACTTGTACTTAGGTACAGCCTTAATTCGTGTTTTCCACAAAAACTTTCTGGACTCATTTAACTCCACCTGCTTCTTCTAAGTAATGCTAAACTTAACTTCTAGAATGTCTTTTGAGATTGCTCCTTCACATAAGCGTCAGATAAAGAGCTATGCTTCTAGACTGGCACTTTCATAGCTGGGCAGAGTTTCCTATGTTTTTTTCTTCTCATAACTTACTATGTAACTCTCATCTTTTTTTCCTCCTATGTAAATAACTTGTTCTTTTGGCTTTGTTTTTAAAGGCTCATTCTGACTTCAAAGCAATTCTAAATATCAGGCTACTCATTCAGGTGCATAACTAATGTACATATTTGAATACCTTTAAATTTCAGGGCATGGCTCACAATGCGTCAGTTGAATTTTAGGTTGCTGCCACACCAGAAAAGGAAGTCTTATTCCTTTCCTGCTCCTCCCAATCTCAGCCAAATGCTTTCTTTCCATTTTGCAGCAGCTCAGGAACTTACCTGATTTCAAGGTAAACTAAGTCAATTCACTCATAACCCAGCACCCTAAAACCACTTTCCTTCTCCCTTAGACTGCTGCTATTTTATGGAGTT
Organism: Gavia stellata; assembly: GCF_030936135.1. NCBI lineage: Eukaryota > Metazoa > Chordata > Aves > Gaviiformes > Gaviidae > Gavia > Gavia stellata. The sequence goes on along the minus strand of NC_082611.1, from coordinate 11,279,688 downwards.
TAATAAGCTTACCTGTTGTTGGTGAGCTGTTAACTGCCTGAAGCTGTTAACCAGTTTGAAACCTTCTAGTGAAATATATCTTTCTTTTCTACTTCAGTTCACATAACTAAAACATTGGTATTTCATAGATATATCTGCTAGGGTGCAAAGTGCTTGTGAGAACCTTGAATGAAAGTTACTACTAAAGTACAGAATACTATTCCTAATATCATATGAATGAGGACCTCCATTTCACTGCTATAGGATTGACTTATTACAGGCTGCAAACTGGTCGTAGTCGTTAAGCTACCTTGAGATAGTTTACTATGTGAATAGCTTGCTCTCGCTAAAAAAAAAAAGTCCTGTTGCCCATTCTTACTTTATACCAGCTCTGGCATTTGTCAAACACCTCTTAAGAGTTGATTCATCTCAGTAATCCAAGAGGAAAAAGAAAGTGGATGTTTTGTAGCTAAATTTAATGGGATAGACTGACACAGCAAAGGGTCTAACGAGCTAGAAGGCAGCGCAAGTATAGGTAGAACTGCGACTGTGGGGGAGACAGTTTCTCTTCATGAGTTCTCGCACATGTTAACCCTGAGGTGGTCCAGCCTTTTCTTTTCTAGGCAGTGCTTTGATAATTTAAGTCAGTCATGATGTTATGATGGATTTATATGGGTGGTTCTCAACAGGAAAAGCTTTTTAGTATTTACTAAATGAAGAGCTAGTACATTTGTTCTAAGCATTTTGATGCAAAAGAGATTTAAACAAGACAAGCTTTCATAATGCTTTAAAACCTCAAGAGAACATTTACGTTCCAGTAGATATTTTGCCAGTAAAATTAGCATGATACCACTTAGGTTTTGTTTCGAGTACCCACTGTTCCTAAGTGGAAAAACAAACTACTAGCCCTGTTAAAAATTTAGTGTTTGAGTTTACACAATTCCTATGTGCGACATAGCCTGCAAAACAGGTTTGTACACTCTGAAGGACATCTGGCATCTTCTGAAATTCTGTGGACTAATTGTTTATATCCTAGCAAGTACCTAGAGAATAAGTACCTGTCAAGGAAGGAAGGAATGTTGGATAACACAAGTAATTCTTTTCCCCTGAATCAGTGGTAATACACACTTCCATACCTCTGATCAAATGCATATTTGGCCCCACTCCCTGCACCCCCCCCAAAAAAAAAAAAATCACAACTCAGTACTTTGGGAGCTAGCAGAATGAAACTCCATTTCATAAACCTTCAAGAAGCCTTTTTCAGGAATGCCAGAGTGTATGTAAGAATTGTTGCCTACATGTTCTGTGTGCTGGTAATCATAAGGTAAGTCTTAATTGCTCTGAGAATATAGTACCTGCTTCCAGTTAAGCCTTTCCTGACTTGTTGGCTGTGTCAAAGCTCAAACAAAAAACAAGCTTGCAATATACCACTGCAGTCATTATAAACCTGAGCTATTAAATGCTCATAATGATGGTAAAAAGTGTACAATAACAAGCCACTCTGTCAGCAGAATTCATGAAGCTTGGTTTCCACTGGATTTTTATCTATTATTCAACATTAGAAACCCATGAGCTCCTTTGTTCTAAATGGTGTTACCTTGTTTCCAGACTAAATGAAATGTATCAGATACCTACTGGTTAATAAATGTCACCTAACAAGCAAAGATTAGTATTAAAAAAAAAAAAAAAAAAAAACCACCACAAAAACACCTACCCCCCAAAAAAACCAAACAAACCTTTAGGAAGTGGAGAGTGCTATATTGAGGGGTTCCTTATGATACTAGCTGCTTAGGAAACTTATTTCTTACTCCTGTAGCTTTACTTCTGCTTCCTCCATTCCCCTGCTAAAAAAGGATCATATTCTACTCCTGTTTCTATCCCAGCCATCAGTGGGACTGCAGAGTACTTTTTTTTTGCTTTTTTTTTTAAAACAGAAACATGATTGCCACGCACAGCTGAGAAACTTACTTGTAGTTTAACAAAATTCTAAAGTTTACAACAGTAACACAGATGAGAATCTTCCTTAATTATACTCAACTTTGAACAATAGAGGCTCTGGCAATGTGTGTCTGAAAACTGGAAAGGAACTCTGCATCAGAGAATAACCAGAGAGTGGCTTTCACAAGGTCTTTGTGAAAGACTTCCACTTAGCGGAGGTGTATAGTCTTTCACTGTGAATTACATTTTTTTTTTCTTTCGAAATGAATTATCTGTCTTGTTGGTGGGGATTTTTTTTTTTACTTTTGTAAATTCTGCCCTGTACCCTAATGTTTTCCCTGAATATGATCAGTTGGAAGAACATTTTTCCATAAACACATGTGCATTGTAGAACTTTTGCTTATCAAGGGCGTACATGTTGCTGCTGCTGTGCAGCCAGAAACCATCTGGTTCTTGTGTCAGGATTATGTTACGTAAATGCCAATGTGTAGTTCTCCAACCAAAATTGCACCGGATTTTGTATGGAATGGAGATCTTTACATTTTAATTCTAAGCCCGTCTGCTTTCAAAACAACTCTGTAACCTGCCCTACAGTGTTCCAATAAAAATAATGCTGCAGATGACTCAGTCCTCACATGTGAGCACTCCAAGAAACTCCCTTCTTCCCAAGCACTCGCTTCGTCTAGTTATAAACACTTATGCTGAACCTTCCAAGCAGGCTACTAACCAAAATCTATTCATTTCCCCTCTGTTCCTCCTCGTCTCCTCCAAATACACTTAACTTCAAGCAATGTTTTTTGTGGTTGTTTTTTTATTGGGTGTTTTTTGGGTCTTTTTTTTAAGACTATTATGTTCTAATAGTCTTACTAGTCAAGGGCCTCAGTACTTGACAAGTACTACTGAATTTGGCTTAACTGGATTTTTTTCTTTTAATGATAATAACCGCGTCAAAGTGTGCTGTAGCATTGCCAAAATTGGAACTTTTAATGCGTCCTGTCAACTTACAGCTGGACGTGTACAGAAATGTTTGCTCTCACCTCACCTAACCTGCGAGCACACAAATTTGTGTGCTCACAAATCTTCATTTGGGAGATCTACTGACCTAAGACAGGTGCCATCACTGTATTGTCACTCTGCCCCTATGCTTTCTAGGGGTAGGTAGGTGCAATTTGCATGGATAAAAGCCAAAACGAGCACGTCTTCACCTGACTCCAGACGCTGAGTCCTTAAGGGAGGCGGGAGATCCGGTGAGGTGACGCCCCTGGCCGGGCCCGCTCTCCTCAGCCCCCGCCGCGCGCCCCCACGGCACGGCCTGGCGCTCCGGCGGCGACGGGCGCAGGCGGCCCCTGGGAGAGCCCGGGACAGGCTCCTCTTCATCTCCCCAGCGAGGCAGCGTCCCACACGGCTGCTGCCCGGCCCCATCTGAAACGACCCTCGTGTGGGATGAGGGAACGGGGAGCAGCCACCCGGCGACGCTGCTCCCTCGCAGCCTTGGCGAACTGCTCTTCCCAGAGGCCTGCGGGGCAAGACACAAGCGTCGCCTGCGGGAACGCTAGTGCCTGGCCTGCTGGGACGGGTAGTTCCTGTCCCGCCTGAGGCGTTCGCGCCAACTACATGTCCCATCTCGCCCCCGAAATTGGAGGCGGAGACGGCAGAAACGCAAAGGCCGATAGGAATTGTAGTTTCTTAATACGCAGAAAACGCAGACAACTACATTTCCCATCTCTTCCAGGGAGGTGGGCCAACAGGGGCTGGCGCAAGTCATGATGGGCATCGTAGTTCCCGCGCCTTGCCTCGGCCGTACGATGCGATGAGGCCCCGGGGAGCTAAAAACTACTAAAATGGCGGCAGGGGAGGCTGTGGGGAGGGGGTACGGGAGCTCCGGGAGGCCATACTGCGCTCGCGTCGGGGCGGTGGAGTACACGCGGAATCGCCGGAGCGAGTGCTGAGTCGGTGCCGCCGCCGGCTTCCCCCTTACCCCGGACGCTGGGAGACGCTTCGGGGCCGCAGAGGCTTGTGGGGCAGCCACAAAATGGAGGCGAACGGGAGCGGCAGCGGGAGCAGCAGCGACTCGGCTCCCGACTGCTGGGATCAGGCGGACATCGAGCCGGGCAGCGGCGCTGGCCCGGGGACCGCCCCGCCGGCCGCGGAGGCCGAGGCCCAGCAAGAGCTGCTCGGGGCGGCCTTCAGTCGGCAGCTGAACGTCAACGCCAAGCCCTTCGTGCCCAACGTCCACGCCGCCGAGTTCGTGCCGTCCTTCCTGAGGGGGGGCCCGGCGCCCGGCCTGCCGCCACCCTCGCCCCCGCCCGGCCTGCCGCCGCCCCACGGTAACTGCCGCGCCGGGACGGGGCTGCGCCGGCGGGTGGGCGCTGAGGGCGGAGGGATGGGGGCCATGTTGGAAGGGCGCGGGGCCGTGCTGCGGAGGGGCCCGGGGCGCGGGCTGCTGGGCCCCCGGGGGGGAGGAGGGGAAGGGCCACGCGGGGCTGGAGCGTGGCGCGGAGGGCCTCCGGCGGGCGGGCGAGGGAGCCGTGCCGTGCCGGGCTGGGCTGGGCTGGGCTGGGGGGCGGCCGGCAGCCCGGGGACCGGGTGGGTCAGGCTGACGGGGTGCGGGCGGGCCGCTTGGGCGGCAGCGCTGGAGCGGGGTGCGGAGGCCAGCGCTGGCCCGGGGGGGGCCGAGAGGCGACCCGCCCCCGGGGTTGGGGCCCTGGGTCCTAACGGCAGGAGGGTCTCGTCAGTGAGGGGCGAGGGCAGGCGCGAACGGGGGTACCGCCGAAGGGGAGCCTTGCGCAGGAGAGGGGTTTGGGAGAAGGGGCATGAGGCGGCAGAGTCTGGGCAGAGGGACCGTGGGCATTGTAGAGGAGCTGTTGGTGGCGTCTGATGCAGCCCCGAGAGTTTGTGGGGGCTTTGGGAGGGGGTCTGCAGGCGGGGTGGTGGGGACTCTGAGGGGTGTGCTGTGGGAGGCCGAGCCGTGGTACAGGTATTGTGCTCACGGAGCAGCAGTAACTGGTGTGGTCTGGCTGTATGTGGATCCTGCGTACGTTTCCCTGGTACTTTTACTCGCAAAGGGTCGCCCATGATGAGAGGAAACCACGTAGCTCTCTTCCGAAAGCGCTAGAGAAGTTGTCGAAGATTTTGGTGGTAATAAATTTAGTGTTGCTGGGGAGAACAGCACTGCTTTGGCCACCGGTGGTTGAGATGTATCTTAAATGTCTTTCTGAAGATTATATCAAGGAGTTATTTTTTTCTAATATAATGCTGATAAATGATTAGTAGGGATGGGAGATTTGTCCAGCTGGCCTCAGTCAATGGAATAACTTGAAATTTACCCTGCTTTTAATTTCAAAGGATCTTTGTGTACGCAACCAATGTTTATACTATATTTACTTTGCATATGGGAAATTAAAGGAGAGCTACTTCTTAATTTTCAGCTCCAAACTGAAGGTTCTTCCAAACATCATACATGCTAGTTAACTTTGTGGTAGTATTTTAACGTCACTCCTGCAGCTAAGAAGTTTGAGACATGATTGAGTATGATAGTTTAACACCTTCCTATTTTTTTCTATAATTTTCTGTATCCCTATCGGTACAATATGAAACAAGCTAGTATTTCAGATCTTGAGTCTAGTTATTTAATTTCACTGAAGCAACTACTTGTTAGATTGTGTTTGTCACGATTTCCTGTTGATTGTTGCTTATTATTTATTGTGTTCTGACTTAATATATTAATTAGTCTTGCTCTCCCTAGTATCTAAACTTATCAGATGTTAACAGCTAGAATCTGTAACTTTCATATATAAAGCTTTAAAATTTTCATAACAGAATGTTAACACATTTTGTGTTAGAGCAAATGTGAAATTATGTGTTCTTTACAGCTATTCAGCACTCCCGATTTTTATCAGAAATTGTAGTTCATGTGCTATGCGGGCAGGCAATATGGAAGTGCATTAAAATATACTTCCAAGAAGCCATGGGCAGACTCTTGGATTCCATTTAGAATAAATGTGTATGTTAAGGTTCACAGGTGTAAAGGTAGAGTAGATGGCTTGAGGCTGTGCTGAACATGTGGTGCACTTTTGAATAATCTTAAAAATTCATTCTAGTGTGTGTTTCACCCATTGCAACCTGAATCTAAGTCTTTTTTTAAACTGTGTAATCAATACTTTGACTGAAAACTTCCTTGAGTTTGAATATTATTAGAATAACTTTGTTTTTTCTCCCTGGCTACTTTTGTAAGGTTTCTTCTAAGGCTTCCTAGATTTATTTTTCTTTTTGTAGGATTTAAACTACACTTCCTCACCGCTCATTATATTTATTTCTTCATGCTCTTCTTTTCTCCACTCTTTTGCTACTTCTGAGGCCTGTGGTGAGCTTTGTCTTTACAGAGAGTAGAGATGACTTTACAGAAAGTTTCCTGGTCATCTGGAGTGATCAGGATAGGTTTTCTTTCCATCTTAGTTGCTGAGTACTTTTCCTACTTAGTGCTATAATTTACCTGGTTTTAATTCACCTTGCTTCTCTATCTTCTTTAAGGTGTAGAATTTTGAGTTTCTGTAATTAACGTGGATGTCCCTAAGATTAAGCAGACAAAAATCTGCAGTTTAAAAAAAAAAAAAAAAACAAACAAAACACCACAACAAACTGTTTCTTTCTTAACTGGAATACTGTACTTGTTACGTGCTTTTCCAGGTCTGATGTACTCAGTTACAGAAAGTAATTGACAGTCTTGTCCTTGCAGATGTTAGTATAAGGTGACAACTACTTTCCTGGCCAGAAGAACTAGGTGGAGCTTGCTCTGGAAATAAGTCAGAACAACATGTGATTAGACAGTGGTGCTGAATAGGTTACTTTCAGCAACCCAGTTTGCTTTTGCTCCCGTAGGGAATTAGGTGTTCCATGGCACTCATTCTTCATTACATTGTGAGGAAAAAAAAAATATTTCTTTTATCATCTGTATCGAGGTTTGTACAAATACTGTTTGTACTGGCAAGAATTTAAATTAATCTTGATTCTTAGGAAAAACCTAAAAAGCTGGGTGTCAGTTTGAGGACTTAAGTGGCCTAAAGTTAAGTTCTAGTAACACTTTTCTTCTTGGAACTATCTCTTGGTGAGGTTTTGTTTGAGTCATAATTCCTTAATAATTCAAAGGATGTTGCAGATCAAGATACATGTGTAGTAGCAGCATGGCATATAGAAAAATTCCACGGAACTGATTTCCATTGTGTGGCTGTAGCATGTAATAGTGTTTCCTTTTATGCAAACTAACTTCATGTTTTTAGTAGCTTGTATAAAATTCCTGTCACTTACATTTAGAGCACTGAAATAATGCTTACAGAAGCCATTTAGGGAACAAAATCTTAACTTTCTAAAATTCAGAAGCTCCTGAGACCTGCATTCCAAGTAGTTTACTTAAGAAGAAAGCATGCATAAACCAGAAGTTTTGATTGCAAATTGTATATTAGGGAGACTATCTGGCCGATGTTTACCACTAATATAATTTTTGCTTGCAGATAGTTTCAGAATTAGTTTGGAATTAAATTTTCATTTGATTTTATGCAAAAAGCATATGTTATTTAAATTTTTGAACCTGAGGAACAGATAAAACCAGTATGTTCCAAATGTTGCAGCTCTGAGGACTTGCTTTTATCAAATTGTGTCCAAGTCAAACTTGTTTGCATAAATCTCTCTTTCTTGGATTCTATTGGAAATGTGAAATAGAGACTTCTCAATTTTCTGTCTGCAACAGACATTGCTGTACCACAGTTCCTTCCAGTGAGCATGTCAAGTATGTCATGAACAAGTTGTGCTTCTAGGGAAACTTACTGTAGATAGCAGTTACTGGACTAGCAAACTGAACTAAATTAAGGCAAGGTATAATAGTCAACAAAATGACAGTAGATTGTATTAGGACCTCTAAACATTCTTAATCACAACTGCACCTTGTTCTGTAGCATCTATGACTTATTTTTGTACTATGGTTTATTAATTTTATAAGTGTATATAAGATGTAATTGCATTAGGGTGGCTTTTTGTTTGATTTATATCAAGGTATGGTTCGGAGGTGTAAGGGAATAGTTAAAACCTCCCTCCTGCCCCAGGATTAATACGATTTCTATTATCTAAGTTTTGTTTGGATCTCAGGTATGAGAAGTGAAAAATTTCGGAAAATGCAGCCTGAAGCTGCATTCTTGTGGTTCAATTTTTGTCATAGTTCTTGAATATTCACAGGATTCTTGATAAAATTGATCACAGCTTCCATGTATGGGCTTTACTACATTTTATGTTAGTTTTTCTTCTTTTTAGAAGTCATGTTTAAGTATTCACTGTTGACTTTGCTTGGAACAGGAGACTGAGCTAGATAAGTTCCTAGGGTCCCTTCCAACCTGAATTGCTCAATGATTTGAAGTATGCAGTGGTTGCGGTAGGAACAAAGTGTCATTAGTACAGAAGTAACAGGAACAAAAAGCGTGTGACACGTAACAGCTAGTGTAAGGAAAGATAGCATTTATCCTTTTGGTGATATTAGTGCTCCTGCTTCATTTAGTAGCTCTCTTGAGCACCTAAAGTAAATTTCTGCACATATTTGTTAATGACTATAGTTTAGACAACTTGCACCTACAATCTTGAGCTAAGCAAACATCTGCCTTAAGATTCAGTGCTCTTTAGATTGCTTCACTCCCTAAATATCCTCACTTGCCTGCAGTAGTCATTTTTGAAATAGTTACGTTCAAGCAGCTGGACATCCTCAGCCTTCAAATGCCGTAAATAAATGGATACAGCATCTATCTTTCTGGTTTTCCCTGCCCTCACTTTTCTTGCCCTTGTAGCTAGCTCGGACATCCATATATTCCTTCCCCCCACCCCCATCAGTCAGAAACAAAAGGAGTTTCAGTATCTTCTGCTTCGGTTCTGAAGCCTGTAATTTCCAGAGTAGGATGATGAGTTATCTGTACCATCATGTTCCCCAAAACTGGTCATCTCTTGTTTTACACCATTCTCTGTAGGCTATTTTAAGACTCTTCAACAGCTCAGTCCTCAAGAGACTTCACTTTGTGTATGAACTTGCTAAGAAAGTCTTGTTTGTCTAAAACTAGTAGTCCACCATTCAAGAAGCTATCATATTAAAGGATTACAAGGTTTACTCATATCAGCATTTGAATAGCCATATGCTGATGACTTCCTCACAAGTGGGTGTTAATACTTCATAATTGTAAACTTGAACTGCTTACATGACAGCAAATCAGTGTCATACTGTGGATGCCAGTATATGGTATAAATTCTTATTATCAAAAAAAATGACTATCTAAAATGACTATCTAAAGCAGTGTTACTCTGTATCAGCTTCTCTAGACAGATGAGCTGCACAACCTCTTCTAAAACGGTCAGTGCAGAGAAAGGCTGTATGTCTTGGCACTGACTTGCCAGATGATCAGATACAATATACCTGTGTGATGCAGTCAGGGTGCCAGTGTATTACACAGATGTCCTTTGTCTACATCTGAACTGTCCCCAGGAAGGTAGCCAGGATTGTGTTGCTCCTGTTAGAATAATTCATCATGCTTGTGGCCTTTGCATGACTCCAATAAAAGACAGACCACTGGGAGCTGGCTGCGGAGTAGATGAACTGTCCTGTAGTCTACATGGAGTCTGCTGACCATGTGTTTAGTGCCCTGGTTTGGACTACTGATTTCTTGTGTTTGAAAGCATGATGTTATCTTAAAATTTGATTGCGCTATCAAAATGAACACAAAAATAATTTGGGATCATTCTTGGATTATATTAGGAATCTGGTTTTACAATTCCACTTTCAGAATTTTGGAATTTCTGTCCTGTTTTGTGATGAGAAACACGCAAGCAAAAGAAGCAGCTGATTGTATGAAGCTAAGATGGAAAGATGATTTTATTTTGGTTTTTTATTATGAAGGAATAAAGCAGTCAAAATTTAATCAGTGACATTTATGACTGTGTTTTGAAGAGGTCTACATGAGAATGACACTGAATTTCAGTATAAAAGTTAGTTTAGGACAGCTGATGCAATATTAAAAATGTATTCTCTAGAACAGTCTGAGAATTTATATGTAAATTTTACTCTTTTATGTGTAAATGTTAAGATCCTGAGCTTAACCTACTAAAAAATTGATGGGGTGCTTAGGTTTGGGTTTGGTTTGGTTTTTTCTAATTTCTATTTCTACTGGGTTATAAGAGATCTTTGTTGTAGAGAGTGGAATCCTTAACCTTTTTAATACAGAGCTTGATTTCTTCACTGTCTCTCTCAAAAATCAAGTTATTGACTGAGCACAAATACTTGGCCTTAAGGAAAAGGGGTTTTTATTATATTCCCTGAAGATCCCATAAGCTTTCTTAGACCTAGTTGTGAAGAAGCATGTCGGGTTTAGATAAGATAAACTTAAGGTGTGTCCTCACTGGGGAAGGAAAAAGGTGGGTCTTTTACTAAGCCAACATGTAGTAAAATCCTATGAATACAAAGCAAGTGCTAATTTTTTTGTGAATTTTACAAAGTCATGTTAAAACTATTAAAGCTACTCTTACATTGGTGCATTTCAAAAAATGGGCATACATCTCTGTGTCCACTGGTGAAGCTAGGGCATAGGCTATGAAGCAGGGCAGAGACAAGAAGAAAATCATTTCGGGTTTAAGTTAACTTTCAAAACAACTGCCTTAATTACAGTGAACTCCTGGAAACCTTTTCTTTCTGTGTATTTTAAAATATTGAATATTAAATACTTATTTGTGCTTAAAGAAATTTTTTGTGGGTTTTTTGTTAACTAAGAATCTCTTGGGTTTTTTAATTCTATTTTCATGCTCTGTGTGTTTGACTCTGACCTTTATTTTTTACTCTGGTGTAATTCCCTTTGTGCTTCCGTTTCAAAAAGAAAAAAAGGGGGGCAAACATCTGTTACGTAATTCATGAAAACTGTTGAGACTATATGACTATTGTGTAAATATGTACTGAACTTGGGTATTCAAATCACACATACGAAAAGGTGATGGGAATCCTAAGGTGGGTGTCATGTATTTCTTTACTCCTCAGCCTTCCAGGAATTCCTGTGAAGGAACTTGATGCCTGTATTGGAGGAACAACAAACAACTCACTATACAGACCATCTAAGTTTTGTAGACAAGAGAGTTCTTTCAAACTGAATTTGCCTTTTTTCCTTTTTTTTAATATATCTCTATGCTCTGTTGTGCAGTTTCATTAACCCCATAGTCTACCTCAATTGTCAGGTACCAGTACTGTCTAGGTTCTTAGCACTCCAGTAGGAGAGCAGGCTGGGAGCTGTGAGTGCTGCCATGCATAGCAACAAATTACAGCCTCCCATCAATTCTGTGAAGGCATTTGCATTGTGGCTCCGGTAACTGCTTCTGAGGAGTTATCAGTTAACCACTGAACGGTATCTGCTTATGTGGAGACATCTCTCAGCTTATTCTGTGCATCTGGTAAATACTGCAGTTTACGTAAAGACTTTACTTACAAAGTTTGACTTTAATACTGTATTTTAACTGCAGTTCTTCTAATATTGATTCCCAGTTTACCAGCTATACCTGTTCTATATATAAAAATCTTGTTTCATTCTAATACAAATTTAATTTTAAAGCAATTTTCTATTGTTTCTGTACAAGCATTCTGAACTGTTAACACTGTGAAGTTCCTGGCTTATACTGTTTTAAAACAATATTTTCAGAGGTTGAGTGGTAACTTTTAATTTGTTCTACCTATGCAGCTTTGATTATTGTGAAACAAAAATGCATGCAAGTACAAAGCTTGATATAAAACACAACAAACTCATCAGCTGTAGTAGAATGCCCTGTGAAAGAAGTAGGCAGAGTGGATTCTTGCAGTTTTTATTTAGAACACTAGCTGTATTTTAAAGAGACCAATCACCATGTTTTAAAGTTGTACAATTTTTGACTGTTTATTGGGAGTGTGCATACTCCAGTGAATTTTATATTTAAAAAAAAAGAAAAATAATTGTTACTTTATTCAGACAAGACTCTGAATTATATACTGTCTTTGTCTGATGGTCTACCAGTAGATAAATGCAGCATGTGTATCCATTTTTGCCTTTGGCGTTGACAAAAAAGATATTCCAAAAAATGATCTGGGGCTCTGATGTTCAAGAGGACTAAAGATAAACCATTCACCTCATGTAATACAGTGAATAAGATTGCAACAGCAGTTCTTGACTTATGGTTTGAGGAGAGATGGAGTATGGAGGATGCTGTGTAAAATCTAATTGTCGTTTATCATGTTTAAATCCAAGAATTTGAATCATTACTTAAAGATTTGGCATCATTCAAGACATGTTCTGACTTTAAAACCAGATTTCATACAAGCTACATTTTTGAATCCCTCTCGTAAGACAAGATTCCTATCTGAAAGATTTTCACAAGGATGATCTAGGATTTTCAAGCTGAACTTGAAATGTTACAGATTTTTCTAATTTGTGTTTCATTTGCTGTATGTGTTCTTACAATAATAGTAAACTATGTTAACCATAAATGTTGTCAGTTACTTTCCTGACTTCCAGAAAACAGAAAATGAAAAACTTTGCCTATCCAGTGTTTTGGAGAGATCAGGATAAGTTACAAGGGCTACTTAGAACCTTTCTTAGTTTCCCTTGTCTTTAAAGGTATTTTGTTACAATGACTGTCTTTATCTCATGGGCAAAATAAGCAAGGTTACTTTGGTTCACTGGATTTGTCCAAACATTTTGCCACAGGGACAGTGCGGAGTTTGGACTTCTCATGTCCTAATCCAGTATTGAGTCCTAGGTAGTAAGCCTATCTCAACTAGATTGAGAATTGTCATCTCCTTTTTATGTGATCCAAAGATTCCGTAGGTGTTTCACAACCGAAACTTAAAGGTGAAGTGTTTTTCCTTGAATTACTGAGATTGCCTTTCTGACCTCTCTGCCATGGCACTAGTAGTGCTCTTCCACCCAGCTGATACGTTGCTTCAGAGTGCTGATCCACCTAAAAGCTGGTAGGTTCTTTGCCAGTTCAGTTTTTGGTCAGACCAGCTCCCTCTGTAGAGCTTCAATAGTTGTACGTGCACGAGGGCTAACATGAGAGAAGAGATGACAAAGAGCAAAATGCAGCAACCCAGTGGTCTAAGAAGTAGTAGGACTGCATCCTTCTTTTCAGGTGATTGTCTTAAGGCGTACTTCAGGCAATCTGTTCATTTCCACACAGAGCAAATGATAACTCTGACCCTTTAAAGTCAGACTTTTCTCTTGTATGTTTGCTTGCAGTGTATCAGTGCCTGAAATAACCTGACATAACCTGAAATTGTTTATCAGAAGTAAACAATTACTGAGGGTGTGTTTATTTTTATCACTTAATGCCTGTTCTTTTTGAAATTTATTTTTTACTTGGTTTCTTTACAATGAACTTTTTTAGGGTGGTTTGTATTCCTTTTCTGTTCTGAAGAAATAGTGTATGTTTCACGTAATTCGGTGTCCTCTTTCAAAGCATGTCTGCCACTTGTGTACCAAAGTGACCAGAATTTAACAAGTGGCTGTGGTCATAACTGAATTATCTGTTGCCCCTTGATTGTGTGGTATTAGTACTGTTTAGGCTTCATACGCAAACTGTCTTACTGATTCTCTTGTGTGCTAGACTCATACAAAATTTAACAGATGGACCTTTTTAGGTTAACAATTTCCTACCTCCTCTCTGTTACTTGTGAAGAAACTTCTTTTTCCTGTCTGTATGCCTGCTGTATTACAGACCAGAAAGTAAAAACTGTGTTTATTATGAATGCTCTTGATTGACAATGTATTTCTAAGGAATTAGTAACTCTTCAACCACTTGTAGAGCTTCTGTTTCAAGGCAAGTGCATAAATACTGTCATTTAATACATTTTTCATTATGGACAAACTTCAGGAGTGAAATCAAAAGCTTGTTGAAATGATCTTGTAATGAAAATATTTATGCATCCCAAACATAGTATGTGTGAAATAGCCAATAATCTTCTGATGTGTTATAAAACAGAGGCTTTAGGTTCACACCTAGATTCTGTGCTACCTGCTTACTGCACTCATAAATGGACTGATTTGAGTCTTTTCCAGCTCTCAAATGGGAGTAATACATAATTTCTTACAAGGAATCTCAAGGTATTATATTCTTATGCTTTTACTTACTATATTAAATCATTCTTTTAAAGTTTTGTTCCTGTGGTTTTGGGACTCTGGAGTGCAGATCACAATGATATAACACAGGAGTGTAGGGAACCTCGCTCAGAACAGTTTCTTCTTTTGCGATGCTGTGTCCCCTCCGCTGTTTGCTGCTGGTCACTGGGTGTTGTGCTGTGACCCACATTCACCCTGCCTCCAAGCGTTGTCCTCTGGCCCTCTTCCAGCTTTTGCAGCACTGCTCCAGTTTATAGAAGTCTGCAGCAAATACGCGAACAACGCGAAAGCAAAGAGGCTTAGAATCAGGTCCTTCTCTGTATGTTTTTGTTCTTTTGAGGGGATTTGTTTCATCTTTAGGTCCCATCATGCATATAGAGCAAGTAATGCTTTAAGATCTGTGTTTTTATAATGGGATTGAAGGAAAGCTGGAGCACAGTTAAATAGAGGGTATGAATTTGGTATGTGGCTAAAAGAGTAAGATAATGAACTTGTTTCAAAGAATTATGAAGTTTAATTTATACCAAGAGAAAACTAAATAGGTTAAGGTTTTCGGGATAATTATAGAAGGCCTCTTGATCGTGTGGAATAATGTCCTGAAACATCAAATGGTGTAATTGTTAATTGGAACATATCACTCTTAGTAGGTTTAATAATTAGTTATACCTCAGAATATAGTTTAGTGCTTAAGGAGGTTGAGTGATCTATCAAAAAAAACATACTTGTGGCTTTGATATGCACATGACTGGTGAGATTGCTCTCCAAGTAATGTGACTATATGATGATGTTTAAGAGGACTGGCAAACTTACCAGGCATGTGAATGAGTTTATCATCTCTTGACCCTAATAACTACAGAAGATCTTAAGAATTTGTTCTTAATAGGTTGTTCCAATTTTCTACTTAATGCATTTGTGAAATGAGGCGCAATAGCACTGTAGGTATGCCTAAAAGCTGAAGCTGGCAGAACCTTTCCATACAGTTGTGACACCACTCACGCATTGTTTCTTTGGATACAATGAAACTGGTCTGACATTTTTAAACACCAGTTAGATACTAACACTTAAAATAGCCAGCATGCCCAAAAAGAATGGACAGGTAAAATATTATGTATAGAAAAATTGCTTCCTTTAAAACTTGCTTTACGTGTATCTTTGGGGGGGTGGGGGAGGGTGGAATTGGAACTGTTTTTAGAACTGGTGTATTATTTTCACAACTTCTAGGCAGTGTTCTTTGGAAGTATTTGTGCTTGGAGGCTATATTTAGTATTGTTTTCAGGGGGGAGGTGTTTTTTCTTAAACACACTCCTTACAATAAAATTGGGAGATGGTCTTGGTTACATCGGTGTATTTTAAAAGTTAAACTTCTTTCTCTGCAGGTGCATCTGTAGAGACTTCTCCAGAGGAGCAGATAGCCTCTTGTGAAGGTAATTGTTTTCGTGTTGTGACAGTACACAATGCAGCTCCATTAAACATGATTTTAAAAAATTATGGCAAAGAATCTCCTTTTTAAAAATCTCTGTGAACCTTTTCCAATCTTGATTCTCTTTATGCTCATGCTGCTGTTGGGAGGCAGTGTGGTTATCTGTGGTTATTTACAATTTTATAGCTAGTCAAGTAAGGTACATGAAGACCAAGTAGTTTATTGAAGGTCATAAAGCTTGCATGAAGCAGAATTTTAAAAATTGAATCTGTGTATTAAATAGCGTTGGCAAGTGCCCAAACATCTGAACTATCCTTTTATTTAGTCACTCCGTTTTTCTTTGTTCTTGATATTGTCGTGTTAAATATGTGTCCTTAATGGCACCTTTTTTCTTTTTTTCCCTAGGTTCAAATGCTGCTGTTAACATGGAAATTTCAGAATCTGTTGGTAAGATGAGAATTATTCCATTTCACTATGATAGTACTATGAAATACTATTACAGTGCTTCTGCTGAATCATTGCGAACAAAATTGAAGAATACCTTATTTTGGTCCTTACTAATTTTTGTTGTGTCTTTATACTTAGATTAGGAAAGAGGTAATTGAACACTAGTATGCATTGACAGGTGCAATTGGATTACTTGGATACTGAAAAAGCATCAGTGCTTTATTTAAAAAATAATTTCATATTACAAAATAGTTCCATTAATACATGTGAAATGGTGATTAACAAAAAACACTGAAGTGATCAGTAATATGAGCAATCAGAACATGGAAATTGTATCTTTCTCCTTGTATTTGTATGGCTTTTGAGAGAACTTAAAACATTATCCCTCTCCTTTTCTTTCTAAATACATGGTAGCGTGTGTCTGTCTGTGGATTCAGATCAGCATGATGGTCTGAGTGGATCTTTGGATTTGTTTTTTTCCTTGTAAAATTTTTGCCTTGTTAAAACAGAATTCTCTTAATCCCTGTGAATCATATTTTTCTGATGTCAATACAAAAGCTAGTTTTTGAAAGCTTCCAGTAATAATAATTTCAGAAACAAGGAACAGTTGCCCAGTTTTATATAGGAAGACGTTAACAGACTGGATAGTTGAAGTCTTTTGATTGCATCTTTGGGGCAGGGGCTTTTCTCCATAGTCATTGGTTTTAATTTCATTATCTATTTGAATATATCTAACTGGTTAATTTTTAGTGGAAAATGGAGAGACAGAAATGTCCCCGGAAGAGTCATGGGACCACAAAGAAGAAACAAGTGAAGCAGAGCTAGGAGGTGGTCCTGCAGGGGATGCAGGGCCTTCTGAAGAAAGCGCTCAGGAAATGATGGAGGAGGAGGAGGAAATACCAAAACCGAAATCTGTTGTAGCACCACCAGGTGCTCCTAAAAAAGAGCACGTAAATGTAGTATTCATTGGGCACGTAGGTAAGTTGTAAGTGAATATGAAGTAATTGGATCTTTGTGTATTATCTAGAACTTGGAGGATTAGAAATTAATCCTGCTCTTTGTAGGGATGTATGTATTCACCATGTCTTGAGGTTAACAGGAGCATTCTAATGAAGCTGCTCTGGAAAAATTAAAAAACTTAAAGAAGGTCTTTCAGGGGTAGAGTGCCAAGGATAGAGTTCCTGTGTTCTCTTGGACACAACAGTGTCTGATGATTTGTCAAGTACCTGCTCTATTGAGTGCTTAAGTGACACATCTGTGTTTAGGATCGAAAGAACAAAATTGGAAGGCAGTGCTCCTTTTCTGCTTGTTTTAAATATTTTTCAGGGTTCTTATTAATTGTTATTAATTTCAAAAAATGTTGTTCAAAATATTAACAATTGTAGCGCCATAAACAATAGATGAACATAATTCAGGGTTAAAAGAAGCATTTATAGCAAAATGTCCCAACTGAATAGTTTCAACAAGCTTCAGAAAAATCTTAAGTTGTGTCAAAAGTACAGAAGAATTACTGAATCATGGGTTTTACAGTAAATTCTGTATTTTTGTTTATATAGTCTTATCACCTTAAATACTGTAACTTAGTCCTCGGGTAGATTCAGAATGGAGTCACACAAAGTAAAGAGGCAGTGGACAGACATACATCCCAATATTGAAGAGCAGCCTACAGAAGTTAGGGACAAGGGAGAAAGGAAGCAGGGAAAGGGCTTTTGCAAGAGCTTCCCATGCTCTTAACCCACACTTTTGCTGTATCACTCCTTGTTGAGGGGTTTTTCTATTATGGGTAATGCCAAGTTCATATGTATGAAAACAGAATTTTCAAAATTTAGTATAATTGAATTGACAATGAATTATTATGGAAACAAGGGAAGCTGAGAGATGTTTCAAAAAACTTAGATTACAATTAAAAATGTATCTTTAGAAATAAATTAGATGACCTTCATAATTGTTTTCTTCTTTTTCTAGGATTTTCTTTTAAATTGTGAATGACTTAATTTTTTTTTTTTAGATGCTGGCAAGTCAACTATTGGAGGACAAATAATGTAAGGAAACTCTTAAATTTTTTTAGATTTCCTGTTCTTGTGAATTAAAAATACATTAAGTAAAATGAGTAATATTTTCTTTCTGGCTTTAATCAGTATAGATTAATATTTTTATGATAAAATGTTACCCTCCCTGTCAATTTAGTTATTTATTGTCTTTGGCATTCCTTAATTCCAGCAGATCTAATCTTATCGCTATAGGAGTTTCACTTACTTAATGGAAACAACTATGCAAAAGCATACATTACTGAATTAAAAAAAACTGAATCCTTTCTTAGAACATGACTGTTTTTCTTCATCATTTTAAAATGCTATTTGAAACTGCTTTATACCCTTTCTTAAACTTTGTCTTTTTTGTGAAGATTAAAAAAAAACTGAATATCCTTATTCCCTGGTACTAACATTGTCGAGCATCATTTGATTTCAAAATGTGAAATTATAATAGTTAATCTTCTAAGTATCTAGAGACTGCCATATTTTTGAGACAAAAGTAAATAAATACAGCTAGATCTTACAGTTTGTAAAAAAAAAAAAAAAAAAAAAAAAAAAAAAGGAAATAAATGCTATCTTGCTGATGATGCAAAGTATTTCTATGGTTTTAAAATAATATTCTCAGCAAAAGTGGGAGGTCTTTGTCTTGGCATTTTCATCTTGTTTTGTTTTGACCAAACTGGAATGTTGGAATTGTCATGCTACATTTAACTTTGTAGTTCGTACTCGAGCAAATTAACATTTTATTATCTGATGTGTCTGAGTATTCTCCTTGTATAAGGAGATGTGTATTCTTAACACTCCTGCCGATATGTTATGTTCCTAAAGTTTTTTGTGGTCTTTTATCCCTTTGTTGGGGGGGGGGGGGGGGCGGAAACGAGGTGCTTGTACCAGCTTTGTCATTAACCCTTTATTTAATGTTACAATTAATCTTCCTTATAAACTAAGTAGATTACCGTTATTAGAAGATCAGGTAGAAATATCTGAGGGGAAAAATATGAAAGTTTTAATACAAAACTGTACATTACATGCTTTTCATAATTGAAAGATCTCTTAAAATATCAGTTTCCTAGTTCTATCTAAAAAGAATAAAACAAAAAATATTTTTCTTTACCTTTCAGAAATGGGGGGAGGTGTTTGTGAAAAATTGTCCTATCACAATTTTTACTTAATTTTGAAATATTGGATTAGTCTCAGAAACAGACTTAACAGATGTAGTTCCTTTTCAAAACTTGCCTCTGCAGAACGTTTTAAATTAGGCTTAAAAAAAGACATTCCTCATACTCCTGCTAAAGTGGTACTGGTGTACTTTTACGTATCAGATAATGGTGTGACTTTTTGTGGACAAAAATTCCACTGCTGCTCACATCAGGCTGTTGCAGTTTTTCAAAATAATCTGTAGGGATTGTGTAAGTATTTAACTATTTGGAACTATGTTTCTGCTTATGTAAAATTGCACCTTTTTTTTCCCCTTCTTAGGTATTTGACAGGAATGGTTGACAAAAGGACACTTGAAAAATATGAAAGAGAAGCTAAAGAAAAAAACAGAGAAACATGGTATGAACTTAACTGAGATAACAGCATGCTTTTCTCTTTGCACTATGATGAAAGTGGGAAACTGGTTTTTAGTCTCTGTCACTGTAGCACTGGCTTCCTGATGGAATGGGTTTCGAGTGTGTGGGGAGGAATCTCTTGTTTTCCTCCAGTACTTCTTTAAAAGTATACAAAACAGTGCGATTCACATAGGAACAGGTTTTGCTGTTCTGATGCTTTGGTAAACCTAGTTGGTAAAAAGGAATACAAGGCAAATGCTTTCCTCAGGCAGCTCTTGGGGTCATTCTATCTATATGTCTTTCACCTGTGAACGGCAGAGAGATATCTAAGGGACAGAGATGAAACTTGTCAGTTTGGCGGACATGAGGAGAGAGCAAGTAAACAGTTCTGACTGTCACCTCATGTCTCACTTTTATATGAATAAAGATAGGGTCTGCAGTTCTTAGGTTTCTTCCAGGGAAGACAGTGCTGCTGTCTGTCATGTGTGGATTTTTTGCAGGCTTCTTGTTTGGTTTGGGTTTTGTTGCTGTCTTTTGGTTGGTTTTTGGTTTGTGTGTGTGTGCATATACAGCACATATAGCAGCCTGCTTTCTCCTTCAAACAACCCCTGGAAAATTGATTTTCCTTTTGGAAGCTTTCAATTTTTGGCTGTGGTGGAGGAAAATAGGGGTTCAATAGGCTGTGGAAGAGAAGCAGCTAAAGACTTCCTTAGGGGTCGAGCAGCAATGGGGTGGGCATTGACCTGAACTAATTGTATTATATGTGAGAGAGGGGGATAGAAAGGGTGACATACGTTCTTTTTACAAGCAAGCATCATCCCCCTGTTGGGAGTTGACCATAATAATAAATATTTCAGGACCTTCCTCAAAAACCCTGGACAGCTTGAAAAACAGATTTCCTCTTCCCCCTCCTCTTTGTGAGTTGCAGGAAGTGCCTCCCTAAAGGCTGGTTTTTTTCTTTAAAATATGTCATGATATACAACGGAAAGCGTGATGTACCTCTGTGTCATTATCAAAGATCTTGTTAACTTGCTTCATATGTTGACAGTCTTGAAATTTCAGCAATTTTACTTTGTGATTCAGAAAATTCTATACTGTAGTGCAGAGTTGACATTTCAGTCAGAAATGCATCTTTCCCTAAAAAAATCCTATGTGTAAAAAGGACTTCCCATCCAGCTACCACACATAAATTCCTGCTTGACTCTTGTTAGCTGAGTAAAACCTGACCTTTGGCTTGGCTGAAATATTCCAGAAACACAGGCCATGGTGAAGATTACAACACATAGGAGCATGCATACTGGTGCAAACCAAAAGCCATCTAGCATGCTATCTAAACCTCGGTAAGTGACAAATAGCTACTGCCTGAGGAAGGCTGTGGTTATATATCCATAATACCCAATGTTTAGTGCTTTTTTCCTCTCCTTTCTATTCACCAATTTTCACAAAACCTGAAGGAGATAAATAATCTTTTTTGAAATTTCAGTTCATCTGTCTAACTTCAATCTAACTTGTTTGTCCATGGCCAATGGGATAAATATAATTAGGAGGGAACAACAGTTGTTACGATCAAAGTATCAAAGATGGCCTGAATAAAGGTGGTGACTGTTTCATAGCCGATTTCTGTTTAATATGTGCAAATAAATGAGAACTAATAATAATAGTTCTCGTAATATGAATATGTGCAAATCAGAACTAATTTTTTAGTTAATTATGCTGAGAAAGAAGTGGTTTTGGTTTTGATCCAGAGGTGTTTTTCAAACTGAGGCAAAGCTTAAAGTATTTGAGGTTAGATCAATAAGGTTAGATTCAATGAGGTTAGATTCAATAAAAAGTCACAGTTGGTCTTGCAAATGCTTAAGCTGAGGTGGTTAGAATAGTTGAGCGGAAAAAAAAGACATTTTATGATGGACAAATCATCCTACATAGATTTAGTAAAAAATAATACAAAAATAGAATATTTAGGTTGTTGGTTTTTTTTAGGTACCTTTCATGGGCCTTAGACACAAACCAAGAAGAGCGAGACAAAGGTAAAACAGTAGAAGTGGGTCGTGCCTATTTTGAAACTGAGAAGAAACACTTCACTATTCTAGATGCTCCTGGACATAAGAGCTTTGTTCCAAATATGATTGGTGGGGCTTCTCAAGCTGATCTTGCTGTGCTGGTAAGGACAAATTGGATTCTTTTATTGTGGATATACTGTGAAATTAAGATTTTTGTTTGTTTGTTTGCTTGTTTACTCTCTTGGTTAGTTTCAGTGGTGAAATTTTTCAAATCTTAAGTCTACCAAGTTGAGTGGGTTTTGGAATAACTTAACAGCTTCAGAAAACTGTCCGCAGGTGTCATGTGATTTTTTTTTTTTATATGTCAGTGCAGAAACTAATGGGTAATACTGAGAATATACCAGTGAATTTTGAAAGCTTTTACCAGTTTTGACTACCCGAAGTTATTTTTCAATAAGGCATATTGAAAATATTGAAAATTCAATATTTTTCAATCAACCCATTGTCGATTGTTCTGTTGAGAGAATTGTAGAACTTTTATTGAAATGCGTATTTTTAATTAGGTTATTTCTGCAAGAAAAGGAGAGTTTGAAACTGGATTTGAGAAAGGTGGACAAACAAGAGAACATGCCATGTTAGCAAAAACAGCAGGTGTAAAACATTTAATAGTTCTTATTAATAAAATGGATGATCCAACTGTAAACTGGAGTAATGAAAGGTGAGTTTAATATTAAAAAATTAATCTTCATTAAAAGATACTGAAATAAAATAATTCCTAAGTGAATTAATTTTTTGCATCCCATTTTTGCTGAAAGAATGGTAGACTGGTGGACTAAAGGCAGAGGTTATCAAAATCACAGGAAAAACAGAAGCATAGTGCCTAGGACAGTGCCTCTCAACTATGCCTGAAGTTCTACACTATTTTAAAACATTCACTTTCAACCGTTTGGATCCGTGCAGCTGTATCTAACAAATCCATGCATTCTAACATAGTTTAATTGTTGACTTGGAAATTTTATACTGAACTTAAAAGGAAGTGACTCTGGTTTCAGTAGTTTAGTTTGCCAGATTCTTGATTGCTTGGCCACGTTTCTGCTAAACTCCTAGCTTAGATTTGGTGAGAACAGCATTGTCCTGTTCACCTTATGTGTCCACCCTGTATTATTTGGAGTTATTCTTTTATGATAACCTGAATTGAATAAGCAAATAATATATTAAGTGGTTCGTGATTACAGTCTGAGAAGGGGAGAGGGAGGGAATCTTGCGATGATATAGGCAGGTAAAAATAACTAGAAAGTCAATATGTAATATTTAACTAATAAAAAGGATTGAGTTATTCTTTTCTGCCTTAATGCTCAAATGTTTCTAAAGGGTTTTCATTTTCCTGAGTGTCAAACTTAGGTCTTTTTATGACTTCTGTCACATCTTTCTTCTCACCCCTTTAAGCTGGATGCTAAAAAGTGTAACAGTCCTTCCCTAGAGATGCTTGGGTAATGACAGGATACAGTTTTCTTCTACAGTGTAATAAGAAGAGTTGTCAGAGAGCTTGCTGTGCTGTCAAGGATCGTGAAAGTTTTTGTGGAAAGCTATGAGGGACTATGCAACCTTACAACATCAGCCTAGTTTACTAAGGGAATAAGGCATGCCCAATTGTGCTGTTTTGATCCTGCCCCAAACTTCTGACATTCCCTCAGTCAGTTTCAGCTGAATTCAGTAAAGAAGTGTAATAGAAATAAATAGCATTAAGTCTTAGGAAATTATATAGGAGGTTGGAGGAGACCAAGACGCCACTAAAGTGCAAGCCTGCAGCGTGACCTCAGTAGCTGTCTGCTTGGTCTGTCCTGCAATCTTGGCCTGGATCTCTTGCTTAAAAGCGGATATAGTGTATGCTGCTGCTTACTCAGCCCAGGAATTGAGGTGTATGGAAAAAAACTGATGATGCTTTATGGAGCAGAGGAATGAGGGGGAAGAGACAATACTAAGTTGTGCTGGAAGATTGGGGAGAAGAGGCAAATAGGCCACTAAGCTTTATTAGGTTTGCTTGCTGCTCACAGAATAACTTAACTGATGAAAATTAAATGTCTGTGTGTGGTGGTGGTTTTTTTTAAAGCACAGCAGTATGTCATGCTGGAATAATTGAAACTGATCTTGATCTGCTTGTCATTTTAATAGATATGAGGAATGTAAAGAGAAACTGGTGCCATTTTTGAAGAAAGTTGGCTTCAATCCCAAAAAGGATATTCATTTCATGCCCTGCTCAGGACTGACTGGAGCAAATCTTAAAGAACAGTCAGAATTCTGTCCTTGGTATATGTATGTATCTTAAATTGAACAACTTGGATATTTGCTATATTTCAATAAAAGTAAATGCTACAGTGAAGCTAGGAAGAAGTATAGCATGGTATATTATAGCTGTGTTCTAAAGAGTTTGAGGAAATACAAAGAGGACATGAAGAACACAGCCATGCAGTGAGCCAAATAAAAGCATTTACTAACTGCAGAAGATTAAAGTTAGCAGACTCTATAATAGTATTAGCAGTATTCTTTGGCTTTGTGAGTTTGAGTGCTGTACTAGCCCTTGAATTTTCCAGTGATGCTGCAGTTGACATGTTGCTAGAATGACTAATTGTTTGATGTGAACATTTGCTTGAAGCTGTATTATAATCAGTGACAAACCATGCCTCTCACTGGATGTCACGTTTTCCAATATTGTTCATGGCAGTTAAAACATATTAATGAAAAATGTGTTTGGACCTAGCTTATGGGTTTGTATTTCCAAAACATATTACACATCTAGCAAGATTCTCAAAGGAGTAATTAATTTGTGTAAAATATGCCTGTAATGTAACTTAAAAACTGCATGCACTTCCTGGGTATTAACATGTTAGCTAGGGTAAAGTGGACGCTAATGATGGGATGTTATGATAGATTTAACTGTCTTAGAGGTCACTGTTCTTAATGATGACAGAATGAAAAATCATTCCTTTTGTTGGACTGCATTTGTCCATTCTGAGTAATTTTTAAATAGAAGGGTGCTCACGAAATTGAAACAAATGCCTTCTGCTCTTTTAGTGGGTTACCGTTTATTCCGTACCTGGATAATTTGCCAAACTTCAACCGTTCAGTTGATGGACCAATCAGGCTGCCAATTGTGGATAAATACAAGGTACAAATTAATAAGATTGAAAGTATAAGTGGACTTTTCAGAGAGCAGTAAATAGACCGTTTACTGTATTTTTGGAGGGTATCTTTTTTCTTTATGTCTACATTTCCAATTGTAGAATAGAGGCAAGGAGGTGAAGTAAGTAATTTTGGCATTATATGAGACTATTAATCTGTAATCTTTTATGAGAACAGTTTCCAAAATGTTAAGTATAGCAGTGCTAAATAACTTCATGGGGTTACGTAATCATACTTAGAGTTAAATCATAAATAGAGCAGACTCTTTAAAAAATTTTTTCAATTTTCATATAATAATTTCTTTTTGTGAAGGATATGGGCACTGTGGTCCTTGGGAAGCTGGAGTCAGGCTCTATTTGCAAAGGACAACAGCTTGTGATGATGCCAAACAAGGTATGGTGAGGTTTAGATATCAACAAATGTTACTACCCTAAAAAAGAGCTTTGTTCTTAGAGATTCATTATTTTAAATCAAAAAACTTTTTATTGCCCAGTTGAACGCAACTAAGCTTTCATGTTTTACATGGGTGATGTTTCCAAGGCGGGGGGGGGGGGGTGTAGTTTACTTTCTCAGCATTCAGAACTCAGGTTGTCTCTCCTTAGTTAACTCAATTGCAGGGCTACAAATCATCATAGTTTATTTGAGCTGTGTTTTACTTTGCATTTGTACAGCTGGCCCACAAAACCGTTTGCCTAATGTGCGTTAATATTGCTCAAAACTTTCGTTCTTTTTTCCTTTTCTCTTTTTTTCTTTTCTCTTCCCCAAAGGGAATTCTTTTCCCCAAAGAATGTGAAAATATAAAAATGAAGGATGCAAAAACATAGTTGGGGAGAGGCAGTGGATGAGAATAGTGTACTCAACTGATGGTGGTGTTTGTTTCCATTCATTTCTTAAAAAAAGGGTTTGGAAATATTGTTCTTATGTATTTATGTAATCTTAATGTAAGCTGACACACTTTTTCCAATTCTGTAGGCTGAGGTAGTTTCCTAGAAAATGCCTCAATACTCAAATGTACAATAAATCTACAGCTTATTGAAAATTGGTATTTCCAATTTAAAATATGTTAATTAGATTTACTTCCATGTCACCTTTCTCAAGAGCTGCTGAAAGTTGAAACTAAACGTAGAGAGTTTGAGATTATGCTTTTCCATTTTCAAGGTAATTTAACAGAGTGGCTTTTTATAA
Source organism: Gavia stellata (assembly GCF_030936135.1). NCBI lineage: Eukaryota > Metazoa > Chordata > Aves > Gaviiformes > Gaviidae > Gavia > Gavia stellata. Next base: position 11,253,804 of record NC_082611.1, on the reverse strand, counting down.
AACTGCTTGACGCACCTCTGACACCCATGTTATTTTGGGGTTGATTAGAAGAAATTAATAAACTATAAATGGCTGTAACTAAACTGTTAAGAATTTGTATTCAGTAAATAGCCAGTGCTTTTGATGACACACTTTTTTTTTTAATTAATTTGGCAGCTAATGACGATTGAATTAAAACTCCAGGAAGTCAGAAAAATAGACCTCTTTCTGAAACTACTCCTTTTTTAACTTCTTTGCCTTTCCAATATTTATTTTCTGTTGGTATCTAGTACTGTGTAAACATACAAAAATCAGAAGAGAGTTTACAACATAGAGTAACGTTAGGAAATACTTTTTGGTGTTTGCTGGGAGAGCGTTCATTAATACACACTTAGCATTTTTATCATCTTCTCCAGGAAATCTTGTAGAATTTTGGGATTCTAGGATTTCCTGGGTTGCGTTAATATTCAGACTGTTATATTTTGAATGTAACGAGTCTATAGAACAATGTGGCTTTTGCATTCTTCTTACATAATATGCACCCATTGTATCTCTCAGTTTTTTGTAAGTTTTAAGCTCATTTCACTTTGAGAAATAGGGCATATCTTTTGAAATTTGCTTTCCATTGAATATATACTATAGAATTATATTAAAATATATTTCATTAAATATGCTATTTTAAATATTGGTAACTCACCATTCAAACACTTTAAATGTTCTGAAGCTTGCAGAACCGAATATAATGAATTTAAACTGTAATGGAATTGTTTATTGAAATCCTGTCATCTTAAAATGATTTTGTACCAGACTAAAATATTCACAATAGAAAACTGCATTTTTGCTTTCTTTAAGCATAATGTGGAAGTTCTTGGAATCCTTTCTGATGATGTAGAAACTGATTCAGTAGCCCCAGGTGAAAATCTAAAGATCAGACTGAAGGGAATTGAAGAGGAAGAGATCCTTCCAGGATTTATTCTCTGTGATCCCAACAACCTGTGTCATTCTGGACGCACGTTTGATGCCCAGGTAGAATAACTAGCATTTAATTGCTGTATAGATGGGTAAAAAGCATTAAAATACTTTGTGTTTCACAAGATCTAAACTTCAGTAGTTTGAAGCTTCAGTTCAGATTTCTTATTCTTAATTTGAGTTTTTACAATATCATTTGTTTTGAACATGACTTCTCAATGAAGTTTTAGAAACCTATAATCGTGAAAGCAAGATCTTGTCAGGCCAATTCTTCAATTTTACACTTTCATATTATAAACAACTTAGTCACTTATAAATTTTGTTTCTTTCACAAAAATTGCTTGTGTATGTATTGTTCAACTATACATTTTTAATATAGTTCTGTATTTGGTTATTCTCTGCTCTTTTATAATTGAAATGAGGAAAAAAGCCCTTACTTTTAATTGTTTTACAGATAGTGATAATTGAGCACAAATCCATTATCTGCCCAGGTTATAATGCTGTGCTGCACATCCACACCTGTATTGAAGAAGTTGAAATAACAGTAAGTGTCCTTTTAAGTTGTGATGTGAATATAGACAATCCACTTGTTGGGGTGAGGAGTTTTGTCATGGCGTACATCTGTAGAGCAACTAATGCAACAAAGCTCCAGCCTTGAATGGAATCTTTGGTCAGTACCATAACATAACCAAAAATGGCTGTAACTGTTAGCATAAGCCTTCTGAAAAGTGTGGTAAGTCGTGGTTGGCTCTCTTATGCAGTAAATCTTAGAAGGTTTTTTTATTTATTTCTAAGTATTTTCTCTCTTAGACCACTTCAGTTTTGTTTGTAAAGGAAAAATAACCCTTATTTTAGCACTCACAGCTATTATTTTTTTTTTATACAGGCCTTAATCTGCTTGGTAGACAAAAAAACAGGAGAAAAAAGTAAGACACGGCCCCGTTTTGTGAAACAAGATCAAGTATGCATTGCCCGTTTAAGGACAGCAGGAACTATCTGCCTTGAGACATTCAAAGATTTCCCTCAGATGGGTCGCTTTACCTTAAGAGATGAGGGTAAGACTGCTTGATCGACAGTTATTAACTGCTGCAAAAATACAGTTATTTGAAATAGGAGATCATGCATAGCAATGAGGTATTGAAATGCTGGTATCTAGTGGAAATCACTATCTGGGTAACAATGGAAAAGTAAATCTAAGCGAATTGTTGTCATTGTGCAGAGTTCTTGTGTTTTATTTTAGAGGAATAATGTACAGAAATGTGCACTGTGAAACAAAAGGTTGAATTTGAAAAATTACCAGCACTGTTTTCTTAATGTATCCTGGAATGTCCACCTACAATATGAATACCATAGTTTCTCTATTTAAAGTTAGAAAAGATAAGGGGGTTTGTATGTTGGGCTTTAACTCTTGCTCACCCTCGTAAAACTCATAGATTTGTGGGACGTATTTAAATTATCTTTAAAAGCAGTAAACAGATCCGGTAGAATGATTCTGCTTTGCCTTCTCCTTAGATGAATATAGACCAGGCTTTCCACAATGCACATGGTATTCTTTACTGTGAGAATAGCGGTTTTACTATTTTTAAGTTTTTATTGTGCTTTTAAAATACACCGATGTTTCCATTCTGCAATACAACAATTTATTCTCTGTAGTATTTCTAATACTCTGGAGAGCCTGTATTTTGGGGGGAAAGTTTTCATGTTCTTAGACTTACATGTTCTTTTCACAATATATGTAACTCTACTGTTTGTCTCCTTGGTTTAGGTAAGACCATTGCAATTGGAAAAGTTCTGAAACTGGTTCCAGAGAAGGACTAAGCATTTTTCTCAATGACCCCCGCACAATACTGTGAGGAAAATCGACTCTGCAAAAGCCTACTTCACACCGCCTTCTTATTTTCTGCCCATTGATAAACTTCTCCCCATATTTTGCAAAGACAAATTTCACAGCAAAGGTCCACATTATGTCAGCTTTCTCATATTGAGAGCTCTGCTATGCCACTGTTGAATTTTCCCAAAAAGAATTTTTTTTTCTCCCAAATTCTGCTTCCTTGGAAAGATTCGGCAATAGCTTTGTAAGTGATGTGGACATAATTGCCTATAATTATGAAAATCTAAAGGATTTTTAATGTTTAATTTCCCCCAGCATATATATTAAGACCTCTTTTTTTCCAGGCAGATCATTCAGAGTGTGCGAGTGTGTGTGCACATGTTACAAAGACGACTACCATGTTAATAAACTATTCAATTTGAAATCTTTTTCGGTATTTGAATTGCTTTTGAATAATGTTTTTTATCTGGATGTAACACAGTTGCATTAGCTTTTTAACTTTCCAGTAACCTAGATATTTGGTTACTTGGACTTTTCTAAACTCCTCAGCCTCCCCACACACACAGTTTTAAATGAGGCAATCGGGCACTCAACCAAGTTTGTATTAAAATAATTAGGTTTGCCCCTTCCCTTTGTTGAATGCATTCTTAAAACTAAAAAAACATTCATGCAAATGTGGCACCTTCATTAGCTTTACATTTGTTAATATCTTCAGCAAATTTAGGTTGACTTACCATCGTTACTAGACACAGTAAATCCATTTTGAAGGCTAGAACTACATATTGTGTCTTTATAAAAATTCAGCGTTATTAAATTCTTAACTGCAGAAAATGCTAACAACCGGTAAATCAGTGAAACTTGCAAAAATAAGAGAATTTGTGGCAATAGTGCCTATTAGTATTTATAAGAGCTGCATTTTGTGGGAGAACTGGGCCAATTAAAAAGTACCAGTTATATAAGTTACTCAGTTCACCCTGTCTTTAATTTAGAGGGCTGGATAATCCTTGCTGTTTTAAAGATCAGTCTGAACTGAGAGGGAGAAAGACTATTTAAATCCTTAAGAGTTTGCACATACTGAAATATGGGAGGGTCAGAATCAAGCACAGTCTGTAAATTTTTGCATATCAAAAAGCAATGTAAGCTTATGAGGACCTATGAAGTTTTTCTTGAGAAATTAAAGCAAAACTGGTTCAAAATAAAGCTTACTCAGTACAACTTGAAGGAGCTGCGTAATAAAACCCTATTTAGCTGCACTTTGAAAGTGGACTGTCTACAATTGCTATCCTGATTCTAACAATTAGGATGATGGCTAATGGATTTTTTTCATTTCCCAGAGTATTAGTAGTAAATATTAAAAGGTATCTTCAGAGCTTCTTCAGAATGTCTTAAACTAAACGTTTTCAGTTGTACAATTGTGGTGAGCCCATCTCCTCCCCCAAAAGTTTACAGTCTAGTGACTGTATCTGAATTCACAGATAACTCAAAACTGAAACAGATTTACCTTTTTGGGGTTTTTTTGGTTTTGTTTGTTTCTTTGTAACTGTGGAACTCCCATTCATTTCACTTACAGCTACATTGTATGGACAGAAGAAGTTATTGTCCTTCAGTTTCATATGACTACACTTGTAGCTACCGTAATGCATGGAATTTAAATAAATTTTATTATGTCTGCAAATCTCTGGGTTTTTATTTTTTTTTTGTAAATCAGAGTTTAACTTTTTTTCCTATCAAGTGAACAAAACCCACAGTTCCTTGGATCTTAAACTAATGAAGAAATTAAAAGCCAAGGAAGCTTAGTCTTGTTCATATTCTGGATTGACTAAAGATTTCCACATACCTGACTGCCTTCTTGAAGTAAGCTCATGGATTTGAAATTTGCAAAAACCATTATTGGAGAATACATGCAGTTACATTCCTAAATTGCTGGAACTTTTAAAACTTTTTTTAAGCACTGAAATGCATCTCAAGACTACGTGATGCTCCAGCAGAATTTTCCAGAAATAATGAGGGATTCTAAAACTTCACTATTTTGAGGCTGGTCTGAGTATTTATTATTAAACTGAAAAATCATCTGGTGGGTTGAAATACCAGTAAACAGAAAGTCTGAGAATTTCCATTACTCATCCCATTTAAGTGCATTTGACTGCCATTTCCATAAATCCAGTTAACGTCACCTTGTCTGTAAAGGAAGGCTAAATTATTTCAAGTTCACTAACAGAATCTACATTATACAATTAAAGATACTGCTAACCTGCAGGAGGTTTTTATTTGGGTATAAAATATTTGCATTCTGTAACAAACACTGATATGAAAATGTAAGGCATAAATTTACGCAAATTGGCTGAATTTTGGGTAGAAGAGCTGAAAGTATGTTACATTTGAATAGTCCTCAGATTACATCTCAACTTTTTCATTTCATCTCCATTCTACATATTTTACTACTCTTGAGTACAGCTAAATCTAGATGAAAGAAGAAGAAAAGATAATGTGGCTTTCTTTGAGATAAATGCTATTTGCTGATTCACTGTTGTAATAAACTTTTTTTAAAATTACCATTTTGAATACTTCCTTTTGTGAAAATGTGGTGTGCTGCTTTGAAGATGAAAACAATAAAGGAGCTGTGCAACCACAACAGTTGGAAGAAGGGAAAAAAAAAAAAGGGAACTAGAAGTTGGGTTGGAGCTACAGGAGCCCTAGGAGCACTGCCTGTGTAACTGCTAGCAAATGATACTGGCAGAGTATTCCTGGGTCCTGGTGTGGATGTAACTCATACCAGCAACACTGCGAGTGTGTTTCTGCAGAAAGGAGGGATTTGTTTTCGGGTTTCCGCCCCCCCCCCCCAGTATAGTGACATTTACAGCAGTCTGTAGGTGCAGCATGGTACTGATGAGGATCACACCTATTCTCCCTGATTGTTGGCCAAAGTTTGTAGAGTAGATATGGCTTAAGTGTATAGCCATGATGTAACTTATAAAAACATAAATTATAATTCTACAAATTAAGACCTTGTACATCCTTGAACTGAAAGCCTTGGTATATGTAACAATAATTAAATGTTAAAAAAAAAAAAAATCTGAATGTGCAGCAGTACTAATTATTTTGCAACGGGAAAATAATTACTTGTTTCTGCAAATTACAAGTAGTAAAGCACGCTAGGTAGAGGAATGGGTACACCAGTCAGTTGACTGATACTGCCATCAACTACCTCCTTGAAACCATTCCAGCTACCTTGGTCACCTTTGCAGACAATCAGGAACTGATATACAAACATGATGGCACCGCTTTCCTGAGATACTTACTCTGGTAGTAAATTGTATTCTTGAACAAGAAGCTATTGATGATGGTGTAATAGTGTTGTAAGAAAAATGACTGCTTCAAGGAGGTTTATCCACGGGGGTATTTGCTGGTCATTAATTTTATGCCCCTCTACAGATTTTTCAGTGGCATAAAAAGCCCAGCAAAAATTGCTCAATGAAGAACCTCTGTTTTAGACTACTTAGGGCACCAGTCCATATATTAAAAATTATGTTGATTATGAGAAATGTGGTTTTATAAGTGTTTATTACTGAATATTACCTAAGAAAAAAAGATTGTTTCAATGTACCAAGTATTTGATTCTGTATTACTCTGGCTTTTTGGTTCTTAATGCAGACTGTTTAAATCATGATGTTAAAGCAGATGAAATGTACTCCAGACAAGGCTGTTTTCTTCCTGAACTGATACTTAAAGGCTCTTACTCTGCTGTTTTTGTATACGCTATAGAGAATTTGGTAAAGAAAAATATACCAACAAAACTGGAGCTCCTACTGAAGATTTTATATTGTGAACCTGTTTCTTTCCTTGTGTTTATTTTAATGCACTATAAACCTGACAAAATGTTTCTTATCCTGTGAAGAAATGCTAGAAAAGAGTTTAGGCTTAATAACGGAAATTTATGCTAACAAACCCAAAATCTGTTGTGTGTATATATAACTTTTAATAATACATATCTTTTCATTGGCTTTCCTTCCCAAAAAGTCTCAACTTCCAATGTAAATTGGATTTTTCTACCTCTCCCCTCAGTTACATGCACCTAAAAAAGTCCACATATTTCTGAATAAGAGTAATAAGAGATATGACAGACTAACTGTTGGATGGAAAAAGGTACTTGAAGCTGTGTTCCTGTCATCTGTTAAGCCTGTAGAACTGACGATAGCAAAGGATTGTAACAAAACTTCACAGCTTGTGTCACAAAGGTGCCTCTGTTCTTCTGAGAAAGTAGTCTTTGAGTAAGTGAATAACGTGCTGTAAGCATCCATCTATCTGACGGCTAATTAGATCATAGCTAGAGGCTTACGCTAGGATTGCAAAGGAACACATTCTAAAGAAAACTAGTACTTGAACTCCAGATCTGGTGGGGAGATTCTCTTCTGAGATCTCTTTTGTTAGGGACTTCTTACTCCTGGTTTAATTTCTGCATATTCTTTGTGCCAGTTTTGTTGCAAGAAGTACACTTGTAAGACCTGGGATTTTGACATCTGCCGTCAAATAATCTGGAGGAACACAAGGCTGGTACTGGAGCTTTTGAGATGCACACTACAGGAATAATCTTAAACCTCGACCTGTTTACAGCAGGAACAATTGCTACTTGCACATCCCTTTTGCTAGGAGAAAGTATAAAATTAGTGATATATAGAAACATCCTCTTAAATAAGTAACGAGGTAGAATGCCTTGCAATTATGTCATTTTAAATCTTAGCGTTAAATAAGTGTGACATGGCTTAAGGAAAAATGCATACTTTCATAATCAGACAAATTGAGGGCTACAGCAGAATATGTTTAGTGTACAGCGATAACTCTGATGATAGTAACAAACCTAATTTCCCTTGTATGAGTAACTTAATTTGTGAAATTGCTAAATAAAAAAGCACAGTCTTTATATTCATTGCATGCTGTGTTAAGCAGAAATTTTTCTTATCCAGAGATTAACTTACTGTTTCAAGACAGCTCTGTTAGCTGTGTCAAACACCTTTCAAGAAAAAATTATTATACTAAGTCGGTTAAACCACATCTAGTAAAATTTAGTCATGTCAGACTTAAAATGTTGCATAAAAATGTGCTTGGATGAGACCGATACGTGAAAAATTTGAATTTGAGTCACTAATAATAGTCCCTTTAGTTTTATCCTATTAATGCTATGCTGACTCAGTACAGTCAGGCTTCAAACATACTGTTCAATCATCTCTTACAAGACTAGCCTGGCGTATTTTCAGAGGAATGTCCCAGCCACCTGGCTTTCTCTGTTTTGTTTTAACATGTCACAATAACATGTTGATGTTTTATTAAAACGTGGCTGCTCTAAAATATGCAAAGCCTATGCAGAGATAGGAGCAAGGCTAATACAATTATCAGATTGTAAAACACCACAGCTAGTATCATATGCGTAAGTTCTACCAGTGCTGAAAAGATTTTAATGAGTCTGCCCTATTTGGCTACTCCGCATGTTCCTAGCCTTTCAGTAATTTCTCTAATCAATACTTCATATAACTACATGGCAACAAAGGATAGCTTTTCTTTTTCTTAGCCAGTTTCATTTAGTTGGTTCATTTGTACAAATCACACAACAGAAAATTAAAACTTCCATTTTCCAGGACTTTTTTTCACTCTAAGTCTGGGGAAGCCTTGAAGCCATCAACGATTCCACTGTTGCTCCATGAACACTATCAGCAGAATGAAAACATAAATCATTACATAAAGCAGCTTGTCAAGAGACTAGGGTATTTTAATTCCTTTCTCTTTGTACTGGCGAAGAGAAGAGTGAATCTAGAGGAGAAGAGTGAATTACTAAAACTCCTAATTTCATGTGTACTTAACCATGATTATGCATAGCTGTGTTATCCAGGTAGCAGCTTACCTGTGTGATGAATGCAGACAGCCCAAAGCTGCCAGAGCGCACACAGCACTGTGAGAATGAGGCCAAAATAGTTCCAGGCTAGATCTGATCTCAAAACAATGCACTTATCCAGCGGGGAACTGGATGGAATAAGCATCCCACAATTAAGCTACTTCCATGTCGTCAGTCAATGCATTTCTAAATTGAAATGGGGATGCAGCAGTTCTGCCTTTACTATTCAAACATAAGAAAGAAATGGTTTGGCATGTGATAATCAGTGGTAGCCTCAACTGTAGAGACCTGGAAACAGTGGAGTTCAAGATGCTGAGAGGTGTGTGAGGAAGATGAGTAGCAGAGTACAGCCCCTGGACTTCAGGAGAAAGACTTGAGTTTATTCGGAGAACCAGTAGGCAGGATCCCATGGGAGGTAGCTTTGAAGGGCAAAGGAGCTCAGGAAAGCTGGCAGCAGGTCTTTAGGGACAACCTCCTCCAATCATAAAAACAGTCCCTCCTGATACTCAGGAAAACAAGTAGATCTATCAGGAGACTGGCTTGGCTAAGCAGCAAACTTATGACAGTGCTCCAGTGCAAAAAGACAGTAATACAGGAGGGAAAGTCTGCAAAGAAGTAATCTAGAAACATTGCTAAGGCATGTAGGGATTGTCTTAGGAGAATAAAAGCTCACCTACAGTTGAAACAGGCCAGGATGTCAGGGGCAACAAGAAGAGCTTCTACTGCTACAGTAGTAGCAAAAGGCCAAACAAGGACATGTGGGGTGGTTGCTGAGTGGGGCAAGTGATTTTGGGTCCAGCTGGGCTGCATTCAAGCATGCGGAGAGCTGGCTGAAGTCAGAGCAAGACTGTCATCCTTGAAAGGAAATTGAGGGAGGGTCCCAATGACTGGAGAAAAGCAAATGTTCCCCCACCTTCAGAAAACACCAAAAGGAGAATCTGGGAGCCACAGACCAGTCATGCTCACTTGGTCCTTGGGAAAGTCATGGAACAAATCCTCTTGGAATACATTTTTGGGCACATGAAGGAGGTGCTTGGGAACAATCAGCATGGATTGACCAACTGCAAATCATCCTGACCAACCTGATTACTTTCTATGACAAAATGACTAGATTTGCTGATGAGGGAAAGGGGTGGATGGCATTCACCTCAACTTCAGCACAGCTTTCGACAGTCTCCCACAATCTTCTTGTATCCTAAACATTATGGTCTGGATGGGCAGCCAACTAGATGGCTAACAACTGGTTGGACAATGGGGCTCTGAGGGCAGAGATAACGGCTCGTACTCTACCTGAAGGCCAATAACAAATGGAGTACTGCTGGAATTTATCCTGGTTCATATTCTATTTAATATCTTTATCAGTAACCTGAAGCATGGTCACATCAAGTTTGCAGATGACATCGAACTTGGGGACCCCTGAGGGCCGGGCTCATGTACACAGGGCCCTAGACAGGCTGGAGGGATTAGGCAACACAAACCTTTTGATATCTTCAGCAAAGGCAAATGCAAACCTGCATTTGGGAAGAAGTAGCCCATTGCGACAACACTGGGCAATGACTGGCTGGGGAGCAGCTCTGCTGGAAAGGACCTGGGGGACAGCAAGCTAAACGTGAGCCCCCACAAAAATGTTCCCTGGAGGCAAAGGTGGCCAGCAGCATCCTGGGCTGGACCGATACAGCACCATCAATAGAGAAGGCGAGTACGACAGAAACTTTTTTTCACTATCAGGACACTCGGGCATAGGAACAGGTTGCCCAGACAGGGAGTGCAGCCTCCCTCCCTGGAGGCTGTGAAGCCCCGGCTGGGTACAGCCCTGAGCAAGCTGGCCTGACCTCCGGCTGGCCCCGCTGCTGGAGCAGGCGGGGCTGTCGGCCTCCGGAGCTCTGCTCCAAGCTGAATGAGCCCGTGAACCTGCGGCCCATCCCGAGGGCTGCGCCACCCTCTGGGGCAAAGCTGCCTCCCCAGGAAGCGACGGCCTCCGCGGCCACCCCCCGCGCTCAGCTCGGAGCCAGGCCCCACACGCGCCACGCGGGACGCAGCACCGTACCCACGCTCCGGCGCGGTGGCGCGCGAGGGGCGGGACGGAAGAGCCGGGAGCCCCGCCTCCTCCCGCCCCCGCCCCGCGCGCGCACGCCCACCCCCCCACCCCCGGACGTGCCCCGCCGTGCCCCGGAAGACGGCGTGTGCGCAGACGCGGCGGCTGCACGTGGCGCCGGAGCAGCCATGGCGGGTGGGCCGGAGCATCTGGAACGCGCCCAGGTACTGTGTGACGGGAGCGCGGCCGGGCCGGGCCGGGCCGGGCCGGGCTGGGCTGGGCTTTAACTCCGGTTGCTGTCGCGCCCTTGCAGGTGAGGAAGGCGGTGGAGGCCCTCCTGGCTTTCGCCAGAAGCAAGGCCAAGGGGGACGCGCTGCTCCTCAACGAGAGCGAGAACGTCCACCTCCTGGTGACGGTCTGGAAGGTCCCGCGGGTGGCTCAGGTCATCAAAATGTAAGAAATTCAGCCTCGGCCGTGTAGTTACAGGGGTGGCTCGTGTCCTTTGGCGTGGAAAAGAGCACTTTGCCCATTCCGAGCTGAAGGGGTTTGACTGCCACGGTCCTGTCCCGGCAGTTCCCGCGCCGTGAGCCAGAACTGCCGGGTCCGATGCCTGCTCTGCCCCCACTGCTGGGGTGACTGGAAGCTCGGCTGTGCTGCTTCCTGCACACAGAGAGTACTGATTTTGTTGGTTGCCAGTTACAAGGTACGTGCCTTTCAGTCCTGAAGCTCAAGAAAAGAAATCAATTTCTTCTTTGTCATGACCCACCACCAAATCATTAGAAAAAACCCTTCTTCTTTCTTGTGATACCCAAAACTGTATATGAATTATAGGTTTTCTTTGAAACTGTAGTTATGCTATATTGAGAAAGTTTATGTCTATTTATCTGGGCATCAGTACTGCAAAGACTTGTCTAATGACTGGATGCAGCCATGGTGTAAATGAGGAGAATGGGTGGTCCTCCTCATCCTCCCAGGACCTGTGTGGTAACGGCCTCTGGCAGGACAGATGGATTCAGCGGTGTATCTGACTGGAGCTATGGTATATGATTGTTTAACTTTTAGAGTTCTGTGTGCTTTCAGAAGTGTAGGTTCCACTGACGACGTTTAGTAGTTAACAAAGAACAGGATCTAGATACATAGCTTCCCTGCCGTACTTGTTAAAGGGCAATGATCTCTCCATGTAGACCTAGTCCTGGAAAAAACTTATTTCTCCTCTTAGACGTTCCCTGTCCCATCTCGTATTCTCGTTGTAGACCACTGCCCCATGGCATTCGACCAGAAACAGCTGAGGTTTGCCTGTTCACAAAGGATGAACCAAATTTATCAGCAGAACAGACTGAAAATCTGTACAAGAAACTTTTAATCCAGAATGGAATCAGAAGTGTTAGCCAGGTAAAAGAGATATATGATGGTATAGTACAGTACTGTTATTTCTTTCCTCTTGTACCAACAAAAAGGGAAAGTAGTTGTTATTTTCTGCTGTTTAATATTCTAATTTCAATGGTTCTGAGTTAATGATCTCTAGTAAGATTTTTCTGACTATTAAAACTGTAGTTTTTCTAAAATACAAAATTTATTCAGAATAGTTTCTTCAGTTTGAAACAGGATCTTTAGCAATCATGTAATTGCTAGATAAATGCTCTATGTAGTTTGAGTAAGCAACTGGAAAAACTCACAATGTAAAAGAATATTTGAGTTCTTTGCATCTGGATTGGATTGTTTACGCTACTAGCAATAAAACTAGAAAATAATTCTACTGTTGTATTTAACCTTGATTTAGATGTTACCATGTACTCAAGTTCTGTTTGGTGATTCACAGTTACTATACAAGAGATCCATATTGTTTGATTCCTGAAAAAAAAAAGTATCCTTTTTCATTTGATTGTCTTTAATGTTCTGAAATAATGCACCATGATAGACTATCAGTTCTGCAAGTTAATCCTGTGCAGTTCTAAGAAGTATTCTAGGCTGTGTTTTCAGCAGTGGGGACTAAACTGGTACTTGCATTGCAGGTCATCTCATACAAAACTCTCAAAAAAGAGTATAAACTATTTGAAGCAAAGCGTCGCCTCCTGAACAGATTTGATCTCTTTCTGTCTGATGACCGAATTAGAAGGCTTTTGCCCTCACATCTAGGAAAACACTTTTATGAAAGGAAAAAGTAGGTCTTATAATTCTGTGTATCCATTTTGCATTATCTTTTTATGATTACATTCTTCTTAGTAAAGTTTTGGTTGGCTGAGGTTTTTTGCAGGGGGGTGGTGTGGTTTTGTTTGGTTTGGGTTGGGTTTTTTAATATTTTTTTTCTCCTCTTTCTTTTTTAGGGCACCTTTGTCTGTAAACCTGAAAGCCAGAAATCTTGCTAAGGAGCTACAAAAACATATCCAGGGGACTACACTCCCAGTTACCAACAAAGGGTGCTGTTAGTAAGTATGAGTAGATTAATACTTCACCTGAAGGATGGTTGTACCTTAACTGTAGGAATTTTATGTTACTTTTATTCCATTAATATGTGAATAAAAGAGGTTAAGGGTCACCATTCCAGATACGGGCCATTTTGAACCATAACCTGTATAAAGAAATCCGTAGTTCTACTGTTCTACTTACTAAGAAGTTTTACAGTAAAGTTTCACTTTTTGTCTCTTTTCCTTATACCTAAGGAATTTCTAGGCAACTGTCGCTGTCAAACAGCATGTACAATCTTAGAAAAATATTTCTGTTAAATTAGATAAAAACTACTTTCAAAATATTCTATTCTTGTAAGATGTTTTTCATTTATTGTGCATCTGAAAGGAATTCAATTGGTAATATGCATAGTCATATAAGGCAGAAGTTGCGTATCCCAATATGGAGGGGTTAATACAGGTAAGTCTATTCTGACTGTTATTACAAAAGACTTTTGCAATAGCCTGCCATCCTTTATGAAACTAGATAATTGCAGATAGGTGGGCTTTTTTCATTTCTGGGTATGCCTAAGAACAAGTAACTTGAAGTATGTTTATTTGTTCACGTATAAATATTATTCTTTACTTCTTTCAGTACAGCACGTATAGGTCACACTGGAATGAAAGCTGACGAGATAATAGATAATATTATTGCAGCAGCTGAGGTGATGGCTAAGAAGTTACCAAAGGTACTGCTGATGGACTGCATTAAAGCCAAGTTAGTTCATAATTCAGCCTTGTTATTTTCATATAATATACTGTTTTTGTTGTTGCAGAATTGGAAAAACGTAAAAATTCTTCACCTCAAAACACTTAAATCAGTTGCACTTCCGATTTTTACTGCAAACATCTCCAACTTGGATGAGCTTGACAGACAGCCACCTCTCAAAAAAAAGGAAGTAAAGGTAAAAAAATAAAATTTTCAAACTTTCTATAAAATCAGATCAGAAAAACTAGTTCTTTGGCTTCCTTTTATGCATTATAGTGTCTGATGTGTTTGGTTCAAACATTTTAGCAGTTGATCTCAGGCATTTATGGCTGTGAATGGGTTAAGCGCTCCTGACTCTGAGCGCTTCAAACACTTAGTAATACTAAGAAAATCATGGAAACTCCCTGATAGGTTGTAAAGCGAACTGGAAATAATTAAGTGAAGCATTTCTAGTCCTAAATTGTAGGGAGCTGAGATTCATTCTTTTGCTTGTATTGTTTATTTACATTTGGCTTCTGAAAATACACTCATTAACATATACATGTATTCAGACTATGCATCCGTTAGTTGTTGGCTAATCAGTGGCATCTGAATAATTCACAAGCTTATATATTTGTACACATGAGGGGGGACTCACCCACTTTATTAAAAAAAGAAAATAATCAGATATTCTTTTGTACTGAGTTCTGCTTATTATGTTCTTTTGTCTAAAATAAATTTGGAGCATATATATTCAACTTAAAGTCTGTAATTGTGACATTATTATCGTTTACTTAAAAGCCATTTATAATAAACTTCTGAAAGTAATTCATTTTTTCATATTCTACATATGGTGAACCAGTCCAGGTCTATTAAACAACAATATTTAAACTAATGTTGCTAGACCATTTTATTTTTAACCATATTAAAACAATTACTATACATTTAGAAATGTTATGGGGATTTTTCTGAGATGTACTTCCAATTTATTCTAGAAGGGAGAGAACAAGAAACCGAAGAAGGCAGCTAAAAAACTGAATTCAAGTCAAGTCAGTTTGACAACTGAAATTAATACTGCTGCTGCCAAGGAGCTTGCAATAAAAGCAAAAGTAGAAGTAGTCCAAGAACCAGGTGATCGTGATGATGATGAAGAAATTCCACAACTGGTGCCTATGCAAACAACTAGCTTAGCTGAGCTGAAGGTAATTGTTTAATAATATTGAGAAACTCACATTTCAGTTAAAACTGAAGATTTTGAACTATTTAAGTCGTTCATTGCTCCTTAGGGAACAGTGTGTGTCAACACACTTCACATGAACTGGGTTTTTGTGAATATATCACGAAAGCAAGAGTTGAGTGTATGTGTGGGATGTGCCTTAGGGAGATGGTTTGTTTGGGTTTGTTTTTTTTTTGCTTTGGGGGTGTTTTATTTTTTTAGTTAACCCCTCTTACAGACAAAGGAAGCCAGTGGTTATTGTTCTTTTACGTATTTTTCTGAATAGCAGCAGTTTTGTCTAGGTCGAATAACAAGTCTGAAGTCAGAAGAAAGTCTAAATGATTGAGAAACAGCTAGTAAATCATAACATTTCTAATTCAAAATTTCTTGTAAAATTAAATTTTAATGTATTTTAATTTACTATTTTCTGCCTGGAGTGCAAAACTTTGAAAAACAAGTAACATTCTCTAGGATAGTAATATGCAACATTAACAATCACATAATATAAATTGAGAGCTAGCAGCTTGCATGAAATACTGTATGGACTTATTGTTGCCAGTATTGGAGATGATGTGGATCATGTGGATCATGTCATTAACATGTCTGCAAAACAACCAGACTGTTAATACTCCCGTTTAACAAATATCTAGGAAAGATACTTGGATGAATAAAACAGTAACACTTAGAAATAACATAGTTATACTGCATTCATGATTGGAGCATATTCTTAAACTCTAATGACGTACCTCTTCAGGGATGCCCAAACGAAAACTATGATTACATGCAGGCCCACAAAAAAAATTCATACAGCTTGCTTCACATTGCTGTCATGCAACAGGTCTAGATTAGCTCACGTGATGTGATTGCCAGAGCCCTATTTCCAGAGACCTGGGATAGATACAGCTAGAGTTGGGTTGTATGAATTGTTCTGATGACAGCAGTCTTCTTTCATGAGAGCCATTTGGGAATACGTGATGAACTCTAGGGAATACTAGGCCTAGTGCACAAATAAGAGTGCAGTCAGTTTGTGTGTGTGCAGCTGGACTTTAAGTAGAGCTGATCTCCATTCAATCTATTCAGCCTGGAAATGGGGCAAGAGGAGGACTGTGGTTTAAAGCTCTGCCAGCAGAGGTCAGTGACTTGACTGGCCAAGAGGATCCTTGCATCTGTTGAATCCATTTACTTTCTTACTATTTTGTTATTTTTTCATTATTTTCATGATTTGGTTCTGTGTTTAATCCTCTGCTTTCAGATTGAAATGTGAACAGATTATTTGGGCTAGGGCACAGTTCAATCGATACAAAGCATTTGTCATATATAATTTTGATTTTGGTTTTCATTGATCCTTTGTCTTGAAAAACAGTTAAGATGTTTCTTACTTAGGTGGAAGGGTAATTTTTTGTGTGTCTTAAATACAGAAAATGGAACCAAGTCCAGAAAAAGGTGACAACCTGGGCAAGAAAACTAAAACACCCCTTGGTAAGAGAAAGAAACAACACCTAGCTGTGGAGACTCCCAAAACAGAACATAAAGTTACAGAAGAGTGTGCAGAGTTGCAGACATCACCAAAACAGAAAAAAGCCAAGCAGCTCAGCGTGCCAAAGGAAGCAAGAAAAGAAAAAGAGATGAAAAAGACTCCCAAAAAGCCTGAAGCAAAGTCTTTTGCAACACCCAAAGCTGGCAAATCAATACAGTCAGCCAAGAAGTCTTCAAAAACACCAAAGCAAGCACCCAAGAAAGTGCGCAGGCCACAGTCAGCATGAATGTTGTCTGTTGTAACACATTTTACATAGTCATTCAGTGGTGTCTTTTCAGTAAACAAATATATTGATGAAGTAAAATACCTTCTTAAAAAAATCTGCTCATAAGAGCTTTTTTCACTGAGACCTGTAACGATTCATTTGTTTCCTTCTAACTGATGAGTTGGAACAAATAAACTCACAATCTTAATTGGTTCTATTTCTTACCTTTTATCTTTTCCTGGCCCAAACTAAAAGCACTCAAATTCTTTAAGTGTTAAAGGGCAGGGAGGGGACTATTCCAGGAAAAAAAAGCTGAGAAATATTTTATAAGTGACATTTTCCTGAAGCATAGCTTGGGACTGGAACAAAGGCTGAAGCAAGAAGCATGCACACAGAGCAGCAATCTATTTAACATGTGATTTAAAATATGAAATAGCTGCTACCATTTTTTCTTGAATTGTTCAATATAATGAAAACAGGTTGACATCTATTGATCGTATTCCAGATATTTAAGTTAGCAGCCTGATAACAAGCAAACAATGTATTTTTTAGCTATTTTTACCTAAGGTATTTGTGTGTTTAAAAAAAAAAAAAAAAGCATGGAAAATTATACTTACATCGTTTTATGCTTTGATCATTTGTACTTCATGACATCAAGCAAAATCTCCTTACCTTCACTTTTGGGCTTTATTTCTGCTACCAGAACAATTGAGGGTATCCCTGCATGCTGGTTGCAATACTGCAATTTTTTTCATCTGAAAAAAAAAAGGCTGTATGAATTTCGGGTGTGCTAGCTAAGTGAACCAGTCCCATAAAGGCATGAAAAATACGTGCTGTAGAACTGAAAGGTTATATATTTGAAATTTTACAGAGTAACCAAAGTGTTTGCATGATTACTTCACATCCTTCTCAGAGTAAGAATACAAGGCAGACTTGTGCTAGTGGTAAAAATCTTTATTAGCAGTATTTTACTCAAATCCAAGTAGGAAGAAGGTCGTAAGAGACAAGAAGATTCATCAACAGTATGTAACCAGCCTAATTTGAAGAGTTCAAAAAAAATCTATCCCATCTCCTATTTAGGGCATCCCATATCAATAGATTTGCTACCTAGAAAGTAATTGGGTGCTAGATAAAAAGTGGTAAAAGAAACACTAAAGAATATGAAAAGATTCTGGTTGATCCATGGTGTCAACTTTCTGTAACCTGTGAGCTCTTGTTCTAGTCTACCATAAACATTTTTTAATCATGAAACAAACTAATCTTAGCCAACAAAGCAAGTCTGACTCAGTGATCCCTGTTAGATCCATGCTAACAAAAAGATCTGGTCTTGTCCAAAAATAGTCCCATCACTTTCTAGTCTAGGCTGCAAAATACTACTTCACTTCCCTAATAGCGAAGTAAGAGAATCGATACAGAACTCTCCTTTCTGGAAATGTGGTTTTGTATCTAATAATTAATGTTAAAATGTTTCAGAATTTGTAGATGTGCAGAAAATTATGAAATGAAGATATTATCTTCTCTATGAGTAATTGATAGTGAACCGTACTAGCTTGTAGGTGCTGGAAAAATACATCCTTCACATTGAAATACAAGTGCTGCCTTGAAATTCTGCAGCATCTTGAGCCAGTCTATGTTGAGACTGCAGTAGTTAGTCTTTTGCCTTTTCTTTGATAGCAGTTCTGGAATTCATACACCTTGGTAAGACATGTAAAGCATCTGATTGACACAGCTACAAATCAACCCATTGGGGAAAAAAACATATATAAAATATACTATATAGCAGATTTGTTACTTTTGTGTTGCAGAGTATCGAGAATTCTGACAGTTAAATACGATGTAACACTACTGATGTGATTTTTATTCTTCCTATGAGTAATGTACTCTTTTATTAAAAAAATAAATATTTATAATTCAGAAAATCAGTGGGTAATAATTTGATGTAGCTATCGCAGATCTTCATGTGGAGGCATTTGCAGTAGTAACCCTTGCTCAGAAGCAGTAACTTACCATTGTTACAGGGAGGTACATTTCTCAACTCAGCAGACTATATGTATTGAAGATCAGTGTTGAATGATGGAATGAAACTTGTTACGTTTATTCAGGAAACTATTTCTTAGTAATGTTTTTCTTGCTTGTTTAAGAGACCTGGGAAAACCTGTCACTTTGCTAATCAAGAAAGGAGGAAATACGAAAAACTAACATTCATCCAAGTTGAAACTGTGCCCCTTGCTGATGCATTACAGAATCAAATCGGGTGTAAACCACAATTGTTTTCAATTAACTAATTTCAGCTGGCAGGCTGTAAGGACCAAATCACCACTTCGTCCTTAGTATAAATGCTCTTGTAACAAAGATAACTGAATTTTCTATGCCAGCAGAAGCAGCTAAGATGGAAAACACCTCCCTGAGGGCTGAGCTGGTTTAGCTCTGCAAGGCACATTGGTGAGTATTAAGTTCAGTCTTACGTGAACAGCTAGTGTGCAGTAGTCGTGTCTGAGCCTCTGTGAGGACATTTCTGGGAATGACCGCCAAGAGACTAAAGCAAATCTGGTATGTTTATGTATAAATTGTTATAGACCAACTGTTTTTATTCCTGTAATATTTATTCTGACTGACATCTGAATAATAATTTAAGCTACTATATCTTTGACCTTACAATCTTTATTTTATTTAAAAATTGAAGGTAGAAAGAATAGAGGAATGAACTATAAAAGCCATTTATGGTATGGCTAGTAAACTTATCAGTCTTATAATAAGTCTTATAATAAAGCTGTATTATCAGAAGTTCTATCAGGAGACCTATTTTTTTCAGTTTTCAGTAGTACTATTTGTCCTTAGCTAAGGTTTTAGGGTTTTTAATAGAAAAATCTGATAACTTTTTCTCTATTAAGAATGTAGAATAATAATATTTTAAAATAATGGAATTGTCAAGTCATATCTAAGCTCTTGAAGCACTTTAAGAAATACCAACAGTGCTTTCTTTACACAGCTTACATATCTTTGCATTAAGTGCTTTGTGAAGACTGAGTAATAGCCAACTTTTTTTTGTGTATCACTAATGTGAACGAGCTCATCATTCATGTGAGTGAGTTCATGTCCTTTTTAGAAGTACTGAAAGCAGAGTGGCTGTATGGCAGTTAGAAGGGAAGAGGAAGTCAGTAACTTTCAAAAAAAAAAGTATTCTGTTTCATTGTTAAAATTTGCTGCAAGAGTTAAACTAAACTCTTAATTTAGATTAAGGACAAGCTTCTGCAAGGAGTCTTTGCTTTTATTTGAAAGGTTTAATAAAGATACTACCAAAATATTTTCTCTGGTAGCACACAGTGTGGTTGTTTTGACTAGAATTGATTCTATAGTGCTCATTTGTTCTCCATATTTGTATTAAAGTGGGAACTAACTCATGTTCCTCACAGAGATAAACTGGAGTCAGGAAGCAAATCTTTCAAAAGACTGCAGTAAGTATGAGAAACTAAAACTACAGTGAAACAGCTTAGTGCAGCTACCTTGCAACTTACTACTCTACTGAAGCCAAAATGCCTTTCTTTTCTCCCAAAAAAAGGTCTGCTGAACTACCCATTTTGCAAGAGAGGAAAAAATACGTTAACTTCTACTCTGATTTATATGGCTGGGTGCTTTTTAAAAAAAAAAAAAACAAATGGAGATATATTCAATGTGTTATAACTTCAACAGTGTGATGTTTTGAACAATATTGAGCTCTTGCTAAAAAATGAATTTCTATGGACAGAGAAATAGGGCAGAAAAATACCATCTGTCTAGGAAAGCCGTAGACTAGTTTATGCTTGTAGCTGGTCTGTAAGCCTTCTACCATGCTTATAGAAATCACTATACTTGTATGCATGTTTGGTAGGATGAGGGTGATAATGTAACTTACACTTTCAGATAAGCCCTTCAATTCAGCATTACGGGGAAGAATAACAGCTAATAATAGAGCAAATACCTGAATACTATCAAACCAAAGTCTTGGCAGGAGGCATGCAGAGAATATAACAGAAACTTGTTCACAAACTCATTTTGTAGGAATTAATTACACCTTGGGCCCTAGAGGGAGGTAAGTTTGGTGGGCACAGTAAGAATGCCACAGGGCTAGAACTAGGACTTAAATAGCTCTTTTTCCAAAGAATATGAGTTAAGATTATTAATACTGATTTCTGTTTAAAATTCCCTCAGTATTTGTTGTTCTATTGTAATTTGATCTGCCTTCTCACCCTATCAATCTTCAGGTTAAGCAAAATGGTCGTGATTATTTCTTTCAGGGTTGTTGTGCTGGTTTTGGCTGGGGTAGGGTTAATTTTCTTCACAGTAGTTAGTATGGGGCTGTGTTTTGGATTTGTGCTGGAAACTGTTGATAATACAGGGATGTTTTTGTTTTTGCTGAACAGTATTTACACAGAGTCAAGGCCTTTTCTGCCTCTCACCCCACCCCACCAGGGAGTAGGCTGGGGGTGCACAAGAAGCTGGGAGAGGACACAGCCGGGACAGCTGACCCTGACTGACCAAAGGGATGTTCCATACCATATGAAGTCATGCTCAGCGTATAAAGCTGGGGGAAAGCTGGCCAGGAGACGGCTGCTTGGGGACAGGCTGGGTATTGGTTGGGGGGTGGTGAGCAACTGTTTTCATTTGCATCACTTGTCTTTCTTGGGTTTTAGTTGTTGTTGTCATTCTCCTTTTCATTACAATTTTTATTTCGTTTATTAAACTGTTCTTATCTCAACCCACAAGCTTTCTCACTTTTACTTTTCCGATTCTCTCCCCCAACCCGCTGGGGCAGGGGGGGAGTGAGCAAGCAGCTGTGTGGTGCTTAGTTGTCGGGTGGGGTTAAACCACGACAGTCCTTTTTAGTGCCCAACATGGTGTTCAAATGGTTTGAAATAATAACAGATTGAACAGAACATATTAGAAGGGATTTATATCTGTTAACAGTTGTGGGTCACGACATTGATTCATCCGTTCTCTACATTAATTTATTTGATCTGCACGATGCTCTTTTTTTTGCTGTACCTGTTAAAGATTGTTGTTGGCTTTTTCAGTTTGCTGTGCTCTGTAGTGATTAGTGATGTTTTGCCTGGAAGATTTGTTATTAAAACACTGACCTTGAGCTTAATCTGGTATTTGGTGTCTGTACTGAAGCCATTACTGTACTTCAGGTACCATCTCATGGAGACAACTAACAGTTATACTTCTTCCTCTGAGAGGTTTTTTGTGGAGGAAATACAGAACGGCACCCTTGCTGCCACCTTCTGTGATGTTGTCTCCCTTGTTACAATAACTTCCCAGTATCTTGAACATCCTTGGGTAGTTAAAATACTTCTGTTGGTATTTCTTAAAAATACTGCTTCAGTTTTCTAAGGTTAACAAGCAATTTAGGAATATGACCCAGGCTCCACGAGATTATGGTCATGGGTGGCACAGCATGTGGGATAATATGGGCAGGTAGCTGGAGAACTTCTCACCTCCAGTGGTCTGGAACTTCACTCCTGAACAACTACAGGATCCTGATGAAATGATAGAATGTTTGGAAAAAAAACAAATAAAAAAGTGCTGTGGCTACTCCAAAGAGGCACAACTTACTGTGCTGGGCCCTGGCCAGTATCTACCCCACACCGCTTGATTATCATGTGGCACCCTCAGGGAGAAGAGGGGGGGAAACCAAACCAACAGACACTGTGGCTAAACCAGGCACTGTATCAGCGACCCCTATAACTAAAAAGAAACAATGAAAGCAGAAGTCAACTCATTTAGTAAGGGATGAAGAAGCTTCTCCTAAGAGGGAGCAGGAGAAAGAATGAGAAGAGGTAGCCTGTTCTACGTCAGAGCAGTCAGAAGAATAGGAAGAGACTGACAGCTAATTTCATGCTTGTTAACCTAGAGTTCTATTCTACCTACTCTTTTTAAGCCAACCTCAACCACATAGTTAAAGTGGTCTATATGACTTTGCAGATGCACATTGTAACTGTCTTGCAAATCTCTGCTGCCTACTAATAGCTACCGCCTCTTGCAAGTATGGAGGTCTACAACACGTACGTTCATCTCAAGACCACCTTGTTTGAAGTGCCTCCCTTCTGTAAGGTGTCTGGGCAAACTGAGGCAAAGACCTTACCCCCTTCACAAGGTGATGCTGCCTCAGCTGGAGACAGTTAAAGGTGTCCAGCTGTGTCTGCCTCACACTTACCTACACAAGGAAATGGCTGCAACCACCACTTGCAAGGGATGCCTCAACTCCAAAATGCTGACAGTCACTACAGACCAGTCTTCAACACCTGCTCCTGCTATTCTCTCACGAAGCGGAGCAACGCCTGGAAGAGGAGCCAGCTGCGCCAGCCACCTCGACCACTCGGGGCAGCAGGAAAGGGCCTCTCAGTGGGCCCCCAACACCGCTGGCGGGCAGAGGCCAGCTGCGGGAACCGGGCCTCGGCGGACGAGGCGTCAGCCACGCCTCGAGCGGCTTAAGATAAGAGGGGGAGTGCCCGCGCTGTCCTGGCGGCAGCGGGGCTCCGTGGGGCCGCCCTGAGGGCGGCGGCCCTCCCGCCTTCCACCTCAGCAGCCGCTGGGGTGTGGCGAGAGCCCCTCCCGTGAGGGGGCGTGGCCCCGCGCGCAGGTGCAAGCGGAGGGGCGCGGCCTGGACGTCCCCCTCAGGTGCGGCGCCGCCCCCTCCCGCCGCGCCCCTCCTTCCCCTCAGGTGCGGGCGGCCTGAGGCGGCGGTGGCGCGGCAGCTGCCGCCGCTCCCCCGCGATGGCGGCCCCTGGCGGGCTGGGCCGCTGCGTGGCCGCCTTCTGGCTGGCGCTGGCCTTCGACGCGCTGGGCCTGGCGGTGCTGCTGGCCGGCGTCTTCGCCGACGTCTTCTTCTCCGACCTGCTCATCTACGCGGGCGGCATCGGCATCTTCCTCAGCCTCATCTGGTGGGTGTTCTGGTACGCGGGCAACCTGGAGGTGCCGCCGGAGGAGCTGCGCGACGACGTGGGGCTGGCGCCGCCCAAGGGTCGCGGGGACAGCCTGCTGCGGGGGCTGGTGCACGGCCTCAGCCTCCGCCTCTCCTCCGCCTTCGCCCCCGCGCCGCGCTCCCGCGCTGCCGCCGCCGACCTGGAGCTGCAGCGCGCCGGGGGCCCGCGGGGCCGCCCCGCCGACTCAGGCAGGTGAGAGCCGGGGGGGCCGCCGCCCGGGCCGCGCTGAGGCCAGTCCCGGGGCGGGCCACCGTGCCGGGACGGGCATCCGGCGAAGGGCTCGGTGGAAGAGAAGCTGGGGGGGAACCGTAAATCTGTCTGGAACGTGAGAAAGCTGTCTTGCCTGAGATTCAGTTAAAACTTGTTATGGTAAACTGCTTGCTCATAGCTGACACTTCTTTCTTTAAAAAAAAAAAAGTTGTGGGGAATCTTTCTCAACTCAGGTGATAATAGTGAGGGAGATGGCCCAGATTGGTCAGGCAGGGAAGACAGTTCCTGTAGACGTCTAGGAAGGGAAGAGGCCGGCTGGAGTAAAGCGGGAGCGAGCGCGGTGGAGTTGGCGCGCCGAGCCCTTACTGCCCGGTCTGTCAGGTCGCAGGTGTACGAGCACCGCGGTTCTGAATTGGTCCTGAACTGGTGCTGACACTAACCCTAAATGCCGCCAGAACTAAGCGTGGGGTAATGAAACTGCCATTAACCACTGCCCACGTGAGCTCTTGTGAGGGAAAGCTCCCTCTTTAGCAACATGAAATGCTTCTTTCTTGGAGAACAAAAAAAAAAAGTGAAATGCTGACTTGTATTTAACTTAGGGGAAGAGTTGTACCTAATAGTTTGAAACTCGTAAATGCAATCAATAGTTAAACTACTTGTCTTCAACCTCAGTCATCTGAAAAAGATGTGCTACTATCCAGTGTGCAAAGAAAGTCTAGGTTCAACTTCAAAAGATTGTTGAAGATCATCAAGCCTTTCAAAATATCCCTGGTGTGTTCATTAAGATGGCATGTTTATTTGGGAAGAAAAGCATGCTTAATGCCTTGAAAAGGAAAAAAAAAAGTCAAGCTTTCACTTCACTATGTAAAATACTTTTCTGAAGGAACTGTAAAAACAATTTTGCACTAAGTATCTGAATTATTCAAGGACTCTGAACATCTTGCAGTTCTGATTCACTGTGTACAAGGTCAGCTTGTTCTGCTACTTCTTGAAACTAAACCTTGAGGCTACTGTTGGTTTACAGAAAAGTTCATGTGGAAATAGTGTTCTTTCTTGAAAGCCACAGAATTTTCTTGAGAGGAAGTTCTAACAGTAGAAAGATAACTATTGCTTAATAGAAAACTTGTAGGAGGCGGAAAAGAACAGCAGCAATACAACTTTAAAAGATATGTTACTGCTATTTAGTTTATTATTAACTATATCTGCAATTAGGAAACAGGCTGTTGAAAATGAGTCATTCTCCTCTTTATAGACTTTTTTTTTTTTCTGAAATGGGTTTAGAATTGACAGATAGAGATCCATATTTGCAGGGAAGAAATTACATTTGTAAATGACTACACCTAACCTTTTTCATCTGAAGATTATGGCAATTATAGGTATTGAGCTCAGTAGATAATATGCTATCTCTGTAGATGGTGCTACTTTCAATATGCATACATAGATGTGTATTTTGTTGTAATGAACTTCTAGTAGTGAAAGTTATCCATTATTTTTAAATATTTCAAGTCTTGTTACTGATTTTAATTTGAAATAATCTATGGTTTATTACCTACAGAGGCAGGTATATGGAATGCTTTATTACAAGTTCTCCCAAGTAAACAGTAGCTTCTAATGCTACAGTAAACGAACTTCGGTACAATTGCATTAGTAATCATAATTCAGAAGGAACCAAAACAGGAGGAGTGTGTAAGAGTTATGTTACACATTGTAACATAAACGCTATGATTTTAACTTTCAAGATAGAATAAAGGATAACAAACGGTTGCACTCCAAAGATAACTCAGGGTTTCCTTTTGAAGTAAGTTCATTTGAAGTACTTTGTATCTTCTCATAAACAACTGTCTGAATCAGATCATCCCTTACTGATAGACCAAATCCTCTCCTCATCTGGAGGTACTTATGAACTTAACCAAACGGGTTAAACATGTTTGGGCAGATATTGTCGAGAGAGGAGGGAAAAAAACATCACCACCAAAAAAAACAACCACAAGCCACCAAAAAAAAACCCGACCCAAAAAACCACCATACTGGCCATTAGAAAAGCTTCCTGAGCCATGAACTTCAGATTTCTCCTAACATTAAAAAAAAAAAAAAAGTGCAAATGTTTGAAAAATTAACTGTTGCCTTAATAAGGAAGTTTGTTCATTACAGAAACTATTTATGGATTTTTGTCATTTTTATAATTTTCTGTTTCTTGCCATTAATAACTTTTTGAAGTTATTAATGGAATACTGCATTCCATGCTGTTCCAATTTCCTATCTTAAAAATTATATAACAGAAGTGAATGAGAAGGGTGAGAATTCTCAAGATATGGAATTAATTCTATTAAAGGAATAGCAAGTAGATTAGGATCCTTGAGCCTGAAAAGAGATGCAGAGTATAAAATATTCTAGAGGTCTATACAGCCATAAGTGGTATGGAAAAGGTACGTAAGGAATGCCTCTCCCAAGACAAAGCAGGAACCAGCGAGTTGTCACATGCTATGTAACTGAAGTGTGGGATTATTTGACATAGGACAGTGTGACAGATAAAAATTTACTCATTCAAAAAGCCAGAGGAAACAACAGAAGAGATGCAAAGATAATATACTTGGCTCAGGAAGACCTGGGGCAGTAAGTGGCAGTTGAGATAATATCCTGAGGAGATACTACTTCCGTGCTGTATTCTTACACCTTTATTGAGACATCCACACTTGGTCACCATCGAAGATGGGCTGTTGACTTGATGGGTCTTCTATTTGCATCCCAATTGGCTGTTTAATGTGAGGAAAAATACTTTAAAGACTGACATCAAATAACAGTTTGGAGTTTTACACGACTATTTGTTCTAAGACTATTTTGGAGTAACCTTTTCTTAATGTGTTATCTTCAGGGTCTGTTGAAGACATGACTATTGAAGTTGCTGCCTCTAGAAGTGGGGGAAGTGCTGCAAATTATGGAAAGAGAATTCCCTACTCAATGCAATAGGATTCTCTCATTATGGAACAATCTCTGCAACCATTATGGACTCTGCATAAAATGGGCACATAGAGCCGTATCTCTGCCAAACACACCTATTTCAGTGTTGGACTGCGTAGTTTTTGTGGGTTTTCTTCACCATTTCAAAACATAAGTTAGGTATCTTGAGAAGTGAGAACTAAAAAAGAAACCTGATTCACAGAAAAATCACTGCAGCATGTAATATAGATTTTTTAAATTTTATTTTTAATAACCTGGGAATGTTTGGATGAAAAGCTTTTGCACTGTTTTACCAAGGTCTGGAAGTTAAACTTACTGTGAATTTTTATGATGCCAGTGCAATACTTTTGTTTGTAAGGGTGCTTTTAAAGTATCTATGTTAAACTATTGATGCAAAATTGCAAATGTGGTAGAAGTTGTTTATAGTGTAAATACGCAATTTACAGTGACTCTTGTAAAGTTTCATAATTATTTTGGAATAACATGGAATTTGAGATTTTATATGTAGACAAGTAAAAATAGTGATGTTGGCATACCAGTACATTCTTCATAGTTGCAAATGATGTAATATGACAACTCTAAGAAGAGGCATTTTTACTGTGATTTAGAGTGATGTTGGGAATTATTTTCCTAATGCTGAACCACTTGGCGGGGGGGACACAACACACCACCAAAAAAAACCCCCAAACCCTGTTGATTAACAAATACTCCAATGCTTTATAAAATACTAACAAATTTACGTTTAGATGTAACTGAGAGGTAGCACCTGGGAAAAGATTTATATTAAAGTTAATGATACCTAAAGTTCTTGTGTGGAGAAATTCCTCATGAGTTCCTCTGTTTTTGAACTAACACTAAGAGTTTGAGCCCACTGTTAGCAAATATGGGTAGGTCTTCAAATTTTAATGTACAATAGTTTTTATGCCACACCTTATGGAATACTAGAGGTGGATTTAAGCAAAATGTTTACTAAGAATACTGTGGCTGTACTTCCTTGTGAACTCTTGAAATGTCTTTCAATGTTCTCTTGTAAATTACTGGAGTAACTTCTTACTTTTCTGTGCATATTCTAATTTTTAAATGTTTTCCAAATGCTCTCAGTTTTTCAATAAGTTTAGATGAACACTAAACTTGAAGGTCTGTAATGTAATTTATTCTTTACTAACCAGTTTTTAGGAGACATGTACAATTGTTTCCTCCTTTTAGACAAACTGCAATGTGACACCACTGTGTTGTTACAATGGTCTGATTTAAAAAAAAAAAAGCCAAACTCCTCCCTTAAAACCTATAGATCACTGTTTCTGTGTCATTCGCAGGAATTTTTTTCACTTCACTGTTCTGAACAGAGATAACTGCTTTTTTTTATTTCCCCATAGTTTCACTTGTAAACTGAATTATGAGATGTAATGTTTAATAAGTGAAATGATTAGTAGCAGTTATAAATTAAGCCAAAAACTTCTATGTGCAGCCATTCACATGCTTAGTCTGGTGAAAAAATTTTTTTCTGATCTAGTGTTGCAATCATAATTACCGGAGTGAATTCAGCAGGGCTTTGCATTCACTGCAGATTACAGTATAATTAATCTTAAATCCAATATCAATACTTAATGATTTTTGTGTAAGACGGTAGCTAGAATGTTGTTGGCTGTTGCAACTTCACTCAAAAATTGCATGGGATTCAGACGTTTACAATTATGAACAGTATGTATGTTTTAAAAATCACTGTTGTGTCAGCTCCTATTATTTAAAGGAAGACGTTAATCGTAGAGAGGTGCTAGAATGTTACTAGTGTGGCATGTCTAAACAACGAGACAAAAAGTACTTGCTGTGGAGCAATAACTGTTGTAAGCTACAATCCTTTCTTTTTGAAAACATAAAACAGTTACCATTTCATGCAGTCTATTTGCCTTCTAAATAAGGAAGGCTAATGCTAAATAGAAACTGGCAACTGAATTATTAGCAGTTAAACATTAACAAATATTTAACACTATTTTAGTCTCCTAATATTCTTATCAGTTGTAGCTCAATGCAGCACAAAGTCCATTCAAAGAACTTTTACATTGCTGATTGGAAAGAAGTACCAGTACATGTTTAGGACTGCTTGCAATTGTGTGAACAGTTTTGCATCTAAAGCTAGAATTCCTTTAAGGCTTAAAGGACGCTTCTGTGCACTACATTTAAAAACATAGCCAAAAGTGCAAAGAACCACACTCTGGAGTGTGATTACAGAAGTGTTTTTTGTACCTGGTTAAGCCTTAAAACTAGCTCAAAATGGTACCCTATATTCCACTAAAGGAAAAAAAAGCCAAAAAGCCAAATCCTGAACTTGTAACTATGTAGAAGGATTAAATGCTTGTTGTTAGACTGTTTATATGTGGACTGTATCTAAAAAAAAGTTTTAATGTGGTGTATATATGGTTTACTTTTCTTAAATGGGAACATCTTCTCCAGGGAGAAATTAAATTATTAGTAAACTCTATGAAAATCTGTTCGATGTCACTGCTGGGAGGGAGATAATTATTGCAGTAGCGGCTTATGCAGAGAATAAGCAAATATGTACGGCTGGTTAAGAGGGCTGAGGTCAAAGGATGTCATATGTTGCTGTAACTAGTTTATGTGAATTGATTACATGTTCAACTGAATTTTAAAAAAACCCTAAAACATTTTGAGCAGAATGAACATTATTGAAGAGCTACACAGAAAATGCATGTTTCCATTCTACTTATCCAGGTTGCTCTAAAAGTTATTGAAGGCTTTTACGTATCTAATGCCTTTGAATTATATGATCTCCAAGCTGCCACATCCTTTAATATAGTCAGCTGGCATGTATTTAAAAAACCAAAACCCAACACAAACCAAACAAACCCTATGGCCTTTGAAATAAAAGCAGGTAACGATTTTCCCAACAGTGGGTGTGTGTGTGTGTGTATACAGACAACGTCTTGAGAGGAGCAGCAGTTACTAGTTCAGAGACAGGAATGTCCCAGCACACTTTATGTAGAGCGTTTCAGGAGCGGTACCACTGCCGCTGTCATGCTGTAATGCAGGCCTGGCCTATCCGGGAAGGGTGGAAACACGGGCGTCCCGCTGAGGCTCCCTGCCTGCGCCCCTCTTCTAGTAAATGCCCAACTGCTTCCCAAGGGCCGATGCTGCTTTCTCTCGCCCTCCTTGATCACAGAATCACTAAGGTTGGAAAAGACCTGTTAGATCACCAAGTCCAACCATTACAAAAAAAAAAAAACAAACCACCCAAAACAAAAAAACCACACCACACAGCACCATGCCCATCAAGCCATGTCCCACAATGCCATGTCCACACGCTCCTTGAACACCTCCAGGGATGGTGACTCCATCATGTCCCTGGGCAGCCTGTTCCAGTGTTTCACCACTCTCTCAGTAAAGAAATTTTTCCTAATATCCAGCCTGAACCTCCCCTGGTGCAACTTGAGGCCATTTCCTCTTGTCCTGTCATTTGTCACTTGGGAGAAGAGACCAACACCCACCTCACCACAACCCCCTTTCAGGTAGTTGTAGAGAGCGATGAGGTCTCCCCTCAGCCTCCTCTTCTCCAGACTGAACAACCCCAGCTCCCTCAGCCGCTCCTCATCAGACTTGTGCTCCAGACCCCTCACCAGCTTTGTCGCCCTTCTCTGGACACGCTCCGGCACCTCTGTGTCCTTCTTGTAGTGAGGGGCACAAAACTGAACACAGGATTCGAGGTGCAAGTCTCAGCAAGTCGTTCGGATCCTTTAGCTGTCCCCTCGCGGCTGCGGTACTCGGTTCTCGGTCTGGAAGACCCGGGAGCGCGGCTGTGACCGGCTCGGGGCAGCCGCCCGCGGGGTCGTCTCCGGCCGGGCCAGGGAGAGCTTGCTTGTAAAGGAACCTGAATTCTGACCGCGCCATCGCACGTCGTGGTTAAACCTGGAATTCTGCTTCCCTAGGACGCGCCGAACCCCAACGCTGACGTCGGCTCACGCGCTCACCAACGCCGCCCTCCGATACCCGCCGCCCGTGAGTGCGGGCTGTCTGTGCCGGTGCGGGGCGACGCTGTCGTTACCCCCAGGTGTCAATGTTAAAAGCGAAACGGCGGCGCCGGCAGAGCTTCCCGCCGCTCCCGCCCGGCTTCAGCCCCGCTCCCCTGGCCGCGCACCGCGGGGGAGGAAAGCGCCCGTTCCGCGCCCCCACTCGCCTCCCTCTCAGTCCGCCCGCACCACCGACGGCAGGGCCAGAGCAGCTGCGGCCCTTCCAGCCGCGCCTCTCTATGGTGCGAGGGGAGGAGCGCTCCCCGTTTCCGGCGGGGCGCGCGTTCTTTCCGCCCGGGTGCGGCATGTGGCGGCGCGGGCAGGCAGCGCGCGAGGGGCGCGGCGCGCGGCGGCGCCTGCCCCGCTAGCGGGGCGCGTGCTGCCGTCACCGCAAGGCAAGGCGGGATAGCGGCGGGGTCCCCGGGGGTTGGGGTCCCGGAGCGGGGGGGGGCGGCTCCTGCCCGTTCGCTGAGGAGAGGGGCGCGTGGGCCGGTGGGGGCCCGCGGGCGGGCCGGGCTGCTGAGGGCGGGCGCGGTGAGGCCCGCGGGTGCTCACGCGGCTTCGCCTTCCCTCAGGCGCGGGGCCGCGACCATGCTGGGAGGGGACGAGTTCATCAGCTCCCCGCCCAGGAAGACGGTGCGGTTCGGGGGCACTCTGACGGATATCTTGCTGAAGTACGAAAAGGTGACTGCGGCTCTGCGCGGGTGGGCTCCTCTTCCTCCAGGCTGCGGGCCCGGCCGGTGCGCTGGTTCCTGGGGTGTCATGTCGATGGGAAGGCTCGTTTCGCCTTACACAAACCGTGTCTGAAGGCTTAAGAAAAAAACCTGAAGGCGGCAGCGTGCTGTAGGCTTGTGCCAGGCGGTATTGCCGTGCGAGTGAAAAGACTTTCCCTGTGAGTCAACCTGAGTGACGCCCTGTAAAGCCTGCCTTATGCCAAAGGGTGCAAAATGATCACAACTGTGTCTACAGGGAGAGCAGCTGAAAAAGACCCAGCGGCTTCGCTTGTCTTTCAGGGACAGCACTCCGTTACTGCTGCTTCAGCCTTCCTTGAGCTTTCTCGCCTACTTGTGTTCCTCGTGTTACTGTTCAACAATACTAGGTTGTTCAGATATGTTGATGACATTTGTATTTTTTGATGGAAATAATATGAGCGATACTGACTTATTTTTCTTTCCCCTACTAGGGTGAGACCACAGATTTTGAGTTGTTAAAGCATCAGCTGTCAGATCCGGACATAAAGGTAAGAGCCTTGGTAGTAAGGGGTCTGATGATTCAAAGTTCGGCTGTCTGAGTGTAATCATCAGACAAGTCATTCTGGTGCTTACCCAAATCCTTTGCTTTAAACATTTAGCTGCATTTAACAGCTTTTTGCCTTGTGGAAACTATCAGAATTAAAACTCTAAATGGAAGAAAAGCAATTGTTTGTTTATACATGTATATATCTTATACAGGATCGTGATATATGACATTGCATGCTTACTGGGTCTTTGCTCTAGAGTGAGAAACTTTTTGCTTTGAGACAGGGTCTGTCTTTGTTCCAGATACCGTCTTGCTAGATCACTGATACTTGCCTTTACGGATTACTGCTGTACATCAAACCATGGTTTCTGACTTTCACAGCCTTTAAGTTGCATGAATTTTTACCTTCTCCTATTCTCACTAAAAACTTGTTTAATTAAGCAGTAAGATATGTATGCATTTAGTAGTTATACCTAGAAGTATTGTTTCACGGCTCTTCTGTATAGCTGTGAGTACCCACCACATCTGCTGTCTTTCCTTTTCTTTTTCCTTTTTTTTTTTCCCCTTTCAATTAAACCACAAACCTGTGAGAAGAATGCTGCAGGAAGCATAATGCTATATTGAGTTCCTTTTCTCTTTAAAGAGGACATTTTGTAAAATACTTTGTTTTTAGCAGGCCTTTTATAGCGTACAAGCAAAATCAGTGTAAAACTTTCTGTCTAGATTTGCTGCTGTTTCAGTATCTCTCTTCTTTCAGTAAGACTTCAATGTCCCTTCTACTTAAACTAGAGCAAAAAGGAAAGAAAACTAAGATTGAATGCCGTTTTGTTTAAACATGTTCTGTGTGAGTGAGATTTGCGTGCCTTGCTCAGTCTGTAACTGAAGCCTTCCAGGTAGGCTGTTGGTTTAGGAGTTGGTGTGCATTTATTCTTGAATGCAAGAACTTTAATTGGTGAGGACACAAACTTAAAGGAATTCCTTGCATGTTAATGTGAAAATAATTTCTATTTGCAATCTTAATCTTTGACTTTTTATTTTAAGGATTTTGTTATTTTCTAGTAAAAGGTAATACAGTTTATTGGAATAGTAATCTATTTTTTCTGCTTATTTTAAGGATGCCCAGATCATCAATTGGCTGCATGAATTTCGAGCTTCTGTTGCGTATTTGACCAAAGAGCTTGAACAGCTGGTCAGCATTTTGCTGGTAAATATCAGTCTGCTATATGGGAAGCTTAAGAACTTCATACTCAAAACATCTTTCTTTGACATCTTGGTCTCTGCTTACTTGCAGAAGCTGCCATGGTTGAGAAGAAGCCGAGAGGTAGTGGAAGAATATCTGGGTTTTCTTGGCAATCTAGTGTCAGCACAAACTGTCCATCTTAGGCCATGCCTTCGGATGATTGTATTGCAGTTTGTCCCCCGTAAGTTACTTTTCTCTTAATCTTCTTTGTTTGCTTATCAAAATGTCTTTCCTAGATGAATTCTGTATAAATATAATGCATGACACAATTAATTATTGGGTTGGGTTTTTATCCTGTTGATTACTTTCTTAACTTGAATGGTTGAATTGTGATACAGATATCTTTCTGTACCTAGATTTTAGAAGGCATATTCTAGCGGCTCATACAGACCCCCTTTATGAAGACATCTTGGAAAGGGATGAGCTGTATAATGTTGTTATTACTAAAACCCAAAAGCTGCAATGAGGATTATGTCAGGTGGTCTCAAGAACCTCCTGGTTCTGTGAATGTAATGATGAGCTGCTGCTTATTTCAGAAAGTCTTGGGGATAATTTTGATGCTTTAGGCCTGATGAAGACTGTTGTCCAGTGCGTTTGATTTGGCATTGAAACTGTTACCTGTAAGATTTGTACAATTTTGATATAATAATCTCACTTTTTGCTAGCTCGAATAACCATCAGAGAAGATGATGTGGATATTTCAGATTCTGATGATGATGATGAAAGTGAGTATAAAGGAAGCATGGCTTGTATATGCTGCTGTGATACCTTTACTAAAGAAGTGTACAGTGCATGTTGCTCCTTTTTTACAAAATTAATTTAGCCGAGTTAATATGAAACATTAAGAAATAGTACATCCTTAAATTTCCAAGCCAAAGACTTTCTTGTACTCAAATCAGTGGTGTGGTGACCCAGTCCTTGTTATTTTCAAAATATTCCTATTGGTGCAGTATCTGTAGGAGTAAGAATGAATGCATAGGAAAACATTCCCGCTCCTAGATTGTTTCAAAGTCAAAGAAAAGTTAGGGGTTGTTTGTTTTCCATTTTATTTGCCTCAATAAAACTAGGTAGTTTGGGGGATTCTTGAGTCTCTTTTTGTTGTCTGCCTGCGGTAAGCTCAAATACAATTGCTACTGATAACAAAAATGGCACATAATTAGTGTATTTACTGATAAGGTGAACAGATAGCTAAATGTCTTTCAAGAATTTGATGTTTTCTTTTCTTGAATGCTGGAATAAATTTCAGTTCTGCTTTTGTTGATCCAAAATGACTACTGTTCTGCTGTTCATTTGTGACACTGTTTGGATTAAAAAAGCCTGCTACAGAAGACTAATTAGCTGTTTCTTTGACTCTCGTGAAAATGAGGCATAATCTTTCGATAGATTTTATCTAGTTACCCACTCGGATTCAGCATATCTTCTAAATATTTCTGTATTGTGGCATAAATTTTGGATTTCCAAGTTTAGTGTTCAGTATGAGAACGTATAACAACGATACCTGGCCTTTAGGCTGGCAGCACATTCAGAGTTTATTGATTGTGATGCTGTGAATTTTATTTGGAATTGTTTTTCATGTTTATTTTGGTAGTAAGGCAGTTCAACTTAAAAGCAAACAAACAAACAACATTTTGACAAATGCAATTTCCTTGGGATTCTTTAAATTGTTTAGTTGATATGAACTGTTTTTGCTGGTTCCTGATTTAGTTTTCTGTAACCAAATGCATAAGAGTACTTTTTTCTTTCTCTAGACCTTTCTGAAAACTTTAATACATGCCATAGAGCATTGCAGACTGTTGCAAGATATGTTCCTTCGTAAGTATATAATAACATGGTTTTTGTATGCCCTTTCGTTGCAGATTTAAAGCTTGTGAACTGATGATTTTTTTTTTCCCCTCTTAATTTGAAGTATAATACTTAGTTTCATTGCATGATTTTTCCTAATGTTGATTAACTGGTGGAATGCTGTATCCAATCATTATGAAATTTCTATAGGCATCAGCAGCTGAAAATCCTGTTAATGGAAATAGGAAGTAGGGAAAGTCATTTATAGTGTCGTATTTGAAGTGGCTTCTAACAAGTCCACAGTGAAAGTTTGACGCTTATTATCTGTTCGGTGATCCTTGCAAAAACAGGTTTTATACAATTGCTTACCTTAAAATAAAGTTACTGTGAAATAAGCTTATTCCCATCTGTCTTTATAGTGCTGGAGCTTCAATATTTGCTCTTGTGGTAATAACCTATAACTTTTGGGGTTTGTTTTTTTGGTTGTTTTTTTTTTTAATTGTAGGACACCACAATTTCTCATGCCGATACTTGTGGAAAATTTTCCTTTCATTAATAAATCAGAAAGAACTCTGGTAAGAGCTGTGAATATTTTTGTTTATTTGTTCACTTGTTTTTTAATGTGTAAATATACTTTATGGTTTCACAGCTGATTTGGTGGCATTGAATGCAGATTTTTGAGTGTATTGCTTTAAGATTCTTGTTATTTTTTTATATATGTGTACATATATGTGTGTGTCTGTTTAGTATAAGGTTGTCCAAGCATAGTTAAGTTTCTTGTGCATAAGCATTATGCTAGTCTTTAATGACATAACTGCCTATCTTTTCCACAGGATTGCTTTCTTAATCAATGCACAAGATGGACCTCTTTGAGTCTCAGGGTTGTAGAGTAAGGAGATGGTAGGATACCTGTCTCATTTGTTGTCAAAAGTGGAAAGTATTTACCAGAAGAACAGGGGATTTGATAAGCAAACAGAAAGCAATGGACGTTATAGGTGAAATCCAAGTTGCCGGTAGTGTAGGGTGTTAAATTGTTTTATTACATCTTTAGTATAGCGCTCATGTGTGCTGAAAAGCAAGCTGGTAACTTTTGACAGGTTACAGCTCTTGTGAGATTTTCATATTTACTTGTTCCAACTTGATATGTTGGCACTTTATTTTACAGAAAGGCAGAGCCCTGGTCGGCCAGCCAAGTTCAGCTGGAGCTGTTTTGAACTCATCAAGTGCTGGAAAACCCCCAAAGTTCTTTGTATACCTTGCTAGGTTTTTTATTTTTTATTTTTTTAATCCAAATAACTTTGGGCCTCAGTTCCCTATCTGTAAAATGAGGGGGATAATAGCTCTTGCATTGTGTTAGGAGAAGAATTTTTTTTTTTTTTATTTAGCAGCACAATGAGGAGCAAGTCGTGAAGAAACTCTTAACTGTGTTTTCAGGGCAAGGTTCAAATGAAGTGTAATAAAAATATGGTCCATGCATTGTTTTTAAATATTTCCAATGTATACATTCTCATTAAACTAGCTTTATCCATTTTATGTACTGAGCGAGCCATATGGTCTGTGGAAAAATCATATGTGCTCATGTAATTAAAGGTTGTGTTTTAATGCATATTCACAAAGAGACTATGGTGTACTTAAATGTGGCACTTTAACTAGTTTTATGTATTGAGTTGACAGTTTTGCTATATGAAAGTTGCAATGTTGTCTTTTGTACATATGTGTGTATACATGGGTGGGCACATGCACATTCACAGAACTTGTCTGTTAACCTGTTTGTATTATAATCAGGACGACTCTGAGGAGACTTACCTGTGGAATATAGAATTGTTATTGGTATATTATAATAACCTGAAAAAAAGATTTATTCAGTCTCACTTTAAACAGTTCTACTAGACCTGGTTCCAGATGTAGTGAGGAATATGCTTGTTCTAATTTTCTTAGGGAAAGTTTAGACATAAAGTCCTATGGAAATGAATAACTTTTCTTACAGAATATTTATACTCATTCTGTCTAGAGATAGTTGGAAATAGTAGATTAAGAAGTTAATGATCACACAGCTTAACAATTGAAAGTTGATGTTTGGCTTATACATTAACTTATTCTAGATTGAATACAGTCTGTTTAAACCTATTTCTGGCTCTTTAGATAACAAATTAAGAAACTTGTTTTCTAAAAATCCTTGGCAGGAATTAGACTTTCTGTTAACATTATTATAGATATCAATTAATTTTTGTGTTATAGGAATGTTATGTTCATAACCTGCTACGAGTTACGGTGTACCTTCCAACTCTGAGGCTTCAAATTCTGGAGCTTATTATTGAGAAGCTGTTAAAGTTGGATGTAAGTTTGTTCTGTATCATCTTTTAAGGAAGCTTGGTGTTAAAATCCATGGAGTAGGAAATTAAATATGCTTTGGTGTTAAGCGCAGCAAAAACCATGTTGCAGTAGTGTTTGTGATCATGAGTATAAAACCAATGAAATTTACACTCCATTTCCAGTCTTAAGATGTTCCCACACCTGAGGGTAACTGTGTGATGTGTACTCTTACACCCTGCATGGAATCTCTGTGCCAGAATCAAAATAATTTCCATGGTGATCAGTGTTAATGTGCAGAGAACATGCTTCTCTTTGTGTGGTTGATCTGTTTTATCATCCCTTTGAAGTAAAACGATTTACAGTCTTAAAAAAGACAGGTAGCATTATAAACGATAAAGGCTTTTTATTTTGGAGAACCTCAGCATATAACAGTCTGGGGAAAGCTTATATTCTGGAGGTAAAGTTGCAGGCAGCTTGGAGTGTGTGTTTGTGTATTACATACATATCATTACCTTTTAAAATGTTTGTTTAGTCAAGGACAAAATCTAGTTTAGAAATTACTCGTGTTGTTATTTCTTATATAAATAATAAAAAAAGGTTTCATATTATTGTCATGGTCTTATAAAAATTAATTTCTTTTTTGCAACTGTAGGTTAGTACTCCACATCAAGATATTGAAGACGCTGAAGAAACTAATAACTCTGATAGTGAGGAAAAATCTACAGAAGAGGGACTTTTTGACATGGTTCGCTATCTTGTTCTACTAAAGGTTTTTTAGTAAAATTTTCACTTTTGAGGTGCCTATGAACTAAGACAGTGTAGGAATACATTACTGCTTTGTCGTTACTGCACTGCACACAGCTCTTGAAACCTGAACAGCTGACAAATGATTAATGTGTTCTCCAGGTGTTGACTTTATTCATGTAAATAGCCAGCGTACATGCAGTGAATCAATTTCATTATGTAAAAACACAAGCAGCTATACGTAAAGTTAATTAAAGAATTCATGGTAGTTGGCTGAGTTTACAAAAATTTGCTTACACTAAGCTGTGTAATTAGATACTGCTTTTTCAAAAAAAAAAAAAAGACAAAACTTCAGCATATCACTGAAAGAGAAATTTAGTTTAGCTTTTCCTGTAATTGCTGTCTTTGTGATGTTGTGTATATAAAAGCTGCATGACTGCCATTTTATCTGCCAGGAGGAAGATGAAGAAAGGAAAGGAAACAAAGTTGTCTCTTCCAGTAGTGAGAGAATGGCCCATCCACTAGCAGAGCGCCTTGATATTTTGATGACTATCCTGTTTTCCTATATTAAAGATGTTTGCCACGTGGATGGTAAGAACACTTGAACTATAACCAAATTTGTTGTTTTGCTAACAAGTAGGAAAAACTTAAGAGGAGTTCTTGCTTTCTGCTGCTGCAAGATAGAGCTCTCACCCTTTACTGGCAAAATTCTGCCATCAGCAGGCTGTAGGCCACATTCCTGCCTCTGACCAGTGTTATTGGCAGAAGATGCAAAGGTACATTTATGACTTTAAAGGTCTAGTCATCAGTTTTGATTGTATAAATATGACACTGTATCCAAACTGCGGTATTACAGGGTATAAGGTTAAATAGCGTTCTGTTTCTTTGTTACACTGCAAAACTTAGGGGATTAGAAATGCTTTCTGATTTAACCACAGTGTTTTATCATTTGCTCTACTGTATTGCTTTGAGTATTATAATTATGGATCCTTTCAACATCACAAGGACTGGAAGTAGATTAAAACAACCAGCCACGTCACTCAATTGGAATTGCTACAGCAAGGCTTTGTGTTATAGGAAAAAAACCCTGAAAGAAATATCTTACACTGGCTTTTATTAAGGGTTTGAATTTGTTAGATTTATATATTTAAAACAGAATATTTAGAAACCATTTTGCTCTATCTTCTTCACATAAGTCAGGTAATTTATTTCTTAGTGTTTTCTTCTGGCTCTTCTGAATTCACACATTATTGCAAAGTTTGCATGTCTCCCAGTTTTATACACATGTGCGCACGCATACACAGATATTCTCCGTATACACCAATGTAAAAAGCAGTAGAACTGAAGTCCTATAGATACTTTTTAGATGTCAGATAAGCCTAGAAGTCAACTTGACAGTGTTTCTTTACATATTTCTTACTGGTTTAGAAAGATACAAATGCCACTTTTGCAGCATGAAGGCAGGAAAAAAACCTGAAATGGCTCATTTTGTTCTGTTTTCTTCTTTTTTTTGTTGTGTAGGCAAGCTTGATATCAACAACACAAAGGATTTGTATCGGGATCTGGTTTCTGTTTTTGACAAGCTCATTTTACCAACCCATGCTTCATGTCATGTACAGTATTTCATGTTTTACATCTGTAGCTTTAAATTGGTGAGTAGAAGCTGTTTTTAAAATGCGGTGTCTCCTGTCATTTCTGCATGCTTGTTTTTAGCTTTTTTTACAAAAAAATAGTTGTTTTCTGCTGTAATTCTCGTCTGAAGATAGTACATCAGGATTTGATGTTTGCTTGCTTTTCCTTCTCTGTTATCTTCGAGTTTTTCTTTGTGGTTTCTCTTCCCGCATTCATAAACTTTAAACAGATGGAGTCTAAGCTAGTGTGAAGGAACTTGGTTAATGGACCTCTTTTACAAGAATCAGTTGGACTGTTGAACCTGAGACAGAGTGCTTCAGCAAGTTTCTTCAGCATCCCGAAACTATCTTAAAGATACTGTCTGGTTTAGCTCTTCAGTTTGAAATTCGTGTCTGCTGTTTGTTCCTCCCCTCATTTTCCCATGTCTCTCAAGCAAACTATTGTTCTTTCTCTTACCATATAAAAATAAGAACATGCATACTTTTTGCGTAAGACTAGCTAAAGATCCGGTTAAGCTAATGCCCAGTCTCTGACAGTGGTGAATAGTGGATGTGTTGGAAAGAATATCAGAATGGACCAAGCATGTTACAATGCTTTGCTAGAAAATCCTTTCAGCCTCCAGCAGCAGTCTGGTAACTTCCTGAGCCAAAGTGACATTCTTTCATGGTAACAGCCCATGATGGACAAATTCAAGGAGAAAATATCTAATGATATTAGGCTTTTTGTACTGATGTGAATTTTTGGCATCATGAACTTCTGTGGCAAAAACTTCCACAATATAACCATTGAAGGTGAAGAATTGCTTTTGTTTCTGTGAAGTCAGCTTCCTACTATTTTCATTGGATGTTCCTGACCTCTTCTGCTACAAGAGACAGTGAACAGTCACTTCATGTTTACCTTCTTACGCTCTTCTTTTTAAACACTTCCCATGTATCTATTCCTGACTTTTCCTAGACTTCTGGTTCCATTTACTTTTTACAACTAAGTGTGGAAAAAGACACAGAAAAGAGTGGTCTTCCACCATGTGTAGGAGCAGTTATTTACTACAGTTATAGGTAAATGTTTTTTCTATGGTTTTGTTATGGAGATTGTGGGAATTGAGTATTAGGAGTCTCGTATTGAGTATTGGGAATCTGTTGTCAGCATAACAACTCATAATTTCTATGTATCTTGTTTCTAGGGGTTGGCTGAGGCATTTTTAGACCATCTTTGGAAAAAACTGCATGATCCAAACAATCCTTCAGTGATCAGGCAGACTGCTGGGAGTTATATTGGCAGCTTCTTGGCAAGAGCTAAATTTATTCCAGTTGTGTAAGTTATTTCAATTTATGAGCAGAACCAAACAATTTATGATGATTGCTGAAGTTGAGTACAGAATTCACAGAATGCACACACGGTGTTGATCTTCTATTCCCACTGCTTTGCCACGAAGCCTAAATCAATAGTCTTGTTTGTCCTTTCTACAATACTGTTTCAGTATTGTCTTGAAGTTTCCAGGAAAGTTTTGCATTTACAGGATGCAGACTAATGATTGCTGGGATCCATGACTTGCTGTTTAAGGCTTCACTTACCAAGAAATGCTGTGCACGGGTAGGTTATGTTGACTTCAGGCCAAGTCATGGGTGCCTGGTATATCTGATATTCAGAGGCAGATATTTTTAATGCCCAATGTTAGACATTTTATGTAGACTCAGACAGGGAAGTCAAGTGTTCTAGTATTTTGATACAGATGGATTAAAATACTTTGGCAGATGGGTGAAAATGTCTTCTTTTGTATGTACACATTCCTGTATTTTTATGCTGTTCAGGGCGGGCTCTATGACTTTAATGTTGAACTTAATTTGATATTGGGATTACTTGTTGGACACAGGAGGCATCTCTCTGTACTAGCTGTAGCCCAGGATCCTAAGTGCATTTCACATGCAACATGCGTTCATGGATTCATCTCTTGGCATCTTGTGCTTTCGCTGATTGGTGTTTTCAGTGCTGATACATTGATTCATTTCATGCTGAGATAAAGGAGAAAGCTCATAACAGAATCTCCTTTTTTACAATGAGATTTTCTTACTGACATTTCAGGTGCTATTTTTACACTTTTTTTTCCTCCATTATAGTACAGTAAAAGCATGCCTGGATCTTCTGGTGAACTGGATGCATAAATACATTGATAATCAGGATACGGGGACTAACGCTTACTGTGATGTAGCTCTCCATGGGCCATTTTATTCCACATGTCAGGCAGTGTTCTATACACTTATTTTCCGTCATAAGCAACTTTTGGATGGAAACTTAAGGAAAGGTGAGTATATTAGGTTTGAACGGTATTGGGATTCATTTGCAGGTTTTACTGTTGATGTGTTTCATAATGGTCAATTCAGTCAAGTACCTGATGGCAAGTTTATGTTGTTGTGCTTTAAATAAAGTGACATGGCTTGCACATCTGCTGGGCTACCAAGCTAAATAATCTTTTTATCAGCATTGCTTTCAGTAGTGGGGGAAAACGCATCAACATTTATATCTGGCCCCACTTACTGAGCATGTTTGAATTCCAGCTATATAAAACTAGTGTGGGCTTCAATTAATAATCTGTTTTGATAACTCTGTGCCTCTGTCAGTCCCGCTAATGGGTATGTAAGTGTAGTGTCTGTGTTAGAAGGATCCCTTGACTGTGGCAGGTTACTGTTATTTCAAGTAGCTTTTCGGCTGAACAAGCCATGGGCTAGATATCTACTGTAAGAGAGTGCCCTAGGATGCGCTTCTGTGGTGTTGTGCAGAGTGCAGGCTGGTCAGACTGGAAATTCTTAGAAACTAAGTTCAGCTTATATGATATATAACCTGTATTTGTCAATTGTTCTTATTTTCAAGGCCTGTCATATCTGCAGAGTTTAAATTTTGAGCGCATTGTCATGTGTCAGCTAAACCCCCTGAAGATTTGTATACCCTCTGTTGTGAACTTGTTTGCTGCCATTACCAGGTACCTACTCATTTATTTTGGTTTCAGCTTGATATAGGTCTTTTTGTTTGTGTATTGAAAAACAACACAGTACTTAGAACATGGGTTTTGTTAGGCACAGTATTGAGTATTATCTAAGACAACTCATATAACACTGCCTATATTCTAGGTGGGATAAGTTTACTTCTGGTTCAGTTTCAATGAAATCCTGTGGTACTATGAAACTGATTGGTTTGTGTTGGAGCCAGTATGATTCTACTTGGAGTGAAGTTTATAGGCATGTAGAGGATGAAAATAGACTCCTTGCCTTGTGACTATCTTGAAAACTCCTAATATCAGCTGGAAAATGGAAGATAGAAGTGATGTTTGTTAAAAAATAACTTCGTATTTTAATACCATCTGAAATTCTTGCTTTTGGTGTGCTAGAAATGCTTCTTTCTTCTTTATTACCTTTTTAAAGGAAGTACCAGTTGGTGTTCTGCTACACAATTATTGAGAGGAACAACAGGCAGTTTATACCAGTTGTTCGGAGTGGCACTGGGGGTGACCTTGTGCAGACATGCACTAACCCACTTGACAGTTTCTTCCCCTTTGATCCCTACATGCTCAAAAGGTATAGTTTAGAAATAAACAACTCATTTCTGCCTTGTAGAAAATAATGAACTAAAACTGT
This sequence comes from Gavia stellata, assembly GCF_030936135.1. Lineage (NCBI taxonomy): Eukaryota > Metazoa > Chordata > Aves > Gaviiformes > Gaviidae > Gavia > Gavia stellata. The sequence goes on along the minus strand of NC_082611.1, from coordinate 11,210,288 downwards.
AAGAAACTGACAGTGTTTCTACAGTTCACTTTCTTACCTGATCTTTAGTACCTTTCATGTTGCATATTTTAACCCGAGATTGTAAAAGGTTTGAACTGAAATTTACCCCCACTGTGACATACAGCAATGAAGAAGGAACAGGACCCAGTTTCCTGGAAGGTCTAGTTGATGTTTGGTGACTTTTCTTTTGGTTTTCCTTGTTTTAAGCAGTCTCTAAAATATAATGTTAGCCTAATACATATTTTGGTGGTGGTGGTGTGTCACTTTGTTGTTGTTGTTTTGGTTTGGGTTGGCTTTTTTGCACATTGAGTGTATTGCTTCTTGATTGGAAACTTCGACTTACTTAAAATATCTTGCCTTTTTAATGCATAGTGGATTATTTGCAGCTTTTCAAAATGCCTAGTGCTATGATGCTTTAATCACTTTTTAATGTTAGAGGGCAACATTCTGGCTTTTTTTTGTCTCTTAAAAAAAAAATCTGTCTCCACAGAAGGGAGACCTTTCTTAGAAATAGAAATTAATATTAATAATTATATTAATACATAGTAGTAAATCACATAGAGTTATATATATGATAAATTTACTTTTAGACAAATTTAAATATTATTTAATAACATTAATAAAATTATTAATATCTCAAAAAATTGGAAGACAATTATGCTTATTTGCGTACATAGTGTAGCTGTTAAAAATACCCAGCTAGGAATTAGGAGACCTGACTGTATCAGAACTCCTCAAGCAAACACTTGTAATTTATCCCTATCAGCAAAATGGCGTTATTTCTTCGTGGGATTAATTGGGGGTTATATAGGGATTAATGGAATAGCTTGTAAAGCCCTACAGAGGGCTATCAAAATGCCAAGCATTTTATATTGTATTATTAAAATGAACTACATATGACTTTTACTGAATACGTGAGCTCATACTGTGTTTAATTCCTCTTTCAGATCAAAGAAGACCATTGATCCTTTTTATCAGTTTTGGGAAGAGCTGAGTGCTGAAGATCTTGAGAATCTGAAGAAACCCATTAAAAAAGTAATCTTTTCTGATCAAAATGCATTTCAGCTTTTGCCAAATCAGCTGCTTCTATTGCAGGATTAATTTTTTTTAGTAGATGTGAATACACTAAACATTTGGGGGGAATTGTGATTGAAATTAGGAAGCTTTAGGGATTCATCCATCCTTGCTTTCAGAACACTTTTCCCCTCTTCTGCAGAGGAGTTAGTCTGTCAGCACAAGACTGTTGTGAAGGCTTATGAACGCTCTCAGAATATGGACACGCTGATGTCACTGGGAAATCCACTTTGTAGATATGATTTAGTTCCCAAATTTCATAATGAGAGTACATCTCATTCTCTTATCATTCCAACTAGTCATGACAATTGTAGTACAACCCAAGTCTTGCATTAGGTCCTTCTGAAGCTCCTATATAGTCTGTTTACCTTCTTGCAGAATGTCTATCCTATGTCAGATTTTTGAGTCCTTCAAACGGTGTGTTTTTCTTTCCTTCCTGTGATAACACGTAAAAATGCTTTACGGTGTTGTAGCTTTGTTAACTGGTAACTTTATAAACTTTACTATAGCATTTTGATTAGCAGATTTGATGATTGCAACATTTCAGAATTTATTTTAGAAATACCCTTTTTGATCTCAGCACTCATCTTGTCTGCCAGATCTTAATAGAGACCTGGAGTATCTTTCTGCTTTCACTCATCCTTTTAAATTTATGCAGGGTACTTCTGAAGATGAAGATGATGACTTTTTGAAAGGAGAAACCCCGCAAAATGATGGTGTGGTTGGAATTGCTCCAAATTCTTATGAGTCAAATACCCGGAGCCCCCTGAGCAGCGTTGGCTCCCCTCCAGACTGTTATGTGCCGTACCCTCAATGACATGGAGAATCAGAAGTGAAAGGTTGAAAATTGTGTGCAATTTTTTGCTCTGTAAAGAGACTTTAGTTCAACTTTCCAAACTGGCAAATGTTTAAGTAACTACATTTAAGAAAAATTATTGTTTCTTAATCATCAGATTTCTATAGATATATTATGATAAAGTCATATGTTGCTAGAAAAGCTTAGAGAATAAATAGGGTGATATTTTATGAATTTCACATTGAAATGTTTTTTATGACTTAGAAGGATTTTTTTATAGTTTTTCCTGATCTAAAAACTTTTGTTTACTAATGTTTCTCTACAAGGCTTTATATATCAGGGGTGAAATTCTGGTCTTTCTTCCTACTGATTTGTGTGGAGACCAGAATTCCATTGTCAGTATTCAAACTGTACTCTGACTGGTTTTGAGTTGGTTTCAAAGTAATGGTATGATCCCACGATAGGGAAGCCATGGATCGAGTCTGACAGTGATTCTTTTGCACACATCTCTTAAGCTTTTCCTATCTGTAGAACCATATTTGGTAAAGCCACGTGATAGTGGAAAGTGTATTTGGATGATAGGCATTACAGCTTCTTAAATATGTAGCTGACACACAACTTTCCCAGCTATGAAAGTTCAGACTTGTAAAAGTGACGATTGTTGGAAGTGTGGAAAATGACGGAGTAGCTGAATGTATGATTTGTAGATAGTTTTCTCTGGGGTGCTTGTGAAGCACTCTGAGAGAGGTATTTATTTTCAGGATTTGAAGTTTATATGTGAATGCTGAAAATACAAAAAAAAAAAATCTTCCCTCGTAGAAAGGAAGTGATGGTGTCACTGGTGTCCTCGTGTTGTCCGTGTGTCAGTGTAGAGTTTCTCTGCATAGGTTTCTTGTCTTCTTTTCATGATTGCTGGCTTTTAGATTTGAGTAACAATATAAACAGTGGAAAAAATAAATGTTATTTGTGTAATATTTTGGTTGAAAACTTTATGCATTTGGGACTGAAGTCTAGTTGCCCTTCTTTAGAATCTGAACTTGGAGGCTGTCAAGACAACATTTTTTGTTCAGAGCTAATAAATATCGATGCAAACAGAGCAATTCTTACACCTTTGAAAAAACATGTCTCCGTATGTAACTAAGGATCTCTCTGTGTAGTCTAGCTTCTCAAAGTTACGGTGTTCTGACAGACTGCAGTGATGAGTTTGGGGGTTGTTACTGCAAAATGCATCAGTGGACCCATTCATCATTGGGTAAATTGAGAGTTAGTTTTTGTTTTTAATGTTAGCCCTCTCTACTGTCAGTCCTTAGTAATAAACAATAGATTTCCATCTGAAATAATTGTGTTCTCACATCAACAGCAAGGAGAACATCCTTGGAAAGCTGCCTTTTGCTGTTCTTTCACTGTTACGTCTTCAGCAACCTAGTCAGTCACCTCTTACAAAATGAGGCTGTGTAAAACTTCCCAAGTTATAATACCAGGTACGTGATTCAGGAACTTCCACATCTCGTTATAAGCAGAAAAAGAAAAAAGTGACGTGAAGTATAACATTAAAAATATGCAGACATTGAACTGCCTGTGCTGAAGTTGCACGGTTAACAGTATACTAAAGGGACTTGCTTAAAACAAAAATCCGATTAGGAACTCTGCAGTGTTTCTGTAATCTCTTCTGTGATAGACCTGGTTTGGTTAGTGTCATTGCGGACAGGTGAGCTGGCAGGTGCTGGCATTTTGCTAAAGAGACCTTGTTCTGCAAATCCTGATAGTACTGAGAGGAATGCTGCTTTGGAGGTGGAAACTTTGCCTTGCCCGAGAACTACTTTTTTCAAGAGATGGATTGTGTCGGCTGTAACTGTTTACTTCTGTGAAAATGGGATTGGGAAGGTAGCACCGTGGGTACGGGGGTTTTTCTGTCTGTTGGTTGGGAACAGGCCCTGGTGCCCCGGCTGTCCTCCCTCACCTCTGCTGCTACCAGGACTGTTTTCCTTACCCTCCATGCACGGACAACCGGAGGAAAAATCCCTGGTCTCTAAGGAAAAACCGTCATCTTTGGGATTGTCTGAAAATTTAGTTTTGTGGCTGATGAGGGGAGGATAGTGGCGTGGGTTTACTTGTAAATTTGGGACTTCATCATTGCTATATCCAAGACGGTTTCTTATAATAATTTACGGATAATCTCGCAGTCGCAGGAATAGGCGATTTATGCCACGTTCACGTGTTGGAATCGTCAGGCGGCACCGCGGCCGAGCAGGGCCCGGGCCCGGGCGCAGGCTCCGCCCCCCGCAGCGCCCGCCCCGCCGAGCCCCGGCTGCCGCGAGCTCCCGCGGGCGGTGCCGCCGCTCCCCGCCGCCGCCGTTTCCCAGCGCCCCGCGCGGCGACGCCCGGCCCGGCGCGGCGCGGCCCTCAGGAGGAAGCGCGGAGCCGCCGCCGCCTCCCGCCGCGGGCCTGGGCGCTCCCCGAGATGCCGCTGCTGATTAACGGTGAGCGGATCGACCTGGCCCGGCCCATGGGGGACATGATCCGCGCCTACCCGCACCTCGAGGTGAGGAGGCGGCGGCGGCGCGAAGGGGCCCGGCTGTGGGGCCCGCCCTGCCCGGCGGCGCCGCGCGGAGGAGCGAGGGGACGGCGGGGCGGGGGCGCCGGGGAGAAAACCCGCCTCCTCGGCCGGGAGAAAACGGGTGGCGGAGCGGGGCGGCCCCGGGCTGAGGTAGCCCGGCCAGGGGCGGCCCCGGGCTGAGGCGGCGCTGCATTCCCCGCGCTGTGGCAACGGGAAGACACGGGTTGACCGAGAATGAGTGAAGTCGGCGTCCCTGGAGAGGACCGGCGGTAAATGGCCTGAGGGAGGAGCGGCGGGTCGGTGCCTGAGCTGCGCGGGCGGCCGCTGCGCTCGCGGGCCGGTGGGTGCGTCGGCCCGGCCGGGCTGTGCCCCTTTCGGTGCCAGACAACGAAACCTGGCGACAAAAGTCAAGGTGGTAACCTTTAGGAAGGTATTAACCTCGCTTTCCGTACGTAAATGTTGTCATCCTAATGGCGGACGGACTGTGAGCCAGGAACTGCCGAGCAGAGCTGGTTGGGAAGATGTTTCTCATCAGAAAAATGCTTCTTTATAGAAGCTGAGTTTTTGCAGAAAACCAGTGCAAATTTGATAAAAGCGTGAAGTGGTTTTTGAGCCCCAGGATGGAAATTCATTGCCTGCCCAGCAGGTCTGTGTCAGAGCGCTGCAGCGGTCACAGCCCAGGTGTCTGGGTTTTCCATGCACTAAGCAAGCTAATAAATAGCAATATTTTGATAAGTGCTAAATAAATATGCTGGATTGTGGCAGTAGAAGGCTGAAACTTTTACATTTCAAAAGTTTCCTGTCTTGATTAAACGTCCTGGTGGTGTTTAATGTAATCTTTGCCCGTTCCTATTGCTTTTTGCTACACCTCCATTTCATCATCTATAAAGCGGGGAAAAGGGTTTTGTGTGTCTATGGAATGACAGGCTTTAACAATTAACTAGATCAGTGGCAGGAAAGCGAAAAATTCTCAAAATGTAGAATACTCCATAATACAAAATATGTATGTTTCTCTCTGACCTGGATCCCTTTGCTTTTCAGAGGTGATGTTTCTATCAAGTAATGGATACACCTGAGAATTCAGCCACTGTAGTCTCTATTATCATTTATCTTTAGGAAAAGGCAAAACTTCTCAGAAGTCAGCCTGCTCAAATTGTGGAACCCAAAGGTCTTCTATATGTCCAGCAGAGAGAGTTTGCAGTGACCACCCCTAAAGATGGTATGTAGGAACGTAAACGTTTTTCTTCTACTGAAGCAGTGATTGTGAGAGCAGAGTTCTTACAATGTTTCTGTCCTTTAAAATAGGTTCTGTTTCCATTCTTGGATCAGACGATGCAACTACCTGCCACATAGTTGTACTCCGACACACAGGTATCTTTAAAGGATGTTCAGAACAAGGCTTGTATCCCTGAAGTAATGAATTAGTATTGGTTTATGCTGCATTAATAAAATAAACTGCAATTATGTTTATATAAACTCGAATCTCAAAAAGTCACATGATGTATTAGCTAAATGACTCGTTCAAAGAGTTGGCACGTTTAGTGTCAGAGGTTCCATGTTCCGGCTGCTCAATGAGCAGATCCTAAACTTGATCTGGGTAGTGGCAGTTGCAGACCTTGGCTGTGTTCAGCAGTTTGGGCCTCCAGGGTTTGGTAACAACAGAGGTAGAATTTGTGGAAAGATCCTCGCTATGTGCCTGGATTTCTGACATTAGAGATGTCGCCTGGTGCTGGTTAAGAGAGCACTTGTATCCTTCACATGAGTTCTGGTGATTTTATAATGGGGCACAACGAAGAGGTTATGGCCTCATTTGGTCAGCCCATAACTTCTGCTGAAGGCCCCTATCCTGAGAGGAAGTGAGGTGGTGGTGGATGTAGCTCTTACGCTACTATAGTAGTGTAAATTGTTACTGATTTCAGTGATGGTAGTGTAACAGCCTCCAACAATGTCATTAACTGACTGTCTTCTCATGTCTTCCTCAGGCAGCGGAGCTACCTGCTTGACACACTGCGACGGATCAGACACAGAAGCTGAGGTGTCACTCATCATGAGTTCAGTAAAATCTTTCTCTAACACCACAGGATATGGAAGGTCAGCTCTGCTTTTATTTCTTGTGTGCTGTTTTTCACAAAGGTTACTGCAGTTTGTAAGGTGGGGAATTTTTATGTGATTATATGGGGTTCAGACAAGGGAATTGTGCAGGAACTATCTCTTGATCAGGAACCACATGTAAAGTGAAAACGATTTCCTTGATGATGATTTTGAGGGTATTTTTAGCAGTGGTTTAAAGCATGGTTCTGTTCTGAATAGTGTCTCTGTAAAATGCCATTGTGAGGTTTTGCGTTTATTGTTTCCCAGCTAACTTTTGTTTCAGATGTGCAAAATTTTCCAAAGAACTGTCTTTGGTTTTATGTTACATTTTTCCTTCCAGACTGTTGGTCTTGTAAATTCCTTTTGGGATTTGAGAATCTATCTGGGATTTTTCTAAGTCCCACATTTAAAAAAACTAAAATGGGGGGGGGGGGGGGGGGCACGGGACAGGACAGTGGGGAAAAAAATCTCTGTAACGGAATTTATCAAATAAGGTTCTTTCTGGATGTGGACTTTTTTGCCCCTCTACTTTGATAAGAACAAAACCTCAATGAACTCAGAAGGTATGGTCTCTGGAAACTCATAATTTGTCAGGGCTTGTCTTTACATAGACACGTCTCGGAGAAGAACCTTGCTGTATGGTCCAGAGTAGTTGTGAGGAGGTCAGGGGAGCAAAAATCTTCGTGTTTAATTAACCCTTTCTTGGGAACTGAAAAGTGGTTACTAAGTGCAGTCCAAACCAGAGGTGCAGACCATGGGAGATACCACTGGGTTAATAGAATTGCATGCATGTAATGCCTCTTACAGTTTTTATTTGTGCTGTTTTCTGGATGATTCTTGAAGTGTTCAGAATGGGATTACTGTAACTTGCTATGTAATGCAAACCAACTTGGTGCATGTGACTGTAACAAGTGAGGCTTCTCTAATGATTGCTTTGCACTCTGGGCTGGGGATTATTTTGTAAAGCTATTCACTTTGGGATGTCTTTTTAACTGCTGTTTCCTGTTATTCCATCTCTGTTAGGCTGGAAGTGCACCTAGTTGGAGGTTTCAATGATGATAGGCAGTTATCACAAAAACTTACTAATCAGCTTCTTAGTAAGTTCACGTTTTTTCCACTCTCATGTCCAAAAAAAAATTAGTTCTGACTGGATTTGGGTAAAGTTTGTTTGAAATCTGAGCCCCCTGTGATTTAATTGAAAGAAATCTGGATTCATTTCTGGATTTTTGTTTTCTCTACCTGAGAACTTGGTGTGGAGAGGGGTTGGACTTCTGAGGCTCACATATGGCCAGCGTGTGGGATGGAGGGTCTGAACTTGTAATTTCTTCCTGGCTTGTGTTCTAGCGTGTAGAACTGGGTGCAGTTCAGCTGGGCTTGATTCCTGGCTCTGCTGCTGATATGCTACGTGATCTTGGTCAAGTGTTGTCACTGTCTAAATCTATACATGTGAGTGACTTCATTAGTTACTATTAATTTCATACCTTAATGTGATGAGGTAAAATTTAATTATTGTTTGGAATTGTCTGATGAAAGATGTTATGTCTGTTTAGAAAATCTGTAGTCCAGAGAAATGACTGCAGTGCTTGACAAACAAATTGGAACCGTAAAGTACCTGCTTACCTGTAAGTGCTCTGGCTTGTGCCAAGCACTTTTGGCGTGTGGGGAGGCCTTGGCCCCACTGGAACGGGAAGGGGCAGGGATGGGGCAGATGTCAGGATTGGAGGGAGGTGGCCAAGGGGATAATCAAAAAGGAAAATGGAACCAGCAAAGGTCCTGGGATGCACCTACGTGGCCATCGCACCTAGTGATTCTTGTTAGCCACGTTATATGTCATATGAGAGTCCTGTACAGAACGAAGTATTTTGGTTAATTTATTTTGTCAACCTTCTGATTTTCATGCATCAAGTCACAATTTGAAACAGTAACGCTGTATTGCTATTAGAACTTTGAAGAAAGAGAAGGGTTTTTTTTCCCCCTGTGTGGGATGCTGAAAAGCATAATTAAAATACAGCTAATGAAAGATGGGGTTTGCTCACTATATATGTAACATTTTAGTAAAATACATATCAATATAAGCTGTTAAATGTATAGTGATCTAAAGCAGAGCTGATGTGATGCCAGAGCTAAACCAGCGCCATAAAAGTGGCACAGCACTTTTTAGCATGTTTTTGCTATTACAAATGGCTACTCTGTGTAAATTACTGTTGTGTTTAGTAGCTGCAGCTTTAATTTTATACAAGTTAGTTTGAAGCAAATCTGCAAAACGCTCTTTGCTCTGTTGCCTTATCTAGGGACAGTGCGTTAGGTATCTCTGCCCATCTATTCCGCAGTGCGCAGCACTGGTAATGCCCCCTCGCCTATATACAGCACCTGCTTTGCCACCAGTCAGTCTTATACATTGCTGCTATCGTTGTTGCTGTAGGAGCATTCGATCTCCAACCAGATGATGTTCATTTAGTGACTTTCTGTGTAACAGGTAAGAAAATGTTTCCTTGGTTTTTGAAGTATCTTTAGCCACTGAAATCAAAGTGCAGGGGTCTTTTCACACGTTTTTTTTTATCTGTCCTGTAAGAAGGAACAGCACAAATCCTCCATAAGGATTTGTAATTTTCAGTTTTATTGCTGGTAGTGTGTGTGGTGATGTCAAATAGGCAATGCAGCAAGGATTCTCTGCTTACCAAGTGTTGCTGAAATGCAACTGATAGTAGAACCTCCCGTGATCCTTACCAGGTTACTTTGCCACCTTTGTCCTGTGGAAAGAGGCTGTGTGTCTGTGGGTATGTCAAGAGGTAATTGAGAAAGGCACCTACAGTCCTTTGACCTGCCGGGTTGTTAGACCTGCCTCCCTGCAGGTGTGAATGAGTTCATAAATACATTCAGTTAGTCCCTAGTGTGTGATGTCACATAAAGGAAGAAGTAATTTCCTTTTCTTTGTGTCACATTCAGGTCATATTTCCATCATCTTTGCATTTCAGTGCTGTTGGTGACTTACATCTTTGAAACTTGGCATCATGGTAGTTTTGCATTGTGGATTTTTTCCCCTGGAACTTGCCCGTGCAGAAAGTGGAGCGACAGTTGGCTGGAGCTGGCCATACTCTTAGAGAGTTCTGCTCCTGGCCCCAAGCGTGCTGTTGTTGCCCTGTACCTTCTTTTCCACATTTCTTTTAGGCTTCCTTGGTTTTTTCCTGTCTTTATGCAGCATCAGATCTGTTCTTCTCTGATACCACACAACTAAATGAATGCTGCTCAGAAAAAAATCCAAAGCCCTACCAGTTTGACTTTCTTTCCTCTTACAGAACTAAATGACAGAGAAGAAAAGGAGACTCACTTTCCAATCATTTATGGAATAGGTGAGTTAAATTAGAATTCAGTGATATTTTTGTAACTGGATTGCTTTTCAGATTCCAATAGTAAATGGGCTGCTTTTAATGACTAGGTAAAGCCCGTTCTAAAAGTTAACTGCTGCTGTTGGAGGCGTAGGTAGAAATAGAAGGTTTTTTTCTGGTACCACAGGTCGGTAGACACACACATGGCAGTGGCTGTGTACAGATGCAACCAGATTTTTTTCATTTAACTGTACCTAGGATTTTGGCTAATACTGTAGTAACCTTTGGGGTTACAATTCAGCCTTCTTTTCATTGTTTATTCTGTGTGTTTTTTCTAATTAGTTTATTATCTCTGGAACATTGAAATGTTGCCAAAGCAAAAGAAATAGAAATATGCTATCACAGGCTAAGGGGTCTGTGGTACTAAGAAATACAATAGTAGTATTTGATGGGTTCTAAAGTTCTTGCAACATAGTTGTGTGGGGGACATGGTCATTTTAAAGAAGTGCTTTGTAAGAATTAATTGTATTTAAATTCTATGTCCTACCAGCTGTGAATGTTAAAACAGCAGAGATTTTCCCTGCAACCTTCCCAGAAAAAGGGCCAGATGAGGATTTGCGTTCAGCCCATGTTTTAACAGGAGCAACAGTGAGTAACAGGGGGAAAAAGGGTATTTTTTGGTGGAAGGGGAGACCGGTTGGGGCAATGAAAGGTCAAAAGTTTGAGGAAAAAACACTTTGGTAGTGTTCTGTCTGTAACAAAACAAGTAGGAGAGATGGAAGAGCACGGAGGCAAAGGATAGTGGTGGAGAATAAACCACTTCTGAGCTTTCAGCTGCCAGGGTAAGCCTTCTCTTGGAGGTACAGCTCTTTCCTGGGCTGTTATGACTAGCCCTATGGCTTTCAGCAGGATAACTTGCATGAAGAGATTCAGGTCACAAGCATAATCCCACCAGTATCTTTCAGTGCTGGGTGTGTTGTTACCGTTTAATGTCTTGTTTGTTGGAATAATGGGTTAATCTTTATGCAGTAGGACTGAAGTGCGGCTGATTTGGCACACAGTATGTCTGTCTAAGACACAAGCTGCAGCTTAAGGCCTTCCAGATTAAGTGAATTTGCTGTCTCTTTCATCTCTCTAAGCATTGCCCAATGCTTAAGGCTCCCTTTGTTGTTACAGCTGACTAACATTTACAATGCAAAGATGGAACAACTACATATTGGGCCTTATTTCTGGAGGCCTTTCCCACATGTGGATTTCTGGTTGGAACAAGACGATAAACAGATTTTACAGGTACCTGAAACTGACTTTTTTTTTTTCCCCTTCTGAGTAGAGAGAGGGGTACCATCTGTCAAAACTTTTCCCAGTTACTGCTGGGGAGGGTGGGAAATAATCTTACTCACCTTACTAAAGGACAGAATAATTGAGAACTTTGTATTCTGAATGTCAAGCAGCTCTTGCTACCATCTTGTTTTTCAGAATCTTTCCACATCGCCCCTGGCTGAGCCACCCCACTTTGTTTCCCACATCAGATCTACATTAACATTTTTAAAAGAACATCCCTTTCCATCTCACTCCCTGTTTCCTGACAGGAAACCTCGCATCTACAAAAAAAATGAAGAAGGGTTGTGGGAACAGGTTTGTTCTGACAAGATCTAACCTGGAACCAAACACAACTGCTGTAGGGAAATAGAGTCTTGCAAGAAGAGCAATTTGTTGCAAAAAAGCTGGTCAAATACTGTTGTTCCTGTGCTTTTCAAAATAAAATATTTTGACAGAAGAAACTTGCTTTTTCTGCATTACTTACATAGGAGTCACTGCTACTTTGGGGTAAGAATTTGGCTTTGTTTGTTTATATTCTATTGCACCAATACAGTAATTTCATCGGCACAGGTGAAGACAGGTAGCAGCACTGAGAGACTGAGAAGCGAAGTCATTACAGTGGTATGTACTTTAGAAAATGATTTTCCACACAAACTGAAAGCAAGCTGCACACACTTGAAGTGCACTGAAACGTAGGGAAGTATCCTTCAACAATAACTTAATTAATTTGAAGAACCTTTATTGAAACATTCAGAGAGTATCTAAAGAATGAAGCTCATTCCAACAAAACTACTGGTTTAACACTTCCAAATATAAAAACATTAAAAATTAATCCTTGTGGCGATAACTTTATCCCCGACAAATGACTCTTATTAACATACTTCATTGCACCAAAGAAACCAATAAGGAAGACTAGTCAACTTAATTTTTTTTGCACTTTAGAAAAATTGCACTCTGATTTACATAAATTACCCCAACAGCAAGATGAACCTTGTTCATGGCATCCCAGCCCCACAGGATCCAGAAGCTGAAAGTCAAATCAAGTGACAGTACAATTCAAAAATCCCAAATTTTTCAGATTATCAAAGTAAGTCCTGCTACCACTACAGCCATTATGGTGTTACTGTGTACCTTTTTTAGGGGGGGAGAAAAAAACCAAAGAAATCCCAAATGAACAAACTACAGTACTTGTATCCAGTTCTAGAGCAATGGGATGGTTTTCCTCAAAATCAGGTATCTTGGGGAAAGCAAGCTTTTCCAAAGATCTCCTTTCCACAAGAGGCTCTGAAAATTTGCAGCAAAAAGTGATTAAGATTAATTGGGGGTGGGGGGGGACCTCTACACCTTTGCTTTTGATTTATCTAAAGCTTTGCTTGTGCATTAAGTAGTCCTAAACACAATGAAGTTGTGCTGTAGTGTAAATAACCTAAATAATTTCTTTTAGTCTGTACAATTCCTACCATAGGTAAGTTACTGTTACTCAAAAAGTAAGTGTTGAAACCATCACAAATGTATTGGTTTTTCAAGCTTTACTACAACTATCTTTAAAAATACACAACAGAAAGAACGCCAGTTACACTACATAAATGTGTTCAATAGTATTTGGTTTATAAATGGCGTGCAAAGGAAAATAATGGTAGTTGGTGATTCTTTCCAGTGGCAGAAGCAAGAAGCCGTGTAGGCATGCAGAGGCACTATTTCTTTCTAAAAGGCTTAAAACTCATTAACTTAGTCCGCACTGTACCTAGGGCCTTAGCGGAATGGGTCAAGTCATACAGCAGCAGGAAGTAATGGTTGATGGCAAAGTACTAGTCAGTGACTCCTATCTACACGGGCATCCAGCCCTAATGCCACCTCACCACAACCATTTGGCCGTGTTCTTTGTACGGTTAAAAAAAAAAGCAGCAAAACAGATAGTGTGACTGCAGCAGATGTTTTGCAGGAGAGGCTAAACTGGATTTTAAATATTAAAAAGGTGAACAATTGGCAGTTGATTTTTTTTTTGAAGTGTATTAACATAAAATAAGATCATTTTACAATTATTAGGTGCAACTGTATTCTTTATCACGTGTATGGCCGATTGGTTAGTTAGCAGCTACTAATACGCTTAGATTCCTAAAGGAAGGGTAACTGCCAATTGTTTTTACAAATGGTTATGAGCAGTTAATAAATTTCACTAGTACTTTGGTGACACTGACATGTAGAGGATTAAAGCAACTGTAACAAGTGTACGGTAAGACAAATCTCTGTCCCATGGGGGAGAATTTATATTTGTGCAAAATCCCAGTTAATAAGTTACAGTAGTTATTACTGTACTAGTGTGTGGCACTGTTCACATTTTAAATGCATCATTAATATCCTGCCTCCCAGGGCACGGGCTTCCTCTGCAAAGTCTGAAATCCACAGTCTGGATTTTATCTTTGACTTTCTTGTTCCTCTACCTGTGTGCAGTCATGTGGCGATTTGTCACTTTGAATGTCCTCAGCATCTGTCTTTGTTGCCTGTGCCACCTCCTTCTGGTCCACTGTTTTCTCAGTCTCCAAAGGTCCTTGCTCGTGGCCGGGGGACAGAGCTGGGGGTCTCTGATCCATCTTCTCCAGGTCATCACAGTGGCTGACTGAACTGCTCTCACTGAATGCGTCAGAACTTCTCAGAGACCTTTTAAAAATTTTCTGACCTGTAAAGTGTTTGAAGAATACAGTACCAATGAAGGCAGCAAGTACAAGATGTGGTGTGCACAAGTTAAATTTCAAAAGAAAGCATCTGAATTTTACAACTGCAAAGAAATAGATTTTATTTGGGCGCTAACTTGTACCCTGAACATAGACATACTTTCTTGCAGTTACAGATGCAGCACCTGTTATTTTATCCTATGTACACAGAGACTGCTGAAAAACAAGCTGCCTGCCTGCACAGTGAAGTTATTCTAGGGTAAAAACTTGCACTGAAAATGGCAGGCTGGAAGCCAGCCAACTCAAAGAGGTGTGTTAAAACTATGGTTTTCCTGTCAGTCAAATCAACACCAATTACTAATACAACTACACAGAAAGTGCCACAGATTTAATAGATCTTCACCTTAGAATGACTTTGTCCACAAAATATTAGGTAGCAACAGAAATGCAGTTGCTCAAATACATGATCGTGCATTATTTATGTTTTTATTTCAAATAAAACTTTTGGCTTGTTTACCTGCTAATTTTTAAAACTTAATAACCTCATAATATTCCAGAGGAAGATTCCAGACTTCATGGACAGTTATCCATTAACGGGATAACAACTTCCTGTAGTCCCAGGAAGAATTCTTGGGGAGAAAACAGATTGGGGTAGTGTTCTGTGCTATGTTTAAATTAAGGTTTTTAAGGCGGACTTAAGGCACTAGAAGATGAGTTCTAGTTCCAGATATCATGAAAGATGGAAAATCATATGGGTCTTCCTGTGTCATCTAACTCAGATGGCAGGATGTTTCAGCAAGTTTTAGAAATAAGACATAGAAACTTACCAGGAAGTCTTTGCTTTGCCAGGCTGGAAGTAGGAGTTGGTGGTGGAGTAGTGCCTGTTCCTTGGGCTTTTGATACGTATGTAGATTCTGTGGATTCTAGAGAGCCTGCAGGTTAAAAAAAAAGTATCAAGTTGAATATAGAAAAAACTAGACAAGCTTTCTGTTCATCTGTATTTATAAGGTATGTAACAATCTTATTTTTAATGCACGTTTCTGAAACTGCACGTGCAAGGCTGAGTTGAAACTGCCACTTGATGGTAATCCATTTCTGAGTACCTGGGGGCATGAGTGCCGAGACTTAAAAAGACGAGTGAAGTTTCTCCTCACACTCACTTCACAACACTGCTACACCCAGTAGTCCTTTTTCCCTCTCTGCTGGGCACATGATGTATTCCCAGCTGCAAGCTGTTGAGCAGTGCACTTGAAGAGGTATCTAGCTGTGAGGGGGGGTAAGTATACCCAAGGAAACCTTGCTGTTCTCTGCTGTAAGAATCTTCCAGTTGGCACATCAAGAATCAGAAAGAAAGAGCCCAAATACAGCAGAAAGCTTTCCTTGCTGTTCACAAAGACACACAGACAGCTGGGCTATTGGTCTAGGTCCGACAGACACTTTACGGAGTTCAGGAATATTCTTAAGACTCTGCCACAATTTTTACAGTGAAAATTTATAATTTCAGAAAGTAAGTATTATGTTAGTACATCAGTCTTAATGATGTAAATGCTATAGACAGTTCTTTTCACATCACCAGATGTGAATTACAAATATATGAGTAAAATATGTCTTTTACATTGTAATATTGCATTCATTACTGTCTCCCCCAAAGCCAGGCTCACTAGTCCTCAGCTAGTTTTAGCCTGTCCTTGTCAGACGGTGCACTATTTAGCATGCAAACTAGTACTTTATCGATGTGGCAATAGCCAGATGCTGCCTCAAACCAGCGTTTCAGAGACATCAAGTTCCACAGCCGAACATCTGGGTGCCGCTTTGCAAACACACTCAAGAGGATACCTGTGCATATACATGGGGAAGCAACGTTCCAAGACCTGAGCTACCCTGCTAGCTAACATATTTATAAACACAGCATAAACTCCAAACTTGTGCAGCATACGTAGCCAAAAGTCACAGAAATTATTCCTCTATTAATAAAGGCCAATGTCTAATGGAGCTTTTTTAATGTGACTCAACATGCAAGAACAAAATGTAAACTGTAAAAGTGAGGTTAGAAGATTGTCTTACTGGGTGTTACAGAAATAGTGAAGAGCATGTTCTTTTACATCCTGAGGGTGGATTATGTCACTCACGATCAAATCAGCACAAGAAAGCGTGTTGCAATTTTAGTACAAAATTGGAAACAGTTCTAACGACAGCGTAACATGGCTGCAGATGCACTGAGTCCTACCTGCTGTTAAATTAAATGTTCTTCCCTTTGGTGAGGCTTGGAATGGAGAAAACCAGTTCAGCACAGAGCCTACTACAGGTATTTGTCGTAGTAGTCCCTGCAAAGTACACAATCAAACACCGGCTGGTAAGCAAGCTACTTATGCTGTGACAAGTTATTTCAAGTTACCTAGATAACTAATGCTTACAGCCTTACCTCTTCCAGAAGTCGTTCTTCATTTGCTTTCTGAAGCTGAAGTTGTGCTTCCTGTATCCCTTTTCTAACAACTTCAGTCATGTTTTCCAGCAGCTAACAAAAATCAGAAATTATATTATTTGGACTTGAAATTGTCTTTTTAGCTCAAGTTTTGAGAATGTAAACATGGTAGTCAGAAATTTCTCTGATTTAAGACAGTATTTGACAATCGCTATTTTATTATGACTGTAAATTAAAGAATGTACAGGCTGACTGCAGGATTTTTAAAAGATATGCCCACAGGCCAGAATACAATTTTAAACAGGAATGGTAGATATTTTTCTTTTACTTAGAAATAAGCCTGTGACCCAAATTCGTCAAAGATCTGCTTAGCACATAAGTGTTCATCAGATGCTGAATCTGACTGGGAAGAATTTTTAGGGTTATAGAGCACATTTTGGTTTCCAGAAGTACCCAGGACTTAAACCAGCCTCACAGTCAGTCTAACCAGGTATGTGTCAGTTTAGGTTCAACTTTGTTTTTCAAATTTAATACACGACTGCCAATCTGCTCCCTGTGGCATCCTATGCCAGCATCAGTGACGTTTTATACTGCAAAGGACCAGCAGCTTACTGGGAGAGCTGTAGGGGCAATAAATTAACAAACCCAAGAGATAAAAACAAAGTCACAATTTCGTCTTGCGCAAGGCAAATGCCAATTTCCGTAACTTCATATGGGTTTTAATATTGCACATGGCCTAGATGACAGACACTTCCTCCAAAATGCCAGAAACGTGGGTTACTGTCAGTTAATAAAAACAAAGGAAAAAGAGGAAGCTGCCTCTTTTCCCTGGGGGAGAGGCAAGCTAGGAATCGACTACCAGCGCAAGCTAAATACCCCAAGGTACTGACTACAGAAAGGAGTGCAACAGGATTGCATTTAGAGCACAAGGAAGAACCACTGTGTCTTCCGGTCCCGTCAAGATGTTTGTCTTAAATTTTGGTTCTGCCTTTTAGTGTACTTATCTATATGACCTAAGGGCTTGCTGATACTGGAGTAGGTTTTTTTCTGAAAGCTTCCCTCTTGTACCAAACATCACTTATCTAAATGAGGCAAGTGTCATTCTCACAGATTGGTTCTTCAGTTTTGGATCAAATGGGTAAGATCCTTTCAGTACCTCAGATTTATTGTAGCTGGTTCCAAGGACTGCACCTTTCTGAGTCCTCCACTACTCTCTGTTCCTCCTAGAAGCTTCAGGATCAGAGTGGCCCATATTCCAATATTTGGTTCCTAATCTCTCAACTACAACAGTTAAAAAACTGAAGGTACTTTACAGGCAAACCATCTTTCATCTCTCCCTCAAAGCAGCATAGGGAGTCAAGAGTGGGCAGAAAGTCTCCAGAAAACACTGCTAGAAAAAATTTCATTGCCAAAAATCAACATATTCCCATGGGCAGAAATAGGCGAAGGATTTCTGAAGTTCTGTTTATTTTTTAGGTAAGGAAATTAAATGCCCAACACTAGAAGAATGAAAGGACAGATGTCATTTGTGATGCAGGTCATTTAGGAATTCTACTTTAGAGAACATTTGGAGAACTCTAATCAGGTAAATGCTTTTACAGAAAGGAGTTGCATCATCAGCTTTATTACTTTGATAGGTAATTTGTATTTTCTGTTTTTAAGCCACCAATGTAAAATTTTTTTCACACATTTTAGGGCACAGTCTTATCTTAAAGCTGGTATATAAACAATCTCAATCCCACTGCACGTAGCAGTGATGAGAAACACCAGCTTACAATCAGGCCCCACCTTCCCTTTTGTTGGTTTTGGTGGTGGTTTTTTTCTTTTGTTTTGACAGCTTAAATTTTAGTGATAAAATGAGCCTATTTCAGTACTACTAAATTTTTTTCATTAGAACTACTGAACACAGGACCATGAACAGAAATCAGGACATCTTCAGAATATCATAATCCTGTAACGAAAGTTCTCCTTATGTTGACACAGATTATTACTTCCACAGTAATTAATACAGTTTGTTGCGGGCAAGTACAATTTTTACTTTCACAAAGTACAAAACCATGTCCTGAAGCCAATATGGAAGGGAAAAATAAAAGGTGCTGAAATGTTCTGTGATTTATTAATACATACTCTTGAATTTTCTTCAATTTCTCTGCCTGTTGCTGCAATAGTTTCAACTAACTCGGACACGTCCAGATCCTCAGTTACCATGCCAATATAAACGCAGTTCTTCTGCCCTCCAAATTCTGGACCTGTGAGCACAGGGAGAATCTAGTCCTCATGATGTACAAAAATGCGTTCTTGCAATAGGTGCAACACTCATGCTTGTGAATCTGGAAATCCTAATACATACACACACACTTCAGTAATTAAGGGCAGTATCAACCCTGTGGGTTTGCAAAAAGAGAAGAGAAAACAACATCTGAACAAGAAAAACAGTGGATATTTTATAAAGCCAAGGAGTTGTATAATAAATATACATTATGAATATGCTTAAAACTCATTGTTTTCTGACATTTACAGATCACTTCATTCCACAATTCTAGGGCACTTAATTTTTGAAAGCTGACTAGAAAAAGATCAGAGTTCTGAGTAAGCAAATTGGTATTATTTCAGCTATAATATGGCACTATGTAAATGTGAAAGTGCTGCTAAGCCATCTGAAGTTTTTAGTCTAGCCACAGAAAGCAGTGTGAACTGGTCAGTGGGTTTTGAATGAGATCTGCTTTTCACTAGATATAGCACTAACTGAGAAGGCTCAGTTTACAAAGAGGAACACTGCAGCTTTTATTCTTTCTGACAAGGAAACCCTTTTTGTTCTAGTGCCTCATAAGTCAGTTTTCACAATTATTTCTAAAAACAGTGCACCTCACTCACACTGCTGACATTTACCAGCTGAAAGAGGGGTGAGGAGGAAACAAAGTTACAGATGTTGTTTCTACAATAACCACAGAGGCAGCAGTGTAATTTTGAATTATAATGAATATAATTATAATTGAAATTATAATTGTACAAATGACCTATTGAACCATTATAACACAGCTAGTAAAATGACTATTAGCTTGAACAGAAGCTTTTTAAATGGTACAGTTACCCAAAGAAAAAGTGAGATCCGACTCCAGTTCATTTAATTTTTTCAGAAGTTCTGTATTGATTTTTTCTAGTTCTTTTTCCTGTTTGTCATCATTCTTCCCATCACTGTGACAGTTGTATCTTCAAATCAAGCCAGAAAATACTAATTTCACTTTACAGTACATACAAAAATATATACAAATTTAGCATGTTTCTAGAAATGTCTGTATTTTACGCACCAAAATATAGCTTAGATCAACAAGTTTTTTTGGCATTTGTAACCAGAGATTTTGGGGTGGGGTGAGCTTGTGGCTGCAAACTTAACACAGCAGACTTGTAGGTAATACACTGATTATACTTCATGTGTTTTGACTATACAGAATCCTTCCCAGAAGACTGTATCAGAGGATCAGAACAGACACCTGAAGGGTTTTTTGAAGTGGTATTCAGTATATAAGTGAATCCCATTATAGATAAAAACGTTAAGTTACACTTGGCTAAATACAGTAGGATGCACTTGCGTATTACATATCCATCTAACAGATCCACATGCAGCCTCCAATATTAGAACTGTTGCCCTAATTTTCCTAGAACAGCTCTTCGTCTTTTCTTTAAAAAAATAATCAAAGTAATCAATATTAAAAAGGTAATTTTTTCAAAAGCACTCAAAAGCTTCAACTGGGTGCAAAACCAGATAATAATCAGCAAACAATACATCCAAATCACCACTGAAAAGACCACATATTCCTTTCTGTTAATGCACAGTCTATCCAAATACATAATGAACAAAATATTGAAAAATTTACCTTACAACACCTAATCCTGGCCAGCTAAGATCTTCAACATACAACAGGCCTACTGTTCTTCTCACTTCTTGCTCAAATTCCTCTCTCAGTTGCAGTGTACTTGTCAACACTGGTATCTTCATTTTTAAGCAGTCTACTAACTGATCAACATCTTGTATTTCAGTTCCTAAAACTGAAGAGCTGATGTGTTAGTGTGTGATAAAAGTGAACAGACATCACACAGATATCTGAATTAAGTAATCTATAAAGAAGCCACTCTAAGTCAATCATAAATATAATTTACAGATAGTATTGAAATATCTTGATCTATATAACTGTTTTTTCTTCAGTTATCTATCCAATGATACATCAAAACAGAGAGAGCTAAGGATTTCATAAAAAATAAGCTAATAAAAAGGATTTTCTGATGTTACTAACTAATAAGGACAATATCCTTTTTCATTACATCAGTAGCTAGCATCAGAAAAATTCCTCTTCCCATAGCCAAACAGATCATGCATTAGCTTCCATGCTGGTTTAAAAGAAAACAAACAAACAAACCATCACAGCATCACCAAGTAATTTTATTCTAAAATCTACTTTTCTGTGTACACCAGGATCCTCTCACATCAGCGTCAGATGTTTTGATAGCTTAAGCCGCTCATCCCACACAAGCTAAAAGGAGATACCATGCATCACCCTGAGCCCCTGCAAGTTGCTCTCTGCATCTGCCGAGTCTAAACAAAGTACGTATATGGTGCTGGCTTAAATATGAAATTTAAGACACTTTCCAAAACACAGATTTTTATCCCCGCCTCTGCCCCTCCCCCCCCCCCCCCCCAATTATAGAAAAACCTAGAGGTTTAGTAAGTAATTCTCCTAGTTAAGTAGCTATTTTGAACACAAGCACCACTTCAGTGTTGAAATGCCTGTGGAGACAGGTCAAGCATCTTGTGTTAAGCAGCTAAGAGAAGGAAAGGTAGGGATGATTTATCCTTCATATTTCTTTTATAACTGTTAGAAACAAATAGCTTTTCCCCTTGCTTTTCCTAATGAATTTAAAAAATAATCAGTAGAAGTCTTTCTCTGCAGAGGTAGTGAGGCAATGTCACTCATGACAGCTGAGTTACCACTAAATGCACCCAATGCCAAAGCACAGTAGAATGATAAAGCAAAGAAGTTCTGTTTTGTTCATAAGAAAATCCTCACCATAGGAGAATATACTAAAGAGTTTCTTGAGTATATCTGCTTTTACACCAGAAGATTGTTGTGCAATTCTATAGCAAATCCCAGTTTTTACAAGTGGCTAGATGAAGTGAATGTTACCTGCAGAAGTCATTAGCGGGCTAAACCGCACACATGTGCCTTCATCTTCCAGTTCTACCACATCAACTCCACTGGCAGGAACCAGCTGTGCCAACTGCTCTCCTAGCTGAAGGGATAAGGCACAATTAAAGAAACACGGAGAGCATGACCTTCTGCAATCGCTGACTCAGGCTAGACTCTTCCCACAGTTAAGGAGAACCACAGGCTAAACACAGTTTTCTGTATTTCTCAAAATCACTTCCTGTAACAAAATACTTCAGCTTGCTGGTGATAGAACAAAGTTGGATGTATATTTAAAATCATGAAAATTCAGGATAAGCTACAAGGGTTACAAGTCAGAAGTTTCTGCAAAACTGTCACTGTCATTAAGTATGCCACAATTACTACGCAATTGATCCAAAATAGTTATGTGCTCAGCGCTCTGAAAGCACAGGTTTCTAGAATTAATTCTCTTAAGATCTGGAAAAGAAGGACTGTCTATTCATGAATACACAGACATTGTCAATGAAGAATCTAGCCGATTACAGAGTTCTAAAGTTCTCACATATTCCCACAAGACCAAGGAAAAAAATCCACTACCAACAGTTTAAGATGCAATAATAATTTCAGTAGTAATTACATGTAAAATAATGAGAAATGTGAGAACACCTTTACTTCAGAGCAAATTCACCTTTTAAAGCCAAAATGCCCACTAGTTTTGTAAGGGATATCAGATCAAGAATAACTATCAAACTAGGCTACCAAAGATTTTGTAATTACTGATGAGCCCCTGGAAGCATTCCACTGTCACTTCTTTTTTCCTAAAGAGAAAAAGCATCCATTCTTACCCACTGATTGAAAGTGTCATAAATGTGTCTTTCGTTGCTTATTATGGGGTGTGGAATAGTTGAGGCCTGTGCAGCATGTGAGGTTTGATCTGAATCCAAAGATATAAGAATCACAGAAGTGGATTTTTATTTATTTAATTAAACAAAAGGCAACCTAAAATTTAGATAAAAGACAATTACATTTCCTAGGTAATGTAACACATCTACACGATGTACTGGACCTCAAGCAGACTAACAAGGATCTTTTTTAAAGGTATGTTGAACACAACAAATGCTAGGAGTAAAACAGAGAGTTTAATATACTAGTTTTAAAAACAACCAATAAAATACTTGTCTCAGTTTTGAGGTTCAAATGCCCCAATGGAAATAAAACCAATGTTTTCACAAAGCAAAATCCTGTCACAGCAGGCTGCAATATTTAATTTGAGTATACAGGCACTTTTTTTTTTAAATCAAGTTTTAATGATTACTTTCTGTTTTAAATCACACAATAAGGATTTAAGAGTCCATTATACACGTAAAACATGCAGAAATGGCCAAACATCTTACAACCTTATAATTCAAGTGGGTGACTTCTCCCTAGTAAAGCTTTTCAAATAAACGCATCAATGTACAAAGCAATCCACCAAGTCATTGGACCTGAATTGAATAGGTTTACTTTGTGAGTGCAACCACTAATTAGATTAAAACCAAAACCAATCCTCCTCCATGTCCAACACAAAAAATCCACAGACAAAAATCACTCATAACTAATCTACAAAGTTTTCTGGCAGTCTTTTGCCTCATCTCAGCTGGATGTGTCCCCACCTTCAGAGTGCGCACATACAAACAGCACAACATCCTCTGTTGTAACTGAGAGGACAAAAATCCTTTCTCAGAGACCATGTCTAAGTAAGGATGTTCTGCTCAGAGCCACATGTGGCGTTGCTACTGTATACCCACAACAGTATTTCCAGAGCTGTTCCTAATGCATTCCACTATTTTAAAAACTATTGCAACAGCAAGTGTAATCAGTAAAACATCGTTCTTGCAACTAGCCACTAAAAATTTAAAAGGAACAAAACCAAGATCTTCCCCCATCACTACACTCAAACACAGCTTGCAGCTTATGAGAGACTTCCATCACCTCCTCTCAAGATCAAAATCATATGCAAATTTCTCCTCACTCAAGAAGGCAGAAAATAACTTGTTTGAAAATTTAAAACACTGCAGTCTACGTAAAAAAAGAAGCTACTGCATGTATGGATTCTATCACTAGATTACGATCAGCATTCACAACCTTTTTAAAAGCATGTTACACAAGAGAAGTGCACTACATAACATTTACCTCATCAAATTCATTTTACGACTTAGTAGTTTAAAAGACTATAAAGAGAGTTTTTTTGGTTTTGTTTTTAAATAAGTCACATACCTCTATTTGAATATTCCCGGAAGAACTTGAAAACCACCACTGGTGAACTCAGTTCATCTTCAACCTTAAAAAAAAAAATTAAATATATTTTCACATATTTTTTTAAAGATTTAACACTGTGTATAATTCCTTAGACTGGTAAAAAAAGCAGATAATTTTGTTTTGACAGCAGTAACAAAGTTCACACTATTTCAGTATTAGAAGTTAACTCTAGGGGTGTAAGTAAACATATCTGTAAACACAGGAAAGTAAACCACTATTCAGTTAAAGCAGAATTGTATTGATTTAACGTATGCACAATTAAAATTTAGGCACTATAAAGCAAGAAACCTAAGCATATTCATCAGCAAATACACTGTATTAAATAGTTTATTTAGCTTTAAGTATTTTCAGATATTAACATTAAAAATAATTCTCTTGGAAATCACCCCAGAATCATTGGAGAACATCAAGAAAGTTTCAGCAGGAATAACAACTTTATAATTGAACCTGCTTTGGGGATAGGAGAAATGGACTGGGCAACTTCTGGAGGCAATCTGAGACTACATTTCACAATCCTAAAAATGCAAGATTTATTTAAGTAGAAGGGGGAAGTGCTATGGTAACTTGAACTCCCAAGGCCACTAATACTCTTGGAAAAATACTTTTTACAAAAATGGTTGTTGTCACTCAGAATGATCCATGAATTATCTTTTGCCCCAGAAAACTAAGCTCAATATATTTTCTACACATCAAGCGTCAAAATTGGGGGGAGGGGGGGGAAGTAAAACCACCAAACCCTCTTGAACAGGACAGCTCACAGAAACTGAATTTTGGATGAATACATTACATGCAATTTCTAAAACTATTTCTGATGTAAAAACCTCAGCTGGGATAATTTTTGTGTACAATTTCACAAGGTTCACAATATCATCTCAGCAGCAGGGTAAGATGCTGCCAGAATGTATTAGGCTTATGGAAACTGGTTTCATAAATGTATTACTGAACAAATCCAGGTTTTAAATGGAATTAAATCAACCTCTGGAAACAATTTCTGGATATTATTCTGTCAGCTCCACTGAGTGCATGAGTACACAGCAATGGAACAAATACAGTCTAGAGGTCACACACAACCAAGCCACACAATTTAATTGAACACCAGAACTTAATTAGAAAGATACTACGCATCTTCAAAACAATGGCTATGATTTAAGTAATATTTTAAAATAATTTTTAATCAAAGTTATTCTTATCATTTAACAAGCAAAGACTAAGCTATACAGCCAAAGTATTAAATGTAGACTGTACCGAAGTTTTAATGAAATCCAGGTTTTTCAAGTTTTCCAGCAACCTTTGACTCTAAAAGACCACAGCAGAAGGGAAACAAAAGGAAGAGACAAACACACAGTTTTAGAAGTTGAAAATTATTCTGAAAAACATTAAATAGTCACTACCATCATTTCTATTTCCGAACAAACCCCTACGATGCGTCAAAGATTCATCCAGTTCTTATTTGTAAATTTAGAATGCAATAGAAAAATATTTTCTGGTTTTAGTAAAACACTGACTACAAAGTGATTTTTATTAAAATAAAGTCTTGGTGTATTTGTTGACAAAGTTCCAGAGATACTACAACTCCCTTGACTAACTAAAGCACAGTGTGTAGCAGAACAATTAATTTTCTCCAAGCTACCATAGCAACTGGTTATGATGGCTTTCTAAATTATTTTCATCAGAAAAGACATTCTTACATTGTGGTTTAAGACTATTAATAGACTATTATAAAAGCTAAGATCAAATCTCAGATGCCACAAAATCTTAATGACTAATGATACTTTGTCACTCTTTTAGGTCTTTCCTGCCAATAGTTTCTTCACTAACCATTACAGAAACTTTCCATTGCCATTTTACCCTTCTTTGAATTTTTTATAAGTGCTGTACCTTTAAGGAAAAAGGTTTCGCACATAAACAATGCATTTTTTAACTAACACATTATATTGGACCTTAATTTTTACTAGGGCAAGGACTCAACTTCAAAAATAGTGCACTTGACACTGTATCTGAAGAAATGTTTTGAAGTCTTTTGGCAGGCATTTATAATTTACTATTACTTAAATCAATATGATGCCAAGTGGAGTAGGAAAATAAAATCTTTCTCTGAACAGGTTTCAAGCAAAATAGTTAAAATAGAGAAGTGACAAAAAAAGTCA